>NC_133149.1:38506931-39106931 GCF_048418815.1 Hemitrygon akajei | reverse complement strand
CCCAAGCAGGAAGGGAGCTCCCCGTATTACTTAAACAACCATGGGGGCTGCAGAGATGCAGAACAAAAAGTGCTCACTTACTTATTTGTGGTAAGAGTTAACCTTTGGTTTCATTTCCACCCATCCTCTTCCATTGCCTATTTCTGCAGGTCTTACTGCCTGTTTGATTTAGTCTCAATGGGCTGGGGAGGAAGTAGAGAGAGACGTCTCTGACATTTTTGCTATCGAGTATCCCAGTGGCACTGTCACCAATCATACAGGTGGTCGAAACTGCCTTATTCTTTCTTGTGACCTTTTTGTGAGAATTTGCAGGGCACTAATGGACAATTGAATAAATAGTTTTCTAGTACTGTAAGGCTGAGAGTTCCATTACCATATCATTGTTGTTAACTTTTCATTCTATAGCAGGGGTTCCCAACCTGGGGTCCACAGACCCCTCTGTTAATGTTAAGGGTCCATGGCATAAAAAAGGTTGGGAACCACTGTGTTATGTTAAAAGTTCTGATGAAAGGCTTTTGATTTGAAATGTTAACTCTGTGTCACTGCTCCCTCACTTCCTGAGTATTTCTCGCAGTTAATTTCAGATTCCCAGTAACTTTTTTTCTTCCAAGAGAATCTGCAGATGCAGGAAATCCAGAGTAACACACATAGAATGCTGGAGAAACTCTCGGGTCAGGAAAGCAGTCGATGCTTCAGGCTGAGACCCTTCATCAGGTCACAAGAAGTATTTTTCTTAATTTTTTTTTTCTCAGCCGATCCTCTGCACTGAGAGGTGTTTTTACTTTGGGGCCTGACGGCCTTTCTGAGAACTTAGTTGCCCATAACCTCCTGTTAATTCTACCTTCCCATTTGGGGTTCAGGCTAAGTGACAAGCCCCTAAGTATCCCATCCCAAACCTCTTCAGTTCTTTAAACTGTTACTTGATCCCTCCTTTCCTCATACCCGTTTGGCTTGATGTGATTTTTTTCCCCCCCTTTTAAGTTTTATTATGTTCCTTAATAAAACTTAACATTTCTTTAAGTTTTATTATGTTAAACTGCATTTTCAGATGCTCTATTTCTGTGTTGGCTGTGACTGCAATTATTCCAATACCATGTGACATATTCCAGCATTTAGATCTACTATGGATCAAATTGGGTCCCAATAAACTTATTTGACTGGGTACTTTATTGTTCCCTACCTGAACATAATGTGGGTGTCATGGTAGTGTAGTGGTTAGCTTTACAGTACCAATGACCCAGGTTCAATTCCTGCCAATGTCTAAGGAATTTGTACGTTCTCCCCGTAACCATGTGGGTTTCCTCCGGGTGATAGATAGATAGATAGATAGATAGATACTTTATTCATCCCCATGGGGAAATTCAACTTTTTTTCCAATGTCCCATACACTTGTTGTAGCAAAACTAATTACATACAATACTTAACTCAGTAAAAAATATGATATGCATCTAAATCACTATCTCAAAAAGTCCTGGCGGTAGAATTGTAAAGCCTAATGGCATTGGGGAGTATTGACCTCTTCATCCTGTCTGAGGAGCATTGCATCGATAGTAACCTGTCGCTGAAACTGCTTCTCTGTCTCTGGATGGTGCTATGTAGAGGATGTTCAGAGTTATCCATAATTGACCGTAGCCTACTCAGCGCCCTTCGCTCAGCTACCGATGTTAAACTCTCCAGTACTTTGCCCACGACAGAGCCCGCCTTCCTTACCAGCTTATTAAGACATGCTCTGGTTTCCTCCCACAGTCGAAAAACAAACCAGTTGGTAGATTAATTGGTCTTTGTAAATTGTTCCGTGATTAGGCTAGGGTTCAGTTGGGGGGAGGTGCGGTTGCTGGATTGCACACCTGAAAGGGCCTGATCCATCAGAATAATATGGTACAATGACCAATTAACTTACCAACTGGTAGGCCTTTGAACTGTGGGAGGAAACCCACACACTTGCCCCATAATTGGGATTTGGTGGTACATGATTATGATTGCACTTGGAGTGGAAGATGAGAGTGGCTATTTATTTATTTTGAAGCTTTGCAAGGCATTGGTCAGACCACATTTGGAGTACTGTGTGCAGTTTTGGGCCCCATAGCTAAGAAAGGACATGTTGACATTAGAGAGGGTGCAGAGGAGTTTTACAAGAATGATCATGGGAATGAAAAGGCTAATGTATGAGGAGCATTTGATGGCTCTGGGCCTGTACTCGCTGGAGTTGAGAAAAATGAGGGGATCTCATCGAAACTCGCTGAATATTGAAAGGCCTGGATGGAGTGGGCATTCAGAGGATGTTTCCAATAGTGGGTGAGTCTAGGACCAAAGGGCATCCTTTTAGGACAGAGAAGAGGAGGAATCCCTTTAGCCATAGGGTGGTGAATCTGTAGAATTCATTGCTACAAATGGCAGTGGAGGCAAAGTCATTAGATATATTTAAAGAGGAGCTTGATAGGTTCTTACTTAGTAAGGGCGCCAAAGGTTATGGGGGGGGGGGAGGCAGGAGAATGGGGTTGACAGGGTTAATAGATCCACCATGAGGATGTGCCGAATGTACTAATTCTGCTCCTGAGTCTTATGATCTTATTTCTGGTCAATTTGGTGACTCCAGGAATGTACTTTGGGGACTTTGTGTGGTGTGAATTGTATTTGTACATGTCACTTACTTTCTCATCAGATATGAGCCACTGACAGTAGACCGTGTCATGTAAAGGAGTGATCAAAGTGCGGAGGACTGAGCCAGGAAATAGCTTAATCATATTCTCACACTTTATTTTGTTGTTGAGAATATTCTCTTTTGTAGTTCCTCTTATGTGGTGCAAAACTGCATGAGCTGGGTGGATTTCCCTGAGACCCCAACATTCTAAATTCCCCGATGCCCTGATGACTTTACTGAACCACTCCACTCTTCCTCCACCTCAGGTGCTGATCAAGTCTCTGAATGCTGGCCCTCCCTTTTAACACCCACCCCCCAGATCTGGGCTCTGTCCCAAGTGATGCTCTTCCTCCATTGTAAAAGCTTCATTGTTCAGTGATGGGTGCTGCTGAGTTTAGTAGTGATAGGCTTACAATCAAAATGGTTGTTTAAGACTGATTTCAGATGAAACTGTGGTAAGATGTGATGGAGAAAATAGGCTAGAACTCAGGAGCTTAAACAAGGTGCTCCATGTCCATTAAATGCCTCTTTCTAATTGCTAATTGCAAAGTGAAAAGCTGTAGCTCATTCAACCTATCTCTAATCCAGGAAGCTTCCACATCTTTCCTATAATGAAGAGACAAAAACTGAACACAACACTCCAAGTGTGGTCTAATCAGAATTTTTTTTAAAAACAGCTGCAACATTACCTCACGGCTCTTGAACTCAATCCCTGACTAATGAAGACCAACATATCTCATTCCCTATTACGCTAAAATTGATAAGCTATTTGGAATTTGAGATGTTGATGCAGCCATAAACATTTGGCCAGTGACTGGGTAAGAGATCTGTTCTTCTGAGTACCTTGCAATTTTGATGTCAGCCTGTGAAAGTAGCTTGAAGATTGGTTTAATATCCTGAAGTAAGCCCCAGCAGCCATGCAGCACTCTCTCGTTACTGCACTGGAGTGTCATCAGGAATGATGCGCTCTGATTTTTTTTAGAACGAGATTTCAGTCCAGGTTAATGCACTCCCACATCACCTGGTTGGAGGCATAAAGAGGAGATTGCTTGGTGAAAGAGAAGAATGAGCAACTATAACTGTTCTACGACATTCCTATCCCTCTGTCTTCAACACTTCATCAGGGATGTTGTATGGACACTAATTGTATTTGAAGTATGGTTGCTCTAAAGCAGGGTTTTCCAACCTGGGGCCCATGGACCCCTTGCTAAATGGTATTAAAAAGCTTAGGAACCCCTGATCTTGAGCACTTGAGTTGTTGGCAATTCGTTTTTTTAAAAAATAACTCTACTCACAGTAAAGGCAGGTGGTCACTCGTGGGTGAAAAGCTTGCTTACATGATGTAGTGCATAATTGCATGGACCATTTAATTAATGGGTAAAAATGGTGAGGAACCTTGGTTATGTGCAGAGGCCAGGGAAACTCTCAGTGATCCTAGACCAGGTACTGAATCTCCTTCACAGTTCTGGCTTCCCAAGTTTAATTCGGATTTCTGATGCTTGTCTATGTGGACCTCCATATTCTGCCAAGGGTTTTCCCTTAGCTTCTCTTGTCTCAAAGAGTCATAGAAAAGTACAGCATAGAAACAGGCCCTTGAGCCTATCTAGTCTGTGCCAAACCATTTAAACTGCCTACTCCCATTGACCAGCACCAGGTTGTAGCCCTCTATACCCCTACCATCCATGGACCTAATCAAATTTCTCCATAAAACATTGAAATCAAGCTTGCTTGCACTACTTGTGCTGGCAGCTCATTCCACACTCTCACGACCCTCAGAGTGAAGAAGCTTCCTCTTGTGTTCCTCTTAAATGTTTCACCTTTCACCCTTGACCCAGGATTTCAGGCTGTAGTTCCACCCAACCTCAGAGGGAAAAGCCTGCTTGCATTTACTCTATCTCGCCCCCCATAATTTTGTATACTTCTCAAACTTCCCCTCAATCTTCGATGTTCCAAGGAATAAAGAGATTCAAGATTCAAAAACTTTATTGTCATTCTAACCGTACATCAGCTGTGCAGGGCAGAATGAGACAGCGTTTCCCATGAGCAGTGCAATCATAACATAACAAATGCAACACTAAATAATAAACATAACAATAAATAGTAAAACACAACAGCCACATGTCAGTTAAAAACATGTTATAAGTGTCCAGTGCAAGTTAAGTGTCCAAAGCAGAGTCAGATAGAGCAGCTATTTAGCAGTCTGACTGTCTGTGGGAGGAAGCTGTTTAGTAGCCTTGTGGTTTTTGTTTTGATGCTCCTGTAACATTTACCTGATGGCAGAAGAACAGTTCATGGGGAGGGTGTGAGGGGTCTTTAATGATGTACCGTGTCTTCTGGAGGCATCGACTCTGAAAGAGGTCTTGGACAGAAGGTAGGGAGACCCCAATAACCTTCTCTGCTCCCCTAACCACACTCTGCAAGGCTTTTTTGTCGGCAGCATTGCAGCTGGAGTACCAGGTTGTGATGCAAAAGGTCAGCACACTCTCAACCACTCCTCTGTAGAATGTAGTTAAGATGTTAGTGGGGAATGATGCTTGTTTAAGCTTCCTCAAAAAGTGCAATCTCTGCTGGGGCCCGTTTCACAATCCCAGTGGTGTTCCTGGACCAGGTGAGATTGTCCGAGATCTGCACCCCAAGGAACTCGATGTTTTCCACTCTCTCCACTGTGGAGCAGCTGATGCTGAGGGGTGTGTGCTCAGGCTGAGACCGTCTGAAATCGACGATCATCTCCTTGCTTTTGGTGACATTAAGCATCAAGTTGTTGTCACTGCACCAGCTCTCCAGGTGTTTAACCTCCTCCCTGTACATTTTTTCATCATTTTTGCTGATGAGCCCCACCACTGTGGTATCATCAGCAAATTTAATGATCAGGTTCTCCTTGAATCTGGCTGCACAGTTATGTGTTAACCTATTCCTAACCTATTCAATCTTTCCTTATAACTCGGGTACTCCAGACCCAGTAATGTTCTTGTGAATTTTCTCTGTACTCTTTCAACCTTATTTACATCTTTCCTGTAGGTAGGTGACCAAAACTGCACACCATACTCCAAATTATGCCTAATCAACATCTCCTCCACATTCCAATGCTGTATTGCTTATTTGACTAATCTAAATTCCACCCCCCCCCCCCCCGGTGTTTTCAGGGGCTAGGGAAATTGGGGGAGGGGTATGTGAAGGAAAATGACTAGGATTCATCATGTAAGAACTCAGTGAGCTAAATATTGCCATAACAAAATCAAGGTGCTGAATGTTATTCAGGATTATGCGGTGGCTAATCAGAAAAAAACTGTTCACCAGAAAATTTAGAATCACATTTTATCATTGTGAAATTTGTTTTGTGGCAGCTGTGCATATAAATTACTATAAGTTACAGAAAAAAATCGGGCAAAAGATAAACAAGGAGGTGGTAATCATGGGTTTAAGAATTCCTGCAGCCATGAATTCAGCATGAAGAAAATGGACAGGATGGAAGATGGTTATATTTTAATCCTCAAGTTGTACCTTGGAGTTTATTGCCTGATGTGTCTTTGCATTTCAGTTCAATTGTAATATTTTAAAAAGTGATTGATAATATACCTAAAAGAAAGTGTTATGTGGAAAAAAAACTGGGGAAATATGACTCATAGGGGAGCTGGGATAGGCACAATGAACCAAATGACTTCCTTGTGTGCTGAGTCATTCTGTGGCTGTACAAGGCACAAATTGTCGAGGCTACTGGATCAACAGCATCACGTGACTTAATCTGACACTTTGGAAAGAAAAATTCTGGAACATTGGCCCATTTAAAAAAAATATTAAAATTACTTGAACGTTATACATAATGATTTATCTGTTAATAGCAGAAGGCAGTTTTTATGAATGTGATGATTTAGGGAATGTTTGTTCTCTTGTGGTGCAATGTAATGCAGTGAAGACACTTTCACTGGGTATCTGATTTTTTTCCACTGGCAGCAGGCAATGCTGTCAAGGCTTTAAGTGTTGATCATAGTGGCAGACCTTAGAACACAGGAGCAGAATTAGCCTGTTTGGCCCATCGTCTGCTTTGCCATTTGATCATGGCTGATTTATTTAACCTCTCAACTCTAATCTCCTGCCTTCTCCCCATATCCTGGGGTGCCACGGTAGTGTAATGGTTAGCGTGACACTATCGCAACTCAGGGTGTCAGAATTTGGAGTTTAATTCCGGTGAAGTTTGTACATTCTTCCCGTGAGGGTGTGGGCTTCCTCTGGGTGCTCCAGTTTCCTCCTATAGTTTAAAGACATTCCAGTTAGCAAGGTAATTGGCCATTGTAAATTGTCCTGTGATTGGGGTAGGGCTAAATTGGAGGGGTTGCTGGCAGGTGCAACTCATTGGGCCGGAAGGGCTTGTACTGTGCTCTATCTCTAAATAAATAAAATCTCTCATACACTTATGAATTGGGAACTTACCAACTTCTGCTTTAAATATACTCAATAACCTAGCCTCCACAGCTGTCTGTGACAATGAATTCAAAGAATTCACCATCCTCTGGCTAAATATTATACATAGGTACCCAAGAGTGATAAATTGATGAATACAAGTTTGCAGCGTAACAGCGACTACTGCATACCGCTGGTTAATCTTAAACTGTTCAGCCCAGGATATTAATTGATCCAAATCCTTCTGTTGTACTTTTGATGTCTAGATATTATTTGGGTGTTCTACGTATAGCAAGACCTTTGACTCAAACCTTGCTTATCTCTGTGATATTTTTATTTTGATGGTAATGTTCTTTTTAAAAGGTGTTGATGTTGTTTTGTGGTCGATAGAGCTGTGTATCAGAATGTTGTCACTTGAAACTGATGTAGACCAAGTTGGCAGGAAATTAGTTTCTGGTCGATTTTACAGCAGGACCAATTGCACTTTGAGTTCCTATAGCTACTGAATAAGCAATGCAAACACCTAAGTGATAATCTGTGGAATTCATTGCCAAGGACAGCTGTGTAGACCAATTCATTGGGTGTATATAAAGTGGAGGTTGATAGGTTCTTGATTAGTCAGGGCATCAAAGGTTATGGGGAGAAGGCAGGAGAATGGGGTTGAAAGGGAAAATAAATCCACCATAAAGGAATGGTGGAGCAGACTCTGAGCTGAATGGCCTAATTCTGCTCCTATGTCTTAAGGTCCCTGCACTCAATGCCTCTGGTAGATTGTCAAGATGCCAGATCCTTTATCCCAGGTATGGGAAATGTTGGTAACTCTCCTGTGTCTCCCCCTCACCTGTCTCATTAGTTGCACAGTAGGATCTGAGTCTCTCTAACTTAGTGCTCATTACTCTAAAGGTGGAAGTCTTCCACTTACCATACAGGCAGCTCACATGAAACTCTCTTTAGACCAGAGAAATTTAAAGAAATTGGAGATGTTTTCAAAATAATAGGTTTTGACAGACTAAATCAGGAAAAACCAGTTTACTCAGTAAGAGTGTGAAAAGGTCCATAACAAGGGATGGAAGGTTTCAAATAAAAATGCATCTTGAGATGTTATCTGCAATGGGCTATCAGAATGGGTTGGAGGAATAAATTAACAATTAACAAGAGAAATTAATGAATGCAAAGTTAGTAATCTGAGAAAAGCTGGACTAATTAGATGGGCTCACCATGGTTGGAGCAGACTTTGTTTTGGCTGAGATACATTTATGTAAAGCTCCTGTATTTGCTTGCATCAGGCCAACTGTGATTGGGATGTCACCAGCAACTTTATTTTTCAGTCCATTCCTGGTTCACAAGGGCCAAATGAGCTCCCCAGTGTTGCAGAAAATACTGAACAGAGCTGGAATAGAAAGATGGTAACAGTCGGGGGGGGGGGGGGGGGAAGGATTTGGGCATTGGGGCTATAGTGCGAAACCTGTATGCATAATTAACCCAATTTGATCCTTCCCTAAAATACAATTGGTGCTTTGTTTCGGAAGCCCTCTGGCTCCAGTGAGCAACTAGCTATTTTCCAAATGTTGGGCAAAAATTAATGACTTGCTAAAAATATGTAATCTATTAAATTGCACTGAGTGACATCCAAACAGAACTTCTGATGGCTTGCAGTGATGAGAAAGTGTTAGTAATTAGGTCAGGGGCTGCCTTAAACCATAACATAATTATTGCTGAGCTGTCTTTTTTTCCCCACCAATCAGCCCCTTGTGATGAGATGTAGCGTATTTTATTCACTGGTATGTAATGTACTGAAGGAAAAGAGTTCTGTGTCTGAGCTAAAAACTTAAGGAATTGGAGCTAGATTTGGTTTGCTCCCATTTCAACATGATTCACAATTGAAATGAACTGTCATCTTATTTCAATCCTGATTCTTTTTCATCTTGTATACAAAAGCCTGTGCATCTCCTCCTTTGACATTGACAATGAATGAGCACCTACAAGCCTTGTGATACAGCTTTGAGTTTGCTGTCCCCAAAGCCTGAAACTCAAAAGGAGATTTTAAGCTCTATCCCATTATAGGTATCTATGGGCACTCTCATATAGGGAGGTTATACTGTATCCTCCTTCTCTTCAAAGGCCAGCTTACTTCCCTGTCTAGACTGTGCAGGGAGGTCTAGATGTCAATACCCACTACTTGAGTTGCCTCTCCCACTACCAAGGAGGAGATACTTCCAGCTAACGAAGTAGTTTTATTTTTAATGATCCACATTTAAATTTAGGGGATTTCTCATTATTATAAGATTTCTGAATTACTAAAAATCTATAAACTATAAAGAATTTCCAAACAAAGGTGCAATTCTTATGAAATAAAAGAGACTACCAATGAGTCGCAGGCAAATTAGTCATCTGTCGTGGAAACCAAAGGTTGAGGAATGATTTCTAGTTCATCTTTCTGTCATTCTCCTTGTCATTGCTAACAATCTCCAATGCTTTCTAACATTTATACTGTTTTGTTGTTACTAGTTTATTTTTTTTTCATGTGAAGTTTTTCCAAATACCTTTGCTGGGGCAAAGTAATTGACACAGATGGTCTAAAAGCTTCTAGGGACAGACCTCCCAAGCACACAAAATTATTATGTGAGGGCTCATTCTGAGTGCACAAATATATCAGCTATTGATTGATCAGATATACCTGTGACCATGTTTAATGTGCTAAGTGACAAAATCAGGCTGGTCTGCAAGATTCCTTGAACACAGTCACAATGGCACAAATAATTTAGTCAGTGTTGTCTGGTTTGGTGCAGGCCAATTAACATAACCCCATTGTCTTGCATTGAACATGGGCCTGCAAGACCTCGCTGTTTATTTGTTTGCAACAAAAAGCTGAACAAGGAGTATTGGTCAGAAGTTTAACTTTGTCACTAACAACTCTGACCCTTTGGAAGGGTGCTGAAAAGCTGAGTTTGGCAATAAGCCTCTTGAGCTTTGGAAAGTGAACATCTACCACACCTTGGGCTGGAGAATTCTGAAATTCTGATCGAAGCAATGATTTAGACATGTCACTATGACCCCATAGAGTAATTTTAGCCTCTCCTGTTGGGGGACAATAACTCACTCTACTTGTGATCCATTGTAGTTGAGATGTATTTTAAGCAACAGCACCATCAAATTGCATTTTCAAAGCTACTTTTCCCCCTATGAACATAAAGATGTGAGTCAATAGTAGTTGGTCTAAAAGAACATTTGTGAAGAAGAAGAAGAATAGCCCTTAACTCGGCAGTGGAGTTATCGGGGCACCGTCATGACGGTGTTTCCGTAGCAAGCTATTCTTGTTTTTACAAGGCCGAGTTGCTAGCTCGACGCTCAACCCACCTTGGATTCGAACTCGGGAACCTTCACTCCAGAGTCCGGCGCTGATATTATTGCACCACCAAGCGGGACATTTGTGTAGAAGTGCTCTAATTAGTATAGCCCAACTTGCCTAAGCATTTCCTACTTGGATTAACCATAATACAAAATTCAGCTTTGGGATGGAAAATGGCAGGTAGACATTGTTGTAACTGACTAAAGCCAAGCTACACGCAAGCTATAACTGAAAAATATGGAAATCTTTATTCACACAGCAAACCTCCAGGAGAGAACAAGTCCAGGAGAATCCAAGAGAATCTCACTCTCCTGACACTATGTCTTGTACTTTATCACAAAAATAACAATAAACAATTAACTACAGTTTCAATTTCTGTTATCACCTACTTCAAAATTTTGAATGTAGGTAAAGTTACAGAATTACTTATAGTGATTGTACAGCTCAGCTAGCAGAACCTTTTTGAATATTCAATCCTGGTGTCTGTTCCAAAAGTCCCAGTACAAACTGCACATTCCCAAAATATAGCCCTTCTGTTACAGTATTGAAGGTTCCATGAATATACAACTAACTAGAAGGTTAATTGACAACACAGATCTGTCCTGAACTGTGCCTTAAAGTGCTTCCTTACGTAGTTTCAGTGGGATACAATCAGAATGTCCCAAACTGAATGATTGGTTTCAGTAGGCACAAATTATCAGATGAAAGTTGAATTGTGAACAGGTTTTATTTCCTGAGGACTTGTTCTCACTTTAGTTGGTCCATAATTGTATAATTTCCTCATGTCAGAATGATCCCTCATGGACACGTTTTCCACTGGCCATGACCTTTACAATTTTTACATTAAAAAAATTTCTAGTTTGCATTAGATGCTTGGCATGAATAAATTGTACTCCCAGTACCAGACATTGCCAGCAAAGAGTGGTTTGGATGCTTGTTTTAATTGTTGCATGTAATGCAACCGTCCACACTCCACCCTGCCCCCTATTGATGTCGTAACTGAAGCAATGAGTAGTAATGTTCACTCTGAATGTGGATATCTTGTGAATTTATTGAGTGAATGATTCCCAAACTTTATCCCTGGTGCACCACCCTAGAGCTATCCTGGGTGAACAAAGATTGGAATTTAAAACACAAGAGAATTTGTAGTTGCTGGAAATCCAAGCAACGCACACACACGATGCTGGAGGAACTCAGCAGGCCAGGCAGCATCTATGGAAAGGAGTAACCAGTCGACGTTTTGAGCCGAGACCTTTCATTATGTCCTGAAGAAGGGTCTCGGCCCGAAATGTTTTTGTGAGGGTGGAGAGAGATATAGACATGTGGAGGGGTAACCTCTTTTCTAATTCCCTTGACTTCTATTTTGGGTAGGATCCGGTGAGTGAGAGTTTCGGACTAGTCTTTAACGACTTGGCGAGTTTGAGGGATGAGCAGCCAGATGTAGACCTTACTTTGTGGCTTACCAGTGACTGGCATCATCTGGTCAGTGAGCGCATCAAATTCCCCTCTGATTCAATGCTGAGTTAATGGAGAAAATAAACCAGCGCATTAAATGTCAAACTCCATCCTGTGGAAGTGGTACAAAGGGACGGTTGTTCTTTTAATCTAGCCTTGAGGAGAGCTGGTTGGGGGGGGAGGGTGGGTGGTTGTTAATGGTGAACAAGATGAATCCTAGAAGCTATCTTACTGGAATAGTACGCTGGAGATCAGGATCTAGACATGGCTGAATTCTATTGGCATTGCGAGTTGGGAGGAGCTTTAAGTTTAGAGAATTAAATAGCATTTCAATTATTATTGAACATGGGTTGAATGAGAAGCCGTCAGTGACATAAAATTGAGGAAGAATTCCTGCCTCCTTTACCCAATGTACTATCAGTGACCACAGCATTACAGTTGGTGGTTGACAATGGCCGAGTAAATCGGGCAAATTAAACTGCTGTGGAAAGGAATAATAATTAAGCTGGATAATGTCCAAGTTGTTATCATTAATGCCTCATCAATGTTGTACAATCCTGCTTACTGACATTTGAGGACATGTTTAAACTGGAGTAAAGTACAAAATGCTGGACAAACTTGGCAGGTCACGCAGTCATCAACTGAGGGGACTAAACAGCCAAAGCATTGGCTGTATCTTCAGTTCCATAGATACTGCCTGACCCAAGTTCTCCAGCACTTTGTGTTGCTGTGGATTTCTAGCAACTGCAGAATCTCTCATGTTTATGCTAAAGCTGGGTAACCTCTGCAGAAATAAGCTATCATCAAATCCTGGACCATGATGTCCTGTCACCATCCCTGAGTAGATTCAGTTGCACTGACACACCAACTTGGGTGTAGAGGAAATGGCCCTGGCAGTTCTAACTTTGTTCTGGATCCTGTAAAGTAATAAATCATCAAGAAACACAATTACCTGACAGTCAACCCACCAAGCACTGCAGTTGGAGTCCCCTCCCCACCCCCCAGGACCACCACTGTAGAAACTTGACTTGATCTTGTTCTCTGTAGTCTATTTGTCACAAGCATATGTCCGAGAGAGGGTTATCAAACATGGAGGTACCTTCAAGAACTCCCACAGCCCCTGATGACCCTGTGATCTCAGTCTCTAAGGCCGACATGAGAGCATCCTTCAGGAGGGTGAACCCACAGAAAGCATCTGACCCAGATGGAGTACCTGGCTGAGTACTAAAGACCTGTGCTGATCAACTAGCTGGAGTGTTCACTGAGATCTTTAATCTCTCCTCTTTGGCAGTCTGAGGTGCTCACCTGCTTCAATCAGGCTCCATTATACTGGTGCCCAAGAAGAACATGGTGACCTTTCTCCATGACTATCAACCCATATCACGTGCATCCAGAGCAATGAAATGCTTTGAGAGGCTGGTGATGAAACATATCAACTCCTGCCTGAGAAGTGACTTGGATCTGCTCCAATTTGCCTACCAGGTCCACAGCAGATGCTATGTTATTGGCTCTTCACACAACCTTGGAACCGGAGGTCCATGAGCCAGTCCTCACATTGGGGGGAATCGGGTGGAGAGGGTCAGCAGTTTTAAATTCCTGGCTGTTATTATTTTAGAGGATTTCTCCTGGGTCCAGCACGTAAGTGGCATTATGAAGAAAGCATGGCAGCACCTCCTACTTAAAGTTTGTGAAGATTTAGTATGACATCTAAAACTTTGAAACACTTCTATAGATGTATATTGACTGGTTGCATCACAGTCTGGTATGGAAACACCAATGCCCTTGAATGGAAAAGCCTACAAAAAGTAGTGGATGTGACTGTCCATCGGGAGTAAAGCCCTTCCCAGTGTTGAGCACATCCATACGGAACACTCTATGCATGTGCAGGACTGGCAAAGGGTTCTGGCCCGAAACGTCAACTGTATTCTTTTTCATAGATGTTGCCTGGCCTGCTGAGTTCCTCCAGCATTTTGTGTGTGTTGCTCGGATTTCCAGCATCTACAGATTTTCTCTTGTTTGTGATTGGATCCTCTAAACAGTAACTAGATGAGGCCCAGATTATCTTTGATGTAGATATTGACTAGAATGCTAAGGATTACAGATTTTGAAATAGAAGTTTTTTAAAATCTATCTGTAGACAGACTGGGTTTTGGTTGAGCATCTTGTGTGAAAGTCAGTACGGAAGTGTCTTGGTGTTGCTTTGTACAGTAGGTTGAGATTTTTGTGCTCTGGTCTCTGCAATGGGCCTTTAATCTTCTTGTATAATCATTGAAATCTTTGGAGTAGGAGGCTGTTCAGATGAGCCCACATTGGAACTGTTGTTCCACAACCCTGTTGATTACAGCTCTATGTGTTCTGATCTAGGTGCTTTTAAGTGTAGCAAGGCTTTCCACCTCCACCCCTTCCACGCTGTGAGTGAACCTCAGCCCATTTTTGTTTACTTCCCTGTTAATAGAAATGGGTCTTTGTTGTCTATTCTATTTACCTTAGGGTTTATAAAACTCATTTTAAAATTTCCCCTCTGTTTCCTCAGTCCTCAAGAAGAAAAGACTGGCCCAATGAGGCTCCTACACAGTTTGACCTTGGTGACATCCTCTGTAATCTCCACTCCCTCATCTCGAATACTATATCATATCCTTCCTGTAATGTTGACTGGAGCTGCATGCTGTAGTTAGTCAGAATCGGGTTTAATATCACTAGCACGTCATGAAATTTATTGTTTGTGGCAGCAGTACATTGCAATACATAGTAATTAAAACTATAAACTGCAATCAGTATATATAAAAAAATAAATTAAATAACTAGTGAAATAGAGAGGAAACAATACTGAGGTAGTGGTAATGCATTCATTGTTCAGAAATCTGATGGCAGAGGGGAAGAAACTGTTCCTGTAACTGTGTGTGTGTGTGTGTGTGTGTGTGTGTGTGTGTGTGTGTGTGTGTGTGTGTGTGTGTGTGTGTGTGTGTTCGTTCAGGTTCCTGTACCTCCGTGATAGCAGGAATGAGAAGGAGGGAATGTCCTGGGTGATGGGGGTCCATAATGTTGGATGCAGCCTTTTTGAGGCATCACCTTTTGAAGGTGTCCTCAAACTGGGGGAGACTAGCGCCCATGATGGAGCTGACTGAGTTTACAACTTTCTGCAGCTTTTTCCGATCCTGTTGCGTTGTCCGCTCCATACCAGATGGTGCTGCAGCCAGTCAGGATGCTCTGCACGGTACAGCTGTAGAAATTTGTGAGTGTCTTTGGTGGCATACCATATCTCCTCAAACTCCTAATGAAGTAAAGCCACTGTCGCGCCTTCTTTGCTATTGCATTGATATTTTGGACACAGGATAGATCTTCAGTGATGTTGAACTTTGAAGAAGACATTGTGGATTGTCAGTGAATTGTAACGCTCATTAGTCAGTAACATTGGGCGCTATCACTGTAAAATTTGTAGCCTGTGGCCATCTGTTCTTCATGCACTGATATAGTTGGCCCATATACTGATAGGTATTTGGCACAATACTGAATTTCAGGATCTATTTAATTTTTTTCCCCATTTATCCTCCTTTCTTTGTAGCAGCTTATACTTTTTCGTACACATGCTTATTACCACTTGCCTTCTAACCTTCAGCTATTACAGTTGCTTCAACTCCATTGGGGTTATATAAAGTCCTCTGTGAATGGGCTTGTTCACATTTACAATTTTCATCCTGATCCTAGGTTAACAATATTCATTGAAACTGACTGCAAATTCTTAATGAGGGGATTTCCAAAGCCTAGTGACCATAAATAATTTGGCATTTAATAAATCGAGTAAATTGAGGGAGAAGAGTGGGAATGTGGATATCACAAGAAGTGCTCAAGGGGGACTTGGATAAATAAGGGAGGAGTGTGATTGTTGGTAAAGGTTGTGAGGATAAACAAGGTCTAGTTGGGCTCATTGGTCTTGTTCTGTGGTGTAAATGTGGAAATCTCATGCCAGCAATTCCTGTAACAAGGAGCACTGTCAAGTCTCCCAACTGTGTCACCAACCTTTGCTCCATCCACCAAAAGCAGAATTTTTCCCAGTGGCCAAACATTTTGTTATTCCCATTCCAACGTGTCACTCCATGACCTCTTCCTGTGCCAGGATGAGGTTGCCATCAGGGTGGAGGAGCAACACCTCGTTTTCCATCTGTATAGCCTCCAACCTGATGTCATGAATGTCGATGTCTCCTTCCAGTAAAACAATTTTCCCCTCCCCCTTCTCTCTTCTATTCACACCCCCCCCCCCCCCCCCAGCCTTTACTACTTCTCATCTGCCTCTCACCTCCCCCTCGGTCCCCTCCTCCTTCCCTTTCTCCTGTGGTTCACTCTCCTCTCTTATCAGATTCCTTCCTCTCCAGACCTTTGCCTTTCTTGCCCACCTGGCTTCACCTCTCATCTTCTAACTATCCTGATATCCCCTCCCCTCCCACCACCATTTTATTCCAGCATCTTCCCTCTTCCTTTCTTATCCTGAAGAAGGGTCTCGGCCTGAAACGTCGACCGTTTATTCATTTCTATAGATGCTGCCTGACCTGAGTTCTTCTAGCATTTTGTGTCATTGTTACTGTTGTATGTCTTCCCATCTTTTGGGCACTGTTGTTTCACCATCTAAATCAAAGTTTAATTCTACGGTTATTATGATAACCATTTACAATACACCCAGTGAAAGCAAACTCTATCAATGTAAGAAGATGTGGGCTGGATTAAAGTTCTGGAATACTTTTAAACACTTAAAATGGCAGCTAGAATTTCAGATCTGAGGTTTGCTTTCTGAGGACATGCATTTTATTGAGAGGCTGTATGATCTCCCATTATACCCTTCAGGGTGGGATTGGCCTCATTCTCTAACTTGTATTACACTGATAATTGTTGGCCTATTAACAGATAGCAGAATATGGTGCATCTAATATCAAAACCAAAGGAAGTGCGATTGTTGTTTTCCCCAGTGTTACTGTGCCACAATACTCAACACACTCTGCAGACGGTTCCTGTTGTCCTGCCACAGACACACCCTGAAGCTTTCCCATGTAATGGAGCAAGCCTGGGTCAATCAAAGGCTGAATTGTGACTAGGAAATTGCATAGGAATGATTTGATCTGGTGCTGCACCAGGCTTATTTATCAGTGTGAAGCTGCATTAGTTAAGTAGGTCACTGGAAGAAGGCTTCACACGCTTTTCAAATAAATGGTTCAAAACATATTCAAGTTCAGGAGGTGACGGTGTCCCTATGCCGTCACACAGATACTCTCAACCAATCTGGGCAAGTTATTGGTTCAAGTTATGTTCCAAAAAAAAGTACACAAAAACATCAGACCCCCATTCCTATGCAGTGCAATCAGTAATGCTGAATTCCGGCATGAGGCACTGAAAGAGTATGCTGTTTTGTGAAGTGCACACAAAATGCTGGAGGAGCTCAGCAAGTCAGACAGCATCTATGGAGAGGAATAAACAGTTGATGCTTTGGCCAAGACCCTTAATCGAGACTGGAAAGGAAGAAGGCAAGGGCCAGAATAAGAAGGTGGGGTGAGTGAAGGCATACAAGCTGGCAAATAATAGGTAAGATCAGGTGAGCAGGCAGGTGGGTGGATGGGGAAGGGGTATGAAGTAAGAAGCCAGGAGGTGATAGGTGGAAGAAGGAAAGGGCTGAACAATAAGGAATCTGATAGGAGAGGACAGTGGACCATGGAAGAAACAGGAGGAGGAGGGGAATCAGAGGGAGGTGATAAGCAGGTGAGGAGAGAGAAAGAATGAGAGGGTAACCAGAATGGGACTGGAAAACAAAGAAGAGGGAGGGGGATGAAATTACCAGAAGTTGGAAAAATTGATGTTCATACCATCAGAATGGAAGCTACCCAGATGGAGTATGAGATGTAGATCTTCCAATCTGAGTTTAGCTTCATTGTGGCAGTAGCGGTGGGTATGGACAGACATGAAAAAATGGGAAGTTGAATTGAAATAGGTGGCCACCGGAAGATCCTCGATTTCCAGCATCTGCAAGATCTTCTGTGTTTGCACTATTTTGTGAATTGTGTAAATGTGAAAGTTACAGGGCACCACTTTGCCAAGCAGTACTGGCTTCCTGCCCAGTATTTATTACTCAACACCTTCGGGCTGGGGAGGAGCTCAAAAGAGCAAATGTTCTGATAATGGAAATGTGAGAGTGAAATCGGAAATGCAGGTGGTACTTGGCAGGTCAGCTCCCATTTGCCCAGAGCAACAGTCCGGATGAACGGTCTCAACCAAAAACCTCAACTGTACACTTTCCTCCACAGATGTTGCCGGACACAGAGTTGCTTTTTCAGGTTAATTACCTTTCACGTCTATGCCCTGCAATATTTTCCCTTTCACAGATACTAACTGAGCATTTCCCACAATGTTCTATTTTGATTATTGATGTTCTTTTAAATGTGAAGCTGCAGAGCCTGCAGTGGGTTCGGGGCAGGGAAGAGTGAAGGGTCTCAGCCAGATAATGTTGACTGTTTATTTCTCTCCATGGATGCTGCTTGGCCTGCTGAGTTCTTCAGGCATTTTCTGTGCACTGCTCAAGGTTTCCAGTGTCTGCAAAATATCCTGTGTCTAACAGAAAGAAATATTATTTTAGAGATGCAGCATGGTAACAGGCCCTTTCAGCCCAATTACACCCATGGGACTTGTTAACTTACTACTGACCTGTGCGTCTTTGGAACGTGGTGAAAACCGGACCACCCAGAGGAAACCTACGCAGTCAATGTACAAACTCCTTATGGAATCGGAGTGGCGGAACTACATCCAGGTCACTAGTGCTGTAATTGTGTTATGCTAAAAGACTTGGTGGTAGGACAAGCAAGGTTATTATAAAGGGTCCATTTTGCAGGAGGGAATGTGTTGGCTAAAGCAGAAGGCACCAAGGAGGTTTTAGAAAGTTCCTTAAAAGCCATGTTGTGGGCTCGTGAAAGGGTGTAGTGAGGGCTGACTCTCTGGAGTCAGACTAGGAAATGACGACAAGTGAGATGGGCAAGTGAAAGGTCATGAAATCGATTTTCTGACTGGTCATTATGACGTTGTTATTCATGAGAGATTATGTGTAAACTGCACACGGGTACATGTCAGTTAAACCATGGAATGCAAAGCCCTTTGGAATGTGCTGAGATCAGGAAAGGTACTCCAGGAAAACAAGTCTGTCTGATCTGCCTCCTAGACTCTGTTATGCTATGGGCCGGATCAACCTGCAGATTTTCCTTGGATTGCTTTATTCCTGTGTCAACGTGCTACACAAAGGTCTGTTGTCTGCCTTTGATCACTGTCTCTGATGTGTGGGGTGGCACCAGGTCCCAAAAGCACAGCCTTGCATCAGCTTTTTGCCAACCATGACCCTGCCAAACTGAGTGTTGATTTGGCTGTGATGTGGGAGTGAATTCACCACTGAATGTTTCCAGGACATTGAATCTGATCTGGGGGAGGTTCTGAGCAATCGATTAATCAAAAGAGCTGCAGGCATATGGGTTTTAAAGGCATTGATCAATCACTTTAGTGTTGTTCCTTGTCCCCAAAACTGAATTATTACCCAACAGCCATCAGGCTCCTGAACCAGCATGGATAACTTCACTCACCTAAACATTGAACTGATTCCACAACCTGTAAAGCCACTTTCAAGGACTCTACAACATAGAGTATTATTTATTTACTTTTAAAATTATTTGTACAATTTGTTCTTTTCACATTGATTGCTTGTTGATCTTTGTTATTTATAGTTTTTCATAAATTCCATTTATTTCTCTATTGTGAATGCCTGCAAGAAAATGAATGTCAGGGTTGTACATGGTGACATATGTGTACTTCGATAAAACATTTACTTTCATCTTTAACCTTTGATTTGAGGATGTCAGAATACCGAGGGCTGTCATTTTTACTTTTCTTTCCATTGGAGAACGTTGGAAAATAGGCCAAACTCAAAAGTTGTACAGTTTGTCGAAGGTATGACAGTTGGTCCCTTTTTTGCTACAGTGGCTTTCATGCCAAATTTATTAGAATACCAAACCTGGTAGTTAAATTTAATGTTCAACTTTTGCTAGACAGACGGATCATGGCTTATAGTGGTGCTGGGGGCGTACGCTGATGGATATGTTAGCAAAGTGGCTACAGGTGCCTGATCCTGGTGCAGCCAACAAAATGGTGATAGCACTCCACAAGTCATGCAGTGTCAGTGACAGTCAATGTTTTCAGGTCAAGACTCTTATTTAGACTTCCTCCAGTTGGAGAATCTCAATTCAAAATGTCAACCATCCATTTTCCCTCCACAAATACACTCTGACCCTACGCCCCAGCAGCTTGTTTGTTACTTTTGAATGTTATCTGGAATGGAGGGATCTCAAATCCTAGGGAATAGAAAGCGACAGTGGGAGATGGTGTGAAGCCTCTTATTTCTGTTACTGGAGGGTGCATGCATTAATTGGGAATAATGATGATTTCCCCTCTTTTCCCTGTCCCAATCATAATCGCATGACCAATCATTTCTTCTCTCCGACTGGAGTATCTTTATTCAGAAGCTCCAGGTTTGTCTGTTACAAAGATGGATATTAGAATGGAAGACCCAATTAAATTCAGAATTATTTAGTTGTCCAGCCTTGGAGTTTAGAGGGTAATTGAAAATAAATGAAACTAGGTAGGGTTATGGTGCTAGGACCATAAGAAAAGGTGTTTGAGACATGAGTCTTGTTTCCAGGTGTGGGATGGTACATTGACTGGAACATTGAACAATAGAACGGGGAAAGACAGAGGAGAGAAAGAAACGGGTTTCCTCCAGCGTCTCAGCCTGAAACGTCAACTATCCATTTCTTTCTGACCTGCTGAGTTCCTTCAGCTTTTTGGGTGTTGCTCCAGATATCAGAATGTGCAGTCACTTGTGTCTGTCTTCCTCCATTTCCTTCCCGATGGAAAGGTTTGAGAACTTGAGACCAGAGATTAATGAAAATAACTTCTTGAGTTTACTCGTGTTCAACTTAATGGATTTAGAAGTAAACATGTTGGTTATTTGCCTATCTCCTTTGAATTTCAACTTAATACATCTGACCCTTTTTAAATCTCTGTATACATTTGATTGGAGATCAAATTGGATCTTTGAATAATGTTCAGCAAGTGGCTTTATTTAAGCAGGTTTTAAAACATACCATTGAATTGTAATGCTGCATTAAAAAAATAATTACTGGATGTATGTACACAAGCACATTGTGGTTCTTTGTTAGCAATAAACGACCTACTGGTGAGGTGAGTTGAGTAGTGGGTGGGGGGGGGGGAGCAAGGTGGAAATTGCTGACATATTTTAGGTTGAAACCCTGCACCCGATATGTTGACTATTCTTCCCTTTATCCACACCCCCACCCCACAAACTGCTTGCTGCTGCAGGTTCCAGCAACTGCAGTCCCATGTGTCTTTGAGATTCATTACGATAGTTTTATTTTAGTACTTAAAATAGTTAATTGATTCTTTCAGGGTGATGTGAGAGAGTTTCATCAGACACAAGGCACCCTTGGAATGAGGTGTGAGGTGTGGCCTGGAGCCGGATGAAGTTTTGTAGAAACTGCTGAGCTGGTTCGAGCTGCGTGTGTACGTGGGTGGCTGGGTGGGTGGATTTTTATCTTTAAGGCATCAGACTGTGGATCAGGGCACATGTGGTTAGTCAGGCTGGCCCCTAGAAAAAAAACTGTTAAAAGCTTTCGAACATGTTATTTAAAGCATAAGTGAATTTAATTAGTCCATAACAAGAATGAAAGTCCTCAGCTATGTTATATTTATGTAATGTATCAGGAGATTCTAAAATGCTTAAAGGCTTTGGAATCCCTTGGCATAAATTTTCTGTATGATACCAGCAGCCCATTTGCACTTAGTCCCACAAGCAGCTCTGATAGGATGACAGAGAATTTATCATAGAATTGGAGTCGTCTAGTACAGAGGTAAGTCAGTTTGAGCCACCATGTCAATTCTGGCCATCAAGCAATTACTACACTAACCCAGTTTACTGGCTGTTGGTTAGTGCCCTAACAAGCGATTTGAGTGCTTGCCCACTCACCAATGGAAGGGATGAGCAGCTTCAATTTCCTGGGTGTCGACAATCACTGAGGATCTATCCTGGGCCCAATATATTGCTGAAATTACGAAGAAGGCACACCAGTGGCTATATTTCATTAGGAGTTTGAGGAGATTTGGCATATCAGCAAAGACTCTTGCAGATTTTTACAGATGCATAGTGGAACACATTTGAACTGGTTGTATCACCGTCTGATATGGAGGGGTCATTGCATAGGAATGGAGAAAAAGTTGCAGAGGACTGAAAACACAGCCAGCTCCAACATGTGCACTAGCCTCCCCAGCATCAAGGACATCTTCAAAAAAAAAAATGCTGTAAGAAGATCATGAAGGATCCCCACCATCCAGGATATGTCTTTTCATTGCTATCATCAATGAGGAGGTATAGGAGCCTGAAGATGCACTATCATATTTCTGAACTTTCCTTGAACACCACCTGACTATTGTGCTCTCTTGCACTTTATTTATTTTTAGCTGTTTTTATTGTAATTTATAGTAATTTTGTAAACAAATTTCGTAAGATATGTCAGTGAAAATAAACCTGATTCTGATTACTTGAAAATATTATCAGAGCACCGTCCTTCACTGCCTTTTCAGGTAGGGCATTCCAGGTTGCAAGCCACTCTCTCTGTGGGGGGGGGGGTGAAATCCCCTCTAACCCATTTACTCTTCACCTTAAACCTGAGCCCTCTAGTGTTGGACACCTCTGTGTGGCTGGGGAAAGGGTGTGGGAAGTTTGCCTCCATCTAACCTATCTATACCTCTATCAGGTCACCCATCAGTACCCTGTTCTTCAAGGAAAGCAACCCCATCTTATCCCACCTCTGCTTATAACCAACCTATTCCTCCTAGGCATCATTTTGGTGAATATCCTCTGCAACCTCTCTAGTCATGTCCTTCCCGTAAATATGGTGGCTGGAACTGCACACCGTACTCCACCCGAGGTCTAACCAGTATTTAAAATAGTTGTATCATAACCTCCTTGTTCTTGTATTCTGTGCCCAACTAAAGAAGATCAGCATCTATATGCCATTCCCTTTAATGGTGTTAGTTTAGGGGTAAATGTGGACACCAGGGAATGCCCTGATCATCTTCAAAATGGTGTCTGTGGGTTTTTTTTTAAGCCATCCAGTTGAGAGAGTAGATGGGTGCTCTGAGCGGCACCACACTGAGTGTATAGGGGTATGTTCATCAGGTTTGCACTTTGTAACTCAGAGAGGCTACTCACTAAATCTTACTTGGTACCTTCCAAAATTTAATATTAATGCACTTTAGTTTGTTATTTATGTGTGATTCATCTGAGATGCTATCATGTGTTATGTGTACTACTGTGCTTTACACTCTGGTTTGGATAAACTGTCTTGTTTCTATACATATTATATGGTTATATGTGTTACATACATGTATATAGTTAAGTGACAGTAAACTTGACTTAACTGAAAGGAGAGAGACCCATCAGATTTTCACTTTTAAGTGCAGGGGGAAGTTCCTTCAGCTTGCATCTTGTGATCTGCCTTGGCCACAATCTTAAAGTCAAATTGTAGTGACTTGGTAATTTAACTGCAGTCATTTTGTTACCCATGTCTCTTTGCTTAGCAACCTGGTGACATTGGATCCTTCTGTCAGATGGGCACCTTAAGATGGTGGCTCTGGGAGCTTTCCTCTCCTGATTATTAAATGGCGTCTTGCACTCAGAGTCTCGGTTAAAGGCATGGAGAAACATATTATATAACTTCCTTTTATATTTGATGCAAAGTAGCTGCCCCAAGGGGTTTAATGTGAAAATAGTCAGCAGGAAGCACTTCCACTGTGCTAGCTTTGTTGCATTTCGGCCTGATATAGAAACACCCATACCCATGGACTGAAAAACCTACAAAAAGGAGTGATACAGCCCAATCCTCCCCACTACAAAGAATGTTGCTACAGAAAAACAGCATCCATCATTGAGGACCCCCACCATCCTGGCCGCTTTCTCTTCTCACTGCTGCCATTGGGAAGGAGGTCCCACACCACCAGGTTCAGGAACTGTTATTACCCTTCAACCATCAGGCACCTGAACCACACTCACCTCAACACTGAACTATTGAACCTGTGTTCTCAATATTTATTATTATTATTACTCTGTGTCGATTTTAATTGATTCTATTGTTTCTGTATATTTACTGTGAATGCCTGCAAGAAAATAAATCTTGGGTACTATATGGTGACTTATGTGTACTTTGATAATAAATTTACTTTGGACTTTGTGAAGATTTTATGTTAAGTCCTATCTCAGTGATTTGAATGCAAAACAAGTCGTGTTTTGTGGGCACTTCCAGTGAAATATTGAGGGAATGTTGTATTATCAGGGGTGCTATGCTCTGCATGAAACTTTAAACCATTTCTCCGTTACTCAGAAGGAAGTAAAGGGTACTACGACATTTGTTTCACAGAAAAGCAACGGGGTTCTCTCTGGTTTCCTGTACTAATGTTAATCCCTCAACTGACATTGCTGAAACAGATGATCTGAGCACTTTCTTTATACATTGCTGTTTGCAGGGTCTTGCTTTGAGTAAGTTGGCAAATACATCTTGCACGTTACAAACTATTTCGAGTGCAGCCATTATTGCAAAGTACTTCAGTCTTCCTGTGGGAATGAAGAAATTAATATAGTTTCTTTGCACAAAGTCTTTCCGAACTTGAAGCAGTTGGGGGTCTGTAACTGGACTTGTGCCAAGAAGCGCAAGTCACCGGAACCTTTGCTTGCAAAAGCACAAGCGTTAAAAATGCGAGGAGGTAGACAACTATAATCTATCGTGGTATGTGCTGGTGCAGCCTGTTGGGATTTGCCACTGGGATATGTGGCTTCCTGCATGAGGTTTTGGCAGACAACTGATGCTGTGTGCTGTTGTGGAAAGCTTTTGAATGTTGGAGAACACAACATTAACTGCCAGGAAAATGGGGCGTGAATCTTCTAGCATTGTATTTTGGAGTAGCTTCGGGAGGTTATTTATTGATGTTTCAGTAGAATTGGTTAATTAAAACTGTTTGAAGTGACTTTAATCAGAAAGATGGATCCCAACAGCACAACTAAATTAAAAGTCCACAGAAGTCTATGTCTTTGTTATCTCTGTGCTCTGATTACACCAGCTATGTGGTAACATTACCGAGTTTTGAATTAAAAATGGGAAACGATCAAGATGTCGGGTTGCTTCTGTGGAAGGAGAAATGGATCAGTGACCACTAGCACTTCTTAACTGTGGTGATAAAGGTTGGTCCTGCCCAAGTTTTCAGCAGGAGTTATTGGATTTCATTATATTTACTGGAACTTTAAATGCACAGTTAAAGTGAGCCTACTTCAGTTTGTTAGATGTGTTTAGCACTCCACCAGATGCAAACAGGTCCTTGGTCTACGGAGTTGATAACTGCCATTGAGCACACTTTTTTAGAGCAAGCACACTGTCATTTCATTCTCCTCACACTCCCATTAACTACTCCCTGAGCCTACTAGATTGCCTACCCTCGGGGCAGTATGCAGTAATCGATTAACATAGAAGGAAGCTGGAGCAGCCAGCAGAATGTGGAACTATCACACACATTGGCAGTGGCCAGGACAACACCTGGGTCATTGAATCTGTGAGACAGCACGTGCTGAGGTGCCACACTGTGCTGACCCTGTATCCGGTTGTTTCATTTTGAGTGGCCATTAGATATTTCAAATGGAGACTGTCAGGCACAGGCCTTCGAATTGAAGAACTTCGGCAAAGCCTTCATTTTCCTTTGTGTTTATTTTTAAACCCCCTTTCCCTCCTGTGTTTTATATTCACAACTGCTATGGTACTGACAAGTGAGTAGCATTGAGCAGTGGTCTATAGGCACTATTTTCCTTGGGAGAGGGTGAGTGAAAGAAACACTGCCCCCTCCCCCAAGTAGCTCTTTGGAAGTTTTTATTTTGCTGTCTTTTATCAGTTAAAATTTTTTTTAAATGATGGATAATTAATTATCAATAAGGCTAAATGTGATTCACAGAGTGACTATAAACATAACTCTGAATGGGTGAGGCATTCACACACACAACCCAATATCCCCACACTCAGCTCTTCCATCCTTCCCAGGAAATTCAAAGGCTTTCAATTTGCTCAGCAGCCTTTGAATTCTCCAAGAACTCGTGTCCCAATTGTGTTGTTACTTGAGTGACTTGGTTCTTGTACAACACCATCTATAAATGGTTACATGTCAAAGCTTCACTGGAAAGCTTTACAAGAAGTGACTGAGTAGGAGATGGGGGAATGGCAAAGGGAGGGGGCAGTCGTTAAAGATCGTGAGAGCTGTTTTTGACGAAAGGAAAGAATGAGAATTGAAGATGAGATCATGTAAAATTGGTTGGGAGTCCTGAATAAGCAATTTCACACCCTGCAGCTTGAAGTTTTTCTTCTCTGCAAGACCATAAGACATAGGACCAGAGTTAGGCCATTCAGCCCATTAAGTCTGCTCTGCCATTTCATCATGGCTGATTTATTAACCCTCTCGACCCCATTCTCCCTGTAGCCTTTGACACTGTTACTAATCAAGAAACTATCAACATCCAATGACTTGGCCTCCACAGCCATCTGTGACATTGAATTCCAAGACTCGCCACCTTCTTGTCTAAAGAAATTCCTCCTCACCTCTGTTCTAAATGGTCATCCTCTATTCTGAGGCTGTGTGTGTCCTCTGATCCTAGACTCTCCCACTATAGGAAACATCTTCTCCATATCAACTTTATCTATGACTTTCAACATTCAATAGCTTTCAATGTGATATCCCCCCCCCCCATTCTAATAAACTCCAGCAAATACAGGCCCAGAGCCATCAAATGCTCCTCAAACGTTAACCTTTTAATTCCTGGGATCATTCTTGTGAACCTCCTCTGGACTCTCTCCAATGCCAACACATCCTTGCTTGGATAAGGAGCCCAAAACTGCTTACAGTACTGGGTTTGTGACTTTGAGATGAGAAGGGTGTGTTGGTTTCCATAGTGATCATAGATGTGTATTTTTGTAACTTGTGCCTTGTTTTTGAACATGAATTTTTTTAAAGGAAGGCTTTGCGCATCAAATGCAGAGCAAACACGAGGAAATCTGCAGATGCTGGAAATTTAAACAACACCACACACAAAATGCTGGTGGAACTCAGCAGGCCAGGCAGCATCTATAAGGAGAAGCACTGTTGATGTTTCGGGCCGAGACCCTTCCAGAGTTAGGTTGGAATTGGAACAGGGTGGCAATTAGCAATAAAGAGATCCAGAGCAGGCAGAAGACCAGAGCGGGGTGTCCATGAAGAAGAGGAGGGTTGAAGACAGGAGAAGGGGTCATCGGTGGGGGTAGGAGAGTCCTTGCCAAAGAAATAAGCTCGGAGTCAGAGCCGGCGGAAGAAGAGTTCAGCGTCATGGCGTACTCGGAACTCGCTGAGGTGTGGGCGAAGGGGGACAAAGCTGAGGACCTTACTGAGGACAGAGCGTTCTGCCTCAGAGAGTTGAAGGTCGGAGGGAATGGTAAAGACCCGGCACGGATCGGGGGGAGGGAGGCTGGTAGTGTCAGTGGAGAGGGTAGCTGACGATGGGATCTGCGGGAGAGGGGATGGCGGAGTGGTGGTGGGGGAAGGGGAGACGGGAGTCACAATCGCAGCATGTGAAGACCCGGCCTGGAGTTCAAGGCTGGAGTCACTGTTGGTGGTTGCGCAATCGCTTTGAAGCTGTCCATGGTCGTTGGAACCCGCGGTGATGGTGCTGGAGTCCGGGTTTTGAATATGCCCTGGGTTGCTGGGGCAGCCGAGATCGACGGCCGAGGCCAATCCATGGCCGTTGGAACACGCAGTGATGGTGCACGCGGTCTCGGCCTGAAACGTCAACAGTGCTTCTCCTTATAGATGCTGCCTGACCTGCTGTGTTCTACCAGTATTTTGTGTGTGTTATCAAATGCAAAGGGCAGTTTTGGACCGGGGTCCTGCTATGTATCTCGTACCTGTAGTTCAGAATTAACGAAGTATAGAATCAATTGCTCTGGCATTAACCCCTTCCCACGTAAAAGCAGTGAACAGACGAAATGACAAATCTACAAATGTTGTACTATTGCTCCATTTCCTTCAGGATGGCCTGCAACTCTTTACACACAGTGTAGTACTTTTCAAGTCACTGTTGCTGTGTGTGTGTGTGTGTGTGTGTGTGTGTGTGTGTGTGTGTGTGTGTGTGTGTGTGTGTGTGTGTGTGTGTGTGTGTGTTCATATTTTATCTGGGTATTTTTATGCACGCAAATGCAGAATAAAAAAATTTAATGGGCTGTTTATCTAGAGTAAGAAAGTCTGTAGGCAGTACATAAGCAAATCAACAAACAAAATGACCTTTTTTCCCTGAGATCTCCTGTGTGATTGACTCATTAAGATTTTCAAAAGGTCTGATTCATTTACTGCTTTTAATCACTTGCATCAATTCTGGGTGAACTTCTTCACCTTTATCTCATGGGAATCTCTGGCGGGTTCCATCAAAGCGCACGTTTGTGAAGATACTATGGAAAGGTTTCACAAGTGGAACATTTATCTGACCCAGTAGTCATGGCAATGTTTGGAATATTGCTTCTTATAGAAGAAGGAAGAGTTAAATGATATAGTTGTTGCATGCTGAATGCTTAATTGGCTTATTTTCTACACCATCTGGGATATGGGCCCTGTTGGCAGGTCATAGCCGTCCTCCAGCAGTTCCTGAAGAGATGGCAGTGGTCCATACCTTCAGTTGTTACTGTCCTTCTGGTCGTAGAAGCCCCATGGTGCAAATAGGTAATGAGTTCCAAGACTTAGACTAAAGGATGAGGTAGCTTGCAGGAGTAGCTTTCTTGCTGTTCTTTTTTTAGCAAAGTTTGTGAGGTGCTGTAACCAAAGGCTTGGTGATTGCTGCCACACGTTTTGTAGGCAGTACCATCACAGTTATGGGGCTTCACTGGTGGAAGGAGTGAATGTTTCTAATGCCAGAACTCAGCTGCCAGATAGTGCCATAGAATCACACTAAAAATAGGCCCTTAGGCCTGTTGAATCTATGTCTACTATGATGCATCTATTTACACCAATCCTATTTTAACTTGCGCACATTCCCATCAACTACCTGTAGATTCTACCATATGCCTACTTCAAAGGGACCATTTACGGTGGCCAATTAGCCTTCCAACCCATGGTGTCGGAGAATATGCAGGGTGTGGCAGAGGTCAGGTTTGAACCTGGGTCACTGGAGCTGTGGATCTCGAGTTGTGCTTGTAAATGATCCATTGTTGTTTTGAAGCTTGTGTGTTGAGCAAATAGGATGGAGTGATTGGGATAAATAGACATGATTTTTGGAGTTCCTGAGTCTTGGTTTGTCATTGTGCACTTCAGTCAACAGGGTGCTACACTTGTGAGGAGACTCGAGACTGCAGATACTAGAATCTGGAACAATAGACAGATAGGCTACTGGAGGAACTCCACAGGTGAAGCAGAAACTGTGAGCAAACTGAGCAGTTGACATTTCAGGAAGAGCCCCTTTATCTGGACTCCAAAATTCCCACCTCTCCACAGACACAGGCTGACTTATTGAGTTCTGAGGTCAGGCTCTACCTGTGGCATGACAGAAATGATCCAACTGTATGTAGACAGTCTGCCCACGCTCTGGTATGGTGTGAACCTCCATTGATGAATAGGTCATAAGTTGCACTGACATTCCCCATTTTCTTTGCTTATTTGTTGTGTGTTCAGAACGGGGGCCATGTGACCTATATCCTTGTGCCTGGAGCCAATTCCAAACCATTTCCTTGAAGTCCATCAGCCATCTTTATTGTTTTTGTTTTTTGTTTTAGTGTTTAGTTTTGGTTGATCTGCGTGGGCCGGTGAGATGCAAGCTGTGTTTTTGCGATATTACAGTAGCCTCAGTGTTTGACCAGTATTGTGTGGGCGGCTTTGAGGCAGGAGATCTAAATCTACACATCTCCTTCTGTCTCAAGCAGCTCTCTCCAAAGTAAAAGAAGAAATATTCAAACTTAAGTTTGATTGTGGTTTATTAAACTCTCACATCTGGTGGCCATCTGGATCACAACTGTATGGCAATAGGTTAAAGTTCATTTTTGAAGGAGGAAGTTCAAACCATGGCTCCCTAAGGTTCCTCTGTTTCAGATGTTAGCATGTGGGGTGTGGGTATCCAAGTAGAGCTGATTCTTTACTTGTACCCCAATAATTAAATTACCAGACGCCAAATCCAGGAGCCTAGGCAAATAACCTGGTGACACGACAACATCACATTGTCAAATTCAAAAGAGCCTCTTGTCTCTGGAGTGAGAGATCAACAAGGATACAGGAAACTGAGGGTGCTTTGTGTTTTCTGATGGGCGAAGCTAAAAAAAAATGGGGGGCTTCCCCACGAAGGTTGCCCAATTAAGATTGGAGTGAGAGGGATTTCCTCCTTTGAAGATTGTGAATCTTTCTAATTCTCTACACTGAGACCTATGAATGCTGACTGATTTTACACTTAGTGACCATTTTACTAGTTACAGAAGGTACTTAAAGTGGTCACTGAGTGTTTATTCATGTTCTTCTGCTACCTGTCCACATCAACATGTGTGTTCAGAGATGTTCTGCACACTGTCGGTACGTGTGGTTGTTTGAGTTACTATTGCCTTCCTGTCAGTTTGAACCCACTGTGGCCATTTTCCTCTGACCTCTCTCATTAACAAAGCATTCTTACCCACAGAACTGCTGTTCTCTGGATTTTTTTTCTTGCACCATTCTCTGAAAACTTTAAAGACTATTGTGCATGGACGTCCCAGGAGATCAGCAGATTCTGAGGTGTTCAAACCACCCTGTCTGGCACCAACAATCATTGCACGGTCAAAGTCACTTTGTTTCCCATTCTGGTGTTTGGTCTGAAGAACAACTGAACCTCTTGACCTTGTCTGCATACTTTTATGCACCGAGTTGCTGCCAGGTAATTAGCTGATTAGATATTTGCATTAATGAGCAGACGTATCTAATAAAGGAGCCATTGAGTGTCTATTCAAGGAGGCTGAAAGAGATGGGAAGTTAAAGATTATAGGAATGAGGCAGAAAAGTAGCAGCCAATGATTAGATCAAATGGGATTCTATTGAGTAGTATGGTAGGCTTAAAGTAATGTAATGTGGTGGGTGGAGGTAACGAGGGTCGCAGATGATGGAATCTGATGGGAAAGGAAGGTGGAATATGAAACCAAACAAAGGAGGTGGGGTGGGCAGTAATGGGAGGGGATCCAGTGGGAGGAATTGGAAGGGTGATGATCAGGTGGAGGAGGGGAGAGAAGGTGATGGGGGCTAGGGTGAGTATCAGAAGAACTGTAGATCAGGAGGAGAGAAAGCAGGAGCAGTTGAATTGAAATTGGACAATTCTATGTCGATGCCATCGGGTTGTAGACTGCCCAAGCAGAAATGGGGTCTGTTCCTCTTTTGTGTTTAGATTCCAGCATTTGCAGTCTCTTCTGTCTCAAGTTTTCAAAAGGTCTTAGCTGCACTTTGAAGAGTAACTTTGTGCCTCATTTACTTGTCTTAATTCCTTGGTACTCTGTGATCTGACTGGCAAATGCTGACCTGTACATCTACTATCAAAAGGTCTGAGATGTGCTGGAGGTTAGCGGTTAAGTTTCAAAGATTGGGGCTTGTGTTCCCTTGTGTACAGAAGATTGAGGGCAAATTAATTGAGGCATTTAAAATGATTAAAGGATTTGGAGTCTTCCCAATACAGGAAATAGTTCTTCTCTATCTACCTTTCCAAGGACCTTTAGTTTATCACCAGGCTGACAGAAATGGTGAGCAGCACTGTAAGAGGAATGAAATTCTGAAACATTCTTTCAAAACAAACAGGCTGGCATCAACTGAAAGCTGTTTGGTAGACTGTTGTCTGGTGAGAGTTCTGGAAGTTGATGGCTGTTGGAGTTCAGATGCTGATCAACTATAATCTCATTGACAGGCAAACCAGTTTTGAAGGTCTTGTTCTGATGTTAGATGCTTCCAGTTTCTCATCTTTCACCCAGCGCTCACAAAGACTAAAGTTGTTGGATACACTCTTCTTCCAAGTATCCCCTAGGCTTTGCATCCTCATGCCCACCTTCTCCATGTTTAACATTCTGGTTCAAGGCCACTGCACCTCACTGGGTAATAAAGACCCATCTTGCAGAAGAAATTATAGTGAAGCAAATCCTTGCTACGTCTTTACATCATGTCTATAGATACACTATAGTCATCCCACAAAGCTAACAAGTTGAGGGCAAGGCTAGGCTAGACTCTCCTCTTATGGGATCTGTGACTAAGTTCGGTAAAGGAGCCACATGAAAGGGATGTTAGAGTGAATCCGTTTCTTTGGGTGAAAAAAACTGGTAGTGGTGTCACGTTTAGCAGTTGTGTCTATGCTGTAGTTGATTATAGGCATTTTCCATTCTCTAACCACAGCATTGTGAATTGAGTGAGCTTACAGAGTGACAAAAGCATAAATATATTTGAGCATCCTGGGTAACCTCAGTTTGCAGGTGGAGGCCTGCAGGTCTGATGAGTGAATGTCAGTCCACAGTCTGCAGACAGCCAACTTTTGTGTCTGTATTTTCCATTTTGACAATTAAATTTGAGTTTCTCGAACATGAGTAAAATCCTGTTGCTGGAAACATCAGACCCAAGGTCTTTATTCCCCTCCTCTTTCACCTACTTGAGGGGTATTCCTTCATTCAGATGAGTGGTTTCTCGAGTATTTTGTTTAATCACACCCAGAAGTAATTTCAACTTGACCTCAGCTAGTAGACAAGAGCACCTCACTCTGCACAACTGATGCACTTGGTGTCAGCGGTGACCAGTGTTGAGTTCATTTTCTGCTGGGACACCCATGGCTCATTAAACTTGTCAACTGGTTCACACACTGTTTTTGCCCTCTGTAACAAAATGCATTAAAAATTGACAGGAACTTGAAGGGTGACAGTTGTGTCATTTTTGACTGATGTCTTCTGCCTTTGAAGTGCTTTTGAAGTGTCATTTCTTTTGCAGGAAACACGGCAGCCACTTTGTTCATTGTGCTCCCACAGACCTCACCCTTTTTTTGTAAATTCCATGTGACCCACTTTATTAAGTTGAAATTGGAAAATGCTAGAAACAGTAGATGTGAGAAGAGAACGAGTCCATCATCAGAGATCCCCACCACCCAGGTCATGCTCCCATCTCATTATTGCCATCAGGAAGAAGGTCCAGGAGCCTCAGGACTCACACCAGCAGGTTCAGGAACAGTTATTACCCCCCAGCCATCAGGCTCCTGACCAGTGTGGTCAATCACCACTACGCTGAACTGATTCCTTGACAGGTTTACTTTCAAGGTCACTTTACAACTCGTGTTCTCAGTATTTGTTTTGCACAATTTGTTGTCTTCTGCACATTGACTGTTTGTCAGTCTTTGTGTATGGATTTTCATAAAATTCTACTGGATTTCTTTTTTTTCTTGTAAATGCCTTGAAGAAAATGAATCTCAAGATAGTATGTGATAACATAATAGATATTTTGATAATAAATTTACTTTGAACAGTACAAGGGAAATGCCCACTTGGCCAAAGAAGGAGAATTTATGTGTGTCAGCAAGCATTTTTGCCAGTAGGTTCAATGATGGTGAGCAATTTTTGAAACTGTGCCTGTTTCTCTTTCTGAGTGATGCAGTTGAGCAGAGTTTGTTGGAGAGTATCTTTCTCAGCACAGATGTTTCTCCTTGCAGGAGGTTTAAACAGCAACTGCCCAGCATAAACAACTGGGCAAACGGAAATGCTGGAATAAAGTCAGTGGTATTTTGCCAGATGTGTACAACATCTGTACATCTCAACAGCTTCTACCATGCATCTAAGGTGTCAGCACTTCTTAAAAATAAAAGGAGTCAAGCTAACTAACAATGGTTGCAAATATTTTATTCGTACAAGCTATTATGTGGAGGTGAATATCATAATGTCATGCAGCTGGTGATTGAGATGGTCCTGGAATCTTGTAGCACTGGAGGACAAGGAAAGTAACCAATCCTCCCCAGATTAGCTCAGTGTCCCCAGCACTGGGCACTCTGTCTGCAGTGACTTGGGACAAAATTACAGGAGTGGTGAATAACTTGCTGGCAACGAATGTAATTTCTTTATCATTTGTAAAAATAAAATTCATGGCAAGTGTTGAGAAGAATCCAGGGGTAACCTATTTGGTTGACAGCATCCAATTCCCTCCCAGTTGGTACCGAAGTAAGAGGTGCATCTTGGGATTGGGCTAGTCACAGGAGGGGTGGTTTGAAGTGTTAAATCTCTAGCATCCAGCTATCACTGACATCTTGAAAGTTTTCTGAGCTGTTGTTATGGTCCACTTCACTCCAATTATAAAGATTTGGATGTGAAGTGATCATTTTTAGAATTAGCATTTTCCTGGGGGAGGGGTATTTGGGGGAGTGAATTCATTCACTTCCCTCCACAGCCCCAGCCTGGTGAATCTGTCTTTTGTTCTGGTGTCAGATGGATGATTCCAATGCTAAGTTCATATTTTAGTTGGGAGCTACAATCCTCGATCTCTTTCCATACCTCACCACCTCCTTTCCAAACTCCCCTGTTCCCTCACCTCTGCTGAAGAGCAGAGTGTCTTTGTGTAACCCTTCAGACATTATTCATATGGTGAATGAATGGAGGCCAGCTTTCTGCTTGTGCTGGGAGAGCCAGATCAGCTTGTGGTTACTGGTGCGATACGAGGAGGCAGTCTGAAAGCAAGCTGCCAGAATAATAGGGCTCTTGTGCACTAGAGATTGTAGGAAAGTCTGTGCCAATCATAGTCCAGGCTGTAGAATTAATTATTTCTCATTATTAAAGACCAGCTGAAGTGGATTCAGGTTTTATTCATTTCGCGATGTCGTGTAAAATAGGCCCTTTTGGCCCAATGAGCCACACAGCTCAGCAAATCCCAACAACCCCAATTTCACCCTAATCTAATCACGGGGCGATTTAGGATGACCTGTTAACCTACCTGGCCCGTCTTTGGACCGTGGGAGAAAACCTGAGGATCTGGAGAAATCCCACATATTCCACAGGGTGGACATATGAAGACTCCTTGCAGAGCACGCTGAGGTTGAACTTGAACTACACCCCATTGTTATAGTGTCACGCTAACTGCTATGCTTCCATAGTTCCCCTTGCTGGGTAAATGGGCTGGACTCTCTTAAGGTACAGTCAAAAAGAAAGTGTGGTGGAGAAGAGATTTCAGTCTTGACCTGGTGATGCAGCAGTTAAAATGGTTGGTGGCATAAACTGGCTGAAAAAAATGAACAAGTTTCAAACTGTACTTGAACAAGTAGAAACTGTAAAGATTGGATTAAAGATCAACGATTAGTTTTATTTATCATGTACATTGACACATCCAGTGAAATTTGTTTGGCATCAACAAGAAGTAATCAGAGGACGTGCTGGGGGCAGCCCGCAAGTGTTGCCATGCTTCCAATGCCAACACAGTATGCCCGCAAGTTATTGACCGGTACACCTTCGTATTGTGGGAGGGAACTGGAGCACTTGTAGAAGATCCACATAGTCACGGGGAGAACATACAAACTCCTAACAGATGGTGGCAGGGATTGAGCCCTGCTCACTGGTCTTGTAAAGCGTTACACTTACTGCCACCCTTCAGTACTGTCCATGGGCTACCATACCACCCGAGTAGGAATCCTTGTTTCATGATCTCAGTTCTCCCTTTTCTCTGTAACGTTAGCTGAGATCTCTATTCTCTTCATAGCTGTGATTGAAATTACTCAATATCTGGTGGCCTTTGTCTCGTGGGCTTTAACCTGCCTAGAACACAAGATAAACCTCTGTGCCCCATTTGAAATGCTCCATAAGACTTCCTCTGTCGCCAAGCAATTGTTGATCACTCCTAATATCTATATATTGCTGAGATCAGCCCTCAAGTTTTGGTCAGTAACTCTGCTGGGAAGCCATTCGGGATATTTCTCATGAACAAATTACAACTTCTCTAAATTTAATGTACTGCAGTTTTTGAAATTTGTGGTGTGAAGTTGCATTCTTTTGTCTTGGTAAAGACAATAAGATTATGAGCAACACACACACAAAATGCGGAAGGAACTCAGAATGGTCTGTGCCTGAAACGTAGACAGTTTGCTCTTTTCCATAGATGCTGCCTGGCCTGCTGAGTTCCTCCAGCATTTTGTGTGTGTTGCTTTGAATTTCCAGCATCTGCAGATTTTCTTGTGTTGATCAGATTATGAGCTGCTTTGAAACCATGCCTAAAAATTCCACCTTTCAGGGTAATCCCACAAGCCAACCTGTGCTCACCTGAGAGGCAAAGGGAGTATTTTCTTAAATTCTCTTCTGAAGTCGGTACTTCAGACAGTGCAGCATTCCTCCAGTGCTGCACCAGTATTGTTGGCCCAGACTACTGGGTTGCGTCTCTGCAATGTAAATCTGAATCTACAACCTTCTAACTTCAAAGGTGAAAGCTGCTACATAATAAATAATGCTAGCTACATTGTCTTGCTCCTTATTTGATCTTCGCCCACCTGGCTCGTCGCAGCACCATCTTAACTGATTGCTGGGTTCCTGTTTGCCCTTTTGCTCAAGACTTAATGTGAAAGCTTCCTGACATTAACTTGACCTCTCATTCCCCTTATTTTAATGTACTGCACTTAATATTTTCTGTCTATTTCCTCTTGATCTTTCAAGGTTGAATTGCTGAAAGACTTGTTATGAATTATAAATGTAAATGGTAGTGTTATGTTAACTGCCACGCTACTTTTCTTCATGAGCTGAAGCAAACAATCTGGCCGATTGTCCTTGGGTTTAATGGTCCCGGACTGGTTCACCTGAAAGGTACACAGTAACGGGAAAACGTCTGAGAATAAGTCATAGAGAGATGCAACGTTGCCACAGGACTGATTCTGTGCCAGTCATCAGCCACCAAATGCGCTAATACTGCATTAATCCCATTCTTCCTACATTCTGTCAATTTCCTCTCTATTCTCCCACTCACCAGAGCCAATTTGCAGCAGCTGCGTAATTTATGCAGCCTTCACAACTCTAGAACCCAAGAAGAAACTAGACAACATGTAACACATTGGTGAGGCCTAGTTTGGAGTACTGTGTGCAGTTTTAGTAACCTAGCTATGGGAAATGTATAAATAAGATTGAAAGAGCGCAGAGAAAATTTACAAGGATGTTTCCAGGACCTGAGTTATAGGGAAAGGTTGAATAGATTAGGACTTTATACCCTGGAGCGTAGAAAATTGAGAGGAGGTTTAATAGAGGTATGCAAAATTGAGGGGTATAGATGGGATAAATGCAAGCAGGCTTTTTCCACTGAGGTTGGGTGAGACTACAAACAGAGGTCATGGGTTAAGGGTGAAAGGTAAAACGTTTAAGGGGAACATCTTCACTCAGGGTGGTGAGAGTGTGGAATGAGCTGCCAGCGCTAGTGGTGCATGCGGCACTGATTTCAAGATTTAATGGAAATTTGGATAGGTAATGGATGTTGGATAGATACATGGATGGGAGGGTTATGGAGGGCTGTGGTCCAGGTGCAAGTTGGTGGATTGGGCAAATTAATGGTTCAGCACAGACTAGAAGGGCCAAAGGGCCTGTCTCTGCTGTGATGTTCTATGACTCTATAACCTCTTAGTCACAAGGAGGATGAGCAAACACTACACAGCACTGAGGACAGGATTGAACCTGGGTTTGTGAGGCACAGGCTTTTCCAGCTGAACCACTGGTCCTTTACAGCAGGGTGAGGAGGTTTGTGATGTGGTTGTTTGAATGTGTGGGGGGGGGGGGGGGGGCGCGCGAAGGGATTAGTGAGAAGGGGGAAAGGACTGGAGACTACCCCTGTTTTGGGAGAAGTATCAGGGAGTTTAGAATTGCAGTCTGTCTGATAAGATGAGTTGAGAGTGGGTGTGATGGTATTGGGTTTAGCCATATACTTTTTTTGTAATTTTTTTTATTATTGAAGTTCATCATCAAACAAACATTTCCATAAGATGAGCCATACACTTTTCAAAGGCTGTTTGTCTTCCACGATGAGTTTAGCTGCTGGTGCCCACTATTCGAGTGGTGGGTCTTTCCTCCCTACCAAGGAGGAGATGCTTCTAGCTAACAAAGTAATTTGAACCCACTCATTTATTTTCAGTGATACATGTTTAAATTTAGATAAATTTCTTAAAGTGCATTCAAAACTCAGAGGATTTCTATCTTATAGAAGACTTTCAAACTATAAATGATTTCTAAAGCACAAAGGATTTCCAGAACACAGGTACAATTCCTATGAGCTAAAAAGATATACCAGAAATCGAAGGCAGGGAAATTGGTTCTAGTCTCCCTATCTTTCTGTCATTCTTTTTGTTGTTCCTTGACCATTCCTAACAAGCCTGACTGCTCTCTTATATTTATATTTATACTGTTTTTTTTCACTACTTGGTGACTTCACACACGTGTGAATTTTTTTCATTTCCCACAGATGGTCTAAAAGCTTCTGAGTTAGAAATCCCAGACACCCAAAATGAATGCTGTGAGGGAAACTCTGTGTGCACAAATCTCTCAACTAATGATAGATCAGCTATTTGATGTGTTAAGTCATATTCAAGACAAACAATGTGACCAATGGCGACATCCTGCAGACAGTTTGCAAAACCACTACTTTTACTTCTTTCAAATACGATTCTGCTACTAAGCTGTGTACGATTAGAACCTGTGATGTACATTTTGATTTTTTTTGGAGCCAATTGAGCAATCTGCACGTTGCTGCTTCTGAGTGAGTTCGGTGAGGTTGGGAGTGGAGTGTGCGGCCTGGAGGCCTGGAAACCCGGAGGCCGGGTAGGAACCCATGATCGATTCCATAACTTCTCTCCAATTGAGGTATCAAGCAAGTCAGAAGTCGCTAAAGATGAGAGCTGAGGACGGGTGGGTGTTAAATGCCATCTACATGGATTTGACCAGTTTCGCTAGCTCCTGTCAGAGGAAAGTGCAGGAGTCTTGGGATCCACATTGGTGGGGCTCGTGGCTATGGACATATTGTTGGAAGACTTTGAGGTTCATGTTGCATGTGTTTCTGGATTCTGGTCACTTTTTTGTGCTGTTTTTGAGTGGTTTGATCAGGGCAATCAATGTGAGCCAGGTCTCTTCAGCGAAGAATGGCCCTGTGGCCTGCGGTGTGCTAGCAGCGTGGCACAGAACTTAATGTTACTGGACTTCCACTTTGATATTCTATGTGTTGTTCACTTTTTGCCATTTGTGCAATTTGTTCTTTTTCTCATGCGCTCGGTGTTTGAGGTTTTCTTGAATGGGTTCCATGGTGTTTCTTTGTTTTGTGTCTGCCTGTGGGAGAACAAATCTGAGTTGTATTCTATATACGTACTTTGATAACAAATGCACTTTGACAACAAATGCACTTTGACTCTTTGAAGTCTGGCATCAGTCTGGTCTGCAAGCTTCCTTGAACTAAATAACTTGGCCAATATTTTCTGGTTTGATGCAGGGCCAATTAACATGGCCCCATTAACATGGCCCCATTGTCTTGCACTGTATCCCTTGAGCAGCCAGCCCTGTGCTGTGGGCCAGAAGTCTTTCTAGACAGTGCTCTTTGTTTCTATAGCTTCAGACTGACTTATTGTTTGCAATTTACATTAAGAACTGAAGACCGGTTCTTGTTTATGACACGAGGTTGAGTAAGGAATATTGGTTTGAAGCTTAACTTCCTCAAAAACAAATCTTTGACCCCTGGAAGAGTCTGCTGCTGTTAGAAAGCTGAGCTTGGCAAAAAGCCCCTTGGGCCCTGGACATTGAATATCCATCACATTGAGCACGGATGTGTACAAGTGATCAGATCTTGTGCCACGAGCCAGGTAAGAGGGAAGAGCGGTCAGGGCCGGGGAAGGGATGGTGGGTGAGATCAAGACACTGGAAGTGACATTGGGAGGGTGCAAGGGGCAAGAATAGTACAAGGGTATGGGAGGGCAAAGAGTGCTTGCTGTGGGTGGTTGAAGGGTGACTGCTAAGGAGAGGTTGCATTCCTTAAAGGTTTAGGGAATGTGATGCCCAAATCATGCAGAGTAAGATCCCACGAACAGTAATACAGAGTGTGTCAGCATAGATGATCTACCCTCTCTACCCCACCCTTTACATGGTCCTCTAATTCAGGTCTTTCTGCCTTGCTGATTTCTTCTCCTGTCAGTCCCACACATTGGGTTCAAGAGCAGCTACTTTCCTTCAAACATTTGACCCTTGAACCAGTTGGCACAGCCCTAGTCACTACAGTTTAGCAATATGATGACCAAAGTTGAAATTAAATTTATAATCAAAGTACACATATGTCACCATTTATAACCCTGGGATTTAATTTCTTGTGGGCATTCACAGTAAATACAAGAAACGCAATAGGAGCAATGAAAGACCTCACCCAACAGGACGGACAAATAATCAGTGTGAAAGACAGCTAACTGCAAATCAAAAGGAAGGAATAAAGAACTAATAACTAAATTAATAAACAATAAATATCAAAGGTTCCAAAAGTTCATTTATTATCAAAGTATGTAAGCAGTCTACAACTGAGATTCAGCTTCTCCAGATAGCCATAATCTAACGAAAACCATGGAAATCGTTCAAAGAAAAAAATCAAACCCAACCCCCCCATACAAAATGGAACAGCAACCCCTTCCCCACAAAAAACTAACAAAAACATGATGAAGAATCCTTGAAAGTGAGTCCTTATTGAAGAAATTGTATCCTCGTATGTGTGGCAGAATAAAAATCCTATATTAAGTCAAAAATATTTACAGAAGCCTAAGAAGGAAGGAGGTTTGGCTTTGCCAAACCCAAGATTTTACTATTGGGCAGTTAATATTCGATATTTAATATTTTGGACACAAGAATCGATTTTAGCACCTTGCCCACAATGGGTAAATTTGGAATGTAAATCTGTACAAGGCTTTTCATTGTTTTCTATTTTAGGATCTTCGCTTCCTTTTGCTTTATGTAAATTGAATAAACAAATAACTAATCCTATAGTTAAACATACATTACGAATATGGTTTCAATTTCGTAAATTCTTCGGCTTGAATAAGTTTATCTTATCAAGCCCTGTTATATCTAACTTTTTTTTTACCCTCTTTTATGGATCAAGCCTTTGTATTATGGAAAACAAAAGGTATAACATGTTTTCGTGATCTATTTTTAGATAGCAGTTTTATGTCCTTTGAACAGCTGTCCAATAAATATAATTTGCCTAAAACTCATTTTTTTAGATACTTGCAAGTTAGAAATTTCTTGAATAATATGTTACAGTCTTTTCCGAAATCATGTCCAATGGGTATTACGGAAAAAGTTTTGGGTCTGAATCCTCGCCAGAAGGGGATAGTAGCCATCATTTATAATATGATCATAAAAATACAGCCAGGAGTATCAGAAAAAATTAAGAAGGAATGGGGAAAAAAGAACTTCACTGTCTTATACCCACTGAGCAGTGGGAGAAAGTTTTACAATTAGTCAATTCTTCTTCTATTTGTGCTAAACGTGCCCTAATACAATTTAAGGTTGTACATAGGGCTCACATGTCCAAGGATAAACTTGCTTGATTTTATTCTCATGTTAATCCAACCTGTGACAGATGTCATTCTGAAGTCACTTCATTGACCCACATGTTTTGGTCTTGCCCCTGTTTGCAAAATTATTGGAAAGATATTTTTGGTATTATTTCAACAGTTCTGAATATCAAATTGCAACCGCATCCTATTACTGCAATTTTCGGTTTACCAATGGTGGATAATAGTTTATCCCCCTCAGCCGGTGGATGATTGCATTTGTTACATTAATGGCTAGAAGATCTATCCTATTGAACTGGAAAGAAATTAATCCTCCAACTATATTTCAGTGGTTTTCTCAAACTATTTCTTGAGTTTAGAAAAAATTAGAAGTGTTGTCTTTGACCCTTCAGTTAAATTTGAAGAAACTTGGAGACCATTTATTCAACATTTTCATATGAGCTAAACTGACTTTTCCTAAACTTTACTTTTATTATCCTTAATTATTTGGATGGAGGTGCGGAGTTATTGACGCTACTGTGTATATTTGACATAATGCAATGGCCCATGTTGGTTAGATTTTTTTTTCTTTGGGGGTTTTCTTATTTTCTCCATTTTTTGTAACTACTGTGAGTTTGGGAGGTTATTATATATGGATTATCATCTATTTAAATTATACCTTAACCTATTAATTATGTACTCTCAAGCTCTCTGTATTCATGTTTCATTTGTTTGTTTAAAAATTAATAAAAAGATTTAAAAAGAAAGAAAAAAGAAAGAAGAAATTGTGTATAATTTATGTTTTATGTATTTTTCTTGTGAATGCTCTGCCTGTGATGCTGCTGCAAGTGAGTTTCTCATTGCACCTGTACACAAATGTATTTGTGCAGGTGACAATATATTTGATCTTGACTTTCACTCAACAATGCCTCTACTTCCCCAGGAAGTAAAAGAAATAGGTGTGTCCCTGTCAACCCTTATCAATTTTTATTGATACACCACAGAAAAGATCCCATGGGGATGCATAATGGCTTGGTAAGGCAGCTGCTCTGCTCGTGACTACAAGAAACTGCAGAGAGAAGTGGATACAATTCAGCACATCATGGAAACTAGCCTCCCTTTATGGTCTCTGCCTCAGTAAAGTAGTCAGACCCCACCCACCCCAGACATTTTCTCCTCTCTGTTCTTCCATCAAGCAGGAGATGCTAGGGCCTGAAAGTGCGCACTACCAGGCTGAACAACAGTTATTTGACTATTAAATAGTTTCCCAGTGCAATAAGCTGGACTCCTGATCTCCCAATCTACCTCATTATGATCTTGTACTTTGTTTACCTGCATTGCCTTTTTTTCCTGTAGCTGTTGCACTTTATTTTGCATTTTTATTATATTACCTAGTTTTATGTCCCGCTTGGTGGTGCAATAATATCAGCGCCAGACTCCGGAGCGAAGGTTCCCGAGTTCGAATCCAAGTCAGGTTGAGTGTCGAGCTAGCAACTCGGCCTTGTAAAAACAAGAATAGCTTGCTACGGAAACACCGTCATGACTGTGCCCCAATAACTCGGCCGAGTTAAGGGCTATTCTTCCTCTAGTTTTACATCAATGCACTGAGTAATTGTCTCATCGGTATGAACATTATTCAAGACAAGCTTTTCACTGTCTCCTGGTACATGTGCAATAATATTCCAATTCCACTCCTTTGGTTGCATTGACCTTCAGTTTTAGAATTCTTTCACTAATTCACTCTACGTCTCCTGTTTACTCCAAGACCCTGAAACATTGATCAAACTGACCTAATGTATGCTAACGTGGCTTAATAAAATTATATTTGTTTGCTAAGTGTTTCTGTGTAATGCCTGAGGCTGTTTACCGCATCCAAGGTGTAGCAAATATGGCAAACTGGTATTTTTGATGAGCACCCAACTCTTACTCCCTGACAGATTTCATTTCCGTTAACAGCTGGTTAATAACTTGCCTAGGTATTATAACCTAATGGCTGAGTAAGACACACAAAATGCCGGAGGAACTAAGCAGGCCAGGCAGCCTCTATGGAGAAGAATAAACAATTGACATGTTGGGCTGAGACACTTCATCAGGACAGAGCCTTCATGAAGGATCTCGGTCTGAAACGTCGACTGTTTATTCCCCTTGAAAGATGCTGCCTGACCTGCTGAGTTCCTCCAGTGTTTTGTGTTTGTTGTAGAATCTCCTGTATTTCTGATGGCCTGATTGTTTGGTAATTCCCCTGCATTGAGCTTGAAGGTTTCCTCCTCTGACATTTCCAGGACTGATCACTGCATAATAGTCACAAGGGGAACATTGATCAGTTTTGGTTTTGCCTTGCCCTTCCTGGCTCTGATATGGAAGCTGGTGTTAATGCCTCCAGGTGATTAGCTGAATCAGCACCAAATGAGAAACGAGCCCAAAACCTCCAGGTCCATATTCCTTGTATCAATGTTCCTCTATTAGCATAGCTCTGATCTGAGGCAGAACTTTTTTTGATCTCTGCACCAGAGATTGAAACAGTCCATACTGCCCCTCCCATTGAATTAGTTTTAATGGGATCTCCTCTATGAATTTGGGTGCTACATTTGTTAAATTGCACCTGCAATTACGATTTTCAAAAAAAACACGGCTAATTGGCTATGAATACTAGAATTGTGAGATGTTTTAAAAGTTCAATAATTCTATAAGTAGTTGTGTTTACTTTGCAGGTTGTAATGAGGTTGCAGAGGGCTTGAGGTTGCATCAACAATTCAGTTGCCTAACTTCTATATAAATGACACACAATTTTGGAGCACGAGCTCTGCCATTGCATCATAAATGTGATTTTTCAACTTCCTGTTTAATCTCTTGCAACACTTGTTAATTCCTCACCCTAATGACGGATCTCAGTGGACAGTGAACTCTGTGCTTTTGACACTAGGTGAGACTGGAGGGTCATTGTCAGTACTCTGTGTTGTGGGGTTGCCTGTTCTTTGGATGTTTGTCACTTCTCCATGATGCATGTAAGTAGCCAGGTTATTTAACCAGTGACCAGGAAAGCTAGATCAATAATCCAGAAATTTTTGAGTTCAAATCCTTCTGGGGAACTTTGGCAGCTTGAATTTATTGCTTGGAGCAAACAAAAATGTTGGATTCTTAACCTTCAGAAAGAGTTGGTGACTGTGAAAGTGAACAAAGACATCTGTGTCGGGTTTCAGAATGTCATGTGCCCTCGTCCTTGATGTTAAGTATGTGGGGAAATGAAGGGCCTTGATCTAAAACGTCAACTGTCTATTTCCTTCCCTGAATGCTGCTTGACCTGCTGAATTCCTCCTCTGTGTCACTCCACATTTCAGCATCTGCAGTCCTTTGTATCTCAGTCTGTTCTTTTGGCCTCTGCAAATAGTCTTGTAGGCCTCAGAGTTATGTAAAACTTATTTCGGTTTATTGACTAGTACAATGGATTCTGATAAATTGGGGCACATCGAGATCAGTACATTTTGGCCCAGTTAAGTGGCTCCCCCAATTAGCCAAAGCTTCATGGAAATAGTTAAATAACTATAAAAATGACAAACTACCATTTAATTGAGTAACAATTTATGTAACTAATAAAAGACAGAACAAATTAGAACACTACCAACACTTCTGGTGGTTGTCCATCATATCCAGAGATGACAGGAAACCTGTGAGGGTGAGTTTTTAAAGTGGAAAAGCCATTGCACTGGGGCAGTTCCACTCTCTTGACCTCAAGAGTCTAGGTCCCGTGATACAAGTAGTCGTCATAAAACTGGGGTTTCTCCTGATTTGCAGTGGATGACCATAACTTGTTCTGTGCCTTGTCATGCCCTTCGCTCTCCACAGAACATTCCAGAACCAGCCTTCCTGTCTATTAGATTTTGCTGTGGATCTCATCCGCCCAGTTCACCAGAGCAGACTTTGCATGCTAGGACAGGCATGTCCCTGTCTCACTGGGGTATGAGACTGACCAGCTACCCTCACCTGATTTAGCCCGCATGTTGAAGCGGTGTGGTCACTGTCAATTGCTAACAGCTATTTGGAGTCACGGGTGAGAGCTGGGTGTCCGGTGGGGACCACAGGTAACATTCAAGATGATTATCGATATGCTCAAATTCTTCTTAGATGCTAACTTGAAGTAGTGAAGTCATTTCAGTTGCACTCCAGGCTGTTTCTGGCATCTCCAAGCCCCTATGCTTGGAAGTGCAGTGAGAAAAACAGTTCTGACTTACATTGCTTATTTCTCACCAACCATCAGTGACAAAAATCACTGTCTTTTGAACACGAACACAGACATAGACAGACACACACGACGCTATTTAAAAACTTCGCTCTACAGATTTATGTCTGGGTCCGACCAAATGCCGAATACTATCCTTTGCCTCTCTCCTGGCTAGATGCTTGATCCTCCTTAGATGGAGAGATGTTGCCCCGCCCACCCATGCGCAATGGCTTAACGACATTATGGCCTGCTTGGACCGCGAAAAAATTCATTATTCAGTTCTTAATTCGGATCTAAAGTTCCATAAGGTCTGGGGACCTTTTATCGAGTACTTTCATAACCTTCCTCTTGACTAGGGTTTTTTTTTCTTTTTTTTCTTCTTTTCGGTCCCTTGCTTTCAGCTCCCTTTTTTTGGTAGTAGGCAATATTATCCTCTGTTGCTAAGTGTATTCACAGTCTGGGAGTTTGACTGTCCTGACCTATACTCTCTATATTGTGTTGCGGTCGGTCTGGAGTTGTTGTTATTTTTTCTTGTGTTGTGGGGCTTGGGGAGGATACTAAGCTTACTTGTCTTTAATTTAGGTGCTTTTTTGTTAAATTCTCTTCCTTTGTAGCATATTGTTATTGTATGCTTAATTTTGCACTGTATTAATGTTCCTCATTGGGATTTGGGGTTTTTAATTTGTAAAATGTTTTGAAAAACTAATAAATTTTTTTTTAAAAAAACTTCGCTCTGAGCATGTGCATGCATCTAACACCAGGTAGGACTTGTTCGATAGCAGTCCACTGTCCCAATTAAGTGGCATCGTGTCCCAAATAAATGAAGATAATTCCAGCTACTTTCTCAATTAGTTATTAAGAGTTGTTCCAAATAAGTGGCTGCACCGATTAACTGGACTCCTCTGGATTTCTTTATATTTTGCATTATTGTATATCATTTTGGTTTCTAGAAGTATTTCACACTGTCTTTCACAAGTTCTTCAATATGTATGGGGTGATTGTGTCCACTGACCTGGTATCTTTTGAAATGCAGGGGAAAAATCAGCTGCCAAGAGTGTAAGCAACACACACAGAATACCAGAGGATCTCAGCAAGACAGGCAGCAGCTATGGAGGGGAATAAACAGTCAACATTACCATAAGGTGTAGGAGCAGAGTTAGGCTATTTGGCCCATTGAGTCTGTTCCTCCATTTCATTATGGCTGATCCATTTCCTTCTCAGCCCCAATCTCCAGTCTTCTTCCTGTATCTCTTCATGCCCTGACTAATCAAGAATCTATCAATATACCCAGTGATCTGGTCTCCAGTGCTGTCTGTGGCAATGAATTCCACAGATTCACCTCTCTGGCTAAAGAAATTCCTCCTCATCTCTATTCTAAAAGGATGCCCCTCTATTCTGAGGCTGCATCCTCTGGTCCTAGACTCTCCCACCATAGGAAACATCCTCTCCACATCCAATCTATCTTGGCCTTTCAACATTTGATAGGTTTCAGTGAGATTCCCCTCACTCTTCTCTGGCTCGTTACGGGCTGAGAATGCAAAATCTCTTGTCCTAGAGCACTATAGCATGAAAACAGCCCATTCAGCCCATCTAGTTCATGTAAAGCTCTTATTCTGCCTAGTCCCATCAACCTGCACCTGAATCGGAGCTGTTCACACCCCTTCCTTCCATGTACCTATCCAAACTTATTTTAAGTGTTGCAATTGAACCCTTGTCCACCACTTCCACCGGCAATTTGTTCCACACTTGCAGCACCCTCTGAATGAAGAAGTTCTCCAAATATTTCACCTTTCACCCTTAATTTATGACCTAGTTCTAGTCTCACCTAACCTCAGTGGAATAAAGCTTGTGTTTAAGAAGCAAAGCTTTTGAGTTTGTGTGTGTGTGTGTGTGTGTGAGAGAGAGAGAGAGAGAAAGGGATTTTGAATATTGTGAGTGACGATGGCACTCAAAATAAGCAACAGTTTTCAGTGGTTGGCATGGGGACAAGACCTTGCCCGATCAATTGGCTGCACTGATTAATGATCCATAATTCAGAGCGCTTCTGATGGTCAGAAGTGTTAAAGTATTCTCAGCAAACCATTCACAGACACTGTTGTTGGTAGACTGGTGGTAAATTCCTGGAATAAAAAAAAATATGCTGGGAACACTCAGCATTCGAGCAATGGCTCAGACCTGAAACTTCAATTGTTTCTCTGTCTACACATGCTGCTGGGTATTTCCAGTATTTTCTGTTTTGATTTTAGATCACTTCACTTTCATTCCTGAGACTGTCTCATTTTTTTGCACACAAATCCAATCCACTCTTTCCATTCTTGTTTTTCTATTTGAACCATTATTAAGGTTTTTATAGCTAGGGTTTGGTAATGGGGATGAACTCCCACAGCAGGTTAAGACCTACAAGTATCTGGGAGTACAGTTAGACGAGAAGCTAGACTGGACTGCCAACACAGATGCCTTGTGCAGGAAGGCACAGAGTCGACTGTACTTCCTTAGAAGGTTGGCATCATTCAATGTCTGTAGTGAGATGCTAAAGATGTTCTATAGGTCAGTTGTGGAGAGCGCCCTCTTCTTTGTGGTGGCGTGTTGGGGAGGAAGCATTAAGAAGAGGGACGCCTCACGTCTTAATAAGCTGGTAAGGAAGGCGGGCTCTGTCGTGGGCAAAGTACTGGAGAGTTTAACATCGGTAGCTGAGCGAAGGGCGCTGAGTAGGCTACGGTCAATTATGGATAACTCTGAACATCCTCTACATAGCACCATCCAGAGACAGAGAAGCAGTTTCAGCGACAGGTTACTATCGATGCAATGCTCCTCAGACAGGATGAAGAGGTCAATACTCCCCAATGCCATTAGGCTTTACAATTCTACTGCCAGGACTTAAGAACTTTTTAAAAGCTATTATTAATGCTTTTTGAGATAGTGATTTAGATGCATATCATATTTTTTACTGAGTTAAGTATTGTATGTAATTAGTTTTGCTACAACAAGTGTATGGGACATTGGAAAAAAAGTTGAATTTCCCCATGGGGATGAATAAAGTATCTATCTATCTATCTATCTATCTATCTATTAAATGCTCCCAATGATGTGCGCTTCAAAAAGCCTCTGGCAATCAAGTCCAGCTCCTGGCCTTCACACGTGGTATTGCTACTAAGCCCGGCAGAACTGTTTCAGCTGACAGGAGAAAGGGGCAAAGGCGGGTTACTGGCACCTTAAACCAGTTGTTCCAGGCAGATGGGGCTCATCAGCCATGGTTGGCAGCTCACCTAGGAGAAGGAAAACTCTGATCTCAAACCTCCACTGCCTTGCAGTAAATCTGCTCATGGGGAAGGCTTCGGGAGTAAACCCCGGGGGGGGGGGGGGGTGGGGAGAATCCAGAGCTGCAGTCCCCAAGACAGTCCGACGTTAAGTTCAACGCTGACTGGCAACTTGTGATGCCGTTGGTGCCAAACTGTATCGGTCTCTGCTGTTCCTTTGGATCCATCAGATGTGGGGAGAGGGGGAGCCTGCTACATGGGCAACAGCTTGCTCTCCATTTCGTACTGCCCTGGCTAGGATGCAACATCTATGGTTTCTTTTCACATCCCAAAGGTTAATTGATGTCTGTAATTTACTTTTGTAAGAAAATGTCCAAGAAAAAAATCAAAGGGGAGTTAATGGGCAAATCAGAGAGAACAAATTGCAGGGCCACCAGCTGAGGGGGAGCAAGACTACTAGGAGGTATCATGGACCCAATGGTAATAAGTCAGAAGAAATTTTATCAGGAACTAACTTTGGCATACAGAATATCCTTGATTTAAATGAATGCTGGAATAAGTTGAATGATTTCCTCCCACTACTATGTTCCCATAGGCAGTGTCCACCTTTTTGTACATTGTCCAAGAGTGAATTCTGCATGAATAATGCTGTATTGTTAAACCAGCCAATTAGTTTACTTTTAAAGTCAAAGTAAATTTATTATCAAATTACATATACATTACCAACTGGCAGGAGTGTTCATGGACATCTTCAATTTCTCACTGCTGCAGTTGGAAGTTCCTACCTGATTCAAAAGGGCAGCAATCATACCAGTGCCCAGGAAAAGCGGAGTGAGCTGCCTCAATGATTATCACCCAGTAGCACTCACATCTCCTGTGATGAAATGCTTTGAGAGGTTGGTCATGGCCAGAATTGACTCTTGTCTCAGCAAGGACTCAGACCCACTGCAGTTTGCCTGTCACCACAAAAGGACTACAGTGGATGTAATCTCACTGGCTCTCCCCACTTGGCCTTGGATCATCTGGATGATAGCACTACCTACGTCAGGCTGCTGTTTATTGATTACAGCTCAGCGTTCAATACAATCATACCCTCAGTTCTAATCAACAAGCTCCAAAGCCTGGACCTCTGTATCTCCATCTGCAACTGGATCCATGACTTTCTCAGGAGATCGGAAATAACATCTCCTCCTCCTCTGACGATCAACATTGGCATGTTGAGATGTGCTTAGCCCACTGCTCTATTCTCATTACACCCACGACTGCATGGCGAGGCACAGCTCAAACACCATCTATAAATTTGCTGATGACACAAATATTGTTGGCAGAATTTCAGATGGTGACGAGGGGGCGTACAGGAATGAGACGGATCAGCTGGTTGAGTGGTGTTGCAGCAACAACCTTGCGTGCAATGTCAGTAAGAGCAAGGAACTGATTGTGGACTTCAGGAAGGGGAAGTCGAGGGAACACACACCAGTCCTCATCGAGGGATCAGTGGTAGAAAAGGTGAACAGTTTAAAGTTCAGACATGACAATTTGCCTCAGCACCCTGATTTGGAGGGGTGGAGGAATTCACTGCAAGTTTGTGGACATCTACATCATTTATTATTATATTGTAATATGTCCTCTGCTGTGCCTATTTCCTTGTTTATTAATTATTGTACTGCCCTGCACTGTTTTGTGCACTTTATGTAGTCCTGTGCAGGTCTATAGTGCAGTTTTTAGAGGATCTGTCCTGGGCCCAATATATTGAAGCAATTGCAAAGAAAGCACGACAGCGGCAATATTTCATTCGGAGTTTGAGGAGACTCAGTATATCACCAAAGACTCGCAAATTTCTACAAATGTACCATGGAGAGCATTCTGATTTGTTGCGTCACTGACTGGTAAGGGGTTGGGGGTTCGCTGCACAGGATCATAACAAGCTGCGTAAAGTTGTAAACTCTGGCAGCTCCATCATGGACACTAGCCTCCACAGCATCCAGGACACCTTCAAAAGGTGATGCCTCAAGAAGGTGGACCCCCCATCACCCAGGACGTGCCCTCTCATTCCTACCACCAAGGAGGTGGTACAGGAGCCTGAAGACACACACTCAACGATTCAGGAGCAGCTTCTTCCCCTCTGCCATCAGAATTCTGACTGGGCAATGAACCCGTGAACACTACCTCAATTGTTTTTGCTGTCTTTCTGCACTACATATTTAATTTTTTGTATGTTTCTTTTTGTAATTTACAGCTTTTATTATGTATTGCAACGTACTGCTGCCACCAAACAACAAATTTTGCGACATACAGTATGTCAGTGATAATAAACCTGATTCCGATAGAATGAAGAACAAAGAAATACAATAGAAGCAATGTAAAACTTGGGCACAAAGACTGACAAACAGTACAATGTACCTTTGGGGAGAATTGATAACCAAACACCAAGTTTCCTTTCCTTGCCTCTTTAGTTCAAAAGCTGATTTCCTGGAAGTTTCAAGTCTAGTCAAGTTTATTGTCATTTCAACCATAAACTGCTAGTACAGTACACGGTAAAAATGAAACAATGTTCCTCCAGGACCCTGGTGCTACATGAAACACAAAACTACACCAGACTATGTGAGACAGCACAAGGCTACACTAGACTACGTAAAACAACATAAAAACTGCACTAGACTACAGACCTGCACAGGACTACATAAAGTGCACAAAACAGTGCAGGGCAGTACAATAATTAATAAACAAGGCAATAGGCACAGTAGAGGACATATTACAATATAATAATAAATGATGTAGATGTCCACAGACTTGCAGTGAATTCCTCCACCCCTCCAAATCAGGGTGCTGAGGCAAATTGTCATGTCTGAACTCTCCCTTTACTGAGACCCACCATTACTTAGTGTGGAAGATAATAACGGGTTTGAGTGGGCATCTTAATGGGAAGGCCACAAAGGGGAGGTTTGGGAGCAGATGTCCAGGATAAGCTTGGAAGATCATTCATGAGACAAGTTGAGGAGGCGTGAAAGATTTTGCATGGGTAAAGTGGGAGAAAGTACTTCCATTTGCAGCGTTGGTAGCCAGAGCAAACTAACTTAAGATAAGCAGAGCCAAAGGAGAAGGACTTGGCATTTATTTTTACAGAGTGGAAACTTCTTCACTCAGGGTCGTGAGAGTGTGGAACAAGCTGTCAGCACAAATTATCTGTATTTCAACATTTCAGAGAAGTTTGGATAGGTGCACGGATGGGAGGGGTATGGTCCTGGGGCAGGCCGATGAGAGTAGGCAGTTTAAATGGTTCAGCAAGGGCTGAAGGACCTGTTTCTGTGCTGTAGTTTTCTATGACTCTGACTCTAGAGAAATTCTGATCATGAGAACATAGCAAAAAGGATGGCAAGACAACACTGATTTTAAAAACTTCATTTTCAGGATTCTGGGGAAAGGCATGGGAATTGGACTGATTAGATAACACGTCTTGGACCTGATGTGTAGGTTTAATTAATCATGTGAGTGTAATTAGGCAGCGTGGGCTCATTGGGCTGGAAGGCCTGTTACTATGCTGTATCTCTAAATATAAATAAATAAAATGTAGGCTTAGGGTACTGAATTGCCCCTGCTCTGTAGTACGATTCAATAAGCAATTAATCGCAGAATAGAAGTTGCAATCCACTGGTTCAATTCCTTGTGTAGCTCTGTTGCATGAGACCCAGTGAACTTGCACCCAACAATAATATATTGAGCTAATGCTTGGAGATGCCTGAACTGAAATAATGCTGAGATAGTCTTCCTTTGTTGACTGTACTGTGACGCCGCTGATTCCTGACCTGTCTGGAGGACTCACTGCCGGTTGTATTTGATTGGAATGCCAGAAAATTCAGAGTCATTTTCACCTCCGCTGTGGAGCTTCTCTGCATCTTTTGGAAGCCCAGAAACTGCAAATTTGCTTTCTTGACAACCAGATGAGTTCACTCCCCTGGGTTCTTGTGTTGTATTGATTGCACTTGTCAGAGATAGATTGGAACTGCAGGGAAATAAAAGCTCAGAAATGGATGGTGGAAAATTGTATGTGTGCTTGTTTTGCAAGGTCTTCTTCCCAGTGCAAAATCTGAGCATTTTATCTGAATCTGCAATATCTGGTGAAGTGTTATTCACTTCAGCATCAATCTTTTTTTTTACATTGTTTTCATCTTCAGTAACAGTCACTAATATGTTGAGGCTGATTGCTAGCATAGTTGCAGGCCGTTCAGCCCCCCCCCCAAAAAAAATTAGCTCTATTCCATTTGATCGGGCAGATCAGTATCTTAATTCCATCCTGTGTGTCTCAGATTCATAATCCTAAATTCCTATCCCAGTAAAGCTTTTAACTTGGCAGCTGAAGCATGGATGTAAAAGGTTTTTTTTCTCTGAAAGAATATTTCAGATTTTCACCCCCACAGAAGGTTGGGTTTGAAATTTGCCTGCTCCTCACATTTTTCTCTGGACTCTCCCTGAGAAAATTATTCATCCTTCTTTCCATTCCACTCTCGCCCTCCTCTTCCTCCTCCTTTGTTCCCTTTACTGCTTCTGTTTTTCTTTAAAGGGGGAAGTTCAGGTTTATATGTCAATTAAATACATCAAGAATGGAATTGTATTGTTGTCTCCCATATTTTGTCATCCTCCCTACCACTTGTCTTTTTTTTCCCCCTGTGTTACCCCTTTCCTCTTGCTTTTCTCTGACAGTCTCGGAGTCAGAAGCAGTTTTATTATTGCTGGCGTTATTTCAAGAAATTTGTTGTTTTGTGGCAGTAGTACAGAGCAAGATATTTTATGAAAAAAATGACAAACTCAAGAGATTCTGCAGATGCTGGAAATCCAGAGCAACACGCACAAAATGCTGGCGGTACTCAGCAGGTCGGATAGCATCAATGGAAATGAATAAACAGTCAATGTTTCAGGCCGGGACCCTTCATCAGGACTGCAAGGGATGGGGGAAGAAGCCAGAATAAGAAGGTGGGGGGGAGGGAGGAGGAGGGCAAGGTAGGAGGTGATGGGTGTGACAGGTGAAGGGCTGAAAAAGGAGGAATATGATAGGAGAGGAGAGTGGACCATGGGAGAAAGGGAAGGGGGGCATTAGGGGAGTTGATGGGCAGTTGTGGAGAAGAGAAGAGGTAAGAGTAGGCAATTGAAAAATAAGGGATGGGGCAGGGGCAATATGACTATAATTTACAATAAAATATAAATGATGCAAAAGAATATAGTGAGGTAGGGTTCCTCCCATGTGATTTATATGAGACAAAAACCTGTAAATCTGCGGTATGGGGCTTGGGGTGAGAGGTGTGCTCCTTTTGATCCTGGTGACCCAGGCATTAGCCGTCAGTAACTCCAGCTAGTTTCCACTTTGTATTTGACCTTCAGAGCTGGAACGTGCCAACCCAATGTTGTGAATGCTAGCAGCCTCCTAGTGCCTGAACTCCTTTTGATAATCGTGTTCAGAAATTTTCAGCATAACAGCAGTTGTCCCGCACATTATCAGCAACTGCAGTTTCTCATTTCTTGAAAAAGATGGAATTTAATAAATTAATTTTTCTGTTTTCCTTCCCTGCTTTTTTTTAAAATACATTTCCTCCATATGTTTACCATTTGTTCAAATCTGGAACAAGTAAATTGCTTGTCAGTGGATTGTGTATTTGCAGGACTCGTGAAAACCGACTCCATCCCCACAGCAGCTGTCTGAGTCGGGCTTGGAGGGTGTGAATATAAAGAGGTTAGCAGTGCCGTAGGGAACTACAGGCCAAAACTACTTCCTTGATGCTAAAATTTGTTGCAAGCTCTGTCCCCATTCTTTGACATAAGGCAGCAGTTAGATGCAGAAATACTCATTTCCTGTCTTCCTGTCCCTTTGTGGATTTTGTGTTTAGAAGAAAGAAAAGGGAGATGTAAGCTTGAAGCCTTCTCACACCCACCCCATTCTACCATCCTGTCTCTCCCGCGAGTCCAGTTAATTCCGGGGTACTCTCGGCCTGCCGTACTTCCATCAGCCCTCCCGGGTGGATGTTCAAGGTCCCATGACGTACTGCAAGGAGAAATGAGGAATGTCTATCTGCAGGGGCCAAGGTTGGCATTAATTCCCAAACCCACCACTGTAAAAAAAAAGAAATGCAAGATCTGGCTGTTGCAGTTAATGAGACTTCACAACAGCAGACCACCAACATACCCTCAGAGCCACTTTGAGGTACAGGAGGTACCTAATCAAGTTGCCACTGAGTGTCTATGGATTTGGTCAATAAACAGGTTGTAGAAGCAATTTGCAGGAAGTGGGATTGATAAACAGTGTGTACTGTACTGCATGTTATTCACCTTTCACTGATAGCTGTTGGACTCTCTTTCAAAGTCACATTGAAAGCTGGATTTTAATGTACGTTTCGGGATAAAACAATAGTTCCTGAATGTTTTGCATTATCAGAGGCTTGTGTGACATTCTGGGGGAGGGGAGGAAGAAGGGAGCAGCGTTAGATTGCAGGCAGGCAGTTTCCTGATTGTACTTTATTTTCTGGCCTGAATCAGTCTAGGACTGTCGCATTGATTCTGAAAGTGGATCAGCACAAATTGTTCAATTTCACTGTTAATCCCCTCTTGACAATTTTAGAGAAGAGACCTGTGCAGGGAAAAGGAGACAGATTACAAAAAGAACTGTAAGGCAGTCTGGCACAGCAGCCAGTGCCCATATCTCCTTGAAACTCAGTGTCTTACCATGTACTACCTTGAGATTCAATTTCTTGCAGGTATTTACTGGAAAATAAAGAAATGCATACAATTTTTGAGAAATTATACTCAGACTGATTAACAATCTATGGAACCTGTGGTGACTCTTGCAACAAACTCATTCGGGTGGGAATTTCCCTGTTACCTCTCTTGCCCAGGTCTATCAATTATCCCTTGATTTTCCCACCAGATGTAGTTTACAGTGGCCAATTAACATGCTAACCAGCACAATTTTTTGAAGACTGGAGCAGCCAGAGAAAAGTCCCACATTATGGGGCGAACATGCATACTCCATATAGTCAGCACTGGTAAATTGAAATGGACTGCTGGAGCTGGGGTGAAGGGTACAATGGTTCATCCTGCACAGCTGCGTAATAGAGGACTCTCTGATTTATGGGATGCTTCCGGGGCGATGCGGAGAGGCAGCATCAAGTGCTGCTGGAAGATGGGTCAGCTTGTTGATCTATGGCAAAGCAAGTTGTCCACAAGAAGACACTACTGACTGGCTCATTCCAGATTGCAGGAGCTTGTGCTGACGCTTGGACTCATACTTAATGCACTCATTGCAAAGGTGTTGGGGGAAGGACTACCATGTAGAGTTTTTCTGCTACTGGATATTGAGAGGCTGAGTCTTGGGAGGAAGCCCCTCAAACATCAGATGGATGTTTCACCGCTGGGACCCGCAGGGGTGGGAATGATAATACGTACAAAAAAAAGCTGCTAGCGCTCCTATGGACGCTGCATGTGTTGACGAATTGATACCAAGAATGTAAAGAGCTTTCTTCTGTTCTAAATTATTTTTGTGAGTAAAGATTATTTTTGAGACAAAGCTGTGGAGTGCAGTGCCAGTGCCTGAGCCAACTGCCATGCACTGCCTTACTGGCTCCCCAGTTGCAGGGATCCAGGTCTGATCCTGTTCTGGGGTACTCCACTTTCCCATATTCATAAGTTGTTGTGATGGCTTAATCAGCTTTCCCCTCAAGGTGGGGAAAGAGTCAGAGGGGAGTTGATGGGCATGTAAGAAAATAAGCTCGGGGTGGGGGGGGAGAAGCTAATGGGATTGCTTCGAGTAGCTGGCATTGGCTCCTTGTTTTTAATAGATGTACATGCTCCGTGCTTTGGCCTGTTGTGCAGTCCAAATTTTATCTTGTTGCAATTAATTTTGTTTTCAAGTTCTCGCACTTCCATGCAAATTCCTCTGATGTCTCAGCACTCCCTAAGCTCTGCAGTCTCCTGTGATTCTCTGAGATGTTCCATGTACTGCCAGTTTGAACTCTCTGCTGAAGACAGTGATCTGTTTGTTCGGTTATCTGCTGACTTCAGTGGAAAATTATAATTTGCCCTCATTGATAACTGTTGTTCAAGAAAGCTGCATTGGCTTGTTGGTGTAAGCCAGCACCAGGGCCTCTGCTTATCAAGATAATTTTGTTTTACATGTCACTTTGCATGATGATTTGGATCTGTCATTTTCCATCTGATATTTATCCCCTTTGGGCTTGAAATGTGTTGAACTGCAAACATACAGTTGAAGCATTCTTGTCCTGTCTATTTCCTTGAAGCTGTCATGCATTACCATTTTAGTTTGTCTTTCTCCTCGGTTTTCTCCTCCTGCACATAGCTTAACTTGCATTGCTTGCATTTATCTCTTTCCTCTTTTGACAAGCTTCTTAAAGTCCATCTTTCTGTCCCAATTCCACCTTGTGGTTTAGTGCCAATTCTGTTTGATAACTGCTGCTGCAAAATGTGAAGCATTTTAACTGCTAAATGAATCCAAGTTATTCTTTATCATTCAGTTATAATGTACTCAGTGATTTTATTTTTCTGTTTTGTCAAGAGATTCAGTGGGAAGTGAGCAATGTTTATAAGGAATTAAAATCATGGAGCATCTGGTTCCGTGATTCCTGTGAGTAAAATCACTTTCTTTACTTCCTTCAAAGTTACATTTGTCTTGCTCTTCTGGCAAGTGGGGCAACATTTATAAATTGATCTTGACACCCCTTAGCCAATGTTTGGCTTCGATCTTTAGAGGTAGCTGTGAATTTTTTATTGAAGACAGATGTGACAATGTGGTCAATTGATTTAGATTACAAACTTCATTGGCAGATATGAGAGTTGATTCACCACCTATACATAGTGGTCAGTTTGCCCAAAGTCATAAGAAGGAAGAGTATTAAAAAGCCACGTGGACCCCTAAGCCTGCTCTCCCACACTCTGAGGTTGATCTGATCTTGACCTCGGGGCCGTTTTGCTGCCTGTTCACCATGGCCCTTAGGCCTCCTATAAACCAACCATCTGCCCACTTGGGCACTGAATATATCTAATGGTTTAGCTTTCTAAGTGCTTTAGGTATGAGAAACTTAGAGATTCTCATCAGAAAATTCCTCATCATTAATGACAGTGAACAGTGGTTAACAGTTTAAAAAAGTTAGTAGATGAATTACACATGGCATTGGAGTGTAGCAGATAGTATACTGACTACTCTTACAGTGGCAGCAACCTGAGTTCGATTCTACCACTGTCTGTAAGGAGTTTGTATGTTCTCTCCACCATCACGTTGGTTTCCTCTGGATGCTTCTGTATCCTTGCACACCCCAAAGACGTACGGGTGGGGTTAATAAGTTGGGGGCTTGCTATGTTGGCACCAGAAGCATGGCGACACTTGCCGTCTGCCCAGCACAATCCTTGTGATCTAATTTGACGGAACTGACCCATTTCACTGAATATTTTTTCCACAAGTGCATTGAAATATTGAAACAAAGCTAATCTTATCCTTTTCTTTACAACTAAAATATATTCCTTTTAAGGCAAAATTTTAAAAATCAGAAAAGTAGTCCAGCCACAGCTATTAAGGGAACATGAAGGTTGTATTAGATCAAAGGAAAAGAATTATAATGACAAAAATAAAGGCTTGAGAAGAATTTGGAATTTCCCAAAGGAAGACCAGGTCATTGATAAGGAAATGGAAAGTGATTGAATTAAATTGACTTTATTACTTGCATCCCTCATATACATGAGGAGTAAAAATCTTTAGTCAAGTCAAGTCACTTTTTATTGTCATTTTGACCATAACTGCTGGTTATGGTTACACAGTAAAAATGAGACAATGTTTTTCAGGACCATGGTGCTACATGAACAATACAAAAGCTACACTGAACTACGTAAACCAACACAAAAACTACACTAGACTACAGACCTACCCAGGATTGCATAAAGTACACAGAACAGTGCAGGCATTACAATAAATAATAAACAAAACAATAGGCACAGCAGAGGGCAGTAGGTTGGTAGTCCAATGGCTTGGGGGAAAATCTGTTACATAAATAAACAGTTGAATGGTGGCGTCTGGGATTCCATTCGTTTCTGTACTCCTGCCGAATATTTTGTTGCCACAGATGTAGTCCAGTTTAATGTCCATTAGAGAGCAGAATGGATGGGAGAGCTCCATCTCCATACATTACATCTCCATCTAAATGTGCAATATGCAGTTTATAGTAATTTATAATAAATAGTATGTACAACAGGGCAGTCAATGATCCTTCGGGCCCTTTTTACACACCTGTCTTTGTAAATGTCCTGAATAGTGGGAAATTCACATCTACAGATGTGCTGGGTTAAATCAGTGTTAAGTGAGAGTAGGGTAAAAGTGCAAAGCTAAACTACAAAAACCTCCAGAAATGTCTAAAGACCAAGAGATGAAGGAAAACACCATAATGTATTGAAAAGCAAGTGGTAATGGAGCACTGAGGAAATAATAATATCGAGTAGAGTTCGTATGATCTCATGAAAGGGTAAACTGTTTGACAAATCTGTTTTGAATATTTTTTGTGGTTGCAGTTAGCAAAATAGTTACGGGCAAACCATTTGATGTGTATTTGGACTTTCAGGAAGCCTTTGATAAAGTGCATCACAGGTTATTAAACAAAATTAAAGCATGAGAAATTGGGATAATATAGTAGTTTGGAGATAGAGAAAAGAATGTCAATAAATAAGGTTTTAGGTTGAGAAGCTGGGACCAATAGATAGCTACAGAGATCAGTACTGGGCCTTGATTACTCATAGTCTCAGTATTAGTGATTTGGGTGACGGGATCTAGAACCATAGAACTATAGAACATGACAGCACAGTACAGGCCCTTCAGCCCTCCATGTTGTGCCGACCCAGTGTAATATATCCAAGGTTGCCAATGATGCAAAGTTCAAAAGCAATGTGGGCTGTGAGGAACATAGAGAGCGGCTTCAGGATGTAAAGATAAAACAAAGCAGACAAGTGTGAGGTTTTACAGTTCGGTAGGACCAACCAGGGTAGGACTTACACAGTGAACGGTAGGGTACTGAGGCGTGTGGTAGAACAAAGGGATCTGAGAATACAGGTCCATAGTTCATTGAAAGTGGCATCACAGGTAGATAGGGTCATAAAGAAACCTTTTGACACATTGGTCTTCATAAATCAAAGTACTGAGTACAGGAGTTGGGATGTTATGTTGAAGTTGTATAAGACATTGGTAAGGCTTAATTTGGAGTATTGTGTGCAGTTTTGGTCACCTACGTACAGAAAAGATGTAAACAAGTTTGAAAGAGTACAGAGAAAATTTACAGGGATGCTGCCCAGTCTAGAGGACCTGAGTTATAAGGAAAGATTTGAATAGGTTAGGACTTAATTCCTTAGAATGTAGAATATTGCGAGGAAATTTGAGAAAGGTATACAAATCTGAGTGGTATAGATAGGGTAAATGTAAGCACACTTTTTTCCCACTGTGATTGGGTAGGACTTCAACGAGAGATCATGGGTTAAGGGTGAAAGGTGAAATATTTAAGGGGAACATGAGGGGAAATTTCTTCACTCAGAGGGTTGTGGGAGTATGGAACAAGCTGCCAGTGCAAGTGGTGCATCCGAGCTTGATTTCAAAGTTTCAGAGAAGTTTGGATAGTAGGCATATGGATGGCTATAGTCCCAGTGCAGGTCAGTAAGAGTAAGCAGTTTAGATGGTGCAGCACAGACTAGGTAGGCCAAAGGGCCTGCTTCTGTGCTGTACTTTTCTATGCCTCTAATGAATAGGTAAAGATACGGCAGAAAGAATGCAACATGGGAAAACTTTAATAGAGAAGTGGGCAAGTGGAGTTTTTAAACTAAGGAGAAAAGTGTTGGTGTTTAGAATTACTTTTACGTCCTTGTACACAAAAACACTGAAAGCTAACATAGAGGAACAGCAAGCAATTAGGAAGGTAGAGGATCTGAGCACAGGGGTACAGACATCTGTTCCAACAATATAGAACTGGATAAGACCACATGAGAAATATTTTAACTTTCTCTGGTCTCCAAACCATAGGCCCAAAGAATTAAGTAATTACAATGTGGAATGCAGCAAATGTTCACTGCATTGATCAGTTGATATAATGGCAAGCCTGTTGTGGAAGAAAATCTCAAATAGACTGGACTGACACACTAGGAATGTGAAGTGATGTCTTAGGAATGTATAAAATTCTTGCAGAATTCGTTAGGATAGATATGAATCCATTTCCCCTTGGTTGAGTCTTAAACCTATTATTCTTTCAGGACAAAGATGAAGACACGTTTCTTTTATCTGGCAGTTGAGTCTGTAGAATTCGCACTTCATGATGGTTGTGGAATCTCAGCCATCAATTTCTATACAAGATGGAGATCACTTGATGTTTAGAGATTATGGGTTATGTAGGAAAGGTCTTCTTGAGGGTAAAGGCCTGCCATGACCTCGTCAAACCTGCTGTAGGCATGAAGGAACAGATCATCTACTCTTACTCTCTTCTGTTGAATCTTAATTCTGAAACCATACTTCATAATTCCAGATGAGGCTGGTGAAACTAAGGAGCTTGCCATTAGGGTTTGAATGATTTCTTGCTTCAGAGTTTTCTTGATCTGAGTTTCATGCCATTCCATCATTACTGTTGGAATTGCTAGGGGTGGGGTGGGGAAGGGAAAGTATCAGAGCAAATGGAGGTTAAGAGAGATTCTCAAGGATTGACATGTAGGGTGCTGGTGATTCACCCAGATTCTTTGTTGCATTATCTTGCCTTCTCATCGAGTACCTCCACTCCATCTACCAAAGCCAGAACTTCCCGGTGGCCAGACCTTTTAATACTGACTTCAGAACTGCAGCATTGTTTCAGGCAGGATAGTGCATACAGAGTAAATGAAAGTCAAAAGATCTGATGCTGGAGGTACTAAGTACAAGTAGAAAATGGTGGAAATGCTCAGCATGTCATGCAGCATCTACAAAAAGAGAAGCAGGGTCTCTGCTTCAGATTGATAACCTTCCATCTGAATTAGGAAAGTGAGAAAATAGATTCTGTCTCTGCAAATTAATTGTTTTTCATTTTCTGACCGCAGTTGTCTCCAGAGTCCTACCACTTACTGTGCAAAATCTGGTTTAACTTGCCAAAATGCATCACCTCACACTTACCTGAGTTAAATTCCATCTGCTATTCCTTGGCCCACCTCTTCAGTTTATCTAGATCCTGCTGTAGTCTTAGCAGTGGAATTAAGCGTAATGAGAAAAAGACAGGTAGGTGGAACTGAGTCCACAGCCAGATTACTCATGATCTTAATCAATGGTGGAGCAGGCTTGATGGGCTGGATGGCCTCCTCCTCTTCCTCTTTCTTTGTTTTTCTAACGATCTGTACTGTCCGCCACACTGTGAAATTTAATATCACGTGCATCCTGCCTCCCTGCAAAAGCTGCAACATTTGGTGAGTGTCTGGTGGCCTTTCTTTCTCAACCATGTTTGCTTGGAATCAAAATTTGCACTAGGTTCTACATATCCTGTGTTGTCACGAGCATACCATACAACTGTAGCTCCTTTGGCAGGCCATTGCACTTGTTAAGGCGCATCACTGTGTCTAATCTTAAGCTACATAAGGGCCCTACTTTGCTACAATACATTCCCTACATAAGCCATCTTTACAAGCCTACATCAGCATTTGTATACTGTGGATTCTAGTTTGGCATTCGATCCCTGTTGAAGAAAATTGTAGAGATAGCTTTGTTGTAGGTATTTTAAAATGAAATCCACTTTCAAAATCTGTGTTGGGTAGCATCTATAGAAAGAGAATCAATCATAGTTTTAGTTTGTCACCCTTTGTCAGAACTGGTAAAGAGAGGTGCAATATCATTTCAGTAGGAGATATCAACCAAAATAAATGTCAAAGTCAATTTATTATGTAAGTACACAATGTCACTGCTAGTTGGTGATGTAGTGGCATCAGCACCGGAGTTCGGAGCGAAGGCTCCCGACTTTGAATCCAGCTGACCCTCTTGCACGCTTTCCATCTGTGCTGGGTTGAGCATCGAGCTAGCAACTCGGCCTCGTAAAAACAAGAAAGCTTGCTAAAAAATGCTGTCAAGATGTCGTCCCAATGACTCCACCCGGAGTTGAGGGCTTTCTTCTTCTTCTATACATGTCACCATGTACTACCTTGGGATTCTTTGTTTTGCAGGTGTCCCCAGTAAAATAAAGAAATAAAATAGAATTTATGAAAAACTTTAAGCCAGTGTGCAGAAGAAAACCCTTTTGTGTGTGTGTGTGTAAGAGAGAATATCAGTTGTGGAGTCCTTGAAAGTTATTCTGTAGGTTATGCAATCAGTTCGGTTTTAAGCTGAGTGTAGTTATCCATGTCAGTTCAGGAGCCTGATGGTTGTAGGGTAATAACTATTCCTGAACCTGGTGGTGTGGGACCTAGGGTTCTGGTATCTCCCGCCTGATGGCAGTATGAGGAGGGAGCATGGCCTGGATGGGCAGGGTTCTTTAATGCTTTCTTATGTCAGTGCTCCTTGTAAACGTGTTCAATAGTGGGGAGGACTTTGCCTGTGATGGACTGGGCTGTATCCACTACTGTCTGTAGCCTTCTCCAGTATCTACAGAATCTCTTGTGTTTAAGGAAAAGTGACCCAACCATGGCTCACAAAGTAAGTTTGGGACAGTGTTAGATCTAAAGAACAGATCATTAGTTGTCAGGGAGAAGGTAATGGGCCCATGGATTGGGGATGGTTTGGAATCCAGCACAATCTTGGCCTCACAATCTACCTCGTAATGATCTTGCACTTTATCATTTACCTGCACTGCACTCTTTCATTAGCTTTTACCCTTTATTCTGCATTGTGATTGTTTTACCTTTTACTAGCTAAACACACTGTGTAATGCATTGATCTGTATGAACAATGTGAAGAACAAGCTTTACACTGTATCTTGGTACATGTGACAATAATAAATTAATAGACCAATAGAGACAGCTTGCAAGTAACATGTATGTGAACTGTAAAAGCCAATAAAAATGTGCAGCATGAGAAAATAGTGAAAAGTATGTTCCTTGCAGCCAGTAATGGGGAAATAAAGAAATTAAATACATCTTTTAGTTCTGTCTTCGGAAGAGTACATGACTATCTTCCCAGAAATGATAAGGAACCAAGAACAAATGAAAAAAATGAGGAACTAAAGGAAATTAGCATTTTAAAAAAGTGCTGGAGAAATAATGGTGCCAAAAATCTCCAAGCTGCCGAGACTTAATCATCTGCATTCCAGAGCTTTCAAAGTTAACAGTGGATATAGTGGATGCATTGGTTATCAACTCACAATATTTTGTAGATTGTGGAATAACTAAGACATAATGGAGGGTGATGAATGTAACACGAATGTATGTGTTTTTTTTAGAAAAAAAGAGAGAAATGAGGAACAACAAACCAGTTAGCCTACCATCAATAATAGGAAGTTGCTGGTGTCTGCTGCAAAGGAATTGACAACAGGACACTTCGAAAAGATCAACAAGATTAGATAATGTCAGTATGGATTTATGAAGGGAACCCATATCTGACAAATGTACTCGACTTTTTTTTAGGCATACAGTACTGTGCAAAAATCTGAAGTGAAGATGTTTTAAAAAAAATAATGAAAAGTGTCTAAAAATCAAAAAAAAAATTATAAGGAGCACTAAACAGTAAAAAACAAAATCGAATCAATGGTTGGTGTGACCACCGTTTAATGGTTGGCCTTTAAAACTACATCAATTCTCTTAAGTACACTCTCATGCAGTTTTATAAGAAAATCGGCTGGTAGGTTGCTCCAAGCATCTTGGAGAACTTGCCACGGTGTGAGGGATATTCTTCAGTCTTTGGCTGTCTCTCCAGGTAATCCGAGACAACCTCGATGATGTTGCAATCAGGACTCTGTGAAGGCCGTACCATCTGAAACATGTATATATATATTTTTAGATGATATTTTCTGTAGGAAGTTTGACATCAAAATTAAAGCACGTGGGACTGGTTGGGGGTGGGAGGGGAATAATGCCGTAGTATAGAATGAAAATTAGAACCTGAAAAGGTGAAGAGGATTTTGTTCAGGTGGCAAGAAGAGACTAGTGGCGTGCTCTAGGGATCATTGTAGGCCTCTAGCAATATAGATTACTGATGTGGCTTAGGGCAGCCAGTGTAATATTTCTAAGTCTGCAGGTCACACAAAACTGAGCAGAGATCGAGTTGTGTGGAGGATTGGATGTAACTTGGGGAACAAATACATGGAAGACTTAGTGTAATGTTGATAAATGTGAAGGCATCCACATTGGTAGGAATAATTAAAAAAAGTTAAGTTAAATTGTGTGAGTAGCACTCAAAAAGGCCGGAGGATCAGGCAGTATCGATGGAGGTTGGGAAATGTTGCATACCTGTGTCAGAAAGCATACAGTGTGAGGGATCATCCTGGAATTAAATTATGGACACCATGGACTGTGGATTAACTAAAGCGCGAACCAGCCTTCAGGAAATAAAACCTGTACACAATTTAACTTCCAGCTGATACTTTGCAGCTAGTGAAACCAGTCATTAGGTTTGGGACATTCTGATTCTGTCCTATTGAAACTATATAGAGGAACAGGATAGATCAATGCTCCTGCTATTAAACTATTGTTAAATATGTATCCCTGTCACTTTAAGGCACAGTTCAGGACAGATCTATTTTGTCAATTCACCTTCTGGCTAGCTGGATATTCATGGAGCCATCCTTCAACACTAACAAAAGTTTCCCATGACGAGGAGTTTGGGTGGAGCTCAGGATTTAATGGGAGTCTCTGGATATGGAGCAGGACATTTGGGACTGACATAGAGAAATTCTGCACCTCTGTGATGGTGAACAGAAGGTAGTGGAGGCCAAATCGCTGATGTCTCGGAGGAGGTAGATTGAGTTCTCAAATGACAAGGGGTACGAGAGATAGTTTGGTATTATGGCACTGAGACAAAAGATAAACTGTGATCATATTGAATAGCAGATCAGTCTCAAAGGGCAAATGGCCTCCTACGCCTATTTTCTATCTCTTTGGCATTAAATGGCTGAGTGTTGACTAGTGTTCCTGTGCTCATTTTGACCCTAATATTCATATGCTGTTAATCATGATCAATTCTGCCCTCAATAATTGGTGTAGAGTTCAAAGCTGTACTCTGTCGACCATGCTCTTCCTGTCCTGGGACAGTGGGGAAGGGACTTCAGTTGGAATCGAACCTGATTGTACTTTCCTTTATAATGTTTGTTGTGGGAAATCTATGCAGTATTGCTGTATCACTCTAGGTCTGTTGAATGGGGCAATATGGAAGCATTTTAATCTGTACTGTGAATGATGCTGGTTTCTGTGGAGGCTTGGAGGGTGGCTGGGGGGTGTGTGCTCTCTTACTGGTGCATGGATGTTTCCTTGCTCTTCACAGCCAATTTGTTCACATTTGCTTTGTTGTGAAGTGCTCAGATGCTGAGATGATTGTGAAAGTGAGATTAGATTTCTTGTATTCATGGTGGAGTTTACTCCTTTGTTCTGCAGGATTTTTATTCTCCTGTTTTTGTAACAATGTAAAGTCTCAGTTGATTTTAACTAAGCTTTTAATGAATGCTTTAGAAGAAATTTGGAGTTCTAGTTGAAGAAAACTAAAGTTTTGGGTCAAACCTCTGTCACATTCAATGGGGATTCTCTTCCTTTGGCTGAATCCTGTAAAAGTATGATACATTTTGAATAGAAGTTTACTCAGTATTTGAATGTTTTTATGAAGTTTTCTGTGTAACCTAATGTACTTGTGCTGCCACTCTGATCGGAAAATGTTCACTTCTGTTTTTTTTTCCAGCCATATTCCTTATTTTCTTACAAAAGGGAAATAGCAATTTGGCCCTTCGAGTTTACACCAGCTTACATTGCAATCTAAAACCCCAGCCCTCCCCACCACAGTAACTTTTCCTGAAACCTTCCCAAAATTCTGCTACCACTAATTTATAGTGGCCAGTTAATAAAAATACAAAGCCTGTGTGGGCTTGAGATGTGGTCGAAAACTGCAGCACCCGTGAGAAACCTACGTGGTCACAGGGAGAATGTGCCAACTCCACGTGTACAGCACTGGAGGTGAAGGTTGAATGCCAGTCACTGGAACTGTGAGGCAGGGAGTCTACTAGCTGTGCCTCCATTGGTCGGTATTCTGGTTAAGTCAAGAACCCAGTCCTTGTTAAGTTCATGTGCCTTCATGGAAAATTGTGAATTAAACAAAAAAAAATTAACAGGATGGTGTCAGCATCTCCTTATAAATCTTTTCCCCTGGCCTGTCTTCCTATAATGTGGTGAGTAAGTTTATATCACTACTCTAACTTTAAGATGACTAGTGGGTTACACAGCCCCAACCTGACCTTCTTGTCGTTGTGCTCTTGTATTTGCTTTAACCTCCTCCACCATCCTGCTTCAGAGATGTGTTGAGATGCAGTCCAGTCCTCCTATTCCTTTGCTCTTTTGTGATTGAACCCTTGCCTTGTTTTCCCTCCCCAAAATGCTTTATTTTGAGCTTCACTGATTTGAATTCCTTTTGCAACCTGACTGTTGATCTCTTTGCCCTTCCTTGGCTTCCTGGTTCTGGCAGGGAGATTGTTAACTGCAGTTCTGAGCCATCTCCTATCCACCACTTCCTGTTAATCCTGTCTGTCTGCGCTCTTTCTCAGACACCCTTAACTGTGGGCTTCCCTCAGCCAATTGCACCAAAAGGCAAATGCAGTGGTTGTTGATGCCGGTTGGGGTTTTATTTGGTTATGCTGTATGTAAAATGGTGGTCACAATTACTCGCAGTGACTGTTCTTCAGAAGGTGATTCACAGCGTGAAGCAGTGTGATACAATGCACCTCGTCATAGTTCATTTATATGTACGTGCAAATTTGTTCATCCTCCTTATGACTTTGAATTGTTTTATATATCTGATGTTTCTGGCACCCAACTGAGGTGCCTTTTACATTAATACAATGTTTTGATATTCTTACAGCTCCTTATTTCAAATGTTTAAACAATAACTAGTTTCTGTCTGATGATACTGATCTGACACAACCTTTAAACTTTGATATTTCTTCCTTGTTCTTTCACTTGGTTCTGTGAAGTGGCTCATTTCTCTTTCAGTTCTGCTGAACAATCTGTAAATGGATCTGTTAATCACTTTCTTCTCTTTCCCCAGATGCTCTGCATTTCCATCATTCTCTGGTTTTGGTTTTCAGGCCTTGTATTTTCCTTTTCGTACTACATGAGGAGTAGGTCAGATGTTTTGAGCTGGCTCGGGATTTTTTTTAATTAACTGTGGTAAAACTCTATATATGCAAGTCAGTAATGAGAAACTGGAGCCTTGATGGAGCCATTTCCTCTCTGCTAACTCAACGCCAGTGAACAATGGTAGTTCCCCAAGCAGCGGCCTGTTTGAGCTCGAATAACAAAATACAGATGGGGCTGAAGCTAGACTATTTGGGCTTACCTGGTTCTGTCCAGTATTACCTAAACCCCTTCTGGGATTTGGGGAGACTTTTGGTTGTGATTTCAAGTATAATTTTCAAACATCTGTGCAAAATTAAAAATAATGGAACAGTAGTTTGCACCTCTTTGGATCTGAGTGAATCAGTGCACTAGGTCTGTCAGGCCACAATCCAAGTGAACTGATCTCAGCCAAGTTAGCAGCATAGTTGTCAGCTTCTAAAGATGAGAAAAAGTGTCAATCCGGTGATGTTCCAAAATGAGCATGGACAGCACAGTGCAGCTGCTTCACAGTTCCAGTGACCTGAGTTCAGTCCTAACCTCCCTTCCCCATCACCCCGTTTGTCTAATACCTTCTCCCCATCTCACTGACTCCCCTATCTATGTACTACCCTCAGCCAATAGCACTGAAAGATAGATGAAGTGGTCATTGGTATTAATTGTACCTTGATTCATTTTTACTACTGCAAAATGGTGGTCACTCTAACTGCTCTTCAGAAAACGACTTGTTGTGTAAAACTCCCTGAAATTCTGTGAGAATGAAGACTGTGCTTTTCAAGGGCAGTATGTGTGGAGTTTGAATGTTCTCCCTCTGACTGCACGAATCTCCTTGGGGTGCTCCAGTTTCCTCCCTCTTCTCAAAGAATTGCAAGTTGGTAGGCTAATTGGCTGCTTTGAATTACTTCTGGTGTGTAGGTGAGCAGTTGAATATGGCTGAAGAGTGGATGGGAAGATTAAATGGAATTAATTGAAATGTGTTAGTGGTTGGCATGGAGTTGATGGCCCATAGGTTCAGTTTCCATGTGGTATGATGATGACAGATCAAAGGCAAATTACCACTAGTGTAGGTGAACACCAAAGCAATAAATAAAAGAGTTGATGGGGTAATGAGGGAATAGGCTACCGATAAACAAGGGAGGGTAATGAAATTGAAGGGATTGCTCTGAAAACTGGCATAGATCTAATGGGCTGAATAGACTCTTTCAATATTGTAAGGAAATGTGAATTATGAAAAGTACAATCTCTTAAAGTTGGCCAGTCATTCAGGAAGGTCACAGCAGAGCCCCATGACGTCAACTGAGTTCCAGTTCCTGGTTGATTGAGTACAATTTGGTGCATTTTCGGGGAATCTGGACAAACGCACAAGGTAGAGGAAGATCTGTTATAATGTGGTGTAGCAGACCAGCTAGATTCTTTCCCCATTCTCTGTGAAAATAATTCATCTTGTAACATTTTTGAATTTCAATGCCATAAGGAATGTAAGGTGGTAGAGCAACTGCCTATCAACTCCAATGACCCAGGTTCAATCCTAACTTTGGGTACTATCTTGTTTGGAGTTTGCATGTGCGACCTATAACTGTATAGATTCTGTACGTTGAAACAAATGGTGAAATGCGTTGTTTGCAACCAACACAACCTAAGGACACGTGGGCTACCCCCAGCACACACTTAGCTTGGGATGATTGATAAGGCTAATGGCGCATTTCACCTTGTGTTTTGATGTAAGTGTGATAAGTAATTCTGAGTCAGAATCTATACTGTACTAGGGAGAGTGTGCAACCTCCACACACACCACCTTAAATCAGGATTAAACCTGCACTGTAAGGCAGCTGATGCACTAAGTATGCAGTTTGGTAGGTTAATTGGCCACTCTAAAATGCCCCTTGTCGAGAGAGAATCCAGAGTTTCTGGGAATATGAGGAGGAAAAAGGATTGGATTAATGAAAGATTGGTGTAGATAGATCAGAATCGGGTTTAATATTAACAGCATATGTCTTGAAATTTGTTAACTTGGAGGCAGTACAATGCAATGCATGATGAATATAGAAAAATAAATCAGTACAGAAAGTATGTATATATGTATATTAAATAGTTAAACTAAAAATAGTGCAAAAACAGAAATAATTTATTCAAATGTGAGGTTGTGTTCATGGGTTCAATGTTCATTTAGAAATTGGATGGCAAAGGGGAAGCAGCTGTTTCTGAATCATTGAGTGTGTGCCTTCAGATCTCTGTACCTCCTTCCTGATGGTAACAATGAGAAGAGGGCATGGGGGTGATGGGGGTCCTTAATAATGGACGCCACTTTATGAAGCACTGCTTCTTGACGATGTACTGGATACCACGGAGGCTAGTACCCAAGATGGAGCTGATTAATTTTACAGCTTTCTGTAGCTTCTTTTGATTTTCACCTCCCCCCCCCCCCCAACATACCAGACGATGATGCAGCCTGTTAGAATGCTCTACATGGTACATCTATAGAAATTTGCAAGTGTTTTAGGTGACGACCAAATCTCTTCAAACTTCTAATGAAATATAGCTGTTGTCATGCCTTCTTTATAGCTGTACCAATATGTTGGGACCAGGTTAGATCCTCAGAGATGTTGACACCCAGGAACTTGAAATTACTCACACTCTCCACCTTTGATCCCTCAATGAGGACTGTTTCATGGACTATGGGCCAAAGGGCCTGTTTCTGTGCTGTAAGTCTCTAACTCTAACTCTAAACTTGCTGGGTGTGAAGCAGAGAGCAGTTGGTCCTCTCCAGTGTTCATCCCAGTTGGACAAGTTACACTTCAAAAGCCAGAATTCTAGAAGCCAGAGATTGTCCTTCAAATTTAAGTGGTGGGGTGGCGATTTGCTGGGGGCGAGAGGGTGGTGCAGGCAGTGGGGAGTGGAAAGTATATATTTTCAGAGTTCAACCCATTTACTGATGTTCTCACTGTAACCTGCAGTCTCTGCCTGAATGCATCAGCCAATTGTATTGCCAATTCAGTTGGCTGTGTTCCTGGAGGTTTCATCCCAAGCTCTCCCATCAAACAGACTATTAATTTTCTTCTCATTCCCCCAATTTCCACAATCTGAATAATAAGCACACCAGTGCCTATACTCCAACAGGAGATTAGGTATGTTACCAAAGACTCTAGCAAACTTCTGCGTGTGTACCATGGTGGGCATTCTGACTGGTTACACCACCTGATATTGAAGCTCCAATACACAGGATTGGAAAATGTTGCCAACTCAGTCAGCTCCACCATGGACACTATCCTCTCCACCATCGATGACATTATTAAAAGGCAGTGCCTTAAGAAGGTAGCATCCATCATTAAGGACTGCCACTATCTCGGACATGCCCTCTTCCAATTACTGCCATCAGGGAGGAGGTACAGGGTGCACACGCAGCATCTTAGAACAACTTCTCCCCCTCCACCATCAGATTTCTGAACCTATGAACACTACCTCAGTATTCTGCTCTCTTTTTCTACTATTTGTATATATTTAAAAAATACATTTCTTATTCTAATATAGTTTTTTTTTCTCAATTGCATTGCACTACTGTCGCAAAACAAGTTTGGCGATATACGTAAGTGATAATAAGCAGATTCTGATTCTGAGCAAAATCCAAACAAAATAAAATCATGAGAATTGAACAAAAATTGCTGCAGTTGTTATGCAGATTGTTGGCAAAGACAGAATGAGAAGCAAATTGTCAGTCTGTTTGATAGGAGAGCTTGGGATGAAACCTCCAGGAACATAGCCAACTAAATTGGCAATACAATTGGCTGATGCATGCAGCCGAGGAGAGAGCAATGGTAGATGGGCTGATATCTTTTTTAAAAAATATGGTTTATTTGCTTTGTGATTTTTGTTTTTTTAAATTTCTCCCTGTGCCAAATTTCAATGCGTTACCCCTGGCAGTTGTGGGCTGACAGGATGGGATTTTCAAAGCTATTTTTGTTCTGTCTCTGTCTCGAACAGATGGTGGTTTGTTGGTCCCTGTCACACCATCAGCTGTCCAGCACGTGGTTGCAGGCCAGTAACTGGAGCAGCAGAGAGGAGCCAGTCTCTTATTGTTGGTTAGGCTCGTAACCCCCATACTGCTGGTAGCTGCCTTCACTTCAGGTTGGCTCTGAGGGAGCCAGAAGAGGCTATTGGACCCTTCAAGCCCATTCTGCCATTCAATCAGATCATGGCTGTTACTTGACTCCCATTTATTTACCTCACCTACACAATCCTCCCACTTCAGATTTTCCAACTCGCCTACAACCTCAGCAGATCTTGGGGAGAGATCATTCCAGACTTCCCCCTGTGTGAGGACATATTTCCTGATGACCCTCTCGTGTTTTAATTTTCATTTTATCCCTTTGCAAACTTCCCAGCCTGAGGAAATGCCTTCTTCCTTTCTATCCTATCAAATCTTTCAGTCAGATTACCACACAATTTTCTCCATTACCCCCTCTGAGCCCTCTATGATTTTACTCTATTTCTCTGTTGTACCTCCCTGCCCACCAACCATTCCCACGTTGATGGTCTGGGAATTTTCTGCAGGGGGGTGGAAAGCTGGTTCATCAGTTAATGGTAGGGGTCCATGGCATAAAAATCGGTTCCATCCATGTTTAAGTCAAATAAAGATTTGAAGAGATGGGGAATAAGCCAATTAATAGCCACATGAGAACAGCTGACAATTAGCAATTTTTTTTATTCTGAATCAAGTTTATTTTGATCATAAAATTCAATTGAGAGGCAAATACATTTCAAATGTTTACCTTGGAAATAATATAACTTCTTTCAAAGTTAAGAGAGATTAATTAATAAAGGGAGCCATGCTGTTTCTGTGAGCTTACAGTTCATGTTAATGAGTCAGTGTTCTGGGTTCAAATCAAGGCTGTGAGTTTTTCAGTTGACATTCTTCCCATTCCCCTCCTCTCATCAATTTTATTTCAGTTCACTTTAATCGAATGACTGTTTGCTGAAGGCTCGGTTGCAATTTTTCATCTTGTTTTTGATGCCCCACATGATCTGCCATCCAAACAATGTTGTCTCTGATTTGAGATCCCTGGAGACTTCTTAGAAGAGCAGCTTGCCGCATCATTGCAGAATTTCCACCTTGCACACTGGCCTGCCGTTGGAATGAGGGAACACATCCACTGACTGAAGAATGGAAGTAACATTTAACCTTGGGGGTTGCACAAGGTGTGAGGGGTCAAGGTGGGAAAGGCAGTGAAATCGCCTCTTGTTGCATTTCCTCCACACTGACATCAACACAGAAGCAAAACTGGAAGGGGCGAGTGCAGTGGGCGTTTGACCCATTGCCAGCGAAACTAATTGAACCCTGCAAGCGAGCTGCTTTCAAAGCAAATATTGCTTCAGACCACATTGTAAACTATAGATGAATTATCTCGTGATTCTACACAGTGCATTTTTTAGGGAAGTAATTATATATCCACCAAACTATATTTGGGTGTTACTGGAAAAGTATTTTTGTTCCTGGCCTATGTAATCAGCAAAATATTTTTTCTCTCTAGTGCTTTATACAGGATTGAACTTCTGTGGCCTCTGACTTGGGCCGGGTTGAGGCTGTTTGCTTTGGGAGATTGGTGTATTTCCTTAAGATGTTGAAGGTCATTTGGCTCATCAAGTTTATGACTGGGCACAGAGCAAATCCTTTTGTCCTGCTTATTTTCCTTGGTTATCTTTTCTCCCCACATGCCCATCAACAAACTTCAGGTTCTGCCATCTGGGTGACAAGAGGCCAAATGAATCTCCCAGCCCATTTTGGGCAGTGGGAGGAAACCAGAGCATTCAGTGAAGATGCCACACGCACAAACACCAGGCACACCATGCCAGGGCTCAGGATTGAACCAGCTCAATAGTGCTGTGAGATTGGTCTTGTGCGTGCCTCCCGCCCACCTTTCAACTTGAAATGCAGACGTGGAAGTGGGGTTAGAGCATGAAATGCTGGTGATTGGATTTTAATTTTTTGATAAAATCTACTTCCTATTAGCATGTGTGAAATGAGAGGGAGAAGTGTTATAAACAGTATGCCTGCATTGACGTAACTCTATAGACACTTATCTTTACATTAGAATAAATATTTTTGGCCATAATAATTCAAGATAGCCTGCAAGATAGCATTGATGGTACATCTTGCTTCTGGTCTCACTGAGTTTAAGGTTAGCTGATAGCTTCCTTGTGACCTCCAACTCTCATCAGACCCTGTCTCCATCTCTTCCATTGACTCCTTGTGGGTTGATGTCGACTCTAACCTGCAGTCTGAGCTGTTGCTTGGTGGGCATCAGGCTTGTATCTGACTCAAAAGGTTCAAAATTCAAAATAAATTTATTATTAAAGTACATGTATATCACCATATACAACCCTGCATTTCATTTCCTTGTGGGCATATTCAATAATTCACAACAGAATCAATGAAAGTCTGCACCAACTTGGGCATTCAACTAGTGTGCAAAGCCAACAAACTGTTCAAATACAAAAAGAAAGAGATAATCATAAAAACAACAAATATCGAGAATATGAGATGAAGAGTCCTTGACAGTGAGGTCCATAGGCTGTGGGAACATTTCAAAGATGGAGCAAGTGAAGTTATTCCCTTTGGTTCGTGAGCCTGATGGTTAAGGGGCAATAGTTGTTCCTGAATCTGGTGATGAGGGCCCTGAGGCTCCTGTACCACTTTTCTGATGGCAGCAATGAGAAGTGAGGTCCCAGATGATGGATTCTGCTTTCCTGTGACAGCACTCTGTGTAGATGTGCTCAGTGGTAGGGAAGGTATTACCCGTGATTGACAGGGCTATGTCTACTACTTTTTGTTGGATTTTCATTTCAAGGGCATTGGTGTCCCTATACCAGGCTGTGATGCAGCCAGTCAATATACTCTCTGCTACACATCTATAGAAGTTTGTCAAAGTTTTAGATGTCATGCCGAATCTGCTGAGGAGGTAGAGGCGTTGCCATGTTTTCTTCATAATTGCACTGATGTACTGGGCCAGGACAGGTCTTCTGAAATTATAACACTGAGGTAGTAAGGGAGCTGCAGTGTTCAGTGATAGTTTTTGGTTGGTATATTAAACCATAGTTACTGAAGCAAAATAAAAATCTTGGCCCAGTATCCTGTACAATATTTATCATTCAATATTTAAAAATCAAGATTGTCTGTTGTGGATGTTTGCAGTGGACTAACTGGCTGACCTGTTTCCCAAATTACCACAGTAGCTTGACTACAAAAGCAATTCGATCTTTGAGTGGAAGTTTCCCCATCTTTTTTTTTCTTGTTAGAGACTTTGGATTGATCCATCAAACTAACGATGTATAAATCTGATGTATTATTTATAGATAAACTTGGCATCTATTTTGTACAAAGACAATGGAATGGATAATGTAATTTTCCTTGTTAATTGAAATGAGAATTTGAAGGAATTTGGTGATTCCCTGATTTTTATTTTTGGCTTGGTGCTGTCGCATTGGTTGTCTAATGCAGCTGAGAAGCCCTAGAAACTGCTTGCTGTAGTCTATAATAGTGAAGAAGTGGTCATGACTTCCTGAAGTTCTTCCTGTCACTTGTCAGAAAACGTCTCAATTCAGTGGGACACTGCATGACCACAGGTGAGGGAAGAGATGTCAGTGATGCTTTAAATAGAACAGTCTTTGTGGAGAACTTGGTCTTGTATCTTGTCTTTGTAAGCATATTTACCATTGTCCAACGTCTTAACCTGATGGAAAAATCTCTAGGGAAGTGACTGACATTTTACTCAATGAGGTCAAGGTTGTATATAAATAAATGTGCGACTATTTCTAATCAGCTAAATGTGAAATGATTCTGAGTAGTTATTTCAGCATCTGCAGTCAGAATTCATTATCACTTGCCTTTCACATCCTGATTGTTAACTTTACCACTTGGGTTTCTTTGCTTCGATTTGAGTGCTTGAATCTGAAACACAAGAGCATCCTCAGTAAATCAGAGGAATTTGGTATTTTTAGAAAAAGTCCACCTGAGCCTCCTTGCCTCTGACATTTCATCAATTTCTGCTCCATTAGCACTAATCTAATTCCCTGTGCTCTGAGTATTTATCTAATTCCCTTTTAAATATCATCATTTATTTGTGTTTATTGGACATGTTGTCATATCTTTATAGCGTCTACAATAATATCCATTGCTACTTTGGTTAATAGTCCTTTACAATACTGATTGTGCTGAAGCACTCTGCTTTAGTGAAAATGTCTTTGGGGCTGGGGAAGTTGTCAAGACTGCGTTCAGTCACTTCGCTCTGGCTGCTCTGAATTTGAAGTAGACCAAGTGATCTTTGTCCATCAGTTTTTGATGGAATAGTGTCGTCCAAGAAAATGTTTGAATGCCTGACTCTGCTGAATTTGTGGTTTATGGGTGATTGCTATGCATGAAGTTAATGCTATGTGCCCTTCATTACAAGCTTGGTTTCACTTCAAAAGTAGTTCATGGGCTACTAGATAGTTGAAGTTCAGTTTTATTGTCATCTGACGGTACAGGTACTGTACATGAATACAACCAAATGAAACAATGTTCCTCTGGACCATGGTGCACCCACAAAACATGTGTCTCACTCAGCACACAAACCAAAATATTACCATAACTAAACTAATAAAATATAATTAAAATGCATGGTGTGTGTAGCACAGATAAACAGCTCACTATCCGAGCAACAAGACCTCAGTGGTGGCAGGGTATTCGTTAGTCTCACAGCCTGTTACCCAGTCTGGCAAATTAATCTGAGCTTAATATTTCACCTTTCCCCTCTTTATTTTTAACATATATTTTAAGTTGCCTTCTGTTGGTTTTTAGAAACTTCCCAAACCTCTAACTTCCCATTAATTTGTGCAATATATATTTGTGCCCTTTCTTTTGCTTTTATGCTGTCTTTGACTTCCCTCGTCAAAGACAGCCACAGTTGCATCATCCTCCCTTTAGAATATTTCATCATTGGGATGTATCTATTCTGCGCTTTTTGAATTTTTCCCAGAATCTCCAGCCATGGCTGTTCTGCTGTCATCTCTGTTAGTGTCCCTTTCAACTTTGGCTAGCTCCTCTCTCCTGCCTCTGTAATTCCCTTTACTCCACTGTATTACTGATACACCTCTAGTAACTTTATTTCTCCCTTTCAAACTACAGGGTGAATTTTATCATATTATGATCACTGCCTCCTAAGGGTTTCTAAGGGTTCGTTAAGGGTTTCTTTACCTTACGCTAATCTCATTCATTACACACCTCCCAATCGAAAATTGTCTTCACCCTCATGGGCTCAACCAAAATCTGCTCTAAAAAGCTATCTCATAGGCATTCTACAAATTTCTTCTCTTGGGACCCAGCACCAACATAATTTCCTAACCTACCTTCATATTAAAATCCCAGCATAACTATTGTAACGTTGCCCTTTTCACATGCTCTTTTTATTTCACTTTGAAATTTGTCTCCCACATCTTGGCTACTGTTCAGGGTCAACTCTACACACAAGAATTCTGCATCTTTGACTGCTCTCCACTTTTGGGGTTTACAATTTTGGGGAAACAGTTTTCTTGAGTTTAAAACGTAGCTCCCTTTTAACCAGTGATCTTTACAAAAAGACATAGATCAATTCAAGTCTATTTCTATTTATTCCATGCATAATGTCCCAAATTGTGTTTTACAAGTTGGTTGGATGAACTGCAGATATCTGATAAAACAAATTAGGGCATTCATCCTCTGAAACCTGCCCTATCATTTAATAAGCTCATGACAGATCTGATGGTAAGCTCAACTCTGCATTCTTCTATTCACAGCAACATTCTGACCCTTGTTTATCATGAATTTGCTCTTTGAAGAAGAGTATCTGAAGATTCTGAATATAAACCATCTGTATTTCCTTTGTTTTAAATGGTAGACTGATTACTTTTTAAAGTGATTCTTAGTTTTGGCCATTTTGGGATTTGTTACGCTTCACTCCAGTGCTCTTGCACTTCCAATCTCCAGCGGATACAAGCTTGTCCGGTCCTGTCCAGCCATTCCTCAGGAGACAACATGTTAATTCTTGGAATGAATCTAATGAATCATTTTACTTTCAAACTGCTTTCAATGCAATAAGAACTTTTCTTAAATAAGAAAACCAGTATTGGACACAATATTGCAGATCTGGTCTCACCGATGCTGTACATAACCGAAGCATGGCATCTTTACTTTTGTATTCAATTCCCCTCAGAGAAAATGATAATATTCATTTAGCTTCCATAATTTCCTGCAGTACTTCTATGCTAGCCTTTTGTGATTTGTTTCTGCATCTGAATTCAACCACGTCTCATGATTTCAACAATGTATTTTTCTTTGTTCCTTCTTTCGAAGATGGATAACTTTATACTAGTTCCTAACCCTTACCGCATTAACCTGACTAAATTCCTTTTTACCTCATTCTTTCTCACAATGTACCTTCCTGTCTATTGTGTGGTTAGAAACTTTTGCATCCTAATCTTTTGATGCTTTAACCTTTTTGTTATAAATTGTAGAAGATGAGGTCACAGCACCGATCCCTGTGGCACACCACTTAACACATTGTGTAATCAGACAAGTTCCATTTACACCTTACAAAAATATCCAGATGGTAATCTTTATAGTTTTTTTTAAACAGTTAAAGTAGAATTGGACAATATCCTGCAGTGTGCATTGAGTACAAGGAAACAAATTACTGCTGTTCCACTAATTATTGTCTAAACTTCTGTAATTTGCACTGAGATACCTCTTGCATTACACAACAGTTTATAATGTTGCAGACCAAGGCAGTGTTTTGCCCAGAGATGTTGCAAATATAGAATCAGGTGGGATATTAGGATAGTGGGGGTGAGGCCTGGGGCAGATCAGATTGAAAAGGTGAGCAGGCCTGATGGGCTGAATAGCCTACTTCTGCTCATAATGTGAATAACTGTGTGCTTACTTAACCTAATCATTTGAACGAGTGATGTAAGAGAGAAAGATCAGGAGGACATTGGAGATTTGCTGCAGATGTGGAGTAAGGCTGTGGCAAAGGGGGAGGGACATGGTGTAGAGTGGTTAAAAGAAACTGTTCCCCTTTGTGTTAAAAAGGCACACTCCTGCACAAGTAAGCTTTGTATCTCTGGTCTACCTTACTGATACTAAGTGGATATGTGTATGAGATTCGTCCTAATTAACTTTGTACCTGTGCTGTTACTTTAGCTGCTGTTGGTACCAATTATCTACAGCTCATTACAGGTTCTCTGTGATCTTTTCCTCTGGCTGTTGTTCATTCAAGGACTGACCACAAGTGGAAAGGGATGGAAGCCGTGATCAACTTCTTTGGAAGGGTGAATGCCCTCAGTGAGATCAGATTTAACATGAACTATGTTGCATTTTGATCTCTGACCACCAGAAAACAATTTCAAAAGGCTCCTCATTTGTTGCAAGCATGTGGAAGAAGTACATTACCATATTGCCTTTCATGACCTCTGATTCCATGAAAGTGTCTTACAACCAATGAAGTACTTTTGAAATGTACTCCAATTTTAGGTAAGTAGTATAGAGCACAAAAAAGATTCTCAAAGTATAATTCTCAAATAACAATGGCAGCCATGGTGATATATGTAAACCAGTGAACTAATTACAAGTAGTAACCCAGAGGCTTGGGAACACACTGGTAAAGGGGGTTGTTGTGCATACTGCTAAGTCGCTGGTTCAATTTCCACATGAATGTGCTTTGGACTTCATGTTGAATGACAGTAGAATTTTGGTCCGCAGAGAAGTGCTCTGTTCCAGGCAGTTCCCTTGAGAAAGAATTTCAACCCTTGGAGAGATGTGAAGAAGGTTTATTCAATTGCTACCAAAGATGAGAGAATGTGGAGAGATTGCTGAAGTTGTTTATTTCCTCCCTGGTGCCCAGGGATGTTCAAAATAGGTTTTGACAGAGTAAAAGGAGAAACTATCTAATAAGGCAGGTGGGTCATTAGCTACGCAGGGCAAATTGAAAACATTGGTGGTAGAGAGGAGAATACTTATTGGGTATGCAGCCATTGAGTTGGGCTACACATGGTGCTAGTAAGTGAATTAAGCTGAAAAGTATTCTTTTACCAAGCGCAGATACAATGCGACATGGGGAAACCACCTGTGTTGAAAATTTTACAAGTTTCTAACCCAGATTCAGCAAGAGAAAGTAGAGCTAAGCTGTACTCTCTATGTATTTAATTACTCCCACAGAGTTGTTTGTTAGGAAGCTTCAGGATTTTGACTTTCATAGAATGATGTTCTCGACCATTCAGAACTTGGTTGGGATTTAGCCACTTAGAGCACTTGATGCACCTGATCAGACAAGGGCAAACAATTTCCTTTGAAGGACATTAAAAATCCAGATGGGTTTTAACAGTAAACTGGTAGTTTTATGGTTGCTATTATTGATTTGGCTTTAATTCCACATTTATTCAACTGAATTTAAATTCCACAGTTGGCATAATGGAGGTTAAAATGCCTCCATATTTATCTCATCCAAAAGCAAGTCCAGTTACATAACCATCGTGAAACCTTGTCTATACTTTCAAATATTGATACACTCCAACCTCAAGCAATGGTTTCATTTCAACTCATGTTAAATATGAGAGCTATGTGACAGGTTAGTGTCTCTAAACTGGTGAAGAGACTGCAGATGGCTCTTCCAGAGTTAAGATTTTTCCAGATCAAGTTCTTGTTGAGGTGGAAAAAGATGCTAAGAAGTGAGACATTTTGACCAAGTAAATAAAACTGTGCACAGACAGAGGTTGCTATAACAAAGTGCAGCCACTCAATGTAACTGGCAAAATAACCACAGGAAGAGAGAAAACATTTTCCACACTATGTTTTAATAGCTAAGACTACACGGCCTGGAATGGTGCTAGAAATGAATTTAAGGATGATTTAATTGCAACATAAATTGAAAAAGAAAAATCACATGAATCTGGGGGGAAAAACCAAGATTGTCTATTGACTATGTCATTTAAAGCAAGGGTATGTGAACAAACGGTATACCTGAACAGAGATCAGGCAAAAACACCAGATAATGGTAGTTTAAATTTTAGAAAATATTACATCTTATCAATTATTTTTTTAAATTATGAAGATGAAGCTCTTTCTTTTTGTAACCAAGGCCAAATATGACAGATATTCAGTCAAATGAGATTTTAAGTAAAGAAGAAAACGAAAGCTGCTTCTACTGCCGTGAGGTTCATCTGTTCTCGCTTGTACAAAATGGTTGCCGAGTGTTGCGCTTTTGACAATGAAGCTTCTGAACCTGATGTGTGTTTATAGATTGTGGCACGACATCAGTTGGATCCCAGAGCACTTGTATTCTAGTAGGGGGCGGTTGGTGAGTTTATTTCTGATTGCTAACCCTCATATCTTGGTTGTAACTCTTGATAATGAATGACTCATTTTTTTACAATTTTCCTACTGCCATCTTGCCCTTTTCTTAATTAGCTTTTAATTGCATCTCTACAGTTTGCTGCAATGATCGCTTGTTGTAACAAGTTCATCATTGCAAACACTGAGTAAAGAAATTCCACTTGATTCATTTTTTTTCAAACTGTTCATACTTTGTATTTTTATTTCAATATCTGGTCCTTCCTACCACTAAGTCATCATTCTTGAAGACATCTTTGCTGCCTTTTTCATATTACTCACAGCATAACAGATGCTGTTACAGCATAACAGCATAACAGATGGGTCATAACAGACCCATCAAGTCTATGCTAGCTCTCAGTTAACTCATTAATCTTATTTTCCCAGAAACCTATTCTCATCAACTGCACCTTAATTTTTCAGACTAACCACTTGGACTAGGGGTATTTTTAACAGAAGCTAATTAAACCACTAATCAACCACCAAATTTAGAGAACATCTGGGAGAAAGACATCTGGTGACATAGAACATGCAAGTTCCAAGCAGAAAGTTCTGGAGGTCAGCTTCAAACCCCAGGTTGCTAAATGAGTTTTTTGAGGAGGTGACAAAGATGATAAAGAGTTGGGTGGTGGATGCTCTCTACATGAATTTTAATACAGCATTCGACAAGGAGACTGATCCAAATGATTTAGATACGTGGGATTTATGGTAACTTGGTAGATTAGATTCAAATTGGCTTGGCCAGAGAAGGCAGATGGTAGTAGCGGATCAGTGTTATCCTGCTTAGAGGTTTGTGCCGAGTGGTTCAGAGGGTCTTTATGATATAATAGATTATTTGGATGAAATGTAGGTGGGCTAATTACTGAGTTTACAGATGACACAAAAATTGGAGTTTTGGATGACGAGTAGTTCCCCCTGGGTAGAGAGGATATGCATCAGTTGGAAATGTGGGCAGGGAAATGACAAATGGAGTTTAATTGTCCATTTAATTAAATGGACAGTTAAATTGTGTGAATTGCACTTCAGAAGGTCAAATGTAAGAGGAAAGTATACAGTAAATAGCAGGACCCTTAGCATTGATGTACACAGAGATCTTTGTGTACAAATCCATAGTTCCCTGAAAGTAGCAGATATGGTGGTGAGAAAGCATATAGCATGTGTACCTTCATTAGTCAGGGCATTGAGTATAAAGTTGGGAAGTTGGGTGCCATTGTATAAAGCCTCGTTGAGGTCAGCGTTGGAGTGCTGTGTGCAGTTTTCATCACCACATTAAAGGAAGGATGTGGAGGCTTTGGATGGAGCATAGAAGAGGTTTACCAGGATGCTACCTTGGTTAGAGTACTGTAGCAGTTACTTGAAAACAAACCAAAGCTGCTCAGAGACTGTATGGGGGTTGACACTGTAAGATATGTTTTCCACAATAACAAAGTCCAAAATTGAAGAAAGTAAGCTCGATCCTTTATTAAGAAACCAACAAAGATGAACAATCTTGTAGCAATTATTGTTTTTTATTTGGTTGTGTTTTGAAACTAACAAAACTAAAACTAGTGATATAATGAAATAATGTTTGTCCATTGGAGGAGGAGGAGGGAGTAGAGGGTTTCCTTGCATTAGAAAATTCAAATTTTCATTCTGTTGGTTTGTAGGTTACTGTATTGGAATTTGAGATGTAGTTCTTCCAATTTGTGTTTGGCCTCTCAGTAGCAAAGGAGAAAGTGCTGGAGAGACTGTGGTGTGGGAGTGGAAAGGGGAATTTAAGTTGTATGCTACCAGAAGCTCAGATGACTGTGAGAAAGAGAACAGGTCATCTAGTCTAGGATTGCTTTCGCCAATGCAGAGGAGTCTGAACTGCAAACACTGAATGTAGTGGATTGGGTTGGTTGAGATGCAGGTCATCTCTGCCACACATGGAAGGACTGTTTGGGTTCCTGGGTGGAGGTGAGGGTAAAGATGAAGGGGCAGGTTTTCCACAGTTGTAGGAGAAAGTGTCAGGACTGAAATAGAAGGGTAGGGACCAGAAAATCATGAAGAGAGTGGTGCTTGTAGAAATCAGAAAAGCTGAGGGTAAAAGGTGACTGGGGGAATCACAATGAAGCTACTAGAAATGGCAGAGGGTAATGTGTTGGATGTGGAAGCTGGTATGCTGAGATTTGGGGACTAGGGACGTTGAGAGTAGACATGTGGTAAGTGGTGGAAATATCTGTGAAACTTCCAACAATAACAAAGGGAAAACCACATTTCTGGAGGGAGGTGGGTATTTCAAAAGCATCATCATGAGAGTGGATATGGCAGAAATAGAGAAATTGAGGAAAGGAGGTAACATTCTTACAAGGAGGCAGGGTGGGAAGTGGTACAGCTGAGGAGTCAGTAGGCTTATAGAAAATGATGGTGGCAAGTTTTCTTCTTCCTTTGGCTTCTCTCATCTCCTCCCTCCCTCCACCTGTCCAGTATCATCTGTTCATCAGAAATAAACTCTGGCCTTGCCAGCAGTGAACACATTGAAGCGAATAACTGAATTTGCCATGTTTCACTTAATGTGATCTCACAAAGGTTCTCAATCTTTTCACTGGAGTTTAGAAGAATGGGGGAGGGATCTTGTTAAAAATTATTGAATATTGAAAGGTCGAGATAGAGTGAATGTGGAGAGGATGTTTCCAGTAGTGAATATAGGACCAATGGGCAAAGCCTCAGAGCACAAGGATTTCTCTTTAGAAGAGATGATGAATTTCTTTAATCAGAGGGTGGTGAATCTGTGGAATTCATTTCTGCAAATGGCTGTGAAGGCCAAGTCATTGGATATATTTAAAACAGAGGTTGATGAGTTCTTGATTAGTAAGGGTGTCAAAAGTTAGGAGAGAAGGCAGGAAAATGGGGTTGAGAGTGATAATAAATTAGTTATGATCATATGGAAGTCCAGACGATGGGCCAAATGGCCTGATTTTTGCCCATGTCTTATGGTCTATTTGCCATTGTGGGTCACGCTTGTATTGTTATATCAAAGTTTACTTCCTTTATGTTACCTGATAGTAAAGCGATTCAAATTAATATTCTGTTTTTCTGTGGGGGCGAAAAACTTGGTGTAGGGAATAGGTTGTGGGATGAAATTGCTGTTATACTTAGATCACTGGTCTCTCCTCTCTCATTTGCTTAAGAAAAATGACTTGGGATCCACAGATGTGATAAGGGTTTTGCAATACGATAGAGGTATTGCAAAAACGTCTGTCTCCTGTAAAGACCTTTTTAACTGACTCCTGAAGTGGATCAATGTGTCACACTCACAAATGTATTGCTTAATAGGCTGTTTATAGGCTGGGTAATAATAAATGAGGGCAAGGCATGCTAATATAATCATTAGTGGTTTAAAGAAAATTTTAGACAATGACAGAGATTGAAGCCATTACTCATGACCTTGCCTTCACCTTTTTTGCAAAGCCATCCATATTTTGTTGGCGGATTATGAAGGCTATCACTAACCCTTTCAATGAGACCAGTTTCTCTTTCCACTTCAAACAATGCATTTTCCATTACTGCAATCAAATAAAGCCCCATGGTTCTGAGAATTATTCAAATAATATCACTTACCATGTTCTTCACACGATTATTATACTTAATCCTGGATATATTAATGGTTGGGTAGATTATACCTCTCCATTTTCAATCAGTGTTTTGAGAAGTTGTCAAGTATATCTGATTGGCCATCTATCCCTTGTACCCACCCAGTAGCTAACACCCCCATTCTTCCATTTCTGTTTGTTTATTCTGTTTTTAATCTCCCCCTTGTGTGTGTCCAAGGGTTCCTTTGCTTTTCCTGTGTGTGTGAGTTCATCTCCTCCCTCCAACCCGCTCCGTGTCTCACTCTTGGTGCTCACCTTAATTTTTTACACTTCAAACCAAAGTGTTGGTTTTGCTGGCACATTTGACCCATGCTATTTGAACATGATTTGCTGGGGTAACTCCTCCTTTCCCCAGTGTGTGTTAATTGGTGCCATGAAGCTAAAACAAAATCCAGAATTTGTGGGTTATATATTCTGACCCTTGCACCAACCCACCACCTAATCACCACATTATTTACTTCATCTACAAGCTATAGAACTGGTAAGCCCATACAAGCAGGAATTAATCCCCAGTGGAAAAACTACAGAGTAATATCTGGGAACTGTTGTTCAAAAATCCCATCTGGACCAGTTATAGATGGTTATAATTGGCTAATTTACATTTTGCATTATGATGACACATTAATTTTGCTTTAGATTTTTATAAATACATCCCAGTTGAGCCCTTTTGCAAGCACCTCTTAGTAACTCCCCAATTTCCTGTTCAAGTTGAGAGGATTTTTTAAAACCTAGAAATGTATTGCAAAATTCCAGACGCCACTCGGAATTTGCCCTCAGACCCCAAGTAAGGCTGAGACTATACTGGTCAAGGTGAGAAACTTAAACATTAACCATTAGGCACAGCCATAAAATCTGAATTTTTTTTTTGCAGGGAAGGAGCATGGAAGAATTGGATATAGGTAGGGGCAAAGAACCAATTGCACCCTATTCTCTGAAGTATGATCTGTTTTTTAGAAAAGGACCAATTAACCGGCCTCATAAGAATGTTTTTAAGTGTAGCAATAGATCATTCAGCCTCTTACATATGCTCCATCATCAAATAAAATGATCACATACAGTTTTGGTCTTAGTCCCATTTTCCCCACTCTCTCCTCATTTCTGTTGACCTACTTGTAGTTTAAATATCTGTTACCCTCTGCCTTGGACTCAATTTCCATGGTAATCTGGGGTAGGGAACTGTAACGAATCATGACTTTCTGAAAGAAGTTGTTCCTCATCTTGTTCTTTAAATAGGCAGTGTCTTACTCTGAAACCAGGATTCCTAGCTGTAAAAAGAAGTTCTGCCACCAGGAGAAGCATCCTCTTGGTGTCCACCTTGAAAACCACCTTGTCTGTTTCAATAAGATCATCTCTTATTCTTCTGCATTCGAAAGAGTGTAAGCCTAAACTGCTTAACCGCCTTGTGTTGATCCATTCATTTTAGTATTCTGCCCTGCCTCCAGTGTAGTATAATTTCATAAAATGTCCAAAACTGCAAGTAATCCTCCAGGTACTGTCTCACTAGCATGCTATAAAGCTGTATCACAAAGTTGCTCTCCATATCCTTTGCAATAAAGGCCAACATTCAGTTAAACCTATCTAGTTACCAACTATGTGATGCCAACACTTTGTGATTTAGGAATGTGGACTCTAGTTAAAATGAGTCTCAGTCAACTATCCTAACAAAAGCTTGTCTGTGAGAAGGTAGTTGACTGAAGCCAGTTTTAAGAATCATGTTAGGAGTATATTAAGGCATGGATCAGAATTGGAAAAAGCTGCAAAGCATTGTAAACTCAGCCAGCTCCATCACGAGCAGTAGCCTCCTCAACATTGAGGACATCTTCAAAAGGGGATGCCTCAAATATCTGTCATTAGGAGCCCTCACCTCCTAAGTGCCCTCTTCTCCTTGCTACCATCAGGGAGGTGATACAGGAGAGCAAAGCCACACACTCAAAAGTTTTAGGAACAGCTTCTTCCCCTCCACCATCAGATTTCTGAGTGGTCAATGACTCTATGAACAGTACTCACTAATTTTTTTGCTCTCTTTGTTTGTGTGTACTCACAACATAGAGTATGTCAGTGATAATAAACCTGAGTCCGATTCCAAGGAGGAAAGGAAGATTAGAAAAGCCAAGAGGTTTTCTTGGGGAATTCCTGAGCTCCTTTGTGGCAGCTGAAGTCATGGTTGTTAAGGTGTGAAGTCATGAACAGCACAAGAAAAGGCCTTTCAGCCCATGTTGTTGTGCTGCATCAGTTAAATTAGTAATCAAATGCCCAACTAAACAAATCCCTTCTGCCGACCTAATATCCTTGTCCTTCCATTTTCTGAACGTTCATTTGCCTATCAAAGCACCTTTTGAATGCCACTATTATATCTGACTCCACACCATCCCATGCAGCATATTCCAGGCACCTGCTACTCTGTGTAAGAGAAAAATAAACTGGCCCCACTCATTTCCTTTGAATTTATCCCCTCACCTTAAATGTATGCCCCTTGATATTAGTGATCCTAACTGTGGTGGTGAGAATCTGATTATCTACTCCACCTGCAGTCCTCTGGAAAAAATCTTAGGCTCATATATATATATACTGTAGCTAGTGTGCCTAAAGACTTTTGCACAGTACTGCTTTGTCAACTTGGAGAGGAGAGTAAATTTGTAAATATGGTGGGAGCAAAGGACGTTGGGAATAGTGAGTGTGGAGCACTGCGGGAGGGGTGTGGGACAGGTGGCAGAGAAGGATTGTTAGGGGTGGAGTGGGAGGGCGGTGAGTGGGTGACATGGTTGTGGACATACCCAGCCCGGAGACACCAAGCAAGGTCATTTGATTCCAAACAGTTGGTTTATTTATTACAGAATGTCTCTCTGGTGCTTCCCACTCCTTCCCCTCTCCCTCACACCAGAGAAAACAGTCCAAGTTTGTCCAGACTCTCCTTGTAGCATATCCTCTAATCCAAACAGCACCCTGGTGAACTTCTGCAGCCTCTCCAACGCAATAACATAACAGGGTGATCTGAACTGAATGAAACACTTAGTCAGTGATTCCTCAGAGATGAGAGCTGAAGTATTGAAGTGAGTCTGGAATATGTCAGGGTGGGGGAAGGGGCAAGGCCTCAAGGGGATTGAAGATGGGAATGAGACATTTAAAGCAGGATTGAACTAAACACTAGTGAAGATCATATCTGATGGGTGAAAGGAACCTGCTGCAAGTTAGTATATGGGCAGAGTTAGTAAGTTACTATTCCTAAATGTAATGAATCCATAATGGGTTTGGGCTATATTCCTCTGAGTTTTTATGCTTCCTGCAAAATAGGTCGATTGAACTGCATGTCCTGATTCCTCTGATGGGTCATGTCTTGAATGATTGATGCTAATGTTTCTGAGCTTGATGCTTCTATTAACATGAGCTCTGCAGGATCCAGTGACATAAACAGACGATCCAGGAGGTGCACTGCACTTTGAACACCCGGGAGCTGAGGTACCCCCAACTCTCACATGCTACAGTACGTTAGTGCTTTTGCCACTGGCTCTGAAGATTCTGCCTCCAAGCCATAAACCTTGAACAGAACACCCAGACTGGAGGAGCACAACACTGTCCCAGGGCCACCTTTCAAAGCAAAGATAAAAACACTGTCTTGATGGGTCAGTTTGTAATTCTTAAGAGCAAAAGGCATACGAATAGAATTAGGCAGTTTGGCCCATTAAGTCTGCTCCACCATTCCATCATGGCTAGTTTATTATCCCTCTCAACCCTTGGCCAACTCTTACTAAAATCTGAATATCTGGTCATTTATATCACTGCCATATGAGTGAACTTGCTGTGCCTGTACTAGCTGCCATTTGTTCCTCTATTCCAACACTTCAAACTGTACGTGATTAGAGAGCACTCAGGCTAAATTGTCGTTGGGGAAAGTGAAATTGAAAACCCCTAAAGATGCTGGAAATCAACACACACAAAATGCTGGCGGAACTCAGGAAGTCGGGCAGCATCTGTGAAGGGGAATAAACAGTTGACATTTCAGATGGCAGCAGAGAAGGTCATGGACAGACATGATGAGGCCAAACTCAGGTTGGAGGAGCAGCATCTCTTATTCCATCTGTGTAATCTCCAATGTGATGGCATGAATATTAATTTCTCTAACTTCTGGTAATTTTTCCTCCTTTTCCCTCTCCCCCTTTCTTTCCATTCTGCATTCTAGTTATCCTTTCACCCCTTCTCTTCTCACCTGCCCATTACCTCCCTCTGGTCCACTTATTCCATGATCCACTGTTGTCTCTGATCAAATTCCTGCTTCGTCAGCCCTTTACGTCTTGCACCTATTCCCTCCCAGCTACTTACTACACCCCCCCAGTCATCCACCCTCTCTCTTGCCTGGTCTCAATTATCATCTGCTAGCTTGTACACCTCCTCCCCCAGTCCCACCATTCTGGATTCCACCCCCTTCCTTTGCAGTGCTGATGAGACGTCGATTGTTTATTCCTCTCTATAGATGCTGAGTTCTGCCAACACTTTGCGTGTGTTGCTATTGAAAACCAGTCTCCTTTTTCTCCACTCCAGCTACTTGTCACTGTTACTCAAGCAGATTTATCTGCTCGGGGAATGGGTTGGGAAGATGGGGAAAGAAAACGTGTGATTCTGTCAGCAGAGCTCCTCATTACCAAACTAAATTAACGTGTTGCACTCCCCAGTGTTTCCCAGAGGAGGGGCAGACACATTTAACAGATTATTATAGTGCGTAGTGTTGGTAGAATACAGGAGGTTCAGAAGAGAGAATGCTGGGATGTTTCATGTGTTCCCTCCTGACCCTTTGCTGTTTCTGCACTGTGCAAGGTGTTGCATACACTCTAATTAAAGACCTGTGGGTTGTAATTCACGGAGGTCACTGGCCTGCTCCTTCTGCAGGGGGCTGCGTGATACACCACCTGCATTTCGGTCTTGCATTCTATCAATGCTAAAGTCGTTGTGCTGTTGATTTTAAACAGGCAAAGCTTGTGGGGCTACACAAATGTTGCTCAGCCTTAGTTGGAGTGGGATGAAATAGACTGAAGTGATTTTTTTTTTCGATTCAGTTATCATGAATGTGCCAATAATCAGAATCAGGTTTAATATCACTGGCATATGTCATGAAATTTATTGTCAATGTGGCAGCAGTACATTACAATACAGAAAAATAGAAAAAAAGTGAATAAAATGTATATGATATTAAATGGTTAAATAAGTAGTGTAAAAACAGAAATAAGAAAGTAGTGAGGTAGTGTTCATGGGCTCACTGTCCATTCAGAAATCTGATGGCAGTGGGGACTAAGCTGTTCCTAAATCGTTGAGTGTGTGTCTTCAGGCTTCTGTACTTCCTTTCTGATGGATAAATGTGAGGTTATCCACTTTGGTGGCAAGAACAGGAAAACAGATTATTATCTGAATGGTGGCCGATTAGGAAAAGGGGAGGTGCAACGAGACCTGGGTGTCATTGTACACCAGTCATTGAAAGTGGACATGCAGGTACAGCAGGCGGTGAAAAAGGCAAATGGTATGTTGGCATTCATAGCAAGAGGATTCGAGTACAGGAGCTGGGAGGTTCTACTGCAGTTGTACAAGGCCTTGGTGAAACCACACCTGGAGTATTGTGTGCAGTTTTGGTCCCCTAATCTGAGGAAAGACATTCTTGCCACAGAGGGAGTTCAAAGAAGGTTCACCAGATTGATTCCTAGGATGGCAGGATTTTCATATGAAGAAAGACTGGATCGACTAGGCTTATACTCGCTGGAACTTAGAAGATTGAGGGGGGATCTTATTGAAACGTATAAAATTCTAAAGGGATTGGACAGGCTAGATGCAAGAAGATTGTTTCCGATGTTGGGGAAGTCCAGAACGAGGGGTCACAGTTTAAGGATAAAGGGGAAGCCTTTCAGGACTGAGATGAGGAAAAACTTCTTCACACAGAGAGTGGTGAATCTGTGGAATTCTCTGCCACAGGAAACAGTTGAAGCCAGTTCATTGACTATATTTAAGAGGGAGTTAGATATGGCCCTTGTGGCTAAAGGGATCAGGGGGTATGGAGAGAAAGCAGGTACAGGGTTCTGAGTTGGATGATCAGCCATGATCATATTGAATGGTGGTGCAGGCTTGAAGGGCCAAATGGCCTTCTCCTGTACCTATTTTCTATGTTTCTATGTAGCAATGAGAAACAGGCATGGTCTGGTGATGGGGTTCCTTAATGATGGATGCTGCCTTTTTTTGAGGCATTGCTACTTCAAGATTCATTGTATGGATAACTGGACAGCTTTAAACATTATAAACTTTGTCCAAAATAAAATATTTACAAGAATAAACCGTTCAATGCCATTTCACTCTTTACATTCATAGTCATTGCTTTCCATACTCTTCTATTACATTAATGCACATCAATAGCACTGCTGCCACTTGTGTGGCACTCTGGGATGGTATTCTGCTACTATTATAACCAGGGGCTTTCCTTTCCCCCTTCCCCCCCCCCCCCCCCACAACCCCAACCTGGCCAGTAGGAGAGGATCCCTAAACTGTGGTCCTTCCCCACTGAAGGGGACAGATTATCCTTGCACCCATTTTTGCCTTTGGGTGTATGTGTATGTGTGTACGTCTGTCCATTCTGTTTTCTACAGGTTGCACTGCTACTTAGCTCAGTACTATCATCAGAGCTTTGGAGACTATTGTTAGAGATTTGTGCCTTCCTAGGTGGAACTCACAAGGACTGCAAAGTGCCAGTAACTGGGCCTAACTAAAATCCAATGAGTTAACGATTCTTTCATCTTTTTCTTCCAGACTAAAGGCGTTAGCATCTACAGGCGGGAAGAGTGTCCAGGCAGCGTGTGATTGGTTGGTATCAGATTAATACCTACAAATGCACTTAACTATTTTCTCTTGCAGTAAAAGTTTACGTAGCGCTCTTCACCTTTTGTTAGTTACTAATTAATCAAGGGGATTATTGCTGGCTAGTCTCTATTGCCATGAAGTAATGTGTATTTAATGCATTGCCATGAATTTCCATGCAATTCATTTGCTTTCCTACCTAAGAGCCCCATAAATTCTAATGGTGTTTGTCACAGGAGGAAAAGATGTCACTGTGTGTTTATTTATCACCTCAAAACGTGTAGCCTCAGGAGTAATTTCCCCTAGGTGTAGAATGTTTGAGGAACAGTCCAGTCTGGCGTGAGAGGGGACAAATTAGATGGGAGACTATGTGTTGTGAAATTTGTTCGTCTCGGAGCCAAATAATTCAAGGGAAATCGAGAAACTTCCGTTCCGAAAAGTAGGTTATGGTGGAAATCTGGAATTCCCTCCGCAGTGAAGGGAGTGGATATTGGTGGGAAGTAAGGCATCAACTCTGTAATGTCCAGGCACAACAATTGTAAAGAAGAGGCATAGATTAAGTGGATAGCCAGAGACTTTTTCCCAGGCAGGGAATGGTTAATACAAGGGAATATAATTTAAGGTGATTGGAGGGATGTGTAAGGAGGATGTATTTTACACAGAGCGTGGTGAGAGCGCCCTGCCAGGGATGGTGGTAGAGGCAGAGATACATTAGGGACAGCTAAGAATCCCGTAGGTAGGCACATGGATAATAGAAAAATGGAGGGCTATGTAGGAGGGAAGGGTTAGATTGATCTTTGCGTAGGTTATAGTGTTGCACATCATGGGCCAAAAGGCCTGTACGATGCTGTGCTGTTACACATTCTACCTGGTTGAGATTCTTAGTTGAACAGCACATATCCTTAATGAGCTTACTGATTGCAAGGAAGCCCGTGCCCATGGTGACTCCAGCCACGTGCACCTCTCAATGGTGGGTTAAAATTTGACGGGGGATTGATGACTACACGTTCACAACAGCAGCTTGCTCTTTGCCAAGCGATTTGTTTCAAACAGTAACTTGGTGTGAGCAGGTATCTGAAAAGGAAACATCAAAGAGTGACAGAGAGAAGGAAAGAGAGGAGAAACTAATTGATGGAATTGCTTAATTGCTGGCAAGCAGTTCCAGGTCTGACCCTTGCTGACACTATTGATTGGAGCTGTGCAGAGACATGAGCAACGGTAGCCATAGCTGCCTGGAGTGTTTCCGGTTCTGCTAACTTTGGTGTATTACTCTGGGGTGAGGAGATGGGAGGTGGGGGGGAGTTCCTTAGCGCTCTCTGATTGCCACATTTCTGCTTGCAGGATGTGGCCAGTATGGTTAGCCAATGTGAGTGTGCATCTCCCTCTCTCTGCCTTTCCCTCTAAGGAGGCAACCGTCATTTTAGATAGAATGAGATTGTGTGGTTGATATTCTTGGTGTACTGAATTTCTGGCTTTGCCCTGTTCTCACAATTTTTTTAAGTACCCCTTTTCAAGGTATTTATTTACAGTAATGCCATCTTTGAATTCTTAAAGTTAAAACCAGCACTCACCTTGACCTTTGTGAATGAAGTTTTCTGACAAATGGATTGATTGCAAGTCTTGGATGATAACCTGTTCAATGATTTGCAGTTGACTCTGTTTTAGGATTGGAGTTTCAGTATTGTCTTCCACTGCTGTGTTCATTTTGCAAAGAGTGGATTTTGGATTAGGACATGGGAAGTGCTCTCTCAAGCTTCGTGGATTATTGTATTTACTGGTTTGTTTAGAACACAGGTTCCCAATGCACCTGGAGTCCATAGACCCCTTACCGAATGGTCCTTGGCATTAAGAAAAGTTGGAAACCCCTGGTTTAGAGTAACAATTTCCACCAAATGTCATTTGGTATCTTAATGTTCATCACAGATGATACCAAAGGATCAATGGGTGTTTTTGATCTGGATTGGGCAAGCTACAGTCCAAATCCCCATCTTGTCTGATGCCTATATGCACATTTTCCAGATGGAATTGGAGGTGGGTTGGGGATCCTTCCAGTTTTCTCTCCCACTGGGGGCCAAAACCAGCCCAGTTTGTCAGCATTAATCAGGGAACAAGACTGACTTTTATGGGAAGTGGGAAGCATGTGGTAATTGAGAGATTCCCCCCCACCCAAAAGTTCTCTTCCCAATGCTTGAGTACACAGTTTGATTGTTCCATGTTTTTATCCAAATTTGTGGTTCTTGAAAGGAAAGCCATGGAATTGGGAAAAACTACTACAGAATGAAATATTACAAAATGTGCCTTGGCAGTTGGAGACGAGTCTAAGATGGATAACCAGAGATGTGATTGGATGAGTGTATGGAAAATTATGGACATTTGAAAGAGATGAAGCAGGACTGTGGTACTTGGAGAAGTGGCCACCACTAGTGAAATGGAAGGAATCAAGGATGCTCAAGGATATTATAATACTACCTCACTTTTGGTCACCTATTCTGACAATGTTTCAGTGTATGGTCAAGGCACTATAAATCCAAGTAGCCATATTCAGAGATACAGTTGGGCTCAAGTCAGTGTTAAGTCCTTGAGTGTACTCCTATATCCCTTACAAAGCAGCATAAGGGACATAGGCATACACTTAAGGAGATTAGGAGGACAAAAAGGAGCCTTAAGTTGTATCTGGCAGATGAAAAATGGAGAATCTTACAATATTCTATGAATTTTCAGAGTGAAAAGATAGCTATGGAGAGAGCAGGTTCTCTAAGTATCAGTGTGGTAGTATATGTGTGGAGCCATGGGAAATTCTGTTTGTTGTGGTGATGGATGGTGAGTTGGAGGGAGGGAACAGTGATAACCTGGAGTATGTCAACATTATGAAGGAGGAAGAGTTGTTGGAGGTCCTTGAATGCATAGAGGTGAATAAATCCCTGACGCCTGATAAACTGTATCCTTGGATGTTATGGGAAGTAAGGAAGACAGCTGAGTGTTTTTGTATCTTTGTTAGCTACAGGTTGGGTACAGGAAACTGAAGGATAGTTCATGCTGGGCCTTTATTTAAGAAAGGCAGCAGGGCTAAGCCAGGGAGCTACAGGACAGTGAATCTCACATCCGTGGCAGGAAAGTTATTTGAAGGGATTCTGTGAGAAGGGATTTATTTGCATTGGGTAAGGGAAGAACTTATTAGGGATATTTAACATGGAAAATGAAGTTTGACAAATTTGCTTTTTATTTAAAGAGGTGACCAAGAGGATTGGCAAGTGCAGCGTGGTAGGCATTGTTTGTGTGGACTTTAGTGGAGCCTTTGACAAGGTCTGTATGGAAGGCTGGATGGTAAGGTTAGAACATGTGGGATCTGGTATGAAGGAGCCATATAGATATAAAGTTGTCTTGGTGGAAGGAGGCGGGGGGGTTGTTTTTCAGATAGGAGGCCTGTGCTCAGTGGTGAGCTGCAGAGATCTGTTGTTTGCCATGTATATTAATAACTTGGATGAGAATGCATGGTCAGTGAGTTTCAGGTGAAACGTTCCTCCAGCATTTTGTATGTGTTGCTCCTTAACGTTCGTTGTTGCTGGGTGAGTTTTGAGTGAGATCCCTGGATTGCTGCACCCAAACAACTGTTGCTATCAATTTGTTTCAGCAAATAATAGTCGGTTATACTGGAGTGGAATGAGGCAGGGGTGGGGTATTGACTGAGAAGGAAAGACACGGCTTTTGTTTCTTCTGAACATCTGGCACGAAGGTGCTGAGGGTTTATTAAACCTTGTACTATTGGAGGTAAGTGTGGTGATCACTTTATGCCATTTCTTGTGTCACTTCCATCTTGCCTTTCTGCTGTGTTAGGCTGTTTTCACACGTGGATGATCCCTTCCTGGATGACCCGCTTCCTCGAGAATATGTTCTCTACCTGCGACCAACTGGGCCTTTGGCGAACAAGCTGCTTGAGTACTGGCATCAGTCACGACAGCTGTGTGGCAAAAACAAGGCTCACAACATCTTCCCTCACATTACCCTCTGCCAGTTCTTCATGGTGAGTACCTGGGATCTTTGTGGAGATTTAATCCGATACTGGGTCCTGCACATAGTGAGCAGTGGTTTGATGCTGGGTCCTGTAGTGCTGTGGTCAGTGGCATGACACTGGATCCTGTAGGATGGGGTGTTACTGTTGTATGGTGGTCAATAGTATTTTTTTAAGCACTGTTGGCTTGATTATTGGATTATACAGCACTATGCTTGTAATGTGATCCTTGGTCTGGAAGGTGGGAGGTTAACATCAAGGCAGATTAGCTAGAAATACCAAGTGTGCCATGAAGCTCCACTTCTTCTTGAGACACTAACTGTAACAAAGTTGAGCTTCAATCATGGATGTGATATTGATAAATGACTGTGAACAAAACCAGAGGGCATCTCAACTGCATTACTGAGACACACAAAATGCTGGAGGAACTGAGCAGGCCAGGGAGCATCTATGGAAAAGAGCACAGTCAACTTTTTGGGCTGAGACCCTTCATCAGGACTGAAGAAAAAAGATGAGGAGTCAGAGTAAGAAGGTGGGGAAGGGGGAGGAAGAAAGACGAGGTGAGAGATGAAACTGGGAGGGGGAGGGGTGAAGTAAAGACCTGGGAAGTTGATTGGTGAAAGAGATACAGGGCTCGAGAAGGGGGAACCTAATAGGAGAGGATAGAAGGCCATGGAAGAAAGAAATGGGGGAGGAACACCAGAGGGAGGCGATAGGCCGGTTAGGAGATAATGTGAGAGAGGGAAAAGGGGATGGGGAATGGTGAAGGAGGGGAGGGCAGGCATTACCAGAAGTTCAGGAAGTCAATGTTCATGCCATCAGGTTGGAGGCTACCCAGACGGAATATAAGATGTTGCTCCTCCAACCTGAGTGTGGCCTCATTGTGACAGTAGAGGAGGCCATGGACTGACATGTCGGAATGGGAAGTGGAATTAATATGGGTGGCCACCAGGATGTTCTGCTTTTTCTGGTGGATGGAATGTAGGTGCGTGGTGAAATGGTCTTCCATGGAGCACCATGTATGACTTGGGCAGACTCACAGGTGAAGTGTCACCTCACCTAGAAGGACTGAATGGTAGTGAGGGAGGAGGTGTAGGGGCAGGTGTAGCACTTGCTGTGCTTGTAAGGGTAAGTGCCAGGAGGGAGATCAGTGGGGAGGGATGAATGGACAAGGGGGATGCATAGCGAGCGATTCCTACAGAAAGCAGTACGTGGCGGGGAGGGAAAGATATGCTTAGTGGTGGGATCCCATGAGGCTGCGTGGAACACGTGCTACACCTGCCCCTACACCTCCTCTCTCACTACCATTCAGGGCCCCAAACAGTCCTTCCAGGTGAGGTGTCACTTCAGCTGTGAGTCTGGCGGGGTCATCTACTGTATCCAGTGCTCCCGGTGTAGCCTCCTGTATATCAGTGAGACCCGATGTGGATTGGGAGACCACTTCACCAAGCACCTACGCTCCATCTGCCAGAAGAAGCGGGATCTCCCAGTTGCCGCCCATTTTAATTCCACTTCTCATTCCCATTCTGATATGTCTACCAATGGCCTCCTCTACTGTCATGATGAGACCACACTCAGGTTGGAGGAGCATTACCTTGTGTTCCGTCTGGGCAGCTTCCAACCAATGGTATGAACATCAATTTCTCAAATTTCAGTTAATGCCACCCCCCCCCCCATTATTCCCCATCACCTTTTCCCTCTCTCACCTCATCTCCTTGTCCTGCTTGGTGGCACAATAATATCAGCGCCAGACTCCGGAGTGAAGGTTCCCAAGTTCGAATCGAAGTCAGGTTGAGTGTCAAGCTAGCAACTCGGCCTGGTAAAAACAAGAATAGCTTGCTACGGAAACACCGTCACGATGATGCCCCGATAACTCCACTGCCGAGTTTAGGGCTATTCTTCTTCTACCTTATCTCCTTACCTGCCCATCACCTCCCTCTGGTGCTCCTACCCCCTTTTCTTTCTTCCATGGCCTTCTGTCCTCTCCTATTAGATTCCTCATTCTCCAGCCAGGTATCTCTCTCACCAATTAACTTCCTAGTTCTTTACTTTACCCCTCCCCGCTCCTGGTTTCACCGATCACCTTGTGCTTCATTCTCCCCTCCCCACACCTTCTAACTCTGACTCCTCATCTTTTTCTTTCTGCAGCCCTGATGGAGGATCTTGGCTCAAAACTTCAAATGTACTCTTTATCCATAAATGTTGCCTGGCCTGTTGCTTGGATTTCCAGCATCTGCAGATTTTCTCTTGTTTACATTCCTGATTCTTGTGTCTCCAACCAGAGTGTACCCGAGCAGACACAACACTGGCATCTGCTCACACTATTGAAAGTTGCCCAGGTATATCCTGTCTACCAAAGAAGAAGACAAATGCCAAATGGCTCAGTGCTGCTTAATCAGTGTGCTCCCAATCATAGCAAAGTGATGGGGAGACGTAATCAATAGTGCTATTATGTAGCATTTTCTCATAAAAGACCTGCTCAACAATGCCCAGTTTGTGTTTTGAAAGGAATCAGAATCCAGTTTATTATCACTGACATATGTTGTGAAATGTGTTATTTCATGGCAGCAGTGCAGTGCAGCACATTAAAAAATTACCATAAGTTACAAAAATGGTGCAAAAGATGAATACTGAGGTAATATTCATAAACTATTCAGAAATCTGATGGCAGAGAGGAAGAAGCTGGTGTTAAAATGTTGAGTGTTCAGGCTCTTGTACCACCTCCCTGATGGTGGGAACGTGTAGAGGGTATGTCCCAGAAGGTGACCTCACTCCGGATCGTTGCCTTGGTCACAATGTGGATCAAAGAGGTGAGGTGAAAGTAGCTGTTCTTGACCAAAAGGGCTACATTTGACTGAATTTGGCATCAAGATGTCCAGGTAAAATGGAAGGTTTCATGTGGAAAATACTCCAGTGGTTAGAATTGTACCTTGCTCAAAGAAATATGGTTGTCATTGTTGGAGGACCATCACCTCAGCCATGCGTCACTGCAGGCGCTTCTCAGAGCAGAGTTATCGGGAGAGCACAGTCAGTGCAGATCAGAAATAGCATCTCCTCCTCACTGCCATTCAACATCAGTGCTCCTCAAGGATGTAAGCTGAGCCCACTGCTCTTCCTGCATTGACAATAATGACATTGGGTGCAGTGGACTGATACTGGGCCATGTTGCATTGTGGGAAGTGGTCTGAAACTGGGCTATGCACTACTCTGGGGAGTGGTGGGAGACCAAGTCCTGTGGCTCCCTGGGCTGGGCTGTTTCTGTGTTTTCTATTTTTGCTTGGCGATGCAGCATGGTCACAGGCCCTTGCTCAATGAGCCTGTGCTGCCCAATTACACCCATGTGACCAATCAAATGTGGGAGGAAACTGGAGCAGCTGGAGGGAGAATATACAAAATCCTTCCAGGCAGCGGTGGAATTGAACCCAAGTTGCTAACGCTGTAATAGCATAATGCTAACTGCTATGCTACAGTGCCACTCTGAAGCATTGGTCTTGATGTGTTGGATCCCATCTCATTCTCCCGATGTTGGGTGCCCGATCTCGATGTGATTGACTGTACTGAGATTATTCCTGTTTCAGTGTGAGGACAGCAAAGTGGAGGGTCTCTGTGAAGCCTTGCAGAATACGGTGACCCGATGGAAAGAGACCTTCCCGCTTCCCCTTCCCCTGGAGCTCTACACTTCGTCAAACTTCATTGGTCTCTTTGTGGAGGAGGAGAGTGCAGAAATCATCAAGAAATTTGCAGCAGATTTTGCATCGGAGGCGACAAGTAAAGCAGGTGGGTAATCACACTAACAGTCATGTTAAATGTAACCTTAGCAATTGTAACAAATGTTATGATTTCAGCCAAAATCTGATTTGGGAGGTGATATGGGGAACACTAGTAAACAGAATTATCTGTATTGTGGGTGGTAGGTTGTACTCCCTCATTACTCTGAGGAGATTGAAGTCTTAAGTAACACTCCACAGAACTAATCACACGAGTGTGACATTAACCAGACCAGTCTCCCTTCTTGTGGGGGTAAAAGATCTCAAGGTCAAGGCAATGTTTTAGAATGGAGGGTAGGTGTTTTGTCTGGTGAATTTGGCCAGTATTCACCTCTTATCCATCCAGCCCTTCAACACCACTTCCATTTGTGGGAGCTTGCTCTGTATAAATTCTTTACTGTGTTTCCTACATTACAATAGCAATTGAATTTTTTACAAGGTACATTGACTGCAAGTTATTTTGCAATGATTTGATACTGTGAAGCTTTATTTCTTCTCCCTTCTAATTTCTGGCTTCTGCACTTATTTACATACACTGTGTTAGAAGAGGAGCATCCTGCTCGCCAGTGGTCCTGACCAAGTGGAACTGGGAGACCGGGCAGCATGAGCTCATCTGTGCAGAGTTCAGCATTCCACACAAAACATCATGGAAAACTTCCAACTGAGCCTTGGGAATGAGACAGCAGAGAGACAGTTAAAGACACAGTAACAGCCCAACGAGCTGCTGCTGCCCAATTATAAAAATATGGCCATTTAACCTACAAACCCATACATCTTTGGAGTGTGGGAGGAAATTGAAGCACCTGGAAGAAACCCCATTCAGTCACAGGGAGAACAAACAAACTCCTTCCAAACAGCGGCGGGATTTAACCCAGGTCAATGGTGCTGTAATAATGCTACTCCAACCACTATGCTACTGTGCTTGATTATTGGGTTGGTGCTGACAGAGAGCCATTCTGTATCCTGGTTGTAAACTGATATTGGACCTTGTGTAGTGAAAAATTATGGCCCCTCTCAGCTCCATTTGGTTGAGTTGCCTCCCCTCAATACTGGAACAATGAACTAACTTGATATGCGATTGAAAGCATACCTTTTGAGATGGTCTGCTTTGCAAGAAATGGATATTTTATAAGTCTATCATCTGTTCCTCCTACTCCTTTATTCCTATCTGAATCATCTTCAACTCTCTTGTTAATCCTCCAGCTTTCTCTAACTACTTTGTTGACTCTTGTAGATGTCCGAGTGGAACCCCACAAGAAGCAGCTCCATGTCACGCTTGCATATCATTTCCAGCCCAATCACCTGACTGCATTGGAAAAATTAGCTCGTGGCTTGGACCTGAAGCTGGGCTGTGACTGGGTTGCTGCTGTTTATTCCCGAGATATTCGATTTGCCAATCATGAGGTAAATAATTTTGCCCAAAGTGGGAATGGAAGGCTCCATGTTTCATCCAAATGTGGACAAACACTTTGACCATAGAGGATTAAAAGACAATGTTACTGTTTAACAAATCCATTGGAGAAAAATATTTGTACCTTAAACTTAGATAGTGTCCATCAATCAATTTAGCTTGTCTGTCTTTCAGTTAGATCTGTTTTTCTATAGCTTGTCTCCACAGTGGTCATGGAAAACAGGGTCATAACTATTGGAGGTCAGCCAACCAGAAGTGGATGAGGGAGCACTTCCTCATGCAATGGGCAGTGGAAATCTGGAACTCGTTCCTCTATTGAATTGAAAATTATAAAAGTGAGGTTGAATTTAATCATTATGGAACAATGGTGAGGAGATGGATTTAAGGTGCAAGTCAGTAATGGTCTGGTTGAATGGTTGGCAAAGACCAGGGTTCTAATAACTGCCTTCTGTTGGTATGTTCCAGCCCACGAATTCTGCTTAAAATGCAATTGGATGATTTACAATTCATGCATGTTTATTTTTGGAGCCTGGGGCAGTTCCTGGGGACACGGTTGCCATTCTATCCCCTACACTTCTGTTCATGACACCAGATTGCTCAAAGTGTTGTATTTGCTTGGACTTGACTACTCTTTGAAAGGGATTTCTGTAAAGGTTCTAAAATATAATCAGTTGCAAATCTCAAACATAATTTTGTCAGCCAGTGAGTTGGCACTGTGATTGGGTTGGAAACAAAATGAGATTTGTGAATTACAGTGACAAAATTCATACCAAAATAGCAGCAAATCAGGTTTTACAGAAAGAATACAAGGGGTGAAGGAGATTTGCACAAATCCAGATATTCGATGGCTCATTTATTCATGAAATACTCATGCCTCTGAACCAACCTGCACTGACCCCCCCCCCCCCACAATCTGCACGTGATTTTTGTACTTGCGAGATTCCCAGTATCCTTGAGCCCTCGTTGTTCGTGACAGTTTACATCCCAATAGAATGATAGAACATATTCTTGTCAATTATGTGTCAGGACCATGTGATTGATAAGTAACTAGTTGACTTTTTGACAATAGACAATAGACAATGGGTGCAGAAGTAGACCATTCGGCCCTTCGAGCCTGCACCGCCATTCTGAGATCATGGCTGATCATCTACTATCAATACCCGGTTCCTACCTTGTCCCCGTATCCCTTGATTCCCCTATCCATAAGATACCTATCTAGCTCCTTCTTGAAAGCGTCCAGAGAATTGGCCTCCACTGCCTTCTGAGGCAGTGCATTCCACACCCCCACAACTCTCTGGGAGTTGGATGTCATTAGCATGAGCATACTGCTCCTCTACTCACTACATACTTTCTGGTGAAATATACCTGCTTTGTTGCAGTTTTGGTATGAATTCTACTTGTTTCCTATTTATTAAAATCTTCCTTTGTCTCCGACTCAATGGCTTAGAACCAATTCACCAGCTAACACTGAATACAGGTTTTAAAAAAGGTTTAAAATTATTTAAATATAAATAAGCTTAGAATGTGAAATATTTTTTATAAGTCTAACATGAAGAAAAATGTCAAAAGCCTCATGTACTGTATCTTCATAGAAATTGGTGGTCCTGTTCACATCGAGCCCCTCAGTTTCACGTCACCCTTCATTTGAAGTATGTTCAGCTCCTAAACTGAGGGCAATTCAATAATACCCATTCGTGAATCTGAGATTGTGAGGAGGCTGGGTGTGCTGGTGTTATATCCACACTGCAACATATGAGTATAGAAGTTTTGAATCCTCAAGGTGGGTATGGATGTCAGTTGTCTTATGAACTGCCAGCCAAAATGGATTGGATCTGATACCATATGCAGCCCTGGGAGGGAAGATGCTCATTAGAATTGGCTATAGGCTGGATTGTGTGGCGGGATGGAGATGTCCCTACCAAAGGAGGTGTAAGGTGCTCCTTCAGTCAGCTAGCCTGCAAGTCACCATTGGGCAAGGTGTAGCACCCCTGATCAGGGTCATGCAAAGCCATGGGAGCAGGTGATGAAGGTCGTCTCAGCAGCTGGTGCGTATTACATCCTGGTTATGTGACCACTGAGACTAGGCAGACAATCAGAAGAGTATTGATATGTACAAACAAACTGGATGAACTCAGCTTGAACCGAGACCCTTCTCGGCCTGAAACGTTGACTGCTCATTTCAACGGATGCTGCCCGACCTGCTGAGTTCATCCAGCTTGTTTGTACATCTTGATTTGACCACAGCATCTGCAGTGTACTTTGTGAAGAGTATTGATGATGTCTGGGGTCACCCATCTTGTTGAGATACTGCCTAGAAGAAGGCAATGGCAAACCACTTCTGTAGAAAAATTTGCCAAGGACAATCATGATCATGGAATGACCACAATCTCCTAGTTTGTATGACACAGCACATAATGAATGATAGTCTGGATAAGTGTTAAGAACCATTTTAAATTATTTTTGACTTTCTGTGATTGGTTTGAAGGTGTAGCTATAGTATTTTAAAGTCCTTGCTGCTCTTTTTTTCCCCAGACTCTGCGAGTAATGTACCCATATACACCTCAGAACGATGATGAGCTGGAACTGGTGCAAGGAGACTTTATATTCATGTCGCCACTTGAGCAAAGCAGCACCAGTGAGGGCTGGATCTTTGGTACCTCACTCGCAACAGGCTGCTCTGGCCTGCTTCCAGAAAACTACATCGCCAAGGCAGACGAATGCGATACATGGGTCTTTCATGGGTAAGTAGTGTCTGAGTGCTCTTGTCGTATCTCCATTGTCATGGCAACAAGAAGAATAACCAAATTAGCCTTCTACAAGAATGTCATTGTTGGAGGATTCAGAAATAGGCCCAAAGGTAAGGTTAAAGGAAAAACAATAGTTGAAAGCGAGATTAAAAGCATATGTTTGATCAACTCCCGCTAGTCATGAGAGACACATTTGTGGTCCTGGCTAGCTTTACCTTCAATGATGTTGGTAGGCCATAAAATTGAGAGGACTGTAAAATGGTGATGTGGCACAAAATAACCTTGAAGCTTAGGGTTGATCCTTTTGCAAAAAAAATACAATTACTAATAATGACTGAAATGGGAAAAAATTGAATATCATTTATTTTCATAAAAGTAAATGAGTTTATCAGATAACTCAAGGTAAGTGATTGCATACTATGGGATGAAGTCACAAGTTAAGAAAATGCTTCCCCTTTTAAACATCTTAAATTTGAGGTGTTTCTTCACTTTAGTTTGATGTAACACATGAGTACAGATGCTGGAATCTGGAGGACAGGCAGCATCTATGAAGAGAAATAGACAGTTGATGTTTCACATTGAAACCTGTCAATTTGACTGAGTCCAGATGAAGGGTCTTAACTCAAAATGCTGATTGGCTGCCCAGTTCCCTCCAAAGATGCTGCCTGACTTGGCTACTCCAGCATTTTGTGTGTTACTTTAATGTGCCTCGCTAGTCTGTTTTCCCTGGGTGTTGACTGATATTGAACATTCAATATCAGTTTCTTGCAAGAATGCTCAATGAACCTTGCAAGAAAAAAATATCCAGTTCTTGGAGCACTGCTGTTCATTAAATCTGTCTGTGACACTTTTCAATAGTGCACAGAGATACACTGTTGGATTTCCAATAACAGGACCACAGCATAAATATTTCATTGCTATGAAACAGTTTGAGTTATCTTGGGATCTTGAAAGGCACTTTGCAAAAGCATATCTTCACTATTTTGTATTTCAGTCAATGACTGAGTGGAACATTCTCAATAGATTAGTCTATTCCAATTGCTTAATGGGTCAATTTCAGCAGTAATTTATTAGTGTTTGCATATGGCATCGTGACTGACGTGTCTATACTCAAGGGTGTCAGAAGAGCTCTCAAGCAGTGGTGTTGTAGCAAGCAGATACTCTCACTGCATTATTGATTGCATGATAAATGTTGGTCACTGGGACAATGACCTTGGGGGTGGTTCAGTATATAGTAGTCTTGCCTCTGAATTAATAGGGTGCAATGTCAAGTGCTACTTGAGAGACCTGAATGCAGAATAATCGACAGTCCAGTGGGGTACTGACCTTATCAGGTCTATGCCCTTCATCATAAAGCTCAATAAGGACATCCGTCAGCCTCCTACGTTCAGTGAGAACAATCCCAGGCTATCCATTCTTTATGTGAAGCCCTCCATTGCCGGTAGTATCCTGGTGAATTTCTTCTGCATTCTTTCTACTGTCACTGCATCCTTGCTATGGTGCAATAACGAGAGCTGTAGGTATATTCCAAATGTGGCCTAACCAAAATTTTGCACAGCTGCCACTTGTCATCCCACTTCTTGGACTCGGTGCTTCAACCTACAAAAGTAAGTATGCTGAATGTTGCCTTCAATATCTGTGTCACTACCTTTAGGGAACTCTGTACTTGCACCCCAAAGTCTCTTGATATCAACATTACCAAGGTCCCTGCCATTTATTGTATATATCCTTCAGCACACGAATTGCTGGTGTGCATTACCTCTTGTGTCTGGATTAAATTCCACCTGCCAATGCTCCACCCAACTTTCCAGCTGATCTGTTTCCCTTTGTATCTTGTAACAACCTTCTTTACTATCTCCAGTTCCACCAGTAGTCCAGGTCAGGGTGATTTGCTTACTTTTACTGAATGGGTTCTCCATCTCTGACTTCAAGCAGATCAATTGTATGTTTAACATGGTCAGTTTGAGTCTGGGGTAGTGAGGAGATGTTTGCAAATACTTGCACTACGTTAGGGCAGCCACCACTATCACGGTTACTAAGAACAGGTCATCATCACATTGCTGTTTGGAGGAACTGGTGGTCAGACTTCCTCCATCCCACCAGCAGCTCTACTACTTGGGTGTGTGACTGATATATGCTATAGAGATGTAGGGCTGTCTCTCATCTAATTTACTGATACAAAGACTTTGTCTCCTGGGTGTTTACTCAGATCGAACTCATTTCTGACTGCGGCTGCTCCTGCTGGTGCCGGTTTATGTGACGGAGCTCTTCGGAGGAGGAACCACGAAGAGCAGGGGCCAGGCGAGGCTCTGTCACTGCCTTCCAATGTCATCTGCCACCCAATGTCGGTAAGCTACATTTCCACTGGAACTAACCAATTAGTGTTGAAGGGAAGTGGATAGTCCTGTTTATATATTTTTTTAAAAAAGTGGCTTGCAGAAGCTTGGGGTCAGATCATACGCCCTGTGCCAACACTTGGACTCACTCACTGGTAATTTTCCCATGTCTCTGGCAATGAATCTCCTAAGCTTTTATTCTAGTGCCTTTGGAATGAATGTTTCATCGTTTGAGCAATATGTTCCACCCCCATATTTCTCTGAATCTCACTCAGGTTCCATTGCCAATTGACTTCATCTTCTAGGTGAAACTATTTCATTATATATCCATTGAGCTCGCTTAATAAATCTACTGAATCTTAATGTTCCCTTTAAAAAGGTGGCAAAGCCAACATTTGCAGCACCTCTCTGATAAACCTGTTCTACTTAGCATCCCTCCTAGGGTGTGATGCTAAACCAAACTCTCACCCACCATGAGCGCGGTAGGAGAGCGATGGAAACTGGTTGACATCAGCTGAGGGTGGGATTTCTGTCGCCAGAGACACCAAATGTGCACAGTGTGCCACCTGCTGGATAACAACAAGCAACACGATGGCCAAAACTTTCATTTCCAAAATTTCCCAGAAGAGGCTGGGGTATGGATTCCTGCAAGTCCCTGCCATGTGTTACGTACCCCGTAACTGGGTCACTTACCAGCAAAGAAGAGAGGTCCGTTGAAGTCTGATGGTACTATTTTTAACAGTATTTATTGATAGAAATACACAAAAATAATATCAATGCAAACACACAGATAATATACGTCGTCAATACTAAATCTAAAAGCGCGGGTATAATAATAATCAATAAGAAATAGCTCTATCGTTGTCTAGGGGATAATGTATTGTCCAATGGGAATATAAAAGTCACTTTAGTTCAGTCAAGCTGTAGGCTGCAGCCTTTGGTTGGAGAGAGAGACGGGTTAAAACTTGCCCATTCCTTTTATGATGTCAATCCTTCGAGAGTCGTTGGGAGTTGAGTTCCCCGTTGTTAGCTAAAAACCGTTTTTCCGTGGCAAAGGCCACCGATTCCGGGCAAATGGAAGCGGATGCACATGACCTTCCACCGGCTTTCGCTATTATGGGATCGCTGGCGTTTCTTCTGGTGCGTCTGAGGGGCTGTTCCCACAGACCCTCTTTTTATCCTGACTCACAGGGTCGCAGATGTCAATCAGGTTGGGATGATGCAATCCCTCCACCAACCTCCCCCTCGGTTCATTGCCTGGGGGGGGCTTGGATGCATCGTGCCGGATGCAATACACAAGTCTGTCTCCAAGAGACAATAGCCGGTATCAATGGGTCCGCCTTTCGGAGGCCAGGACACATTCCACCCTTTTGTGGATTCTGCATGTCTTTCTCTCATTTCCTGTGTCTCCTGAACTGACTCAATAGTGATCTTGCGATTCTCACAAAGGAGGGGGCTACCCTGCACCCTTCGGCCCCTCAGAGCTGTGGTACATTCATAACACATGTTAATAAAAATGATGCTCACTGCTAGATGGTGGTATTTTTGTTATGTTTAAAAATACTGTTACATTTATAGTTTAAAATATGATATCTCCCAAAGTAACAGGCAAATTAACAAGAAATGCAAAAGGATTACAGATTTTGTAACTTGGTTGGAACACTAATGCCTTCACCAAACTCTAAATGCATGGGCAATTGGAAATGTGAAAAATGTTGTACGTGTTTTACGGGTGGGTCAGGGCTGGTCGAGTAGTGGAATTCCCGTGAAGGAGGTCACAAACCATTTGCAGACATTAATTTTCGAGCTCTCCAGCAGCTGACAATGAATGAAGTGGGTAATTGCCATCCAGTGCAGCATGTGGAATAAACAAGTCTAAGTTCACCTGGACATACTGCCCTTACTAATCAATGACCTGTCAACCTCCACTTTAAATTGGCCTCCGCAGTCATCTATGGCAATGAATTCCACAGATTCAACTCCTTCTGGCTCCAAAAAAATTCCTCCTCATCTCTGTTCTAAAATGATGTATCTTTGATCTGTGCCCTCTGGTCCTAGACTCCCCCAGTGTTGGAAACACCCTCTACATTTCACTCTGTCTAAGCCTTTCAAAATTCGATAGGTTTCAATGAGATCTCCTCCCATTCTTCTGAACTCCAGCAAGTACAGGTCCAAAGCCATCCAATGCTCCTTGTATGTTAACCCTTTCATTCCCAAAATCATTCTCTTGACCCTTCTCTGGGCACTCTCCAATTTCAGTTGAACATCTAAATTGGTCAATCAACAAGCAAACGTTTGGAGAAGTCAGTATTGAATGAGGTCCCAGATGGAAAGTGCCTATTTGTTCATGTTGTTTGAGATTTTTTCCCCTATTGTTTGCCTTTCATTGTGTTTCTTAAGTGTTCATTTACTTCGTCTTGTCACAGATGCTGTATAAGAGCTCTCGGTCCAGTCCACAGAAACGGGATCTGTACATCTGCCGACATGGAGAGAGGATGGATGTGGTTTTTGGGAAGCACTGGCTCTCTCAATGCTTTGATTCAAAAGGTTTGTATGTGTCCCTGCTTACAGGAAGCATTTGTTTCCATTAGTTTGATCTGATCCAAGGAAGAACATGTAGGGTAGAGTTTCACAGCCCCTGAAAACACTGGCAAGGCTGGCATTTTCCAGTACAGTACTGAGTGCTGAACTGTTGGGGTGTCCTCTTGGGTTAAAGCAAAGTCCTTTTGGGTGGATGCATAAAGATGCAATGATGAGCTTCAAAAGGACAGCAAATCTTATCTTGAAATCAACAATGACTTCTTCCTTTGTTTCGTTGCTATCAGTGGGGCTTGCCTTTAATCTTATCTTGAAATCAACAATGACCTCTTCCTTTGTTTCGTTGCTATCAGTGGGGCTTGCCTTTAGCAAATCTCCTATATTATAGTAGTGACGATCCTTTGAATATTTATTTGGTTGGAAGTTCTTTCTGACTTCCTGAGTCAAGAAAGATGATAGAAAAATGCAGATCTGTTGTAATCTTATATGATTATGGTTCCATGAGAGTCTATTACCTTAATCATGCTGGAATACTTAGTCCCACAAGCTGTTGGGCGAGTTAGAATCCATGACTATCCAAATCCTGTAACATTCATTTTCCTGCAATAGGCAGTGATGAGGAATGAGAAACAAAATTTCATCTTCTAGCTTAGACTCTGTGGTCTGTGAGTTCTTTTCAGCTCGTTCTTTTTCTCTTTTTAGCAGTTTGTGCAATTTGTTGGTTGGTTTGAAGTTCTTCTTTGAACGGGTTTCAGGGTTTTCTTTGTTTTGTGGCTGTCTGTGGGAAGGCGAATCTCAGGGTTGTGCACTGCATGCACACTTTGATAATAAGCGTTCTTTGAATCTTTGAAGGTGCCTGTTCAAATTTGTCGCCATGGGTACACACAGCCAGGGTATAAATGCCATAAAAATGAGCTTTTTTGCAGCAGCAGAAACACAGTACATTACAAACATGATTTGCATCAGCTTAAATTAACATACAGTAATATAATATTCGATGAATCTCTTTTGAGGATCTGGTGGCTGGTTAACTTTTAACGACTCCATTGCTGTCAATGCATGGATAACGGGAAAGGCTTTTTTTAAAAAACTTTTTTTTTATTAGTTTTTCAAAACATTTTACAAATTAAAAACCCTAAATCCCAATGAGGAGCATTAATACAGTGCAAAATTAAGCGTACAATAACAATATGCTACAAAGGAAGAGAATTTAACAAAAAAGCACCTAAATTAAAGACAAGTGAGCTTAGTGTCCTCCCCAAGCCCCAAAACACAAGATAAAAAACAACAACAACTCCAGACCGACCACAACACAGTATAAAGAGTATAGGTCAGGACAGTCAAACTCCCAGACTGTGAATACATTTAGCAGCAGAGGATAATAATGCCTACTACCAGAAAAAAAGGGAGCTGAAAGCAAGGGACCGAAAAGAAGAAAAAAAAGAGAGAAAAAAAAAATCCTAGTCAGGAGGAAGGTTATGAAAGTACTCGATAAAAGGTCCCCAGACCTTATGGAACTTTAGATCCGAATTAAGAACTGAATAATGAATTTTTTTGAGGTCCAAGCAGGCCATAATGTCGTTAAGCCATTGCGCATGAGTGGGCGGGGCAACATCTCTCCATCTAAGGAGGATCAAGCGTCTAGCCAGGAGAGAGGCAAAGGATAGTATTCGGCATTTGGTCGGACCCAGACATAGATCTGTCTCGCCCCAAAAACCAAACAGAGCAATTAAGGGGTTTGGTTCTAGGTGCTGATTCAGAATACCTGATAATGTAGTGAAGACATCTTTCCAGAATTTCTCCAAGCTAGGACAGAGCCAGTACATATGGATGAGAGAGGCCACGCCCCTCTTGCATTTATCACAGAGCGGGCTAATGCCAAGGAGAGGCATTTTTAATGTTGGTTTGAGAAAGATACGAAGACCATGTCTGAATACTGTGGCTTCTGGACTTGATTCAGGGATTGAGGTATGTTGTTAGACAGAGGACTATGGTGTACCATAAGGTGACAACAACGAGAGATGCCAAATGTTCTCTCAAGGCATTTTTTTTACTTGTAGCTACAGTGCCTCATGGTATCTTTCCCTTAGTCCCTTCTCCCCTTGAAGTCAACAGTCGGCATTTTGAAACTGTGTCCTCTTTGGCTATCGATTGATTTCCCTCACTGACCTGCTGCTGGGAATTTAAAGTAAACGGAAATATTAATCTCTTCAAAGTGAATGTGCTAATTCTAAATCTCATTTTAACTGTGGGATTTTGTTCAAACATTTTTCAAGATAATCCTCTGACATTTGCTCTCAAAATAGGTATTTACATACGGTCCAATTTGAACATGCTCCCAGCTTTACCTCAGAGAAGTGGCGGCTACAAAGACTATGAGAAAGATGCTCCTATCACTGTGTTTGGCTGCACACAGGCCAGGCTTGTCGGTAAGATAATTCTAGTTTGAGTCATCTCATGCTTTGCTGTGCATCTTGTTCCTCTCTTTGTTACTCTCGTATAACAAGGCACTCTTGTGCCCCATTTGCTTCACAATTGTTGGTTTGGGCCCACAATTGTAAAGGGAAAGGAAGTTGATTCTCAGTTGTACAAAACCTCTCTCAACTGGAGAACTGTATTGAGTTTTGTGCACCATATCAAGTCAAGTCAAGTTTATTGTCATTTAACTATATACATGTATACCGTCAAATGAGACAATGTTTCTCAAAACAGGGGTATAAAGCGCAGTCTACATAACATACAATAACTTATGAAAGTAAGGATAAAATTTACAGATGAATTATGCATAAATAACAAACTAAAGTGTATAAGTTAAGTATTGTCATGTACAGAACAGATTAACCAGTGATACTTCAAATGCGATGTAGCAGGGAGTTTGGAAGCCTAATGGCCTGAAAGAAGAAACTGTTTCCTATCCTGATCCTTCTTGTCTCTATGTATCGGAGTTTCCTGCCTGGTGGTAGAAAGTCAGAGGGTGCTGGATGGATGGCTGGGGTGGGATCCTGGGTAATACTAAGGGCCCTGTGTATGCTGCCATCCTGATAAATGTCCTTTATGGATGGTAGGGAGATCCCTATGATCCTCTTGGCAGTTCTCACAGTCCTTTGTAGGGACTTCCAATCCAATACTCTGCTGCTCCCATACCAGATGGAGATGCAACTTGTCAGGACGCTCTCAATGGTGCTCCTGTAAAATGCAGTTAAGAGTTGGGGGGTGCTCACTTGCCGCAATCTCCTTCGGAAGTGGAGGTGCTGCTGTGTCGTCTTGTTCAGGGAGGTGATGCTAAGGGACCAGATGAGGTCATCAGTGATGTATATTCCCAGGAACTTGCTGCACTTAGCTCTCTCTACGGAGGAGCCGTGTATTCGCAGAGGGGGATGGTTCATCTACACCTTCCTGAAGTCCACTGCGACTTCCTTGGTCTTCTCCACATTCAGGCTTAGGTTGTTCCTCTCACACCAATCCACCAGCTGCTCCACTTCCTCTCTGCACTTCATCTTGTCATCATTGTTGATGAGACCAACTACTATTGTGTCATCTGCAAAATCGAGACAAGGTGTGGGTGAAGATCTGATTTATTTGTATAATATTTGGACTGGCACTTTGATCAAGGATTAATTTGATTGAGGTGTTTTAATGGCATTAGGATTTGTTGATTAAATACAAAGAAACCTTGTTCTCCAGTAGGGTATCATGAAAGCAGCACAAGCCAAAACCAAGAGCTAGGAAGGGGAGTGGGTGACTTTATTTTACACAGAGCAGTGGAAGCTGGATAATCTGACTCTGATGAGAGTTCTGGCTGCAGGATTCTACTATTTAATATGGAGGTGGGTTGGAAACTGGAATTCTGCCACAGATCTGAAATGATCATTTCATTCAGAGAAACACTGTCAGTTATTTTGAGTACAAGATGGGTCTAAGCATCTGCAAAATGAAATTTAGGTCTTGATTTGATTTCATTTTGTATTCTTTCATTAAGGGGCATTGCGTTTGTGGTCGGCATTTAATGGAGACATCATTAATTGCCCTTCAGGAGGTGGTGACAATGAGCCAGTATTGGGACAGCTGAAAATGATTTAAGAGGAGTTAGGCAGGAAATTTTTAATCAAACCTAATAACAATTAGGGCACAGTATTATAACCTCCTCACAACTTGCAAGGAAGAAGCTGAAGGCATTGTCTGAAGAGCATGTTGGAAGATGAATCTGATTGTTGTGTGTGACTTGCAGGCGAGGCTCTCCTGGAGAGTAAATCTGTAATTGACTACGTGTACAGCTCACCCTCCCTTCGCTGTGTGCAGACTGCATTCAACATACTAAGAGGTAAGAGGACATTACAGGTTGTTAACACATCCATTGCTTGCTTTACATTATCTAAACTACAACTCCTTTCCAGATGTCTCACTCTGTCCCCTCCACTAAGGCTTTTGACTTCAATAGCCTGTCGTGTTTTCTCTCATGGTCCTCCTAGTTCCTTCACTACTTTCCCCAGACCCCTTGCCTTTACTTCCCCAGACTTTCCTGCACCTTTTATAACAGACATCCCCAAAATCCCTCACTTTGAGCATGTGACTGGTTATAATTAACTGGTGATTTCAGCCATGCACTTTTCCTAAAGCTTGCATGATTGTCTTCAGTGACTCATAGTTTTTGGAAAATCACCAAAGATGTGATTTGGGTTGTATGTGCTGGCTAGGATGGAACTGGCTGAGTCCTGTCAGTCAGTAACTGGAATCCACAACATTAAGTCACTAGAATAGAATGCATGGACCTCCATTGTGTTATCTAGCTATCCTCCATGCATTTTGTACTACCGGGTTCAAGGGCAGCTCGACCTTGCTGTTGTAGGATTATGGAAACGTTCCCTTGCATAATAGGATAGACTATTGCTCTTATAATCCACCTTGCTTTGATCTTGTACCTTATTGGCTCACTACACTGCACTTTCTCTGCAGTCACTATGCTTTATCCTGTTTTCTGTTATTGTTTTATCTTGTACAACCTCAATGTACTGTAATGAATTGATCTGTGTGAACACAAGACAAAATGCTCAAAAGAACATTTCTTATCAAAGTATGTACGCAGTATACAACCCTGCGATTAGTCTTCCCACAGACAGCCATGAAACAAAGAAACACCGTTCAAAGAAAACATCAAATACCCAACACGCATAAAAACCAAATTGCACAAACGGCAAAAACCAAATAACACACAGAATCTTAAACCACAGAATCCTTGAAACAGTCTAGGAATGTTCAGTTTAGTTCCGTTCAATTTAGCGCTGTGTTGTTCATTGACTGCAGGTCATAGAGCTGGTCCATCCTGATAAAATCGCGCAAAAATGACAATATAAACAAAAGCGGAAACACATGTAACATGAACTACAGAGTTCTCTAAAAACGAGTCCAATCCACAAACCGTGCCAATCAAACCTCGCCCAAGACCCAAGACTCCTGCATTTTCCTCCGGCGGCAGTGAGCAAGAGGGAGAGCTACTCTAGTCAAACGGAGGCAGACAGTGCTGAACAGCCACTCACCTTTCACTCTCTTCCTCATTGATTTCAATCTTGCTCAACATTTTAATGGGCAAGTTGGCTGAGAATTAGAGCTCATCCTGGTTTCTCGCTCTGCCATTAGGCTGCACACTCCGTTCTCAACCAAGCCAAATTCCCTTGGCTATGGATATGCATATAAAACACTGAAGAAACGTATGTATTTCAATAATTAAACCACTGCGTTGCTTAGTAATAATTGTAGCTTTCATCGGGGCAGGGCCTTTCACATGCTCCATTAAAATTGTTCCAATCGTTGACCAACTGTAGCTTAACGCTTTTCCAATGACCTATGGCGTTTCACCTCTTTCTGATCACTTTATTACTTCCACTTTATTTTCAATCGTGATCGTCATTATTTTCATGAACAGAAACACTGCGGATTCAGAGCTGCGCCGGGTCCTAAAGACCACCGCACTGAGACAGGTTAAATAAGATCCGGGGTTCCACTGGGTCCTGAAGTCCACCGCACTGGTCAGGCTAAATACGGGACTTCAGCATCCACGTTTTTTGGTATCCGCATGGGGTCCCAGAACCAATCCCCCACAGATAAGGAGGGTCGACTGTATATTTAAAAGAAGTAGTTTTATGAGCTGTCTGCAGGGCGTCGCTGTTATTTGCGTTGGTTGCTGGTGCCATTTTGCTCATTGTATACATCAGGGGTGGCCAAAATTACTTAATGTAAGAGCCACATACGATTAACTTCAGAAGTTTGAGAGCTGCAAGACATGAACAAAATTTATACACACGTTTTTATTGTTACATACACATTTTGTTACAAAAATTTTATATAAATGTTAAGAAATACATGTATGCAATAATATTCATGCATGTAGTTTTTTAAACTGTTAATTTGTATTAGTTTCAGTAATCATAATTTACATATATACCAAATGTTTTCAAAATCTTGACCGATGATTGTTTTAACTATATTGAGCGTATTTAATACGGTAATGAACCATGGGGACACCTAAGAAAAATATGCGAATTTGCATTTCAGTAACATAAGATTAGACTGCCAAAAATAAAAGGGAAAAAAACTGAGATACTTTTAATGATATGTATTTGTCTAAGTAAATATCTGGTCAAAACATGGAGGAAAATATGTAAAAGAAAAAAGCAAACCAATAAAATTAGAGATATTTTAATCAGATTCCACCTTATAAAATTACAGTCTTAGCTTGTCAACACCATGAATTGTTTCTTTTAATGCCACCAAGTCCAACATCTCTTCTTTCACAGTTACACCAGAGGAAACATAACGAATAAATACTGCCAGTTGTGGGTTGTCTTGTATGTCTGTAGATTCACCAAGAGCTAAGCTGAATGCAAGGGAATTCTTTACATCATTTTGCCTGCAACATCAGCACTGATCTAGGAGATACGCCTCTCTGTAGTGTGGCGTGAAACTGGTGTTTGTGCTATTAGTCGCTGAAGTTTTGTGTTATTTGGATCTAACACTGCAACAACTTCAGCTATATTCTTCTTAACAAATTCGTCATCAGAATATGGGCGTTTAGCACGAGCGATGTTCCATGACATAACGAAACTAGCTTCAGTCATATCGGCTTCCTTACTGAGCGTTGTCAACAGTGTCTGCTGGCTATTTAGAGATGATTTTAACACAGTTAATTTGTTTTTCTGTAATTCGGATTTATGTGGATAATCAGCCGAAAAGTTTTTGTGATTTGTTTCATAGTGGCGTTTCAAATTACTGGCTTTGTAATGACTGAGTGACACATTGCAGATAAGACACAAAGGTTTACCACCTTTAACGGTGAATGCAAAATCTTCCTCCCACTGTGGCTTAAAATGTCTGTTTCCATCTTCATATTTTTGTTTCTTACAATTTGATGACGCCATCTTCCTTCACAAAATTTTCAGAGACACTTGTAGACTAAACTTGTATCCGCAGTGTACCAACTAGGTCTGCACAATTCAGCGTCTTGTGTTACGCTGTGTTAATGTACATGACATGATTGAGGTTGGGCCTAGACTCTCTAACACTTTGAGCACTAAACGACGTAGACCTATGTCTGCGCTACTTTTGCCTTCAGCGCCCAATGACGTAGATCTACATCGTTTCATTTGAAACTCGCGCCTCTGTCTTCAAGCTGTCTTCAGCGCCACATAGTGATTCTCACCAACTCTTGAGCGATGGAATTAAGTCTCAAGGGATTTCCCATGGTTCTATTTATCACCAAAATGCTTTCCCATTCATTTCTACGCAATGGCAGCATGTGGTAAAAAGGAGATCAACCAACATATTTCCATGAGCCGCACATTGAATGCCAAAGAGCCGCATGTGGCTCGCAAGCCGCGGTTTGGCCAGCCCTGGTATGCATGCTCGTAATTATATACAAGCTTTTCACTGAACATCAGTACATATGACAAAAACAAACCCATTCCAATTTCAATCCTGCTTTCACAAAAAAAATCTAATTTCATCCATGCAGTGGGTTTGCAGTGGTGCTTGGATAATTATTTTAAAAGTCTACTTGGTCTGCAAATACTTACTTTTCTTAAATTATTCTTGTTGAATTTTCTTATGAGGAGAGGTTGAACAGGCTGGGCTTATGTCTGTTAGAGATAAGGAGAAAGAAAGTTGTCTTGATTGAAATACAAGATTCTGGGGCTGTTGAGCAGGGTGGATATGGACTGGATTTTTCCTCTTGAGTTTAAAAAAGAGAGGTTGGTATTTTCTCAAAGGATCATGAGTTTTTGAAACTGTCCTCCTGTAAAGGGGATGGAAAAGTCTTGGAAAACTTTGAAGACAGAGTTAGATTCTTGATAAGCACAGGGATGAAAGGTTACTGGAAGTAGACAGGATAATGGAATTGAATGATCCCACTGAGTGGTGGAGCAAGCTTGAGGAAGACAGCACCCTGCTCCTAACTTGTACCTTTATGTGTCAGAATCTAAGCACTCTCCCTCCAAGAATGACCAACAAAATTGGGTCAGTAGCCACAGATTTTTGAAAACTTGGAGAATTTAACTGAGGTGTGCAGCAAATTAGAATGATGTGCTGTGCAATTTATGCCATGCTCTGTACTAAGTAAACCTGATAGATCAGGTAGTCTTTTTTCTCATTTCTTTTTGTCTTTCACATAAGTCGAGGTGTCCCTTTCCTTCCAACCTAAGTCACTGATGCTGTCTTGGGGCAGTTCTTTAGAGTATTGCTGGGAAGATCCATGTGTGCTTGCTTGTGGATTTTTATTCTCTTTTACTCCATTTTTATTTTCCTCTGTTCATTTCATCTTTCATTCTTCTATTTTCCATCTCTTTTCCTCCTGTGGTCACAAGCGTTTCTATGTGGGTCATTATAAGTGCACATTCATGCTGACCCTGGGTCATCAGTGATCTATTTAACCTTGCTGATTTGGAGAGGTTCCCAGTGCTGAGCAAGTAATTGTGTTGGTGTTACTGTTCTCAGGATTTCAAAAGGAAACCCAGATAAAGATTCGGGTGGAGCCTGGACTATTTGAATGGACAAAGTGGGTTTCAGGAAGTACATTGCCAGCATGGATGACGCCAGAGGAACTTGCAGCAGCAAATCTGGGGACTGACACAACCTACAAGTAAGAATTGATGTTGAAAGTGGTGACTAAATGTTGCTGCCCAGAAAGGAGAGCACTCTCCATTGTATGGATCAAGTAGTTTGATCTTGAACCAGCTTGTGAGAAGTATTTTCATTTCTTGAAAGCTTGATTGATACGGGTGTGTACAAGCGTGCAATACAGAAAATTGTTATTCTTGCTCTTGTATGTTATGGTGTCATTCTTTTAAACCACTTTCAGTAGGTGCAGAAGATCAAAATTTGTTAACTTTTTATACTACTCGTGTTACATACAAGGATATGACAAAAAATGGCTGGAGTCACTTAGAACTTTTGTGCAAGGATGTTTATTAGGTGTGTCAAAAATTAAACTTGCACAAATTGGTGAAAATAGCAAAAAGAAAACTGTCAATATTTCCAAAAAGGTATCTACCAGAAAACACAATATTATGTCCAGTGTGAACTCCTGGCAGTTAGATCTCTTTCTCTCTTGGGGCGAATAGCTCCTGTCTTTTTTTAGGCACTAGGACATGTGATCTTTAATTATCAACAAAGTTAACTTAAGACTGCACATGAATTACGATATGATGCACCCCACTGTGTAGTTACAATCACATTACAAAATAAACATGGGGTTCGAGTCTCTGTTGCTGCAGAATGATGGCCATTATGATGCCCCCTTGTGGGCATTGAGGTACTGCAGGACAGTGAGTCCATCCGCTGGGTCATGCTCTTGGATCCACGTTCTGGTGTCTGGAGGAAGAACCCACAGCATCTCCACTAGAGCAATGGTCACATCAATCTCCGTCTTGGACTTCTGGTCGAATCCATTGCTGGTAGAGACCCCTCGGGCAATGGTACATCTCAGTGGGTGACTCCCCTGGCGGTCGAGTACCAGAACGAAAGCGTTGACGACAGGTTTCTGCCAAGATATCAAACTTAGCCAGCAGCAGCACCTTCAGGTCAGGATAGTTGTTGGACCTCTCGTCATCCATTTCAGTGTCGGCTTCAAGAGCTTTACCTGTCAGTAGTGGCACGAGCTGGCAGGCCTTCTCCTCCTCTGGCCATTGCCATCTCCAGGCCATCCTCTTGAACCTGAAGGGATGGTCCGCAATATCGCCACCTCGTTGATAAGAAGGCATCTTGGGACCTGTCCGCAGGCTTTGGAGTTCCTTCCTGAAAGCATCATCTCTCCTCTGCTGAGCAGACAAAAAGTGTCTGAACAGATTTCCCAGGGAGGGTTTGGAGGTAGTACCACTTGAAGATCTTTCTGCTTCTGGCCTGAAGTTCTTCCTCCTCTGAGGTCTCCCCTGTTTCCCAGGCATCTGCTTCATTCTCAGCCTCCGGGTTCCCTGACTTGGGACTACAATCCCACTCTTCTCAGAGTTAAACACACCCCTTTCCAACTGGCCATCCCACCACTGCCACTACGTGTCAGATACGTGGGTTAGGACCAAAGAAATAAATGGCTGGAGTCGCTTAGCACTCTAGTGCAAGGGTGTTTATTAAATGCATGAATAATCAAACTTACAAAAGTTAGCAAAAACAGCGAAAAGAAAAACTGCGAATATTTACAATAGGATAGCTAGCAGGATATCTCTCTAGCCCTCTCTCCGCTGTGTATGGTGGGAAAGGCACTATAAAGCTAACACAAGTGCATCAACTTGGTTTAGGAACCACTATTAGAACATACCGGGAAAGACATTGAAGCGCATATACTCAGCGCAACGACGGCAGAATGGCAAGGCAATGTTTGTGTGTGTGTGTGTGTAAGAAGTGTGTTTACTGAGTGCTCTCCATCACAGTGTAATGAGAGGTGAATCTATCTTGAAAGGTGGGAAGGGGGATGAGGTGTGGGATAGGGGAATTTGGAATGACTTGATCATGCTCAGGATTGGATCACTGTTCCACAACTTTCTGAAACCCTCTGATATTATTCCGGTTTGCGTGTGCTGTTCAGAATATTTTCCCTGTTAATCTGCAGTACAATGTAACCAGGATTCTAGTTTGCAAAATGCACCTCCCAAACTGTACACACTGCACCCCTGGTGTGCTGCTAGTAGTTGGAATGAGGGAAGAGAAGTCAATTTCCCTCGGGTGGAGGGATGGGGATACTAAGATAACAGTCTTCGGATAATGGATGGCCGTGGGCATCTTCAAGGAGCAATGCCTCAAAAAGGCAGCATCCATCATTTTGAATGCTGATGAGGAATAGTTACAACAAAAGTTTGATAATATGATCTGCTTTTATGCTATGGATTCTTCGTACTTTCTCCAATACATGTATATGTTCATTATTTTTTATTCTTTGGTATTTTTTAAAACTTCAACCATGTTTTCATTTATCACTATAGAAGGAGTTCTCTGAAGTCAAGTCACTTTTTATTGTCATTTTGACCATAACTGCTGGTACAGTACACAGTAAAAATGAGACAATGTTTTTCAGGGCCATGGTGCTACATGAAACAATATAAAACTACACTGAACTACGTAAAACAACAAAAAAAAACTACACTAGACTACAGACCTACCCAGGACTGCATAAAGTGCACAAAACAGTGCAGGCATTACAATAAATAATAAACAGGACAATAGGCACAGTAGAGGGCAGTAAGTTGGTGTCAGTCCATGCTCTGGGTATTGAGGAGTCTGATAGCTCGGGGGAAGAAACTGTTACATAGTCTGGTCGTGAGAGCCTGAATGCTTTGGTGCCTTTTCCCAGACGGCAGGAGGGAGAAGAGTTTGTATGAGGGGTGTGTGGGGTCCTTCATAATGCTGTTTGCTTTGCAGATACAGCGTGTGGTGTAAATGTCTGTAATGGCGGGAAGAGAGACCCTGATGATCTTCTCAGCTGACCTCACTATCCGCTGCAGGGTCTTGCGATCTGAGATGGTGCAATTTCCGAAACAGGCAGTGATGTAGCTGCTCAGGATGCTCTCAATACAACCTCTGTAAAATGTGGTGAGGATAGGGGGTGGGAGATGGACTTTCCTCAGCCTTCACAGAAAGTAGAGACGCTGCTGGGCTTTCTTTGCAATGGAGCTGGTGTTGAGGGACAGTGTGAGATTCTCCGCCAGGTGAACACCAAGAAATTTGGTGCTCTTAATTATCTCTACCGAGGAGCTGTCTATATTCAGCGGGGAGTGGTCGCTCCGTGCCCTCCTGAAGTCAACAACCACCTCTTTTGTCTTGTTCACATTCAGAGACAGGTTGTTGGCTCTGCACCAGTCTGTTAGCCGCTGCACCTCCTCTCTGTAAGCTGACTCGTTGTTCTTGCTGATGAGACCCACCACAGTCATGTCATCGGCGAACTTGATATGGTTCAAGCTGTGTGTTGCAGCACAGTTGTTGCGGAACCGTCACACGAAATGTTAAGCTAACATCATATCTGCTCATTATCAAGGAGAGATTAAAAAGAAATCCCATGATATTATTTCAGGAAAAGCAACAGAGCTATTCTGGGTGTCTGACCTGTATTTGTCCCTCAATCAACATTTCTAAAGCTGATCACCTGGTCAGTTACACCATTTTATTTGTGGGAGCTCAGCATGCACAATTTCCTGCTAGTTTTTTAAAATATGTAGTAGAGCAAATAGATAGTGCTAGGGCTTTTGAAAGGAATGTGTAAATGTCGCTACAGAATTGCAAATCTTCCTTTCATTCTCTTTTAAATGGATGTTGAATTGAGGCTAATCATAAACAGCTGATGCTAGAAATCTTGAGCAACACACAAAGTGCTGGAGGAACTCAGCAGGCCAGGCAGCATCTATACTTGCTGCCTGTTACACCACTGGTGTTTAGGGCAGCAATGGAGGTCCTCCATCTCTGTCTCAATAGAAGGATTCTTCATGGTTGCTTCTATAACAATTGTATTTGACCAGTCAGGGTTGTTAGCTCTGATCTGAACCCCCATACCTGGAGGGCCAGTGGACCACTCTTAGTCTGGCCTCTACCCTTTGACCTGTTTTGTGTAGGTGACTCTACCAAGAGCCAAAGCACAAAGGCCCTGACTCCAGCCAACATAAATCTTTGAGTCATTGAGGTATGAAAGCCTCCAAACCCTGAGACAAGTTTGTGGTCCTCTTGGAGGAGGCAGCATCTATGAAGAGGCATAAACAGTCGACACTGAAGGGTCTCAATCCAAAACTTTGACTGTTTATGCCTCTCCATAGATGCTGCCTGACCTGCTGTTAAATTGTGGCTAATGGGTTGAATCCAATTAGTTGAAACACAGGTGAACACCATCTCCCCTAGGGATCACCTTTACGTAGAGACTTGCCCATGTACTCTTGTGGTGGGGGAAGCTTTACAAAATCAAAGATGCCTCCAAGCTCTTTGTGCATAAACAGATGGTAATGAAACTACCTGCAAATCTGGGAAAATGACCGCAGGAGCAATGACAGCTAGGGATGAGGGGGAGAAGAAAAAACTTCCTGTACTACTTGAACCTTCACATGAAAACCTATTTTACTGTTGATGGATAAAATAAGAAAATAAGTAGGGCACACTGAGACCAGTGAGGTTTGAAAGTTAGAGATGGTCTCGTTGAAAGGTATTTTGGATAATAAGTGTGTCAACGCTCAAAATCAAGTGTTCTTTGGCTGAAGAACTGAGATTACTGATTTAGAAATTGCTTCAAGCTATTTGTTTGCTGTTATAACAGTACTGTGGGTCACCTCATGCTGTGTTAAAGTTACAAAAAAGATCAATGGCTCTATCTGTTGTTCTCAGGGCAGGTGCAATGATAGCAGTAGAATGGGGATCTGCTCCTGGACATGCAAGAATAACTTGGTCAGCCTTCTGAGGAAGATAGCACATATTTTGTACAGGGGAACTAAAGACCACTGCTAGGAAGATGCTGGGGAAATTTTTGGAAGGACATGAATATAGTTTATGAATGCTTGTAGCTTGAAGCAGATTAATATCTGTCCAACTATGTGTACTCCAGTGGGCTGAAGGGAAAGCGGGTGAAATTCTCTCATATAGTCATACAGACAGAAACCAGCCACTTGGGCTACCATGTCAATATCAGCCATCATCTTGGTAGCGATGTACATTCCACCTCAGGGCTGTGTCATACAGCCTCTAGACAAACTGAGCAACATAATCAATAGGCATGCAACAGTGAACCCTGATGCCTTCCTCATCATTTTGGTGGGATTTTACCCAGGCCCGCTTGGAAAAGTCCCTAAATAATTATTACCAACAAATCACTTGTGGTACCAGAGGAACCAACACACTGGACCGCTGTTCTACTACCATCAAGAGCGCTTACCGTGCTATCCCACTTTGGGAAGTCTGATCACCGGGCTGTACTTCTACTTCCTGAGTACAGGTAGAGACTGAAGACCGCAGCACCAGTAGAGAGGACTGAGAAGGTATGGACAAAGGAGGGGCAGGAGTGCTTACAGGACTGCTTTAAATCGGTGGACTGGACTGTATCCAGGGATTCATCTTCAAATCAGAATGAGTATGCTACAACTGTCACTGACTTCATTTAAACTTGTGTGGATGAGTGTGAGCCTACAAGAACATATTGTACATACCCAAATAAAAACCCATGAATGAACCAGGAGATTCGCCGTCTGCTGAGGGCTAGATCTGTGGCATTCAAGTCTAGTGATCCAGGACTATACAAGAAGGTCAGGTACAACTTGCGTAGGGCTTTCTCAAGCAAAGGAACAGTTTCGAACAAGGTTAGAGGTGGAATGGGATGCACGTCAACTCTGGCAGGGTTTGCAGACCATTACTTCCTACAAAGCAAAACCTAACGTTGTGAATGGCAGTGATGCTGCTCTCCCAGATGAGCTCAATGCCTTTTATGCACGCTTTGAAAGGGAGTATAAACTATAGCTATGCAAATCCCTGTAGCATTCAGTGACCCTGTGATCTCTGTCTCAGAGGCTGACGTCAGACTGTCTTTCAAGAGGGTGAACTCTCACAAGGTGGCAGGGACCGATGGGGTACCTGGTAGGGGTCTGAAAACCTGTGCCAACCAATTGGCAGTGTTGAAAGGTATTTTCAATCTCTCTTTGCTACAGTTGGAAGTTCCCTCCGGCTTCAAAAGGGCAACAATCATACCAATGCCCAAGAAGAGCAGGGTGAGCTGCCTTAACAACTATCACCCATAGCACTCTTACACCTATGGTAATGAACTGTTTTGAGAGGTTGGTTACGGCTAGAATTAACCCCTGTCTCACCAAGAACCTGGACCAACTGCAATTTGCCTATCACCACAATAGGTCTACTGTGGATGTGGTCTCATTGGCTCTTCAAGCAATCTTGGATCATCTGGACAATACTAATATCTACGTCAGGATGCTGTTCATTGACTGCAGCTCAGCGTTTAACAAAATCATTTGTACAGGTCTGATCTTAAAGCTCCAAAACCTGGGCCTCTGTCCCTTCCTTTACAACTGGATCCTCAACTTCCTCACCAGAACACCACAACCTGTGTGGATTGGAAATAACATCTCCACCTCACTGACAATCAACACTGGAGCACCTCAAGGATGTGTGCTTAGCCCACTGCTCTACTCTCTCTACATCCATAACTGTGTGGCTAGGCACAGCTCAAACACCACGTATAAGTTTGCTGACAACACAGCTTTTGGTGGCAGAATTTCTAACGGTGATGAGAAGATGTACAGTAGTGAGATTTATCAGCTAGTTGAATGGTGGAGCGCAACAAATAACTTTGCAGTCAACGTCCGTAAGACTCCAGAACTGATTGTGAACTTCAGAAAGGGTAAGATAAGGGAGCAGTTTCAAGTTCCTGGGTGTCAACATCTGAGGATCTATCCTGAGCCCAACATATCAATGCAGTTACAAAGAAGGAACAACAACGGCTATATTTCATTAGGAATTTGAAGAGATTTGGTATGTCACCAAAGACACTCACAGATATACTGCAGTGAACATGCTAAGGTGGCTGCATCACTGTCCAATACAATGGAGGTTACTGCACAGGATCGAAATAAGTTGCACAAGTTGTAAACTCAGTCAGCTCCATCCTGGGCACTAGCCTTCACAGCATCCAGGACATCTACAAGGAGCGATGCCTCAAAAAGTCAATATCCATCATTAAGGACCCCCATCACTCAAGACCTGCCTTCTTCACATTGCTACAATCAGGAAGGAGGTACAGAAGCCCAAAGGCACACACTCAATGATTCAGGAACAGCTTCTTCCCCTCTGTCATCAGATTTCTGAATGGACATTGAACCCATAAACACCTCACTCCTTTTTTGCACTGCTTATTTAATTTAACATAGTATATATCTGCAATTCACATTATTTATTGCAAAGTACTGCTGCTGGTGAGGTTAAACCTGATTCTGACCACTCCTCCAGACAGTGCATTCCAGGGACTCTCCAATCTCTGGGTGAAAGAAGCATCCTCAGACTCCATCTGTCCTCTAGTTTTATTCACCTCTAAGTGGTAAAGATTAAGGGAGAGATAGTGGAGAAACTGAATTCCTTGAGTGGATGTGGTCAAGGTTGAGGTATATAAGCTTACTGAGAATAGGATAGACTGAAGAAATCCATCTGTTCCTCTATATTCCTAGAACCTTACCATTCATGACCTCAGTATCTTCAATGTATTTCCTTGCATTTATCAGGATTAAACTCCATCTGCCACTTGTTACCGTATTTTTACCATCACATCAATATCACCCTAAGACAGTCCTCCTCACTGTCAACAACTCCACTGATTTTCATGTCATCTGTAAACTTGTGATTGTGCCCCCTACATCCACATGCAAATCATTCATGAATATTGCAAACAGCAAGGGTCCCAGCATCTGTTCCTGTGGAACACCACTAGTCATAAGCATCTAATCATAAGGACAATCCTGTTCTTGAGCATGATGTTGGGTGACTTCCCTAATGTAGCAGTGTGCGGGAGGAGGGATTTGGGGGTTGATGTACCTGTTCCGTTGGTTGTTGCTTTTTTTTGCGACGAGGAGGGATTTGGGGGTTGATGATCGTGCTGCCTTTCTTTTCTTTCTTGGTTTCGTGGTGACCCAGAGAATTCAAGAATTTGAGAGTTTGTTCATTAATGAACCTTTGAACTGTGAGGAGCGACATAGAATGCCAATAGCAGCAACCTTGTGTGAACTTATCACTTGGAAGCAGAGGGCGAATGTGATCATGACCTTCATGGATGTACTAGTTGAGGCATACAAGGGAGGTTTTACTGAGATTCTAGCAGCGCTGAGTTTTCTGGACAAAGAATGTGGTTTGAATGTTGGCTCATAAATGTAGCTTTTACATAGCTTCATACATGCTGGTTCTTCTGTGAGTTAAGAAGAAGAATAGCCCTTAACTCGGCAGTGGAGTTATCGGGGCACCCTCATGATAGTGTCTCCGTAGCAAGCTATTCTTGTTTTCACAAGGTCGAGTTGCTAGCTCGACACTCAACCCGACCTGGATTCGAACTCGGGAACCTTCACTGATATTATTGCGCCACCAAGCGGGACATGAGTAAAAAAGAACTATCAATTTTCAGATTGAAGTATTACAGACAAATTTTACAAATTGTGCTTTATTTGACATGGTTTGGGGAAGTACAAGCTGGAGAAATGTACTAGAAGATGAAAAGCCTGCTTAAAAATGGGCACAAAGGCACCTTGAAGGAAATACCTCTGTTAGCTCACTTTATCATCTGCACTGAACTACATTTTTTAATATTAGGAATTGTAAATTAATTTCTACCCCTTTGAAGAGTCTCAGGTAAGTATTTAGGTCTGCGGTGAGATAATTGGATTTCTCTACCCCAGAAGACTATTGATTCTTGGTTGTTGAGTATATTTTATACCAAGATGGATGCTTTTTTGGCAATCAAAGGATATGATTATGCAAACCAGTGGAATTGAACCTGATGTTTAGCCTTTTCTATGGAATATTGCAGCTGCGGAAGGTGCAAGTGACCTACTTCCTCTTCCACAAGCTTGAGGTGGCTGAGTCTCTTGGATGGGGTGTGAAAACCACCTTGTACTGTTTGGACCAATACACAGATTGCACGCCATCAGTCGTGACACTTCATTCATCTGACTCTCCCTCCTGTCTATTGCTAACTAGTGTTTGTATGTTGCAGACCTCACATACCGGCAAACAAACTGGGGATTTCGGAACCCTATGAGACATACATTAGCAGGAGTTGCCAGGTTATGAGGGAAATCCTGGCTGAATGTAAACTCAAAGGTAACTGTCACGTTCACTGCAAAGAAATTTTCATTTAACATCTGTATAGAAATAATGTTAGTGATCACTTTACCATCCCAAAAGCATCAAAACAGTGCTTAAAAATTTCAAAGACAAGATTTGTGATTTTTTTGCTTTTGTTTTTAATGAATTGGCCAACATGTATTGTCCATCCTTATTGCCTTTGAACTAAGTGGCTTATTTCAGAGGGTATTCCAGCATCAACTACGTGGGCTGAGGTAGGGCACATAAGTCAAGATGATAGATACTAAGCACAAGAAATTCTGCAGATGCTGGAAATCTTAAGCAACTGACACGAAGTGCTAGAGAAACTCAGCAAGTCAAGTGGACTTGTCCCCTGAAGGATGTAATAAAGCAGCTGGAGTTTACAACAGTCTAGTAGTTTTGCAACCATCTTTGCAAAGGCTAGTTGTAATTCCCCCCCTCCCCCACAAATTTAGTTATGAATCCAAATTTAAATTCCATGGTGACTGTGTCAGGATTTTAACTCGTGTCTTTGGATTTTTAAAGGACTAATAATTAACTGATGAAGCACCACCATACAACTATTCTGCCATGTAGGTGGCCAGTCAAACTCAGTGCTATCTGAACGTATGAAGAATCAGGAATAAACTCTCCACATCCAGTTTACTCTTCCATTCATTAAAGTCATGGTAAATCCACTCAAATCTTTATAAATCTAAAACAAATAAGCTAATTTGGATATTGGGCATCAATTTCAACACTAAAAAAATCCCCAACAACTCATCTGAGTTTATTTTCATTTGTACAAGTATATATAAGCACAGATGCAATGAAAAACTTGTACCACAGGCACACAGCATCTTGCAAGCAGATTAAATTAATTTAGTTTTGTTAAACATAATTAAACACAAGTTACATACACCTTTTACAAGAAAGAACACAATTAGAACAAATAACTGCATAGTAGATAGTGGTCAAAATGTTCATAGAGTTGTTAAACTGTAGTGATTACAGTTGTTTCAAGAACAAAATGGTTAAAGGGAAGTAGCTGTTCTTGAACCTGATGGTATGGAACTTAAGGCTTCTGTGCCTTCTGTCTGATGGTAGTTGCAAAAAGATAACATGGTCCATGTGGAAATCTTCGACAGATGCTGCCTTCTTGAGGCAATGCCTCCTGTGGATATCCAAAAGTGGCTTCTCTAGATAGAAAATTCCAAAGGTTTGCAATCCTCTGCATTCAGAATTTATTTATTTCAATCTGGGTTGATGGGGAGTGCTGCACTGTTGGAGCACAGGTGAACTATTGAACATAAACAGCCCATGCACTCCACCCCCCACCCCCCCCCCCCAGATGGATGTATAGTATCCCAAGTTACTATTTGTGAAGAATAGGGAAGCACCACTAATCATTATCCCAACCCTAATATCACTATAAGCGTGATGTGGTTAACTAACATATTGCTGTTTGTGGACTCTGGCTGTATGTCCAGTATGCCAGCAAGAAGTATTTCATTGGCTCTTGTAGGAGCCATGTATCTATTTTCTGTCCATTGGAGCCATGTATCTATTTTCCGTCTGTATTGTATTTCGTGGCACATTTATTATGGTGGGTTGGGGCGTGGTAGAAGCAAATGAGTGTAGTTATGTATTCACTATTTTGTTTTAGCTAGTTGTTCGGTTTAGTCTAGTTGAGAGAGGCAGCCAGAAATGATTTTGTTTGTTGATCGCTTACTTGGGACGTTATTGGAACGCTAACTAGATCGCTAATTGGAACGCCAAATGGAACGCTAATTTAGTTCAATCGCTAACTAGATCGCTAATTGGAACGCAATTGGACCGCTAATTATGCTATTATTCCGCTTAGTATCGCCAATATCACTATTAGAGCGCAAGTTAAACCGTTAAATTGCTAATTTAGTTTTGTTAGCTTTATCACTACAACGTTGTTTGTCTTTGCTGGAATTGTAATAAAGGATTGAACATACCTTTTTCGATTTGGAAATTCATTATTTGGAAGCATGCCATTCAGTGTCAAGTACCCTGACTTAGTCTCTCAGTGGTTTTGGTTTGTCTTTAAGTAACCGCTGCAGTTATAAAGCAATATGCAGAGTTGCCAATATACACTGTGGTGTTGAAAATTTTCTTCCTTGTGCTGGATGCCACCTGAAATGCCTGTTGTTTTGCTCATTCTTTTCAGGTAACAGCGTTCTGATTGTAGCACACGCCTCCTCACTAGAGGCCTGCACCAGGCAGCTCCAGGGGCTCTCTGCACGCAACTCCAAGGACTTTGTGCAAGTGGTTCGAAAGGTCTGTGTGTGTATGTGCCCTCCAGATGAGAGGGGGGAGTCTGTAGTGCTTTGGGAATAGAGCACTAATCGCAACAATGGCCTTTAATGTTTCTAATTAAGTGAGATATCCAGAGGGGCTGAGAGCTTCTCTGGGAGTTGGTTTTGGGTAAATGAGAGTTGGAGCATGAGCCAAACTTGCCCAAAGTCATCAGCATTGCAACCTGCTCTGGTTTAAGTGCCAGGCTTGTTTTCATCATTCCTGGCAATAGGTCAAAATGGGGCTTGGATGTAGCTTACTTATTCAGAGGAAAGTGCAGAGCATGGCAGCGGGACATCAGTGTTATTTTGAGAGGAAACAGAAAGGGAATTTAAACTGAACCTACTTCAACAAAGTCTGATAGAGGTCTAGAATTATTTGCTATGTCGTGTGTTATAGGCAATTTAGTCTCCTTCATTAAGTTTTCTGGGAGGGGTAGCATTTTGGAAAGGGAAACTTAGGTTAAGTATTGTTTGCTACAGTATGTGCCAATTATTAAAAATATTGCAACTTGTTAGCTTTAAGATAGCACCCTGTACCATATTTTACTGTAACAGGTTTCACAATAGTTCATTACAACTGATGTAATCGCAATAAATTTGCAACTAACACAGGTATGTGTTGCAAATGTGAAATGAAAATCAAAAGAGGCAATTAAACAAAATGGTACAGAAAGATCTAGAGGGGGTAATGGGGAACAATAAAAAATTATTTTTGCCTGTATTTTCATCTGGGTTGCTTGCTCCATTTGAAGGTTGGTGGAAGTAGATTCAATGTCACTTTCAAAGTTTGTTGGATTTGATTCTTTATTTGTAAGATATTATAGAAGGGTTCTTCAATGATGAGAGAAACCAGTTTCGAAGGTGTTTATAGGGCATAGTTAGGATACAAAGTTGGGTTGCAGGTTTCAGGAGTGTTGGGCTAATTTGTTCTGCCTGTATCTGAAATTCACATGCTTCACATATTTTCTTTCTTCCCACAGATCCCATATTTGGGATTTTGCGCCTGTGAAGAGCTGGAAGATGCGGGTATATGGCAGCTGGTAGATCCTCCCATCCTACCACTCACCCATGGGCCCAATCACAGTTTTAGCTGGAGGGATATCTTGTTCCAAGACTAATGGAGAGATTCACCATCACTGGAAGATAGAGCCATTATTAGCATGTGCTTCCACTTACTACTTCACCTCCTTTCCCTTATTCCCCATACTCCGTATGAGCCGGTTCATTTCACTGCCATGCTTGGTATACTCTGATGCAACAGCCATCAGCATTAGTTACTTGATTGTTGTGTTATATGCAAGTTCAGTACTTGTATTTACTTCATTTGATACCTTTTAATTATGAATGAGTTGATGTGATTACATGACCAATTGTGTTTAGATCAGAGCAAGATACAGTTCTGAGGCTAGGTATGGTTTAAAAAGAAATTGAGTTGACTTCAGAGAACCTAAAAATAATTAAGAACTTCAGTCTGCTAATTTATTTTTGAATTGTGTTTGACACAGTTTCCCTAGAACCTGTGGTATACTTGAGCAATAATTGGGGCATGAGAATCTATATAAAGTTTTTCAGAAGCACCAATAGCTAATCTGAAATGCATTTTCTGGAGCACTGTTAACAATGACTCCTGTCCCATGTACCTGGTTTGTGGGACCTTGCCTCCTGTCTCATAAACACTGAGGACCTTGTTTATCTCTGATCCTGGAATGTTAAGAGATCATAATTTATTTCTCCATGTTGAAACCAAATAGCAAACCGATTTGCAATTGTAAGCCAAAGGAATGGCGTGTGAGGAGGTCTTGACATAAGACCCACCTCCAGATATTTAAAATGTGTTATATTTTTACCCCAGTTGGCAGACAATCAGTAGAACAGGGTTTATTTATTGTGTGTTTTACTAGCAGAATCTGATTTTTGTGAATGACCCTTTTTTTTGAATGCTTAATCCAATCGTATAGATATATTTGTATTGCTTGGCAGTAGAAAACGGGACTAATTCCACAATCCACACTGCAGAGAATTACTCAGAAAAGGATTGTCATTTACAATTGAGCCAACAATATTACACAAGTGATTCCCCAATCACCTCTGTACAAACAGCAGCCCTCAATAGGATTGTGGAATTAGTCTGTCTGGTTTAACTGAAGTCTCACTAAGGGCAGCAATTGATGATGGAAAGGGGCCTTGAAAGTTATGTGATTTGCATGTATCTAGTTAGTTCCTTAACCACCTCCTTAAACTAGGCTTGCTGACAATGTGATTAAGCAGAAGTTAACCTTCATCTTGCATATGGTGTAATTTAAAGGTTGGAATGCTTTAGCTGAGATTTCTAAGGGTGTATAGTGAGCTTAGTATTACTTAAATATGGGTCTGTTGTATCCCTGAAGGGAGACTATAAAACTCCTTACCCCTCCATTTTACTTTTGAATACATTTTTGAAAATGAAAGTTGGCATTGTTGAATCTCAACTGAAACATTTTAATTTACATATTTGTGATGATTTGTGTGAGGTGAACCAATCTTTTTTCTTCACCAGAAAAACATACTGAATGTTCATCAAAGAACTTTCAACAGGAGTGGCCATCCCGGCAATAAAGCTTAAAATTACCATATATGTTTTTGTTTAAAATACTGACTAAGCCCTCAGTTAGGAGACATTTCTGTTAGTTAAGGATGAAAGGAACACACTTAGATCGGTGGCAGGAGATGGAGATAAACCATTTAGCTTTTTGCAACTCTTGGACAGTTTTCTTCATCTCTGAAACATCCAAAACTGGATGTTTATAACTTAGCATGTTGTGAGAAGTGAGATCATCATGTTTTGGCATTTGGAGAATTAAAGATCAAGACATTTCTATTTAATAATGAGAACTTTAAATGCTTTGTGGATTGAGAGTTCATCACAGAAATTTGCCAGTGTTGGTCTGGAAGCTACCCATATTTGGGTTCAAATAACAGAATATTAAATAATTATATACTTTTCCCAGAACTACCCCTTGGAAGTTCTTCACACTGTATTGTGTTTGTGGATAGCAAACTAAAAAGCAAAGTTTTTCTTTTTATGTTTGTGTGTACTTCCTTCCCCCCCCCCCAAGTATGTATGAAGTAAATGTTTCAAAGTGAATCTATCACAGTGAGTGATATAAAAGGACTGAACACAACTTTAATGTGGAATTTTAAATGAATCAGGGTTGTGATGTGTCAGACACTGTGGACTACAATGTTGAGTAATCCATTCTTCTTGTTGAAGTGGCCTCGGCACCATCCCATTACTGATTAGTTCATAATCAGTTTGCGTCTGCAGTGTTTTCCATCAACTTCGTCTGTTTTAAGCTGCATATGAGAAGCTAGTGTTTGTTGGCAAGCAAGGGTCATGACTGTCACAGGAATGGAGATTCAAATATTTTTGATATTTCTCCTTTGAAGGCCTAGTAAATCTCCCGGGTGTTGCTTCACTGCCCAGGTTGTGTTGAATTTATGCTGGTCATTCTGCTGGGTGCCTATTTGGCATGAGTTTAGTTGAATAAAACACAGGTCTCTTCTAATTTGAGAATCCCTGTGGAATCTTCAAATTTATATTTAAATGCTGCAGTGCATACTTAGAATTGTACTATTCAACCTAATAAATATTAGGTTGAACTAATTTTTAAAAATGACATAATTTCATTGAATCACAAAGGATAATTATTTGTTCCAAGAGTGTTCATTATTACAGCCAGTTAGAAAGACCATTTTATCAGCACCCAGATTTTGGCTTTGCTCAATGCATTTTGTCTCTTCTACCTGCATGTTTTGGTGCTAATTATTTGCATTAAGTAACAGCTTGGTCAAGATGGTGAATTGCTGGGTTACTTCTAATAGATCACTAAACACTTCGGTTGCCATAGCTCCAATCTTGGTCTCTCTGTTGTCAATAACCTGATTTTTGTGAGTCTTGGGATTGCTAAAGTTTGTACATCTCAAATAAGGCCTTGAAGTAAACTGCAGCAATAAACAAGGAAAAAGGATACTCATGAGTTAGGCTCCCTGGTTGTTTTTGCACAAACCAGAACAAATTCATGATGGATCGAATCTGATCCTCTTTAGCTTCTTTCTGTTGGCATTTGCAAACAACAAATGGAGCACGCAGTGCTCCATGATAATTCATTGAATAAAGTTGGCTCACCCAATTTAAAAATAAATGGACTTCCCTTAAGCTAGAAGTGGTAATAGTTCAGATTTACACTACATCTGTCATTGTCAGGAAAAGAGAAAGTACAAAGACAATTTAAAAATTAGTAATTTGACAGCTGGGAAAACAAAATAATCAGCATTACATCGCATGTTCTGTTCCTGGTTTGACTTTCAATTCTATTTGCTGCTATGTGGCTGAATATTAGGCAGGGGCAATACATGGTGACATATGCTAATCTAATAATTCTGCTTCTTGGACAACTTGAATTTTGCCCCCAGAGTACCAGAACAAAAATGAATTTTCCTGTAATCTAGGGCTGGAATCTGCCACCTGTTATGTCCTATCCATTGTTCACCATACTGTAACAAGTGGAATCAAATACAAAGTAATAAATTGTAAAAAAAAATGCATTGCCACCCTTTTTCCTGCCCAAGTCAAATTACTACCTTGTGTATTCCAAGAAAACAGCTTCCTTTGTATTTTGCCTTTTCTAGATTACTCCTGTGAAGTACTTCAGGATAACTTGTACTCATATCTAGATTAAAGTAAAATGGTTTATTTTATTGGCCTTAGCCAGAGTGAAGTGTAGAACTTTGCAAGATTTGGAAGAATACCAGAGTCAATTGCCCAGATTCTACAAGGCGACTGCTCGCAGACAGTTAGTTTATAGAAAGACTGAATCTGGCCTGTTGAGGAATAGCCATAAGGAAGATCTTTTGATTAGGGTCGGAGGAGCATGTGTCCTAAATTTGGCTGCCAACCTTGTGCATCTATTTGTAACATAATGTCCACCCTGGTTCTTCAATTACTGGACTGGGCCATTGTAAAACCCTTAACGATTAGGGAAGGACTGTTGGAACGGCTGCTTGTGATTAGAGAAATGGATTGGTTATTGTGATTAAAATTTTTTTTGTGTAAAACCAAAGTTTCCAAGTGCTCAGATACCTGCAGTGTGGGAGAGAGGGAAGAGGTGGAGGTGATGGAGGGATGGAAGGAGATGGCAGTCACTTGAGAATTTTGTGCAGTTGGTCATGTGTTTTGGCTGTTAAGTCAGATGTTGTTGTGTTTTCACAGTAAAAACCCTTAGATATCCTTTGTCATTGTGTTTGGGGGAAACATGAACCTGTATTACTTCAGCAAACATTTAAACCCACAAATGCTGAAATGTTGCAATGAAATGAAATGACAATATTTAATGAATTAAATAATCAATATCTGAAAGAATAGTTCAGATGTAAACCTGACATTAGAAAACTTTATCACTCAATTTTCATCTTTCAGAAAGACCTTGAGCAATAAAATACCTTGAGGCATAGTGGCTATTTTACCAATATAATTTGTGGGTAAAGTGATGTTGATCTGAGGAGCATTGGAGTGCTTTTTATTTTTCACTGGTGAGTTTGAACACAATCTCCTAGGTTTGCAAAATGAGTAATAAGTTTGCCAGGGAGATTTATAAAAGTGATGATTAGCTGAGAGTTCTTCAGACCTTTAAATATTTTCCCCTGTGTTTGCAATTCCATTTCAGGTTTTGAAAGTTGCCTCCTTGTGTATCACAGCATAAGGATGTACCATAGTTTAGATCTTGCATTCTGTACAATTTAAGTATAAAATCCATATTTATATATTTATCAAAATGATTTTGTGCATATGTGACAATGATGGTGATGCCAAAAATTAATGTGATGCCAATTTTTACATCTGCATTTAAAACTCATTCTGATTAAACAATCAGCTGTGATATTTGTGTCTGTGGTATTCAGTGTGCATTGATCTTAGGATTAAAACTGCTTTATACAGATACAGTTTGTCTTACAGCCTGTCATATTGCTTTCATTTTCACAGACACTGTACAAATGTCATTGATCTGCAATGCAGAGGGATGGGTTTGAATAATGTGGGTCAAGGAACACCTACTTCCTGACTAAGTACTTCTGTCTCTATATAAGCCTCACCATCTTTGGGGACCCTGACAAGCTCTATTCATTCAACCACTTTGAGAGTGTATGCCTGTAAAAAGTTGAGATTCTGATACAAATCTGAATCCCCACTGTGGCAGAAAATTGTGTTTCTGCGGTCAGATCATTTACCTTGAAAGAGAAGTTGCTGATCTATGTAAAGTAATCAGGAGGTTAAATCATTTGCTTTCTTAGACATCCAGCCTGAAGGTAATCCAGTTATTGAAGCAGAATGATTATGGTGTAAATTTTCAACATTTTCTTCTTGGCAACTATAGTTTTCAATGTAGGTCATAGCTTTAAGTTTTCAATGGGATTTTAAAATATAAACTTGCCAGAGCATGCAAACTAAAATGCCATTTCAATTTTTCAGTTCACTTCACTGTATCCATCTATTTTTTCTTTTTTGTTCCTCAGTTTGAAATTCAACTTGTGTTTCTCAGACCCTGTACCATCAGGGCAAGGGTTGCTGCAGCTGGAGGTGAAGGTTCTCCTCCTTACTGGCAGAGCTGTACTTATTGATAGGTGCAGGTATCATAGTGTCATGGTTAACCAGGTGATGAGTATCCAAAGCCCCAGACTACTGATCAATAAATGATTTCAACTTGCACCACAGAAACTGAGAAATTTCAATTTAAAATAATTAAGTTAAATCAGAAATAAATTGGTGGCATTAGTAATATTGCTGGGAAAACAGCATATTATTTTTAAATCCTTCCAGATCATTAGCACCCTCAATGAGGAAGGTCTGTGTCCTTACTTGGTCTGCCTATATGTAACTCTAGACTCTCAATATAGCTAAATGTCCTCTCAATTGGCCTAGCCACCTAGTTAGTAAACAATGAATTAGGGAAGAATAGTGAATGCTGACTTAGTGATTCCTATAAGTAATAAAATAGCATAAATCTAGTTTAGGCCTTGGCAGAGGAAAAGGACAAAATTAACTTAAATACTAAATAATTATTCCATTTACCACACCTAATAGGTGTGTATCTTTCTTTTGGGTAAGACCATTACAAAAGACCTTTACAATAAACCTCTTCAATAACAAGTTTTCTCATGTTACAATGCTGCTAAGAAAGAAAAATTATCCATGATAATTTGGTCTATTATTCCCAGTTTGGGTATTTACAGGCTCCATCTTTTCCACTGTTTCCATTCCTAACAAACCGCTGAAATAAATCAGACAGTGGGGTTAATATCATTTTAATTATTAGTCTTCCTTGGTAAATATTGATTCAGCTTTTGTGATTTCTGACACCTTGCAGTCTGTTTCATGTGCAGTGATCTGTGAGGAGATCTCTTTCTGGGATCAGTTCCTAATTTTTCAGATTTTACCATACTGGTAAGAAAGAAAAGAATCTTACCAATGAAATAATTGAAGATTTTGGTTTTCATACTGCTGGATGATAACTAGGTGTCAATCACACAGGAAAGTGTTTAGCATCATTCAGCCTTCTGGGCATTTAAGTTAAACACAAGACAGTATTTATTGCAGAAAGATGATGAATGTTTGGGTTTGGTTGCAAGAAAGTATGTATGAACATTGGGTTCACTGAAGTAATGGACTTACCAAGATTAAACCCTGAACCTTGTAGTAATGATGAAATCCCTACTTTATGACCCTGTAAGGGCAACTAAAATTTATAAAGGAGAGAGAAATCATGGCAGTATCCCCCTTGTGTCTGCATATTCAGTAAAATTCAAAATATGGGCAGGTGTTAGGAGTCAATACAGTTTGATCAACCCTTTAAGGATTAATATCTTGAATGCAGCAAATGTTTTGGGTCACTGTTGGTGTTGTATCTGACACATGCTGACCTCTACAACAAAATACAAATTGAAGCAGGGTTACGCTACGGTTAAATCGCTTGGGGATCAGGCATTTATTTCCTGATACTAACTATAGCCTCCAGATTTTCTTGCAGTGTGAGAAATGCCAATTGTCTTTTGTGCCGTTCAATTTTTTTTGAAGTTGTGCCAATTGAGAGTATTGGAGCTCAGTAATTTCCTTGGTCTCTCCTTCCTTCATAAGCTCTCAGGTCTTTGAAAGCAGGCTTAGGGTCATCTAACCACAGCTTTGTGAGATGAACTTTTCTCACCTTTTTAACCCTTAATGGTGTTCTGCAATTTGAGCTTAGCTTTCTCATTAAAGAAATTTCATCATGCAAATATAATTAGCCTTCTCATTTCATAATTTAAATTGTGGCTGATATGCTTATACTTTTAACTCTCAAGGATAGTATCATCATTATAAATCTTATTAGGATAAGTTAGCAGAATCTGTTATACCCCATTTACTTTATGGTTTACTATCTGATTGTACATTTAATTCTGTTTCCTCACCCTTGGCTATAAAACCTTTCCTCAATGTACTCTTGCAAGCGTTGAAGGTGGTCACCGGTTCTGTTCTTTTCTGCAGTCTGGGTACCCATTCTTATTTTGAATTTTTTGTTTAATCATTCGATGAAGTAATAAAAATCTCAGCTGCAAAAGTTTTGAGTATAATTCAGCAAACCATGGCTATTAGATCAGGAACCATGACACCCTAAAGGGGGATATTTTAAAAACTGCTAGCAGGGAAGAATTTGTCTGAGGAAGGAGGCAGGGGATTTAGAACCAACTAGATTGTTCTGAGATAAAGCTGGTAAGGACTCGGTAGGCTTGATTCAGACACCATTATCTTTGCAATGGTCCTGTGCTAGGTGAGCTCCATTTCCTCATTACACAGATTTATCTGAACTCAGAATTCAAAATAAATTCAAATGCTTGCTACTTCTCAGACATGTGGCAAGAGTTGACCCTTTACCATGTATATCACACTTATCTGCCTACCTTTCATAGGAGCAATGACCCTTAGTCCAGTGTGGTCGTTGCATGTGGACTGCAATTATTTCACATCCAAATCCATCTGTTCCTTGTGGGGGGGTGGGGGGGTGAAGAAAGCACGTTCTATCAATTCTTTTGAAATATAACTGTAACACTCTAGGGAGAGCTCAGTCACATGCCTTTTTTTTAATTGGTTGATGATGAAGAGACCAAGAAAGTTTTGTTTGTTTCTTTTTAAAGCTTGTATCTTACGTTAAAATTCAATAGTTGCTCTACTATCTTCAAAAATGGTGGGCCCCGTTTTGAAAACAGGTTCTCCAGTCAAGAACTTTTTCTCTGAATGGCACATGTGCTAATTGCTCTAGTACAGAATTCATGGCTAATTCACATCATCAGGCACAGAACGAGAAGTTGGAAGAACTAAGTGCTACGCAAACAATTTGAAATTGGCTTGAAGATAACGGTGAAACTTTAACGATAAACAGCACTTCCTACACAAGTGGATTTAGTTAATAACAGTTTGAGCACCATATTGCATTTCCTCTGACATAAGCCTACACAATACACTTTCATGTTAGTTCTGTATTTAAATTGTCTTGATAGTGAATTGATCCTGAGTGTCTTGGTGTTCTCTATTTTCCTCATATTTGTAGACAATATACATATGTGGACCATAAGTAAGTGAGACTTTAGTGTGTGTGTATATATAATATAATATACGCACACACACTATTAAAAGCCTGGCGCTTTTGTGATTATATGGCTGAAGGGTGGTGTAGGGAAGGGGAGCTAGTTCTTGGCATGTTATTGAGTGTTAATTTTGTTTGCAAATCTGCAAGGCAGACCTCAATTCACATGTCAAGTTTCTTGTATTTCAAACAAATGCTTTATGTATTTAAATTATTGTTCCATTTTTATGTATTCAAAATGTTTCTCAAGAATGTGCAATTTTTCATTACAAATAACTGCCTCCAATTATTTACTGCTTCCTACTGTAAATTATGTTGCCAAATAAATGTTTTATTAGTGTTAAATACCATCTAATTGTTTGGAGTGTATTTTTTGGGTCAAATTTGATGTCTAATTATTGTGAAAGAGCACCTTTTGAAGGTTAATGATGGGGAAAGGAGTAAATGGTATGTATTGTTGGGATTTCATTTAAAGCCTTGTGCTGAGTGTCTGAAAATGTCATGTAATCATCACTTGGAAAACTAGTAGGATTTCCAGGAAATGTATCCTTGAAAAGTTGTGCATACCTGAAGGTCATAAACTCAGCAACAATGGAATGAGTACTCATCAACATTATCATTATATGCTGTGTCGTATGACATGGGCAATAATGGTCTTCCATATGTCTTTAATCTGAGGAGGTCCAATAAACTTTTCAAAACTTTTGCCTGTCCATCCTTTGATGTAACTCATGAATGCCATGTGATGCCAACTGCGACTTTTACTTCCATCAATTTTTCTTATCACTGCAAGATGTTCAAGCTTCTCTTTCCCAGTACATGTCCCAGAAATTCCAGCTGCCATCTTCTGACTGATATCAACTCTGTCCTTATTCTGGCTTTTCGCAACACTTACTCATTTCTTACTCTGTCCTTCCATGATATTTTCATTATTCTCAAAAACCAAATTTTTGCAGTTTTGAGTCTTCACTCAATTTACTTTGTCCAACATTCACTTCCATATATTAGTGCGAAATGAACATAGCGCTGCAACATTGAGTTTCATACGTATAGAAATTGTTATCCTTTAGTATCTTGCTCAAATGCTTGAACATGCATTTAGCAATTCCAGTCCTCCGAATTTCAACATCAGCCCTCCCGTCAGATATGATCGTGCTCTAAGTAATTGAAATTTCATGTTTGTTTAATTGTTTCGTCGCCCACTTTCATGATGATTCGTGATATTAATTTGAGATGGTAAACTATAATGTGCATAACATCAAATTGTTTAAGCTCTTTTTGACAATTCATCTCAATATATTAAGCCCTCTGATAATAGATTTTGTATATTTAATGTTAAGACACAAGACACTGCAGATGCTGGAATCTGAAGCAAAAAAACAAGCTGCTGCATAAACTCAGTGGATCAGTCAGCATCTACAGAGGGAAATGGTCAATGCTTTTGGTCAACCCTAAGCCCAAATTGAGGGTCTCAACCAGACATGTCAACTGTATTTTCTTCTGTGGATGTTTCCTAACCTGCTGAGTTCCTCCAGCAGTTTTTTTTCCACATTTATTGTTAATGGGCATTGGTTGCTCCTTGCCATTAACAAGCATTTTAGCAGGAAGAAGGTGCCAATTTGTGTAAATGAAGTTCCATCAAATAACAAGAAGAAAAAGTCAATCACATTTGGCAGCAACACACACAAAATGATGGAGGAATGCAGCAAGTCGGGCAGCATCTATGGAAATGTATAAACAGTCAACGATTTGGGCTGAGACCCTTCTTCAGGATTGGAAAGGAAGGGGGAAGACATATGGTTTATCAATTCCAAAACCATTCCATTATTTTCATAAGATTTCCAGGCCATTAACCCTCAATTAGTAGAATGTTTAAAAATATTCATTTTCCTCAGTATCTCATCCAAAATTTTAAATCTTTAACCGCAGCCCCTGTACTATCAGCTAATGTGGATTGTCTGCTGTATCTAAGTCTCTAATTTAAATGACCAGTGATAATAGTGAAGTGAGAACCATTTGCTCTGTAGAGACAGAGAATGATTTATCTTCTTGAATAGTGCACTGGAATATTTTATACCTGCTTTGGGTTGGTGCTTTGAATTAAAATAAGGACTACTTTTTGGAAGTGGCTCATTGGTTGCTATGTATTTGGGATAAAATAAACAATGTGCCGAGGGCACCTCAGATGAGGCAGAATTTGTGGGGAGACAGAAACCAACATTAACCTTTTGAGTCAATAACCCTTCAAAAGGCACAGTGAATAAATGGAAAGTGGTATTAAACTAGGACACACACACACACACACACACACACACACAAGTGATTTGGGTTCATTTCCGACCTCTAGTGGTGTCTCTGGAATTTGCACATTCTGCAGATTTCGCCCCACGTTTCAATGATTTGCTGGTTGGTTAATTGCTTACTGTAAAATATCTCGGGTGTGGATGAATGGTAGGAAAATCAGAGGGTGTTAGTGGGCACGTGTGACGTAATAAATTGCGGGATATTTGGACTTGCTCTGAAGGGATAGCATCAAGCTCAATGGGCTGAATAGCTATCTATGTCAAATGGCCCTATCAAACAGGAAGAAATCAACTAAAATGCATATCTCAAACGGAAAAGTATATTTTTATGGCTATTATGGAGAGAAGGGGTTAAACTGTGACACTTAATATGGTTGACGATATGGAATATGATTATTTGAATTAATGAAATTAGCTGGTTTTCCCTTTAAGTAATCTAACGTGCTAATACCGTAATTTAATGCTGACAATGGTATATGATGGGATGCTGTCTCCTTACTGCCCCGCGTAGTCCCGAACCCGTGATTCGGCGGGAACGAGATTACGGCGTGCGCGCGCACACTTCCAACCGTTACTGCGGTTGGAACAAAAAACAAGGTAATATCCATGAATTCAATGGCTCAAGCTTTCTGCCCCGAAGTATCTACTTTTAGTCCAAAAATTGCGGGAATAATTCTGAACTACTAATCAATTTCTGCTTTAATAATGTGGAATCCATCTCATCTATCATTTACACTTATCTATCAATTATCTCTTCTATGGTCGTTTAAAGTGCAGGAATATTAGTTTTGCAAATTGTTGGCTTAAAATTAGCAAATCTATTTAATATTTATGTCTAAACATAAAAATTAGGAAATAAATATTTTGTTTATATTAAGATTGACATAAGGAAAGTAAAATAAGTTAAAAATGATTCAATAGTAATTAATTATACTAATCTGATAAAACTTACTACAGGTGTCCCTCACTTTACGAATGTTCGTTTTACACCACTTTCCTTTTACAAAAGACCTACATTAGTAACCTGCTTTTGCATTACAAAGAGGATTTTCGCTTTTTATGAAAATTTATCCCATACAAATTAATGGTTCTTCGCTTTACGCCATTTTGATTTAAGAAAGGTTTCATAGGAACGCTCTACCTTTGTAAAGCTGGGGGAGACACTTGTATCTAACTGCATTTCCCAATACACGATCAACATTGCTAGACATTTTGTGAGTGTCAATTCCTATATGCAGTACTTAACTTATTTCCAATGACTCAAACAACTTGATAAATTCGGCACATCTGCTATTAAAAAGACATCTATGAGTAATTCCATTTCAGGATTTGGAGAGGATATGTGGTCAATTAGTCTTGCAGAACACACATCACAGCAGCTTGAAAATTTGAATGTGAATTTAGAGGATGATATATGTAAAAATTAAATTTATCTGAATCCTCTCCACTACAAATGCACTTACACTCTCCAATTCATTATTTACGTCTATCTATTCTCACGCTCATCAACTGATCAACAAATATCATTAAGCAAGAGAAAATCTGCAGGTACTAGAAATCCAAGCAACACACACAAAATGCTGGAGGAACTCAGCAGGTCAGGCAGCATCTTTGGAAAAGAGTAAATAGTCAACATTTCGGGCTGAGACCCTTCATCAGGACTCCTACATCCATGTCATTGTTTACCTTCTAATGCTCTTCTGGCTAACAATATTCTCTAGCCTCCATTATCCAGCATTTCCTGCTGCCTATAAGGCACATCTCTCTCATACCTATCATGATTCTATTTGTGGATTCTTGATGTGCCATGGCAACAACTTAAGATGTTTGTCTCTGTGGTTAAATCCTCCATGACTTTGTTCCTTTCCATTTATTGAATATAATAACAGTCCCTGCTCTCCAGAATCTGAATCCCTTAGCCCCTTGTACTGTCTCTGTCTTCTCCTCTCTGAGAGCACCTTTGCCTTCAGCTACCTAAACTCCACTGACTAGATTCCCCTAACTGCATCCCTCTTGTCTCTAATTGTATTACATCATAGAACATGTTTTGGTCAGAAAACTTAATATTTCAGTATTTAAACTAACTTTTTCAAAACATTTTTCTATGTTCAGGTGAACTTTACTGTTACATAGAAGATAATGGAGGGCATGTAGAAATGGAAGCCATTCGAATACGAGGGGTGATTGATAAGCTCGTAGCCTAAGGTAGAAGGAGTCAATTTTAGAAAACCTAGCACATTTACTTTGCAACATAGTCCCCTCCTACATGTACACACTTAGTCCAGTGGTGGTGGAGCATACAGATCCCTTCTTTGTAGAAGTGGTCCACAGAGGGGGGGGATTGATAAGTTCGTGACCTAAGGTAGAAGGAGATGAGTTATTAACTTCAAACTTCCTGCATTATCACTCAAAGAGTTGAACTGCATGTGCATGTAACAAGAGCATCTTGGACCTCCAGGTGGTCCACAGCAGTGGTGATAGATAAGTTCGTGGCCCAAGGTAGAAGGAGATGAGTTATACAGCTCTCGTTGCATGCATGTGCAGTTCAACTCTTTGAGTGATAATGCAGAAAGTTTGAAGTTAATAACTCATCTCCTTCTACTTTAGGCCACAAGCTTATCAATCACCCCATGCTGTGGACCACTTCTGGAGGTTCAAGACGCCGACTTCTACAAAAAAGGGATCCATATGTTCCATGACCGCTGGACTAAGTGTGTAAATGTAGGAAATATCAATGTGCTAGGTTTTCTAAAATTGACTCCTTCTATCTTAGGCCATGAACTTATCAATCACCCCTCGTAATTATTATAATAATAGTAGGAATCAAGCTGATTACAGAAAGTTCAAAGGGGAACGTTAAAAAAAGGGTGTGGCAGCAGAGGGGAATTATGGGAAAAGAGCAGCATCAGACATAAGAAAATTCAAAAACATTTTGTAGGCAAAAGAACATAAAAAGAGTTGAAATGGGAGAGATGATGTGGATGAGAGGTCAAAAAAGGAATCCACTCATGAAATCTGAGGTAATAAAAGTATACTTTGCATCAATTTTTATGAAGAAACAAGAAGTTTCAGCAAAGGAAGATGCAGATGAGATTCTGATTGGGAAGGCTAGCTGCATGTAAAATGGATGCATTTTAAGACAGACTGCATAGTAAGTTGCTGAGAGAAGTAAGGGAAAAGACTGGCTTCTGTAGATTTATAGGTGATGCATAAGGACTGGAGAGCTACTATTTTTATATAACACCCTTGATCAAAAAGGGATAAAAACAGGAATAATAGTTTTATCACAGTAGCTGAGGAAGTTCTTGAAAGAATAATCAAAAAGAGGATTATCTATCAGAATAATAAATATTGATTAATTTGGGAACAAAATAAAGGCAAATCATGAGTTTTTTGGTGTAGCAAAGAGTGTTGATTAGGCACTTATGGACTTTGAAAAGGTGTTTGATAAAGTGTGACCTAGTTCGTGGAATAGGCTGAGAAACAATTGCCATGTAACAGGAGCCTAAGGTTAATGGTGAAAGATAGTCCTTTTATAGATTTAAATGTGCAATGAGGCACCCAAGTCAGCACTGCTTGAAATATTTCTTTACTTAATGTATGGTAATAACTTGGATTTGGAGGTACAGGACACAACTTCCAAACTGATAGATGACATAAAACTTGCTGGTGAAGTGAGTGGTCATAATACACATGGATGTTGCATAAATGGCTGTTATTTGCTATCACATAGAAAAAATGTGGAAGGCAAGGGAGGAATTACTTTAGCTAGAAGGTGGTGAATCTGTGGAATTCATTGCCACAGATGGTTGTGGAGGCCAAGTCATTGGGTATACTTAAAACAGAGGTTGATAGTTTCTTGATTAGTCAGTATGTCAAAGGTTAAGGGAGACGGCAGGAGGAAGGGGTTGAGAGGGATAATAAATTAGCTATGATTGTATGGCAGTACAGACTTGATGACCTAATTCTGCTGCTCTGTCTTATGGTCTTATAGTGGAGAATATTAGAATGAATGTACTGATGGTGAGAATCAGGTTGATGACATAAAGTTAACATCATCATTATTATTATTATTATTATGTGCCGTGTCGTTATGACGTGGGCGATCATGATCTTTCCATGACCATGATTGTTCTTGGCAAAATTTTCTGCAGAAGTGGTTCGCCATTGCTGCCTTCTGGGCAGTGTCTTTACAAGACGGGTGACCCCAGCCATTATCAGTACTCTTCAGAGATTGTTTGCCTGGCATCAGTGGTCACATAACCAGGACTTGTGATATGCACCAACTGCTTATATGACCATCCACCACCTGCTCCCATGGCTTCATGTGACCCTGATTGTTGGGAGGGGGTGGGGGAGCATGTTAAGCAGATGCTACACCTTGCCCAACGGTGACCTGCAGGCTGGTGGAGGGAAGGACTGCCTTATACCTCTTTTGGTAGAGACATATCACCACCCCAACACCCAATAAAGCTAACAGGACACTAAAAGGATGTGGGTAATAAGAGAATGAGAAAATACTGGCATCAGTCATAAAAGAGAACTGAAAAATATTCTATGTGCATGTGAACTGTGAACAGGCAAAAAAACTGGAAGGTGGGGGGGGGGGGAATACAGCACTACTTATGCTAAATAGTTTCGGTTACCTAGGTTTGATCCTAACCTTAGGTGCTATCTGGAATTGTCACCTTCTGCCTCAAACTATATGATTTTCTTCAAGGTCTTACAGTTCGCTTGTATGGTCTCAAATTTGTATGAGCTGGTGGATTAATTGACATTTGCAAATTGCACTCAGTTTTGCTGGTGGCAGAGAAAGGGCCTGATGAAAGGCTTATTGTGGCAATATGAGACTTCATAGAGGTGTAGACAGTCAGGTGGAATGGGCTGATAGGTGGTAGATGAAATTCAACGTCAAGAAATGTGAAATGATACATTTTTGATAGGAAGAACAGGAAGAGGAAATATAAACTGAAGGACAGAATTCCCTAAGGAGTAAAAGAACAGAGCTTCAGATTTATTTGTGTGAAGTTCATTGAAAATGGCAGGGTAGATTAATAATATGGTTTTAAAAAAAGCATATAGACTTCTGGACTAATAAATTGAGTCATTTAGTACAAGACCATGAGTCATGACAGATCTTTGTAAGACACTGATTCTCCCTTAACTGGAATATTATATTGAATTCTTGGTTTCAAACTTTAGAAAAGTCTACAGACTTTAGAGAAGGTCTGGAGATTTAAGAGATTTCAAATGACAGGAAAGTGACAGTAACTCCAACCATGTGTTACAACAGTGGTATACAGAAGAGCAACTCTGAATGCACAATACATCGAGCCTTGAAGTGAATGAGCTACAGCAGCAGAAGACCACAACGGGTTCTACTCCTGTACCTAATAAAGTGGCCACTGAGTGTATTATGCACTGAGTGGTTATGATCCAGAATCGATTACTGGGGGTGGGGTGGCCAGTAGTGTAGGGTTAGCACAACGCTTAACAGTACAGGCGACCTGGGTTCATTTCCTGTTGCTATCTGTAAGGAGTTTGTACGTTCTCCCCGTGACCACATGCATTTCCTCTGGTTGTTCCGGTTTCCTCCCACATTCCAAAGACGTACCAGTTGGCATGTTAATTGGTCATTGTAAATTGTCCCGTGATTAGGCCAGGATTAAATTTGGGGATGGCTGGGCGATGTGGCTCAAAGGGACAGATGGGCCTGTTCCACGCTGAATCTCAAATAAATAAATAAAATATATTAAAAATAAATAGTGATAATAGAGTCAGTAAAGTATTGGAAAGGAAACTGGATAAATATCTGAAAGGAAATACATTGGGAGGGTGAGTCTAATTTGATTTATCCTAAGTAGAGTCAGCAGGGACTTGATAGGTCAAGTAGTCTCCAAATAGCTATAACCATTTCGTATGGTAACTGAATTTTTCAGGTTTTGTTTCTTTCACTCTAAGTAGGAATTGATCAACTTTGACCGTACGTAGCCATGGTTACCAAGGACACTTTGGTTTCAATAGCTAATAAGACCTGCACCATACTGCTTGCCTTGCTGTTATTTCTTGGTCTAGTTTGGGGTTATATAGCTGGATTTCAGCTCCTTCATGGACGAAAAACAACATTGCTTGGTATTTACGGATCCCTGATCATCAGCCACTTCTTCTTTCAAACAATGTTTGCCCTGTTTGAGTGTAACAAGATGAAAAATGACATTCCTCAGTGCTGCAGTGCTAAGTCAGTGGCCATAACCATATCTGCTTATCAAGAAGATCCTTTCTACCTGCAACAGTGCCTTAAATGTGTGAAGAAAATAGCGTACCCAATCCAGAATTTGAAAATTATAATGGTCATTGATGGGAACTCAATAGAAGATCAATACATGATGGACATATTCAAAGAGATTTTCTACATGGAAGATATTGGGACATATGTATGGCAGGGCAACTATCATTCTAGAAATTTTGATAGAAGTATATGGAATAAAGAAGAAGATAACAGCCAAACATCACAAAGCGATCCTGTTAATCTGTTTTATGGGGAGGCAAGTGTTGGAAATCCAGAGAGATTGGAGGTCGAATCACTAATCCGCACTAAACGTTGTGTTTGCATCATGCAAAAAAGGGGAGGAAAGAGAGAAGTACTGTACACAGCCTTCAAAGCTATTGCTGACACAGTGGATTACATTCAGGTATGACTAATGTCATTACTTTTTTCTCAAATGTTAGCCTTTACATTGATATAAATCTATCTCCCGTATCAAAGAAATGCTGTCTCTGATTCATTATACAGATGCCTTTCTACAAAAAAATTCACTGGTACCTCATCCAATAATCAGAATCTATTTATTATTTTGCAGAGTAGATAGCAGTAGAATTAATTGTACTGACCTTGCAGTACAGCCCAAATTTCCTAGAAAGGGATTTAAGCTAGAAGAGTAGAATTCTGAGGACAAGTGGTAAAAGCAAGAATTAGCACCTTAAAAATAGATCTATTTAACAACAGGGTTTAAAATGGTTTGGGAAAATCTAGAAGTCTCTTCTCTAATAACTGGGGGGTGGGGTGGTGGTTAGTTGAAAAATTTAAAACTGGAATTACTAGATTTTTTTAGGCAGGTACACTGGAAAGAGATACATTTGCAATTTGGTATGATGAATTGAAATAATGTTTTGATGATATCATGTAGTTGTCTTGCTTTATGTCTGTCAAGATGTGCTTTTATTTCCACAATCTTCTGCCTCCACCACAGAATTTGCCTATATCTTGGTCATCTCTCAGCTATCAGCCGGATGCTTAGTGTTCTCTTTTTGTTGAAGCTTCACATTTATTACAGAGAAATCTTAGTATAGTTTTCATCAAGACAATCCAGCTACTTTTGCCCTCTGTACCTATAAAACTGGAACATTGCACATTAGATACAGAGTTTCGTTCACAGCTGTGAGGTAGCCACCGCCATAGCTTGATTCTTCACTTTCTGGCCTTTTCTTTCCCCATTGGGCTTGCACAGTCAGAACTATTGAAAAGGGTGCCAAATAATTATTAAAACAACATGCAGCACCTGTCCCTCTTCCAGTACTCTTTATATTTTGAATGTACTTTTGTTTGTATGGTGAATTGATAACATGCTTACAATTATGACCTGTGTATGACTTTAATGATATTGGGTATTCTGATACAATGGGTATACCTATTTGACCTATTATTCTGCCTCTTAATATACCTTTGTAGACAAGTTGACTATTACCCAGATAAAGTTAGGGGAATTTTCTTGATCTACTGCAACTTTCCTTGATAACAATGCTTATTGTCAATTCATTTCAATTGTTACAAAAACATGAATACTGGTTATCTAAAATGTACAATGCTTTCCCCTGTCAGCTGATTAAATTTGAATATGCTCACATATATCCTTGTCAATAGATTGTGTGTATTCAAATGAACTGGATATCTTTATTAAAGGGTTATGTAACTTTTAGGTCTGTGATTCTGACACAAGCCTTGACTCGCAAGCAACTGCAGAACTGGTTAAAGTATTAGATTCAAATGAAAGTTATGGAGCAGTCGGAGGTGAAGTGCGAATTTTAAATGCCACTGACTCATTCGTAAGCTTCATTAGAAGCCTGCATTACTGGACCGTGTTCAATTTGGGACGAGCCTGCCAATCTTATTTTAACTGTGTCTCTTGCATCAGTGGACCTTTAGGTAAGGAACGTAGGTAAAAATAAAACAGGATCTCTTCGAGAATGTCACAATCTTAGAGAGATATTAAAATATACACTTCAGGTATAAATGCAATTTCCACACAATTGCTCAAGGTAATGCCCTCTCCTTAGAAAAATTACCATCAGCACAGACTATTATGCAGATTATACTAAGCCTGAATAAGATTCAAATAATAAGATACCATATTTTGATTTCAAAAGCCAGTCAAAAAGATAGTCCAGTACTAAGGTATCAGCTAAAATAAAAGATTGATGGTTCTTAATTTCAATGAGAATATTGCACAGTGAAAATAGCATTGAGGCTTATAAATAACAAGATATTAAATATATTAAGATATTAAAATGCACCAAGTTCTTGTGAGTTCACATCATGGATGACCTCACTTGGTCCCTCAATGTCACCTCCCTGAACAAGAAGGCATAGCAGCCTCTCCACTTCCTAAGGATATTGAGGCAAGCGAAATTCCCTCACCCCCTCCTCTTAACTGCATTTTACAGGAGCACCATTGAAAGCATCCTGACAAGCTGAATCTCCATCTGGTATGGGAGCAGTCGAGCATCGGATCAGAAGCCCCTACAAAGGACTATGAGAATGGCTGAGAGGATCATAGGTGTCTACCTACCATCCATTGGGGACATTTATCAGGAGCACTGTCTGTGCAGGGCCCTTAGTATTATTAAGGATCCCATCCCAGCCATCCATCCAACATCCTCTGACTTTCTACCATCAGGCAGGAGAGCCTGATGCATAAAAACAAGAATGGTCAGGATAGGAAACAGTTTCTTCCCTCAGGCCACTAGGCATTCGAACTCCCTGCCGCATCGCATTTGAAGTTAATCTGTTCCGTACCTTACGATATTTAATTTATGCTTTTTAGTTTATTACTTATGCATGATTCATCTGTAGATTTTTTCCTTGCCTTCATAAGTTATCGTGTGTTGTGTGTACTCCTGTGTTTTGCTCCCTGGTTTGGAGAAATATTGCCTCATTTCTATATACATTATATGGTTATATATGTTGTATACATGTTAAATGACAATAAACTTGACTTAATATGTGGAACTGCTGATAGTAATATCAATATATCAGTAAAGGAGAGTCAGCAAAGAAACTTGAGCTCAACTGATCTGTATTTGTTTATAACAATGAACATTTGTTTCAGGGATGTACAGGAATAATTTGGTCCAACAATTACTTGAGCCCTGGTACAACCAGAGATTCCTTGGAGTCCGGTGCACATTTGGCGATGATCGTCACCTAACTAATAGGGTGCTCAGTCTGGGCTATTCCACCAAGTAAGAAACAAATCCAGCTTTTTCTCAGTTATGCAATATCATGACTTGTATTGTAGTCAGTGTTAGATATGAGCATTTTATGCCTACTTAGGTTAGACATACAGTATTGTTAAAAAAAAGAGCATAAATTTTCTTAAGTGATTCTTTTCTCCAAATTTTTTTCTCCCTGTAAATCACTGCTCCTTGTTGAGATTTAGATCTACTGGCATCAGACATCTGATCAAACTTTCCTTGTAAATACTAGCAGACCATTTAAACATGAAGAGTGTCAGAGCCAAGCCCACTCCTGAATTGAATTGACTTCCTGAAATCAAAACAAAAAATTCTGGAAATACTCAGCAGGTCAGAGGGCATCTATAGAAAGAGAATGAGTTAACATCTCAGTCTGAAGATTTTTTTTCAGGTGAAGCATTTATTCTGTTTCTCTTTCCACAGATACAGCTTGATTTGCTCCATCTTCTGTCTAAATTTCGAGCATCTGCAGATTTTTTGATTTGCAATTGGCACTGTTTCAAGTTGGCATCACTCAACAGTAATTTGAGCAGGAAGCATCAAGTTACAAAGTTGATTTTTTTCCACGTAGTCACAGACTCGAGTGCATCCTTACTTAAGTCCATTTCAGTGAGATTATTGAAGAGCCTTGCTTTATAGGCTCACAAACATATCAAGCACTGAAACAGTTTTCTTCACAGTGATCCAACTTTAAATTGGTTCAACTTGTCTTTTCTTGTGCTTTAGCCATAACCTTTTTTTCACCTTTGTATAGCAAGATACTTGCAGAGATTGGTACAAGTTAGATTACAATGCAAAGCATGTCAGTCTTCTGGGCCATTGTACTGAAGGTGTGTGCTAAATTTTATTAGGGTAAAATCCAAGTTAATTCTGGAAAACCAGGACTCAGTAATGAAACTGTATTTTTGTTTCACTCAATCAGATATACACCCAAGGCTTGGTGCTATACAGAAACTCCAGTTCCATATCTACATTGGCTCAATCAACAAATACGTTCAACCAAGTCATCTATCATTAACTGGTTCTTCAGTTCTCTTTTCTGGTATAAGCACCGTCTGTGGATGACATATGAGGCAATGATTATGGCTCTGTTGCCGTTCTACATTTCTCTGACCACCATTAAGTTATTTTACTATGGGTGCCTTTGGAACATTCTATGGATGTTCCTTTGCTTCCATGGGTTTGCACTCATTAGAGCAATCATTGCCTCTTATATAAAGGGAAGTCCAGTGATGATCTACTTATCTCTGCTTCCATTTTTTTATATGAGTGGATTACTGCCAATCAAATGCTTTTCTCTTCTTACCATTACCAACACCAGCTGGGGAACATCTGGATACAAAGAGGGAGTCAAGAACTACATTCCACTGTTTCCAGTCTTTGTTTGGGGCATTATCCTCTGTGTGGGTTTGGTTCGGACAATCATCACAGAGAGTGAAGGTAAATGGAGTCACCTTGAGCAGGGTTCAGAACAATATTATGTTTTATACAGTTCACTGACATTATTTTTATTTTATACAGTGCTGATTGCAATTTACCATCTGTGGTCATGTCATCGATATAGAAGGAATGCTCTAAAAACATATTGTGTTGAAGTGTAGAGAAACTATGCAAATTAGTTAATGATTACCAAACCTTTGTTTAACTCCTTGTAGAAAGCTTTACGTGTCATGGTTTTACAGGTTCTGGTTTTTGTTCTTGAGGAGTTATATTCTCTCTCTCTCTCTCTGCAGTCGCTCCTGGGTCATTGACCTTCCATATTCAGTACCCTATGCCATTTTACTACCTGCCAGCCTTACTTTATGAGAAATTACAGATGCACATGTGCAGTGTTCCTCTATTTCGTGATATGCCACAATGCATCACAGTTCTTGTGTGTTTTTTGTAGTGCTATATTCTCTAAATCCACGGTTCAGTGTTTGTAAGGTTCAATAGTAAAGGACATACCTCAATTCTGTTGACTGTTAACAGTTCTAGAAAATTATATTAATAAATCTTTCATTCTATTGTTCACCATCATGATTGTGTAGATTTGTTGAATTTTTCTACAAATAGGAAATAATGATCATTAGGTGTTTTGTTCCAGAACCTAGTAGGTCTGGCAGAGGCATGAAAGTATGTTTACCTGTGTGTAGAGTGACAGCAGTGAGATTAAAATACCACTTTAAGAAATGGTTGTCCTGCAATATCCATAATATGCCATTTGATCCCTAAGGTATTTCTATGATATCGGGTCATTATAACAGGCTTGAGAAATTTGTGAACAAGATGGAGAACATTTAAACACAAATTAATAGGATTTTTCACAGGTTAACTATACCACATATGTTGATGATCTATTCGACTGCAAAGATTGTTTTCATGTGGCAGTCATTGTCTTTGGGCTAATAGATGTTAGAAATTCTCTTTCCAGATTGTAGTCCATTGATCTTTTCCAGGATACATATCTTGTGAGCAATGTATGAGAATTGCTCACTGTTCTATTTGACACAGCTAACAAGTTAAATATGATCCTCAGTTCCAGCAAGCTATTCATGAAACCCAGATATATAGACACATAGTCTTCCTCCTGTTAACTCATTGTTTCATAAATTCTGAATCATAAAACAAAGGTCTACTTGTGAATGGAAATAAGTATAACACAAATTTCAACTTTGCAGGTTCTGAGCTCTGTTAATACAGCATGGTCATTCGTCTATGCATGCTCCTATATAAAGCATGCATTATCAATTTGTTTGCTAGAGAACAAAATTAGGCAGGTACTTCGTAAGCTTGAAGAAGCGAGAGTAAAGGCAGATTTTACATGTTAATTACCCCTAGGGTTCATTTTTTTCTGTGCACTGTCACTTTAAAATGCTGGGAGAATGAGACTGACTTTTAGACACTGTTTGAGCTGCTCCTGAGAGAGAGAGAGGTGGAGTTATTTGATGGACAATTGAAAGTTATGTTTTCTCTGCAGCTTGTTTACTTTTTACAAGGACAGTTACAGACACACACAGTTAGAGTCAAGATGGATTCAGTCAATGGAAGACACCAGTGAGTAGATCGCTGGTTTAAACTTTCAGTAGCCCAAAAGAGGTGAGTTGAGATCGATCCAGAGTATTGATAAATGACTCTCACAAGTTTGCTGCAACTAGAAGAAGTTTGCAGAGAAGAGAAGAGAGGAGAGGAAGGTTTGAAACAGAAGAGACCTAGTGACAAAGAGATCACTGTTTGGACTCTCTAAGTAGCCCACGAGAGTGAGTTTGTCTCCATTCAGGTACAAAAGTGTGATTGTCACGTAGTTAATCCATAGGAGTGGGTTCTCTGGTGAGCGGAAAATCTTTGTGAATACCACGTGTGTGTTTACCCTTTGTCTGAGTGTGGTAGTTCACTGAAGAAAGGCAGCTCTGTGGCAAATAACTGTTGGAGTTATTTCGTATGTTGTGGAACTGGATAAGTGGCTGTCACGTTGTGTGGATTGGGGTAACCTTGTGGAATTAACCAGTATGTCGACCCTTACCAGGGTGGTGGTTTCCTTGAAGATGGACCCCTTTGTATTAAGCTACTGTTGATGATATTTTGTGTGAGGATTCAGAGGATTCCTGACGACACCTGTTTGTTTAGATTACAAATCTCTCTCTCTCACTTCAATTCCGTGCATCTGAACTGAACTTTTCTTACACACCATCGTAAGACTGTATCACTTACCACCTACGCTAGAAAAAGTTTGGGGATTTATGTATTTACACCTATATATACATAACACCGTTAACTCTTGATTTACCTGGTTGAAGTTACTATATGACGTAGTTACTAATAAAATAGTGTTTTGTTAACAGCAAAACCAGACTCCAGGTGTGCTCTGTTGTTGCTGATACTTTTACAGGGTTGCATGTACGTAACACACAGCATAAATGTACATGGTAAGCACAGTTTAAACCTAACACAATTATGATCTTATGGTATCAGTGTTGAGTTACATGCTAATACTTCTGTCTATATGCACTCTCACTACCAACTAGCACAGAGGGGACAATGCCAGCAATGACAATGAAAATGGAAACAAAAACAACTTTTCATAGTTTAACATCTGTTTCAAATTTGGAAATAAAAGGTCTCGGGTAAGTGTTGAGAAAAGCCTGGGGTATTTCCTGTTTAAACAGTTTTCTACCTCTTCCCTCTATTCTACTCCCTAGTTTCTTCCAAAATGAACTCTTTGCCAGTGAGATTTGCTAATTAAGATCAAAGCTGAAGCAGCACTCCAATGAAACCAGTTCATTGCAGTACACATTCTCCTCCGCACAATAGCATCACTGAGTCCCGCAATATGGAATGGAGCTCACTTCTGCCACACAGTGGCATTAAATTGATGTTATTTTTAAAAAACTCTAATGCCTGATCCTCCAATGCAGTAGTGAAATTGCCTGTTCCTCAGCTCATATTATTGGCAATGGCACAAGAAACCCAAATTCTGATTAATACTCTTTCTGATTCTGATTACCGGTAATTCTGATTAATTTTGAGAGTGAAAATGCTATAACTTCCTTTTAGAATGAAATTGACTCACACAATAAACTGCTTTCATTTATGACACACCAAAACAGAATTATTGGCTTCAGTGATGATGGGAAAAACAAAATTACGTAATCACTGACTGAACACCTATCACAAACAAGGGAAAATCTGCAGACGCTGGAAATCCAAGCAACACACACAAAATGCTGGAGCAACTCCGCAGGACAGGCAGCATCTATGGAAATGAGTACAGTCGACGTTTTGGGCTGAGAACTATGTGCATCTTTCATGCTGTCCTTGTGGGTTTGGTTTTGCTGGCTATATCCAAATAAATGACATTTTCAAATTAAATGCTTGATTAAGTAAGGTGACCAAGTTATAATGCCAGATTCAGAATGCTCTTGAAGAGGTACTTCAGGATATTTGTATGAAATTGTTTTCAATGTTCTGAGTTATACAGTAAGGTAAACAAAACTCAACAAGGTTTTTTTCTACATCTAGTGTATTCAACAAAACAACTCGATTGTAAGCAAGGTGGCAGAGCAGAAACCTAATTAGTCAAGTCAAGTCAAGTCACTTTTATTGTAATTTCGACCATAACTGCTGGTACAGTGCATAGTAAAAATGAGATGTTTTTCAGGACCATGGTGTTACATGACACAGCACAAAAACTAGACTGAACTACGTAAAAAAAAACACGGAAAAAACTACACTAGACTACAGACCTACCCAGGACTGCATAAAGTACACAAAACAGTGCAGGCATTACAATAAATAAACAGGACAATAGGGCAGTGAGGTGACAGTCCAGGCTCTGGGTATTGAGGAGTCTGATAGCTTGGGGGAAGAAACTGTTACATCGTCCGGTCATGAGAGCCCGAATGCTTCGGTGCCTTTTCCCAGATGGCAGGAGGGAGAAGATGAGCACTAACCAATCAGGAGGGATGGGCCACCAGACTAGACATGTGCAGTCATTATCCCTGAAGAAGATGGCAAAGTTTGTCATCAAAACATTGATTATAATCAATATCTGTACTCAGCTGGAGGCCCGAGAAGAGTTTATTCACAATAAGGCCAGACTTGTTTTCTTAATTTTTTAATCTCAAAAAGTGGACATAAGCATTTTCATTTAAAAGAAAATCTGAAAAAGTACACCGAACATGTTTTAAGACCATTAGTGGACCCTTTTCAGCCTGCTTAATGACATGTTTCTGCTGGTACTTAGATCCTTGAATGGTCCAATGGTTCTACTTAATATCGGAGAATGCATAAAATATACAACCTGAAAACCTGAAAAAAAAAACATCCTCAAAACAGAGAAAAAACCCAAAGAATGAATGACAGAAAAAAACTTAAGAGCCCCAAAGCCTCCTGGTCCCCTCCCACACAAAAGCAGCATCAACTTTTCCCCTACTTATTGTGGCAGAAAGCATCAGCACTCCCACCACCCACCATGCAAGAAACATGAAACCCCCAAAGACCATGATCTATAGTCCATCAAAAACTGTTCATCCCAACAGTTCAACATCCCACAGGCTCTCTCACTAATGTGAGAGACAGGTACCACTCCTTCCCTTTCCTGTGTTAGTGAGAGAGAGCACCTGTGGGATGTCAATGATTCCTGTGAGTCATTGCACCAGTTGCTCCAAACATGAAGCTAGACGTATCCTGATATGAGACTTCCAGTTAAGATGATTGCAAGTGTTAGCTTTATGCAATTTGATAGAAATTCCCTGTATCCACAGTCATACAACCTGCCTGTACTTCGGCTTCATCAAGCCTACACCAAGTACCTGTCTAATTTTGGTCTCTCTCAAAGAATATTGATGTAGTATGCTTCACATTTAATTATGAGCAGCAGGAGCCTCCATATGATGCTGTGTTACAGTGTTCCTTCATAACAAGAGGGATTGGGGTAATATATTGGCCCATTGGTGTATGTCAAGATTCTAATTCTTAAGGTGGTTAATTTTCAAGCTCGGTTACTACATCTGTTCACTAAGCACGGATCCTCATGAAAGTCCAACAACCTGAGTGGCTTTCAAAGGCAGCTAATTATTTCTTTTGTATGAAAGAAAGCCTGTAACAAACATTCTAAACACTTGCCAATACACAACCAATTAAATGTTCTGGTACTATTATTGCCTGGCAACAGTTAAGACGTTTGGATCACAGAGGGCCAGATACAGTGCTGTCATCTGCAATAAAGGCAAAACCAGATACAGAATTGATCAAATGCAATGTCAACCTCCATCCAGGCATGCTGCACTGCAAAGCATGGGGCTGCTGCAGAAGAACTGCACATACAGAAACCATTATTGCATATGTATCATGTTAATCCTTCACTTGCCTGAGAACTCATGCTCAGATCTTATATTTTTTCCTAGCCTGTCATTTAACCTTGACAATGAAACCTTAGTCCATTTGTCAAAGACTGCTAGAGCTGTGATTTTTTAAAATCATTCTAAAGGCTTTCTTCAGTGTGATCTCTTGTTTTGCTGTATAATTTTATGATTCAGTGACAGAATTGTCACTCTGAAATCAGCATCTGTTCAGGTGAGACCTATCAACATTGGTTTAAAGTTACTGGCAAAAATGTACTTTTAAATGGTATACAAAAGGGAATATTCTGAACTCGTATACATTTGTAACAATCAGTACTTACCTTTATTGAGATACATGCATCATTTGTGCCACTGCATCTATGGAAGGTGATTGATTAATTTACAATCCACCAAGATCTCTGTTTAGAGATACTGTACCATTAAAAATGAATTGGACCAGAACCATGCAGACTTTTTCAATATGTGATCAACTGCTCATATATTTAAACAGTAACATTATGGGTATACTGGATGAAGGATCATTTGGAATTTAGTCAAAGTGCTTAACATGTTGCATCATGCAGCGGTTCCTAAGCTTTTCAGTACTGTTAAGCTTGTGTATGAGGAACAGTAGTTATAAATTAGAGACTATCAAATATGATATTTTTCATGTGCACTGTTTATTTTTATATAATTTTATACAAAAATACTCTTAAGGATGGTATTAGTAAAGGAACAATGACAAACTAGGTAAAGTTTCAACCCTTCAGATGGTTAGTTTCTCAATGGGAGAAATTTTTGATGAAATCATTGTATTGGTGGCCATCAGCAAATCTTTGGTTAAGTTTAAATAAAATAAGTTATTGTTTACACAAATTCCTTTGAGTCCAATAGAGCCACACATTAATAATTAGCCTAACTTTAGGAGGATGAAGGATTCTTATACAAATCTTTAAACAATGATTCATTTGCTGGCAAACATTCCTTCTCTATAGTTTACACCAGAAGAAAGGTGGCTTGAGTGAGGCACAGAAACATGATTGGCACCTCAAAACTGAGCTCCAACCAGAATAACAATCTTCAAGGAGGCAGTAGAAAATGTATCCATTCTCTGCAAAATAACCCGAACAAACTCAGTATACATAACTACTTGTGAAAATCATAAAACATTTGATGCTAGAATTAAAGTTTAGATTCAATGTAGAACAAATAGATATTGCTTAAGAGGAAGTATAGTCATAACAGTATTTTTAACTGTCTTGCTTCCCCCAATACTACCCTGCAATAGCAAGTTCTGTGCAAGAGAGTAAAATTAGAGAACACAAATTGACTGAACGAGAAATTGAAAAGATACAGAATGGTGCTACTTGACCATAACCAATGATTGGATACTCATCAAATTAAAATATAAAGCATGGTAACTTATCCCAATTCAGAGTCCCAAGGTTCTCTGATAAATTTGACATTAAAACTTCTGTCCCACTTTTGCAAAATCACAATTACTGTTTTAATTTCCAGAGAACATTTCTAATATGTTGTTGGATTTATATTTAATATAACTTCAATAAGTATTCAATACAGAATAGTTAGCCACAAGAAAAAAAAACACAAATAGAATGTCTCTTAATGGCAAAAGTAGGTCTGACAAGTTACAATTACCCTCAAATAACCTGTACCCTCATGCTTATTCTAGGTTCTGACAGGATCGCTTGGTCTCAGGTATTTTTTATGAACTTTGGACAAACGAGCTAAATTTTAGAAGACTGATTGGTTTTGATATCAGAACAATATTTAAGCAAATGTGGAATTAAGGAGTCACAGTAAAATTGGTCAATGGGATCATGAGAATGTTCTTTTCACTAATTGGAATCATGCCAAAAACATGAACAAATTATGTCTGTACTCAAGATTGTTATTTAGGCCTATATAGGAGATTATTTGCACGCAGTGCGATCCTGTACATGGCAATGGATTAATGACTTAGGCATGTGAATTAAGGGATGTAGTTTTCAAGCAGCAAGGTCCTCTTCCTGAACTCGTGTTTCAAAGGCAATGCCATGATTGAAAAGCAGCCCTTCTGACAATGCTGTATTTCCTTAGTTTACAGTAACAAGACAGAGTGCAGACAATAACTTGGATCATGTTAGCTTATGCCCATGGTTCCAAACTGACATTTTCCCAGTTAAATGTAGTAATACTGGGACTAAATCAGTGTTTTGCTCAATCTTCAAATGGTTAAATTTAATATCAGAGAATATATACAACTTGAAATTCTTACTCTTTACTGAGACATCCACAAAACAAGAACCCCAAAGAATGAGTGACAGAAACATCAGAACCCCGAAGCCCCTCCCCCTCCCACTCACAAGTAGCAGCAGAAGCACCACTGCCCTACCCCCCCCCCCCCACCACCACCATGCAAGTAATTGCAAAAGCTCCCATAGAGACCTCGATCTAGAGTCAATCAAAAACCACAGTCCATCCCAACTCTTCAGTATCTCAGACAGGTGCTCTCGCACTAGTAAGGGAGAAAGAGATCACTCCTGCAACAATGAGAGCAGGAGATCAGCAGCTTGCTGTTCCAATGTTATAATCTTCCCGTTGCCTCTCTAAGCACCCCCCCCCCCAGACTCTTGCTAGATTCCCAATATTTACACTGTACCAGATTAGAGTGTTGAAGGGTCTCGGCCTGAAACATCAACTATACTCTTTTTCCATAGATGCTGCCTGGCCTGTTGAGTTCCTCCAGCATTTTGTGTATGTTGCAAAGAAAATTATCAACTGCTCCCTCCCCAATGCACAAAATAAAAACCAAATTGCACAAATGGCAACAAAACTGATGGAAAACAGAATATAAAACATTAAATTGAAAGAGTCTAGGCACATTCAGTTCAGCTCCTTTCAATCTAGTGCTGAATCATTCGGTATCTTCAGGCCGCCTTGATCAAAAACTCCCAAACTAGTGATTTCATGTCTATTTTAGTTATTTTTTTGTAAAAAAAAAGATACAAGTTAAAAGAGAAAATCCTTGTGATTTTAGCAAAGGTGAGGATATCCCTGATCCAAACTTTTTGAAGGATTTGGTGCTTGAATTTTTACACTGAAGGCCCTATTCCCTCTCAGGTCATGTTGCTAGTGTCCATGATGCTTTGTACTAGCAAGATATGCCCTCTGTGCCAGGTAAGTATCAGTAGGGAATTCTGTTGTGTAAATTTCAATATGGGGGTGCAGATGGGATCCAGCTCAGCATGATCTGGCCAAGTGGATTGAAGAGGTTAAGTAGAGTTAATACAAACATGAGAAAATCTGTAGATGCTGGAAATCCAAAGCAACACAAATAATGCTGGAGGAAGTCAGCAGGTCATTTGGGCCTGAAACATCGACTGTTTGCTCTTTTCCATAGATGCTGCCTGACCTGCTGAGTTCCTCCAGCATTTTGTGTGTGTTGCAAGTAGAGTTAATAACCTGCATCAGTTTGTAATATTGTAATGTTAAATCACTTCTTTGAGGTATGGCAATGAAAATGCAACAGTATTGTCACTGGGTGTCAAAATGTTGGAAACACCCCTGCGCTCAGATCATAGTTCACCTAAAATAGAACTAGAGACAAAAACTGAGTTTAAAAGAAGTTGTGCAACTACTTGACCAAACAGTTGAGTCAGATGTTTTGCAACCAGGTTCACATGTCAATTGTTCATACAAATTGCAAGTTGCAAATATACGTCTCAATGCAACTGAGAGAGATAGGAAATACTAATGTTTTCCACCATTTTCTTCCCTTTTAAGGTGCAATCTTGTGTTATTCATTTCAATTATGCTTCACTGAAATCTTACAAATCAATGCTAACAAGTCCAAGTGTTTTTTTTAATGCTGTTTTATATGGTTCCTCAGATTTATTCCATTATATTTCTTAGCATAGATGTTGGGAAATCTGGTTAATTTTTGATGCTAGCTAAGATAATTTTTCCTGCCACATCTTCTGACCCCAATGATAAACAAAGACAATACAATGTACAGTGCCTGAAGATTCAGCCAAATACTGGGTGGTTTACTTCTCTATTTTGTCACTAGTGAAAATGAAAGAGAAAACTTTGTATATTATCATATTTTCCTGGTCATTGTATGATAAATATAACAAAGGCAGCTCATCCCTCTCCATAGCAACATACACAAAATACTGGAGGAGCTCAGCAGGTCAGGCAGCATCTATGGAAATGAGCAAACAGTTGATGTTTTGGACTAAGGAGCTTCATTTGACATCGAGGCAGTTACTCCACCTTTCATTACAGCCTCTAGTCAGCCAAATTTCTGCTATAGTCCATTTTTTTTCCAAGGCCTCAGTCTTAATGGCAAGCCAAATATACAACAGCCTATCAAATCAGTTTGGCATATCCAGAACAAAACTACACCGTCTTTACTGATATGCCAGCATCATTACGAGAATGATTCCAGGAATGAAAAGGTTACCGTATGAGGAACCTCTGGCAGCTCTTGGGCTGCATTCCCTGGAGTTCAGGAGAATGAGGGGGGGATCTCATAGAAACATTCAGAATGTTAAAAGGCCTGAACAAATTAGATAATGGCAAAGTTATTTCCCATGGTAGGGGAGTCTAGGACAAGAGGGTATGACTTCAGGATTGAAGGAAGTCCATTTAGAACAGAGATGTGGAGAAATTACTTTAGTCTGGTAAATCTGTGAAATTTGTTGCCACGAGCAGCTGTGGAGGTCAAGTCTTTGGGTGCATTTAAGGCAGAGATAGATTTATTCTTGATTAGCCAGGGCATCAACTGGTTTGGGGTGAAGGCAGGGGAGTGGGGATGTCTGGAATAGACAATAGGTGCAGAACTAGACCATTCGGCCCTTCGAACCTGCACCGCCATTCTGAGATCATGGCTGATCATCTACTATCAATACCCTGTTCCTGCCTTGTCCCCATATCCCTTGATTCCCCTATCCACGATACCTATCTAGCTCCTTCTTGAAAGCATCCAGAGAATTGGCCTCCACTGCCTTCCGAGGCAGTGCATTCCAGACACCCACAACTCTCTGGGAGAAGAAGTTTTTCCTTAACTCTGTCCTAAATGACCTACCCCTTATTCTCAAACCATGCCCTCTGGTACTGGACTCTCCCAGCATCTGGAACATATTTCCTGCCTCTATCTTGTCCAATCCCTTAATAATCTTATATGTTGCAATCAGATCCCCTCTCAATCTCCTTAGTTCCAGCGTGTACAAGCCCAGTCTCTCTAACCTCTCTGCGTAAGACAGTCCAGACATCCCAGGAATTAACCTCGTGAATCTACGCTGCACTTCCTCTACAGCCAGGATGTCCTTCCTTAACCCTGGAGACCAAAACTGTACACAATACTCCAGGTGTGGTTTCACCAGGGCCCTGTACAAATGCAAAAGGATTGCCTTGCTCTTGTACTCAATTCCCTTTGTAATAAAGGCCAACATTCCATTAGCCTTCTTCACTGCCTGCTGCACTTGCTCATTCACCTTCAGTGACTGATGAACAAGGACTCCTAGATCTCTTTGTATTTCTCCCTTACCTAACTCTACACCATTCAGATAATAATCTGCCTTCCTGTTCTTACTCCCAAAGTGGATAACCTCACACTTATTCACATTAAATGTCATCTGCCAAGTATCTGCCCACTCACTCAGCCTATCCAAGTCACCCTGAATTCTCCTAACATCCTCATCATATGTCACACCGCCACCCAGCTTAGTATCATTAACAAACTTGCTGATGTTATTCTCAATGCTTCATCTAAATATAAATCTATATATTTGGAAGAATTGGATCAGCCCATGATTGAATGGTGGAGCAGACTCTACGGGCCGAATGGCCTACTTCTGCTCCTATGTCTTATGGCCTTACAGTCTTATCATTATCTTGAGTCCTAATGAGGGGTCCTGGCCCAAATTGCTGACACTTTATTTCTCTCCATAGATGCTGCATGACTTGCTGAGTTCCTCCAGCATGTTGTGTGTTGCTCTGGATTTCCAGCACCTACAGAATCTCTTGTGTTAATCATCCCTCTCCAATAGGTTGATTAACAAAGTGAATGTAAAGCTAAGTGCAGCTATAATCTTGAGACTATAAAGAAGTGAAAAAAACTTATTGTGCCGTTTTGTTGCCTGGATACTAATCTTTCATAATCAGTTAAGTAAAATTATCAGCACTTGATAATACGTGAAAGTAGTTCAAATTAACACCACAGCACAGAGAAAATGAAAGGATGCAAATTTATTTTTGTGGTTGCATGTTGCATTTTGTCAGCTATGTTTTCTTTCAAACCCCTTTAGGAATTTGTTTAGATTTACATTATTTTTGATCTCAAATGTGCAACCAGATTGATATCTTGCTTTGCTAGTTACTGCTGTGGGTCAAGAATACCACCTGAGTATGTTGTCTAACTGGCACAGTCTTACTGGCTTAAGGAAATGATCCTGGAAGTCTTCAACAAAGACTCCCAAGCCCCACGTCCCATGGCATCAGGTCAAACATGGGCAAAAATCACCTGCTGATTATTACTATCAATCTCCCTAATTAATATCCCACCATGTTCAAGAAAATTTGGAAGAAGTATCACCTGGACCAAGATAACCTGAAGAAGAATCAAGTGCCACCAGACAAAGGAGCTGGTTGTGGGTTACAGGAGGAATGGAGATGGGCTAACCCCTATTTACATCAATGGATCTGGGCTCAAGAAGGTAAGCAGCTTTAAATTCCTTGGCATCCACATCACAGAGGACCTCACATGGTCTGTATACACCAGCTGTGTGGTGAAAAAGGCACAACAGCGTCTCTTTCACCTCAGATGGTTGAGGAAGTTTGGTATGGGCCCCCAAATCCTAAAAAAATTCTACAGGGGCACCATTGAGAGCATCCTGACTGGCTGCATCACTGCCTGGTATGGGAACCGTACCTCCCTTAATCGTAGGATTCTGCAGAGAGTGGTGTGGACAGCCCAGCACATCTGTAGTTGTGAACTTCCCACTATTCATGATATTTACAAGGACAGGTGTGTAAAAAGGGCCTGTAGGATCATTGGGGACCCAAGTCACCCCAACCATAATCTGTTCCAGCTGCTACCATCCCGAAACGGTACCGCAGCATAAAAGCCAGGACCAACAGGCTCTGGTACAGCTTCTTCTAACAGGTCATCAGATTGATGAACTCACGCTGATTTGAGTGTACTCTATATTACACTGAGTGTTCTATTTATTATAAATTACTATGATTGCACATTGCAGATTTAGATGGAGACGTAACGTAAAGATTTTTACTCATGTCTGTGAAGGATGTAAGAAATAAAGTCAATTCAATTCAATTCAATTCAACACAGGGTCTGAGGCTGGCAGTGAACAAACCAGCATGAAGGTAAAGCTTCTAACAGTCTAACTTTTGCAATGCAAGTATAAAACTTACTTCCTTACTTACTGTCTGTTACACTGCTGGCGTTTCGGCCAGCAATGAAGGTCCTCTATCTCTGGTGGAGTTCAGAACTTCCTGCATCATGTCAGTAGCTCTCGGTTTTCACTATTGTCAGCCATGCAAGTCCTGGGTGGAGACTCAGGAGTATCGTTGAACTCAGAACTCAGAACTCAGTAGAAGGATACTTCACTGTTGCTTCCATAACAATTTTGTTTTACCAGTCGAAGTTGTTAGCCCTGAGCTGAATCCCCAAACCTGGAGGACTAGTGGACCACTCTTAGTCTGTCCTCTACTCTTTGACCTTTTTGGCAAGGATAACCCTACTAAAAGTCGAAGCATAAAGCCCTGATTCCAGTCAACATAGCTCTCTGAGTTATTTAGGCACGCAAGACTCCAAAGCACGACAAGGTTGTGGTCCTCTTAGAGGAAGCATAAAACAGAATCCAAAAATATTCCATGGACATGTGAACAAGAAAGGGAAGTTAGAATCAAATAGAATTTATTCATGGAGACACTAGGCATTGTAGGAGTATTATGCAGAATCCTACATCAGCCTTCAGCAAGCAAGATAATGATGCTGGAGTATCAGAAAAGATGATGTAACTTTCTTCTGTATATGCCAAACTGAAAATGTATTTGATAGGCTGCTGTATATTTGGTTTGCCATCAAGACCGAAGCCTTGGATAAAATTTGGCTAACAAGCAGCAGTAGTGACAGCAGAGTAACTACCTTGATGTCAAAGTAGAATTGGACCAAGTATAGCTTCAAGGAGCCTTGTTAAAACTGATGTTAATAGATATTAAGAAGAAAAGCACTTAATTAGTTAAAATTCATACCTTGCTAAACTGGACTCTGACAACTAGCACTCATTCATCAATAATACTTAATTTACTTGTATACAAGGAGAACAGTTCAGCCCTGTCTTTAAACTGTTTTGAAGATGCAGCTCAGAACTGTCCATTTTAATACAGTTATTGATCCTTATGCAACTTCTAATTCCATCTTTTTGCATATAAGTACCAATCATAATACATATTTCATTTGTTAACAATGAATCAAATCAATATGTTAAAGGCCAATGATACTTGAAAATCAGTTTTATAGATAGAGGCTTTTGTCCAGGGCTGAAATGGTTGCCACAAGAGGACACAGGTTTAAGGTGCTGGGGAGTAGGTACAGAGATGTCAGGGGTAAGTTTTTTTACTCAGAGAGTGGTGAGTGAGTGGAATGGGCTGCCGGCAACGGTGGTGGAAGCGGATATGATAGGGTCTTTTAAGAGACTTTTGGATAGGTACATGGAACTTAGAAAAATAGAGGGCTATGGCTAAGCCTAGTAATTTCTGAGGTAGGGACATGTTCAGCACAACTTTGAGGGCTGAAGGGCCTGTATTGTGCTGTAGGTTTTCTATGTTTCTATAAAATCTGTCCAATAGTTAGTGAGTATCCTTATCTTGTTGGTATATCTAGTAGCCTTGGTTCCCACACTTTGTACCTCTTTATATATAGCTCTTTATTCAATGTTCTCAAGCTTCAAGCTAGTTAATTCTCAAGGTTTGAGTTGTTCATGTAGCCACGTTCAGCTAGAGAATTGCCCAATGTCTGCACATTGTCTCTGTCAGCACATCATCTTAACCACTGCTGTGTTGCAACTTCTAAGGAAGATGCTGTAGATGCTGGAGGTCAACCATCTTCAGCACTTACACCTCAGCTGAAATGTCTTTTGCTGATCATTATTGTCTTTAGTTTCATTGTAAGAACAGAAGAAGGTATATTTTCTCATGATGGCACAATGCGCAATTCCATTCTCAGCTCTTCAAAAAAGAAGCAGTTGATGCCTGCTTGCAGCAAGACCTTGATTACAACCAGGAACACATTGGATAGGGTGCATGTGACGTTTGCACCACAAAAGTGCTGGAAAGTGATCATCTGTAACAGCAGAATCCAAAACCTGCTCTTCATATCCAATATCACTAACTTTAATATCATGAAGTCACCACTGACTAAATACCTAACAGAGCCAACCATACAAATGCTGTAGCTACAAGAATAGGCCAATGTCTAAATATCCTGCAATGTGTTTCATCTCCTAATACTCCGTAAAATCTTTCTGTCATCTATAAAGCTCATCAGAATACAGTACTCTTAATTTATTTTATGAGCATAAACCTAACAGTATTCATGAAGCAAAGACATGTTCCAGGGCAAAGTAGACTACTTAACTGGCACCAAATCTACCATCTTAAATTATTATTCTTTCCATCATCATTGTACAATGGCTACAATGTATAAAGTTACAAAATGCACTGCAATTCTCCCCTCGTTTACACCAATGGCACTTCCTAAATGCATGACGTCTAATGAGAAAGTGATCAGGGGCAGCATGAAAGTGGGAACACAGAACCATGTCACATTTCATCCTCACTTGGAAATGCACTTCCTTCATCATAGCGTTCCAACCAGGAGTGAGCCTTCCCCAGAGGGATTGCAGCCATTCAAGGTGGCAGCTCGCTACCATCTTCTCAAGGGCAAATAGGAAGGGGCAAGAAATGCTGACTTTGTTAGTGGTGCCACATTCTGTAAATGACTAACAGATATTGTGACTGGACCAGCCAGTTCAGAAGGAAATGGTAAATAAATCTGATAATTTGTGGGTTGGTAGGAAAAAAACCATGATTACAAAAGCTATTGAATGTCATTAAAACATAATTTAATGTTTTATATGTTTGATGCTATGTGCTGCATAAACTCAGTCACTTCTCAGAACAACAGGTAGGTAGTAACAGCGGCTTTGTCATTGTCAACAATACTAAATTAAAATATAAATCTCTTTTTTAAAATAGCCACTAAAGTCTATTTTGAGGGAGTTGTGAAATGAGGCATTGAGTGAATTGGTCTGGTGCTGTTTTCCCTTTGTTTACTAAATTTGCAGGATACCATTAGAAGAACAAAATGTCATTAGTACTTTGCTGTATGACACTTGCCTCATCAAAATTCAAAGTACATTTATTATTAAAGTATGTATACTTATACAACCTTGAGATTTGTCTCCTTATGGGCAGCCACAAAACAAGAAACCCGAAAGAACCCATTAAAAAAAGATGAGCAAAGACCCATTGCACAGAGACACAGAGAGATGAGACAATCGTAGATACAATTAAAAAGTTAATATTTTGATGGAATTCATAAACTATTTTTGTTTGTTCATTAGCAAATCAAGCAGTTAATCCTGATGGAGGGTTTCAACCAGAAACATCACCCCCCTTCACCCTGTTCCCCCCCCCCCCACAGCTGCTGTTCAACCTATTGAGTTCCTTCAGCCATTGATACTCCAGATTCCAGCATTCGCAGTCTCTTATACCTCTATCAAGAATTTAGTTTAATGGGAGCAACTAAGGTTGAAGAATCACTCATTTTGAGACTCAAATGCATAGGCACTGCACAGAATGGCCCTCTCTATGATAATCATATGTACAGAGATGCCAATTGTTCACGTGAGTTTAAATAGGCAGTTTCAGTGGTGGAGGAGTATCACAGCTGAACCTCATCCTGCTCAAACCTGACATTCAGACACACGCAGTTTCCATCTGGGTCACTGGACACCAACAGGGAATGTGAACACCTGCTGATTTGTCAAGTTGGGGCAGACTATAATGTTCCAATTCCCAACTTCACTCAAATCAGCAAACTCAAAACATACTAGCAGTCAAACCTGGGATCTTTTGGTTTATACTGTCTTTATCAATGTCACCTGAAACATAATTTATGCAAATTACATTTATCCATGAATATGAGATGATAGAGTAGATTAATTTTGATAAATATAGAATTGTTGCTCACCAATTAAATATAGAAGCAAGCAGCTATTACAGCACACAGCAGAGGAGAGAAGCTGTTCTCAGTGTGAATTGGCTGACGTGGGTGCAAGCTGCACCTGCTACTCCTATGCCCCTAACACCACAATATCTCAGAGCAGATGCTCTCAGTGGTCCTGTTGAAAATAAGCTATCAACATGGGAATAGGCTTGTCATTATAATTTTCCACAACATTGAAAAGAATACTGTCTTGCTTCAAGTCTTTCTCCAAGGACTTTCAAAACAATATTTCTCCATGTTATGAAAGCATCTATTATAAAAATGTATCAAATTAATTCTAACTCAATAAAACACTTCAATACATTTATTTTGTAATAATATAAATTAATCAGAGTTAAGGAGATGCTTGAGGGCCAGACTGAACTAGATCATATGCTGCTTTAACTTTTGTATTCACAATTTCATGATGTTACCTATTAAGACCTTTCCTATCCTGTTATGACCATTCCTTTTTAAAACTGATTTCATCTCTTCCCTCTACAGTACTTCCTTCTACAGAATTTCCTTTTGGATCAGAATTTCAAATTCATCTGCGTTTCTGTTCAGCTCTAAGTTATTCTTAACTATGACTTTAAATCTGGAAAATTACCTTTCTCAGACTTCATTCTTTCTATAATTTACATCTGCATTAAATGGAAGTTGGACTTTGACATTTTAAATTCAGTCTTTGTTGTAAAATTGAGATCATTATATCTGGTAATGTGTGGGGCAAATGTAAAACTGCATACTGCTTTACATTCTGCTAACTGATCCAGAAACCACATGCAACACACACAAAATGCTGGAGGAACTCAGCAGGCCAGGCAGCATCTATGGAAAAGAGTACAGTTGATGTTTCAGGCTGAGAACCTTCATCAGGACTGGAAAATAAAGGATGAAAAGTCAGAGTAAGAAAGTGAGGGTGGAGAAAAACACAAGGTGAGAGGTGAAACCGAGAGGGGCAGGGGTGAAGTAAAGAGCTGGGAAATTGATTGGTGAAAGAGATACAGGGCCTGAGAAGGGGGAACCTAATAGGAGAGGACAGAAGGCTATAGAAGAAAGAAAAGGTGGGAGGAGCACCAGAGGAAGGCGATGGGCAGGCAAGGAGATAAAGTCCGAGAGGGACAAGGGGATGGGGACTAGTGAAGTGGGGGGGGGGGGGGAGGCGTTACCATAAGCTCAAGAAATTGATGTTCATGCCATCAGGTTGGAGGCTGCCCAAATGGAATACAAGGTGTTGCTGCTCAAACCTGACTGTGGCCTCATTGTGACAAGAGAGCAGGCCATGGACAGATATATCAGAATGTGAAGTGGAATTAAAATGGGTGGCCACTGAGAGATCCCTCATTGTGTTAATCTAGATTTTATTTTGATGAACTGTCATAAAAATATAACTAACTCTACTACATCTGATTTCCACCTAAATTTTAAGTTTAATTATAAAATACGCTACTTGTCAAAAATGGTGATGATGACGAGGAGGGGTTGAGGTTTGTATTGGATTCACTCTTCCTACCATTTTAATATAGTCAAGTTCATTAAACAAAGGCTTCTTCCCCTCCTCCCCCCAATACAAAAACATTGTTTGGCATAAGACTCATGGATAGTGTTAACTGCATATCTATATATCTTAAGATATCATAAGATATTTTCCTATATCTTATGGATTTATGGTCTTAAAATACTTAAATTTAGGTTGGTGATTTAAGTGGTTTAAATTATGAAAGCTAATTACGAATGCTATCACATTCCTAATCCATTTCCTTCCCTTTTTTACAACAATGCCCTATCAGAATTTTCTTCTTAACTGTTGCTATGAATTTTCACTCAAATTCCTTGAGGTCATAAGGATTTATTATAGACAAAAACTGAAATTAGTTTTGGAATTTGGATTAAAATCAGAGAGAAAAAAGAATATTTTTAGATTGTTAGATACAAAAGAAAAATTCAGAGTTGATAGAAAGAGTTTAGAGTAATATAGCAGCAGGGACAAAACTCTGTAATTTAGAAATATAAATGACATTATGGTGCCCTGCATGGACTATACATCTTGCTACCTCAGTGAAAAATACAATGTAATCGAAGACCACAACCACCCCATTCTCTCTTCTCCCTTTCTACCATCATGCAGGCTCAAGGATTGCTTCTATCCTGCTTTTATAACACTTCGAAATGGTCCCCTAGTATAGTAAGAAAGATTCTTCACCTCACATTTTATTTTATTTTACCTTACATATTATTGTAACTGCACTTACACTGCACTTGCAATTGTAACACTATATTCTGCACTTTTTTTGTCCCCTTGCACCAGAAGCTTGAATCTAATGCTTTCCCAGCACATATGACAAATAAACTCTTCTCAGGCTTCCAGCCGGGTACAAGTATCTTCAGCAGATGCCAGAGTTTGTCATCGAAACATTGGTTATAATTTATACCTGTGCCTGGTTGGAAGCCCAAGAAGCATTGACAGCTCTTCAAATTCTTCATTTCTAAACATGTAGTTCAATGTGTCAGTGAACATTGTAATTCCGGAAGTTTTTCCCCTCCCCCTTCTCTCTTCTATTCCCCACTCTGGCCTTTTACCTTTTCTTACCTGCCTATCACCTCCCCCTGGGTTCTCTCCTCCTTCCCTTTCTCCTATGATTCACTTTTTTCTCCTATCAGATTCTTTCTTCTCCAGCCCTTTACCTTTCCCACCCACCTGGCTTCACCTATCACCTTATAGCTAGCCTCCTTCCTCTCCCACTCAACACCTTTTAATTCTGGCATCTTCCCTCTTTTTTCTCAGTCCTGAAGATGAGTCTCGGTCCAAAACGTTGACTGTTTATTCAAAGGTTTCAAAGGTACATTTAATGTCAGAGAAATGTATACAATATACATCCTGAAATTATTTTTCTTCGCAACCATCCACAAAAACAGAGGAGTGCCCCAAAGAATGAATGACAGTTAAATGTTAGAACCCCAAATCCCCCCCCAGCTCCCCCCACCCACGCTTAAGCAGCAGCAAAAAAGCATTGGTGCCCCCCCACTGAGCACTCAAGTGTGCAGCAAAGCATCAATAAAGACACAGATTTCCAGCACCAAAAGACTACCCGTTCACCCAGTAATTCTACATAGCAAGGCTCTCTCTCTCTCCCTAATAAGGGACAAAGAGGTGTCCTCGTTTCACAGCAAGAAGGGAGATATAACAAACAACTCGCTGATTTATGATGTTAAAAGTCTGTTGTGCCGCTTTTTCCGAGCTCTGCGCCCAAACAACTCGAGTCTCTGGGCACACAGCCGGCAGCCAGCTCGCTGCTTTCGATCTTCCGTGTAATCCCTCGACACACCAGTTTCCTGCGGAGGAACCAACCTTGAGTCTGCCCGCCTCCAGAGCCACGAAATCCTGGAACCCTGACGATGCGCTAGTCTTCTAGGTCACGTCCTTGGTATATCGAACAAATAGTGGCCAGTCGTGAGACCCCGAGAGCGGGTCCCACTCCCACAAAGAACCAAAGTCAGTGTGTAACTCCAGGTCAGGGTCTTCAAAAGAACCCTGAAAGGAGAAAATAGAGATATTAAAGATAGAAACAGAGCTGTTCCCAAAGATACAAGCAAAGGAGTTGCTATTAGACACCATCGTCCTCCTAACCTCCACCCTTCATTTCCATAGATGCTGCCTGACCTGCTGAGATCCTCCAGTATTTTGTGTGTGTTATTTATAGATACAAGCAGGTGTTTTACTTTGTCACTCTAATAAATGATATCACCAAGATACTATGACCATAACATGTTAATACTTGCTTTTGCATACTGTAGTACTTCAATTGCATTCGAACAACTTTTCTGAAGGAATTTACAAAGAGATGACAGATCTTCTAAAACATTAGTGGTTCGGTGGTTTATTAACAATGAGCTACCGACTTCCATTCTGTGTTTATTGTTACAATTCCATTATATAAAAGAAAATTCCGGCTGTGTAGCAACAAAGGCTATATGCGCAGGAGCATTACAGTTACTGCGTGCATGCACACTCACACAGTTTAGAGGGAAACAGGATTATCCCTAATACCTTTCTTGAACAAAGGAATAACATTTGCTACTTTCTAATCTGGTACTACCCCTGTGGCCAGTGAGGACACAAAGGTTACTGCCATAGACACAGTAATCTCATCCCTCGCTTCCCATAGTAACCTGGGGTATATCCTGTTGGTCCTGGGGACTTATCTACAATGGTTTTTCAAAATTTCCAAAACTGCCTTTTTCTTAACCTTGACATGTTCCAGCACATTAGCCTCGTTATATGCTGACCTCACATTCATCAAGGACCTGGCTACCTTACAACTCTCAAGATCCTTGTTTGATCTTTGCTTCCAAAAGCATGCTTCCATCTTCCTCTTGACTAGATGTTCCATCTGTTCCTGTATCTATTGAATACTCCACTACTCTCCTTTTCTTCCCCCCTTCCCTTCTGAGCTACACAGGTGGACTGGTTGCTGTGGTTTCCCCCAGTATCCAAAATGGTATACTTGTAATTTAGAAGAATGGCCATGGGAGTAATAATTACCATTATATTACTGAGGTGGGGGTGTGTGTGTGGAATTGATCAATGTATGGAGAGTTCAGGTTTAATTCAACAACACAGTTGCTGCTCCTGTCACACAATGAAATCACAAATGAAAGCATAAAAGCTGAATTTGTACCAGATTCTTTTAAAACTTAATACATATTATAATCATGGTGTTACAGTGCAGGAGTAAGCAATTAGGCCCTTCGTTTCTTGACTGCTGTTTTGCTCACCAGAGACACCCAGTCTGATCCTGCTTGGCACCTATATCTTCATAAATAATTATCGTTGCGAGGAATTTAAAGACACAGCTTCAACAATAGTCTGTGGCACAGGATCTTACATTTTACCTACTAAATGTAATTTTCTTCTACTGTGATTATCTTAAATATAACTTCAAGTTATCATCTCCTCAACTTAGTATGAAATACTTTAGTAAGTACAACTCTATTATAATTAAGATTTTAAAAAAGTTTTTAAGTCTATGTTTAAAATCGCAATCTCTTTGTTCCCTTTAACTTTAAAAATATCTGTTTTCCATTTCAATTTCTTTCAAGGAGAAGCTGACATGTCCAAATGTAATTGAAGCAAGATACTACAAAAGCTACATATTATCTTCTTGCTTTGCAGTGAGAATGATTTTAGTCTAACTTACTTGTATCTACATTTACAGGCATATCTGCATACTAAGATTCTTCTATTCCTCTGCTCTGTTTAACAGCTTCACATTATATAACATTATTTAAAATTACATCAGTTACTTTTTTTACATAAAACTGTATACTGTTTAAAATTCTGTACATCTAAACAAACCTCAAACTGCAACTTGTTTTAATTGAGATTGGACATTGATTCTTGATTTTAGATGAATGAAGAATCTATCGTAATACATTCTGCTTAAGGTAATAATTTTTCTGTATATTTTCAATATGAAATAACTGGAGAATAAAAGAGACAGAAAGGTCAGAATTCTGTGAGAAGAAATGAGCAAATTCCATCTCAGTGACATACAGTGCAGCAGAGGAACGAGTAACATTGCACTGTGTGCAACAGAATTCGTGAATATTTGGGAAAAGAGGCAGCCATTTCAGTACTTTAAGGTTTTTCTACCATTGAATCAGATCATGCACTTCAAGACCATTTCCCCATCTTTGCTCTATGTTCATCCCTTCATTACCCTGTTCAATGTAAATCTATTGATCTGAATCTTGAAAGTTCAGTTGACCCCTGAATCTGCAGACTTTGAGCGGATGAGTTTCCGATTACCATGAATCTTTATCTTACAAACACGTTTACAAATAGTCTCCATGCAAATTCTTAAACTTAGTGCTTGACTGCATCCTTTTTGAATTTGCTTCACCACCCTCCTGTAAAATTTAAAACACCTCTGTCAGATCACCCTTGGACCCATTGGAAGGCACACAAATTTATGCACTCTGGCCTCACAATTCAACAGAACAGACTTTGCTCCTGGTATTTCCTCATTTGTAAGCTGTTGATCTATGCTAAATCTTCCTTTATAACCAATGGCAAACTATATATTAATCCCTTTAGTGTCTTGTTCCAAAGATGATAACTCTTCACTAAAAGTTGTTATAAACATTATCTAAAAGGGTGGTAGATTTGGAGAAAATTGCAATGACATGGGGAAGAGCAGACTACACGAAAGTTCAAAATATTATCAAAGTACATATGTATCACCACATAGAACCCTGAGATTCATTTTCCTGTGGGCATACTCAGCAAATCTATAGAATAGTAACTATAACAGAGTCAATGAAAGATCAACCAGAGTGCAGAAGACAACAAACTGTAAATGCAAATAAGTAACAATAAATAATGAGAATATGAAATAACAAGATAGAGTCCTTAAAGTGAGATCATTGGTTGTGGAAGCACTTCAACGGATGGGCAAGTGAGCATAGTGTTCCCCTTTTGTTCAAGAGCCTGATGGTTGAGGGGTTGTAACTGTTCTTGAACCTGGTGGTGTGAGTCCTGAGGATCTTGTACCTTCTACCTGATGGCAGCAGCCAGAAAAGAGCATGGCCTGGGTGGTGAGGATCTTTGATGATGGATGCTGCTTTTCTACAGCAGCATTTCATGTAGATGTGCTCAGTGTTTGAGAGGGCTTTACCATAATATACTGGGCTGAATCCGCTACCTTTTGCAGGATTTTCCATTTAAAGGCATTGGTGTTTCCAAACCAGGCCATGATGCAGCCAGTCAATACACTCTCCACTACACATCTATAGAAGTTGGTTATACACAGAGCTCTTTACAACTCATGTTCACAGTATTATTATTTTTTATTTGCACAATTTATCTTTTGCACATTGTCAGTCTTTGATTATGGATAGATTTTTATAAATACTACTGTATTTGTCTTTTCCTGTAAATGCCTGCAAAAAATGAATCTCAAGGTAGTAAGTATATGGTAATAAATGTGTACTTTGATAATAAATTTACTTTGACTTTGAAAGAGGCAACCTGAATCAGACACAAAATGCTGGTGGAACGCAGCAGGCCAGGCAGCATCTATAGGAAGAAGCAATGTCGACTTTGTCCTGATGAAGGGTGTTGGCCCGAAACGTCGACATTGCTTCTTCCTATAGATGCTGCCTGGCCTGCTGCGTTCCACCAGCATTTTGTGTGTGTTGCTTGAATTTCCAGCATCTGCAGATTTCCTCGTGTAACCTGAATCCGAATTAGCTTTATCATTTCTATAGATGCTGCCTCACCTGCTGAGTTCTTCCAGGATTGTGTTTGTGTGTTGCATCAGCTTTGTCGTATGTTGTGAAATTTGTTGATTTGTTGAACTCAAAGGCCTCCTGCATGGAAACATGATGATAAAAATATCAAGCAAAGAAGACAACTTAAAATATCCAACACACATCTTGAAATCTTGATATAAAGGACTGCAAAACTTGGCAGGTGTAATTATGATTGACAGCGAAGTTTCGCGCACGCGCATCGCCCCACCACTGGAGCCAACACGCGCACAGACTGTTGACGTCCATGCGCATGCACGTGGCCTTCGAATGGCTGTTTGTCAAATGAGGAACGAGAATTGAGTCCTGCCCCTGGCGTCACGCACTTAAAGGGGCGGGCAGGAGTCGGGAGAAAGCAAGAAATATATCTGCCGACATATACTATCTGGCACTGAATTCAAGCTGGGCTAAGATGGCGGGCGGCAGAGTGAGTATTTGCTGGGGCTTAATGCTGCTGCACGTCCTACTGTCCTTGGCCACAGCTCGACGATCCTACTTCAGCACGCAGACTTTACACATCAGGCAGGGACTGACCACCGACCCGCAAGACCGCGGGGTTTTGACCGTGGCGGCTGATTTCACCGAGGAAGGACCGGCGACGATACTCCAGAGGAGTCAACATCGGTGGCGCAGGAGCATAGACACCAAGCAACAGCTGGAGGTTTTGGGACAGGTACATAAATTGATCGACCTTGTATCTTCATGTGATCATTTTGGACTTAAGCTTTCATTTCTCTAAAAAAATTAGCAATAATATTACTGCAAATGTTGAACTCCAATTGCCTGCGGAAGTTACTGTGTAACTGCTATACTATGTTCTGTTTGACCTAATTATAATATAGACATTGTTTCTTTTCATCATTCCACCCCTCACTGCAGGTTTTTTATTTGTTGTTAGTAACCTCTTCAAATCTGTTCCATTCCAGCCCGTTGTTATAATACGTTACCCCCCCCCCCCCCACCCGAGAATATCAAAGTCCTGATTGCAAAATGGAATATGTTTTTACATGAGCAAAACACAGTCCGTATGTGTTATTTTTGCAGATATTTTTCTGCAGATAATGAAGATCGCTTTTAGACGGTCGCAATTATTGTTGATACCCTTTTCCAGATTTAAACACCAGTACGCACGTGTTATTTTTAAATTATATTTTTGCAAATAATCAGGATCTCTTATTCTGAAGGTTGTAGTTATTATTGATGCTCTTTTCTAAATTTAAATAACAACTCAATTAAAAAAGCATTGTTTGTGATATTAACCAATTGGGCCAAATAAGGTATTTTTGTATTATAGAACTGAAAGAATACAGAAAACGGTGGAAATTTTCAGCAGGTCAAGCAGCTTTTATAAAAGAAAAGCGGTTGTCATGCTAGGCCAGAGACCCTTTGTCAAAACATCTAAATTTGTGGTTCAAGATTTTCCTGTTTTGTTCGATGTGCAAGAAAATGCTTTGAAGCCGGTGTTTATTAAGCCAGTGCAAATGTGCCCTTGATGAGTTTAAGAAACTTCCTGATGTAGTTGATAAATTTTGAGTAACCCACTTCAGCACTTCCTCTATGTAAGCTCACTGCAATGGAATATATATATTTCAAAATGTTACTGATTATGAAAATTATGACTAGTTAATGCCATTTTTAATTTGTTTAGCGATCACCGTTTTTTTTCTGTATTGTGCCACGTTCTTACTAGCTTTCTTTATAAGATATGTGGAACATTAAGATATATCTGGTGTAAGTTTACCATGCAGTTAATCTGTCTGGAATATTAACATGTCTATAAACTTGTGTTCTGTACTTTGATTTGGGATCAAGAAAATTGATAGTAGAGTTTCATGTTCTGTTTGGTGCACTCTGAAGTGAAAGCTAATGTGGTGGTTGTCCCTAAACTGCCAGAGGTAAGGTGGGAGAGAATACAGTTTAGTACCTTTTAATTTCAGTGCCTAATAAAATTATTCGTTGACTTTGCTTTGCCCCAAACATCTTGATTTTCTTTGTGAATGATTGACATTATCACAATAGAAGTATGTCAGTGTTTGCTGATGGTTTCAGTATGCAATTCCTGAAATAGTCCATCAGCTTCCCCAAATACTCATTTGCTACCATTTGTAATTGCACAACATTTGTACCATTTACAAATTGCAGTTATTTGCTTGGGCTTCTCTGAGAGTACCTACCAAACTAATGACCTGCTTTATGAAGGATAAGGCAGCAGGCATGTGTAAAATTTATTTGCAGCCCCCCCCCCCCCCCAAGTCACACAAGTCCTGATTTGAAAATGTCATCGTTAAAGATTCTAAATTCCTCATCAACACCATGTGTGTACTTTCATAAGTTGGAAAACAGTGGTTTGGGAAAATGGCTCTTACAGCTTGTTGAACAACAAGTCAAGTCGTTCATTGATATTGAACTATGTACATGTATATAACCATATAATGTATATTGAAATAAGACATTTCTCCAAACCAGGGTGTAAAGCACAGTAGTGTACATAACAGACGATAACTTGTGAAGGTAAGGATAAAATCTATAGATGAGTCACACATAAATAACAACCTAAAGTGCATTAATAGTAAATATTGTAAAGTATGGAACTGATTAACCAGTGACACTTAAAATACAATGTGGCCAAGGGTTTGGAAGCCTAATATCCTGGGGGAAGAAACTGTTTCTCATCCTGACTGTTCTTAACTTTTTGCACTTGAGTATCCTGCCTGATGGTAGAAAGCCAAAGAGGATGGTGGATGGATGGGTGGGATCCTTAATAATACTAACCATATAACGATTACAGCATGGAAACAGGCCATCTGGGCCCTTCTAGTCCATGCCGAACGCTTACTCTCACCTAGTCCCACTGACCCGCACTCAGCCCATAGCCCTCCATTCCTTTCCTGTCCATATACCTATCCAATTTTACTTTAAATGACAATACCAAACCTGCCTCTGCCACTTCTACTGGAAGCTCGTTCCACACAGCTACCACTCTCTGAGTAAAGAAATTCCCCCTCGTGTTACCCCTAAACTTTTGCCCCCTAACTCTCAACTTGTGTCCTCTTGTTTGAATCTCCCTTACTCTCAATGGGGAAAAAGCCTATCCACGTCAACTCTATCTATCCCCCTCATAATTTTAAATACCTCTATCAAGTCCCCCCTCAACCTTCTACACTCCAAAGAATAAAGGCCTAACTTGTTCAACCTTTCCCTGTAACTTAGGTGCTGAAACCCAGGTAACATTTTAGTAAATCTTCTCTGTACTCTCTCTATTTTGTTGACATCTTTCCTATAATTCAGTGACCAGAACTGTACACAATACTCCAAATTCGGCCTTACCAATGCCTGTACAATTTTAACATTACATCCCAACTCCTATACTCAATGCTCTGATTTATAAAGGCCAGCATATCAAAAGCTTTCTTCACTACCCTATCCACATGAGATTCCACCTTCAGGGAACTATGCACCATTATTCCTAGATCACTCTGTTCTACTGCATTCCCCAATGCCCTACCATTTACCATGTATGTCCTGTTTTGATTAGTCCTACCAAAATGTAGCACCTCACACTTATCAGCATTAAACTCCATCTGCCATCTTTCAGCCCACTCTTCTAACTGGCCTAAATCTCTCTGCAAGCTTTGAAAACCTACTTCATTATCCACAACGCCACCTACCTTAGTATCATCTGCATACTTACTAATCCAATTTACCACCCCATCATCCAGATCATTAATGTATATGACAAACAACATTGGACCCAGTACAGATCCCTGAGGCACACCACTAGTCACCAGCCTCCAACCTGACAAACCGTTATCCACCACTACTCTCTGGCATCTCCCATCCAGCCACTGTTGAATCCATTTTACTACTTCAATATTAATACCTAACGATTGAACCTTCCTAACTAACCTTCCATGCGGAACCTTGTCAAAGGCCTTACTGAAGTCCATACTTCATACTAAGACAACATAGACAACATACTAAGGGCCCTGTGTATGCAGTGCTCCTGATGAATGGTAGGGAGACCCCTATGACCCCCCTCAGCTGTTTATTTGTTTTTTTTTTTGAAACAGTCCTTTGCAGGGACTTCTGGTCCAAAGCTCAACTGCTCCCATACCAGATGGAGATGCAGCTCGTCAGGACGCTCTCAATGGTACTCCTATAAAAATGCAGTTAAGATGGGGGTGGGGTGGTGGTGCTCGCTTGCCTCAATCTCCTTCGGAAGTGGAGCTGCTGCTGTACCTTTTCAGGGAGGTTATATCAAGGGACCAGGTGGGGTCATCCAGGATATGAACTCCCAGGAACTTGGTGCATTTAGCTCTCTCTACGGAGGAGCCATGTATTTGCAGAGGAGGATGTCCTCAATGATTTCCTTGGTCTGATCCATGTTCAAGCTTGGGTTGTTCTTCTCATACCAGTCCACCAGTTGCTCCACTTCCCCTCTACACTGTCTCGACATCTTTCTTGACTGGGCCAACTACTGTTGTGTCATTCGCAAACTTGACAGTTTGATCTGGATCCTGTGACACAGTCATGAGTCAGCAGTGTGAACAGCGGGCTGTGCACGCAGCCTTGGAGCACCGGTGCTCAGCGTAATGGGACTAGAGACATTGCTGCCCGCACGGACTGACTGTGGCCTTGCTATTAAGAAGTCCAGTATCCAGTTGCAGAGGGAGGTTGTTGAGTCCTTGGGGTCGTTAGGGTATGATGGTGTTGAATGCTGAAGTCTATAAACAGCAGTTTGGCATATGAGACCCCATTTTTCCAGGTGGGATGGGACAGAGTGGAGGGCAGAGGCTATTGCATTGTCAGTGGATCGATTTTGAGTGAAAAGTGAACTCGCTAGGGTCCAATAAATCAGGAGAAAGGCTTATGACATTGGAAATATCTGTTGACTTTGCCTTTGAAATCTAGATGTTCATTACATTCAATTTTCTCTTTTAAGAAAAAAGACGGGTATATACATTTTAATTCAATACTCAGTTATGTCAGACATTTTCCATAACTTTGGAACCAGAAGTGAGCAGGAAAAAGTGAATATTTGTAATTAATCCCAGTATGTTGGATAGCTATTTCTAGTGTACAAATCAAATGATTATAAATACTTTGGTGATGTTTATGGTCTAATAAAATGGATTCCATTTAGGGATAAAAGGACATCTGCATCATTCAAAGTATATCGAAATGGATGCATCTTCTTTTGACTTTATTAAATGTTTTAAACTGACTTTACTGGAATAATCACACAAAATATGCAAAGTCATCTTCAACCTCCATTTCCTGTGCTATAATCTGTCACCCTGCTCGCACTCTCTTACTCTATACCTCTGAGCAGGTTAATTCATCTTTCCTTTATACTGGTTGAGACCAGTATTAATCTTCTTGTTAGAGCTTTTAAAAAGTAATCCGTGGAGCTCTTTCTAAGTAAAAGCTTCACACTTCTCTACCTCTCTTAAAAATCTGCTGAAATGTACTCCATCTGATTAATAAAGCTAGCATCACTTCCTTGTGTAACTATGAAAAATATTGTAATTTTGCTGGGCTGGCGATGTTTGTATAATTACAGCTTGAGTTTACTGAGGATTACTGCGATACCTATGAAGGGGAATAGGGATTCTGTTGAGCTTGACCTGTTTTATTTTAAATGGGGTTATATGGTAATTTGAAAATAACTCTGAATTTGCAACTCCTGTAAGTTTCAGCAAATACCTTTTTTCTAAAAAAAAATAAATCCCTAGGGTGCTCCTAAAGAAGATCTGTCTGAATTCCCCCTTTTAACTCTTGCAACATCTTTATTGCCTTTTGCAACATTTTGTGCTTACACTATAGAAATATTTCAGTAATCTTTAAAAATTTGCCTCAATCTGACTTCAGTCTCTGATATTTACAACTTTATTGGCTTGCTTTCGGCCTTGTAACTTTATTAATCTGTTTGGTAGCTGCTTTGAGAATTTTTGTCGGAGGGTGTGGAAATAATTAGGACACTTAATGCTGTGAATGTGTTTGATACAAATTTTGAATGACTTGAGTGTGTTTGTGCAGTACTCTGTTACCATGACAGGAGCAAAAATCAGATCAATTTACTGGAAGTTGTAATCTTTTGCACAATAGCAATTCAGAAATGGGAGTTGATTTTAATCTAGTTGTTTTGGAAACAGCTGGCTGAATCAGGACTGATAAATATTTAAACTTCCACTAAGTGTTTTGTTTTTCCATTGATTGCTCTATCGAATCTTGTACAACCTAAATGATTGAAATTGTGATTGTATTTTTCTTAGCTTGATATTTATTTTTCAAATGTATGATCCATTGGAGACTTTGTTTTGATTTTGCTGACACTGCTGTTGTCACTGAATGTCACATTAGTTGATTAATTTTGGTTTTAGAAATAACGTGTTTGATTTGGCTTCAAATTTTATATTTTAATTTGTAAAGCATTTGACTTTTTTTAAACACCACCTGAGAAGTAGGCTGGTACTGGTTTTATCCATTGGGCTTCAGGTCCGATCCGGGGTGTTGTCCCCTTTCTTTTCTGTTGTATTTGGGCTGTGATGGTAGAAAACCCGATTAAATAAAACCTGCATGTATACTTTTTTAATCTAGGTGCTTTACAAGAAAGGAATAAAATGTAAGCTGTTTTGGGAGATTAGGGAGAGATGATCGCATATCTTGTGAGGATTTGTTCTGCCTAACGTTTTTAAAAGCTGGGTATTACAGGGAAGTCTTTGAAGAAAAAGCAATAATTTTAAAGCCGGGTGATGAACTATATTAATTTTTTGATTTGGAGATACAGCACAGAATAGGCTCTTCCAGTCCTTTTGAATTACACCGCTCAGCAACCCCCGAGAACTCCCAATTTATCCCTAACCTAATACAGGACAGTTTACAATGACCAGTTAACCTATCTGGTACGTCTTTGGACTGTAGGATGAAACTGGAGCACCCAAGGAAAACCCACATATTTATCAGGGAGAATATATAGACAGGGATTGAACTCCGAACTTGTATCCCATTGCCGAAGAAAAGCAAGGTGGCATGCCTGAATGACTATCGACCTGTGGCTCTGACATCAATTGCTATGAAGTGCTTCGAGCGATTGGTTATGGCACACATCAACCTCGACGCTTTGCAATTCACCTACTGGAGCAACTGGTCAACGGCAAATGCCATCTCTCTGGCACTACATTCCTCCTTAGAACACCTGGAGAATAAAGACGCATATGTAAGGCTCATTTTCATTGACTACAGCTCTGCCTTTAATACCATCATTCCAAATAAACTGATTCCTAAGCTCCAGAACCTGGATCTTAGCACTCAGATCTGCAGCTGGATCTTCAACTTCCTCACAGACAGGACCCAGGCTGTAAAAATAGGGGACAAGCTCTCCTCTACAATCACTCTGAGCACTGGTGCCCCACAAGGCTGTGTACTCAGCCCCCTGCTGTACTCACTGTACACCCATGATTGTGTAGCCAAGTTTCCATCAAACTCAAAATATAAGTTTGCTGACGACACCACAATTGTAGGCCATATCTTGGGTGATGATGAGTTGGAATACAGAGAGGAAATTAAGAACCTGGTGGCATGGTGCAAAGACAATAACCTATCCCTCAACGTCAGCAAGACGAAGGAATTGGTTGTTGAATTCAGAAGGAGTAGCCCCATCTACATCTGTGGTGTGCAGGTGGAACAAGTCAAAAGCTTTAAGTTCCTCGGTGTGAATATCACAAATGACCTGACTTGGTCTAACCAAGCAGAGTCCACTGCCAAGAAGGCCCACCAGCACCTTTACTTCCTGAGAAAGCTGAAGAGATTTGGCCTGTCCCCTAAAACCCTCACTTATTTTTATAGATGCACCGTAGAAAGCATTCTTCTAGGGTGCATCACAACCTGGTATGGAAGTTGTCCTGTCCAAGACCGGAAGAGCTGCAGAAGATTGTGAACATAGCCCAGCACATCACACAAACCAATCTTCCATCCTTGGGTTCACTTTACACCGTACGCTGTCGGAGCAGTGCTGCCAGGATAATCAAGGACACGACCCCACCCAGCCAACACACTTTTTGTCCCTCTTCCCTCCGGGAGAAGGTTCAGGAGCTTGAAGATTCGTACGGCCAGATTTGGGAACAGCTTCTTTCCAACTGTGATAAGACTGCTGAACGGATCCTGACCCGGATCTGGGCCATACCTTCCAAATATCCAGACCTGACTTGCACTACCTGACTTTCCCTTTTCTATTTTCTAATTATGTTTTAATTTAAATTTTTATTTACTTTGATTTGTACTCCAGGGAGCACGAAGCACAGAATCAAATATCGCTGTGATGATTGTACGCTCTAGTGTCAATTGTTTGGTGACAATAAAGTAAAGTATCCTGGGCTGTAATAGCGTTACACTAACCACTATGCTCAATCATTATTTGGATGATTTAGAAATCTATTTGAGCTATAATGATTGAGCAACATTTCTTAGAAATTTCTTGCATTGTATTTGTAGCTTTTTTTCTGTTCAGATAATTTGTATATCAGTTTGCATTCACAAAACAATGCTTTTTAAGGATGGGGAAATTTAACGATCTGAAATTAGAAGAGGGGATAGTGATGAGGAATGGTGGTTGGAGAATAGGCTGTTAAGGTGGCTTTCAAAATAAAGAAGTTGGTGATGAGATGGAGGAAGTTGATGAAATCAAGGATAGTAGTTTGATTGAATTGGGGCAATACAGTGAATCTAGTAGAGATGCAGCTTCACAGATCCTCTGACTCTGGATATCCTAAGTGGTTGCATCACGGCCTGGTATGGGCACACTAATGCCCAAGCACGGAGAAGTTTACAGAAAACATTGAACACATCCCAGTCCATCACAGGCAAAGCCCTCCCTACCATAGAATATATTTACATGGAGTGCTTCAATCATCACTACTCTGAACTGATTATACAACCTAGTGATTCACTTTCAAGGACTCGTGTTCTGTTTTATTTTATTTGCAGTTTTTCTCTTGCACATCAGTTGTTTCTCATTCTTCGTCAGTTTAAGTATAATTTTCATAAATTCTATTTTTTAAATCCCTGTAATTATCTGGAAGAAAATGAATCTCAAGTTAGTATATGGTAGCATTTATGCACTTTGAAAATAATTTACTTTGAACATTTCCTTATGACCAAATGACTTTCCTCCTATGTCCCTGTTAAAATTCACATGCTGTTGGGGCCAAGAAATGACACATGGAACAAACGGTAATCCTTGAATAATTACGTCACAATATCTGATGCTTGTAATGACTTTTTCTTTTGCAAAATTGGGGATATTTGTACTGCATTTGTAGTTATCCAGTTAAATTTAGCACTAAAGTGCTCATAAACCTGGAGTTGATAACCTGAGCAATTCAGGACACAGTGAACTTGGAGTCTGTTTAATATCACACACTTTAGCGGTCTGAGGTACCTACCTGCCTCAAGCAGGCTTAAATTATACTGGTGTCTAAAAAAAAAAAATGTGGTAACCTGCTTGAATGACTGTTGTCCAGTTGCACTTGTGTCCACTGTGAAGTGCTTTGAGAGGCTGGTGATGAAATATATCAACTCGTGCCTCAGAGCGACTTCGATCCACTCCAATTTGCCTTCCGCAACAACAGGTCCACAGTAAATTACATTTTGTTGGCTTATCACTCAATCCTGGAATATCTGCACAGCGAAGATGCATACATCAGGATGCTCTTCATTGACTACAGCTTGGCATTCAATTGTATCTCCCCTCAAAACTAATTAATCAGCTTCGAGACCTTGGCTTCAATACCTCCTTGTAGAACTGGATCCTCTTTCCTTACTTGGAGACCACAGATATTTCGGATTGGCAACAACATCTCCTCCACAATCTCCACCTGCACAGATGCACTACAAGGCTGTGTGCTTACCCCCCCCCCCCCCCCCCCCCCCCCCCATTTTACACTTATGACTGTGAGGCTAAGCACAGCTCCAATGCCATATTTAAGTTTGCTGATGATGCCACTGTCATACTGTAGTGCGTGTGCACGTCTTAGGCACATGATTTGAAAAAAAATTCTGTAAAGCAAAGATGCTTTCAGAAAATAATGAAATGAAAATTTTCTATCTAATCCAAATCCAAAACAGCAGTACACAGTAAAAATAACACTAAATCAAGCTTTGTCTTTAAAACTGCATCAGTTCTCAGAGGTACATTGTTATACAGTTTTATAAGACAATTGGCAGGTAGGTTGTTCCAAGCATCTTGGAGAACTTGCCTCAATTCTTCTGCAGATGTTGGCTCTCAATTGCTTCTGTCTCTAGGTAATTCCAGACAGCCTGATATTGAGATCAGAACTCTGTGGAGGCGATACCATCTGTTGCAGAACTCCTTGTTCTTTTTGCTGAAGTTGCTTCTTTATGACCTTGGCCATGTGTTTTGCAGTTATTGCCCTGCTGCAGAATGAAGTTGGGGCTGATCAGACTCCTCTCTGATGGCATTGTGTGGTGGATGAGAATCTGCTTGTACTTCGCAGCATTGAGGAATTCATTAATTATGACATCACCAACTCCATTTGCAGAAGTACAGCAACTCTTCTATGAAAACCACTACTGACAAGACTTCCCCAGGCTATAGAGGAGAGGGGTATACTTGTGTTTGAGTGGTTCTGTGAGTTCAGAGATAATGGTAGTGCTGGACTACTTCCAATTTAGAAGGGACGTCAGTTTGATGCATCTCGTGTCTCCTGCACTCGGTTTCCATTTCTGGTCCTCAACCTTGCCGGTTTCTTTGTGCTTTTTCAGAAGAGCTTGGACAGCACATCTTGAAACTCCTATCTGCTGCAAAATTTCTGCTTGGGAGAGAACTTGCTGATGCAGGATGACCACTTTGTATCTTGTTGCTGTGCTCACTCCTGCCATGGTGTAAGAATTGATGGTTAAACTGTCACATCTGTCACACCCTCACTTTTGGTTTGGTTGTCCTTCACCAGTTTGATTCCTTCTACATCAGTTTCTGTTTTAGTTAATTAGTTTAGCGCATTCAATTCATTATGTCATTGATCATTAGCACCTATTTGTTATCTTTGTTTAATCATGTACTCAGCTATATATCTACAGGTTTTTATTTGAAAAGTGGTCTAATGCTAAAATGTTACTTTCTTTAACAAAATGCAAAAAGTTTTCCAATGTATAATTTTTTTGGAAAATGAATGTTTGGAAACCTAAAATTTACTCTTTTCTGCTGACATACTAATGCAGAAGACAAAAAATAAACATCTAAAAACAAATTTATATTTTAAAAAAATCTTGGGTGCCTAAGACTTTTGCACAGTACTGCAGGAGGGAGGTAGAAAATCTGAGTGGTGCCAAGACAGCCACCTCTCACTCAATGTCAGCAAGACCAAAGAGCTGATTATTAAGTACAGGAGAAGGAAACTGATGGTCCATGAGCCAGTCCTTATTGCAGGATCAGAGGTACTGAGGGACAGCAACTTTAAATTGCTCAGTGTTACCATTTCAGGATCTGTTCCGGGTCCAGTATACAAGTGGCATCACAAAGAAAGCACTTCAATGCCTCTTCCTTAAAAGTTTGCAAATATGTCAGGCTGAATCTAATACTTTGAGAAACTTCCAGAGATGTGTGGTGGAGAGTATATTGACTGGTTGCATCATGGCCTAGTTTGGATACACCAATGCCCTTGAATGGAAAAGCCCACAAAAAGTAGTGGATACGGCCCAATCCATTGCCAGGTAAAGCTCTCCCCATCGTTGAGCACATCTACGTGGAGCATTGTCACAAGAAAGCAGCGTCCATCATTAAGGACTCCCACCATTCATGCCATGCTCTTTTTTTGTTGCTGTTGCCATCAGGAAGGAGGTGCAGGAGCCTCAGATTCAAGAACCACCCAATTCCGGAACAGTTATTACTCCAACTATCAGGCTCTTGAACGAGAGGGGATAACTTTACTCAACTACATTCGCCCGAACACTGAACTGTTCCCACAACCTATGGTCTCACTTTCAAGGATTCCTCATCTCATTTTCTTGATATTTATTGCTTATTTATTATTCTTTTTTCTTTTTGTATTTGCACAGTTTGTTGTATTTTGCATATTGTCATTCTTGTTGGCTTGTGTGAAGTCTTTCTTTGATTCTTTTGGGTTTCTCTGTATTTACTGTGAATACCTGCAAGAAAATGAATCTCAGGGTAGTATATGGTGACATTTATGTACTTCGTTAATAAATTTACTTTGAACTTTGGTTAAAGCAAATGGAAAACATTAGGTGTATTTTAAAAAGTTGTACTCTTGTCTTCAAAACCTCCTCGATACTTGTTAACACAATGGAGTGTGCTATTAGACTGCTGGAGGAGGTGTTTTAACAGGTGTTCCGCAGGGAACCGTACTCTCTCCGGTCCTGTTCACCCTGTACACATCAGACTTCCAATATAACTCGGAGTCCTGCCATGTGCAGAAGTTCGCTGATGACACGGCCATAGTGGGGTGTGTCAGGAATGGACAGGAGGAGGAGTATAGGAAACTGATACAGGACTTTGTGATATGGTGCAACTCAAACTACCTGCGTCTCAATATCACCAAGACCAAGGAGATGGTGGTGGACTTTAGGAGATCTAGGCCTCATATGGAGCCAGTGATCATTAATGGAGAATGTGTGGAGCAGGTTAAGACCTACAAGTATCTGGGAGTACAGTTAGACGAGAAGCTAGACTGGACTGCCAACACAGATGCCTTGTGCAGGAAGGCACAGAGTCGACTGTACTTCCTTAGAAGGTTGGCGTCATTCAATGTCTGTAGTGAGATGCTGAAGATGTTCTATAGGTCAGTTGTGGAGAGCGCCCTCTTCTTTGTGGTGGCGTGTTGGGGAGGAAGCATTAAGAAGAGGGACACCTCACGTCTTAATAAGCTGGTAAGGAAGGCGGGCTCTGTCGTGGGCAAAGTACTGGAGAGTTTAACATCGGTAGCTGAGCGAAGGGCGCTGAGTAGGCTACGGTCAATTATGGAAAACTCTGAACATCCTCTACATAGCACCATCCAGAGACAGAGAAGCAGTTTCAGCGACAGGTTACTATCGATGCAATGCTCCTCAGACAGGATGAAGAGGTCAATACTCCCCAATGCCATTAGGCTTTACAATTCAACCGCCAGGGCTTAAGAACTTTTTAAAAGCTATTATTAATGCTTTTTGAGATAGTGATTTAGATGCACATCATATTTTTTACTGAGTTAAGTATTGTATGTAATTAGTTTTGCTACAAGTGTATGGGACATTGGAAAAAAAGTTGAATTTCCCCATGGGGATGAATAAAGTATCTATCTATCTATCTAACATCCTGTCTTGAACTCCTGTTGAAGTGTGCAACCAAATTATCTACAAGAGGAGAAATTTAGTGGAACAACCAAATTGAAAAAGAGCTAAATTTAGAAAGGTGATATACCAATCATTGAAGGAAGCAACATTTTATACATTTCTTCCTGGTATTTTTAAAAAAAAACAAAAGCAGTCCAAACATAACTAAAATAAGAAGTGAAGGATCGTATTCGTTTCAAGCAGGATGATCTAAGATAGCCTGCTTATTAGCAAACTTGAGGATTGAGAATAGTTTAGAGTTCAGCAAAGTACAATAAAAAAATTGATTTTTAAACAAAAAGCAAAGCAAAATTAGTTTGAGTAAAGTTGCTGGAAACTTCTGTAAAAAGATTAATCAAGTCAGAAATGGGAAAGTTCATTGTGGGGAACAGGAAAATATTTTTGTTCTCTCCTTGTCAAACTTTTTAGACACTTTGGGGTACCAAGAATTTAATAAAGTCAAGGAATTAAAGGAAATTGATATTAGTAATAAAAAAACTGCTTTAGAAATGCATGGCACTGAAAGCTGACAGATCTCCAGTCTCTGGTAGTTTCCATGCCAGACTATTCAAGGAGGTAACTGTGGCAATAGTGGATGCAATGGCTATCATTTTCCATAAGTCTGAAAAATTGACTACTTCCCACGGATTTGAAGGTGGGACATGTAACTCCATTATCTGGTGGCGAGAAGGTGGGAGAAAGTAGCAATCTACTGACAGCTTCATATCAGTAATAAAGAAAATGTTAGTTGCTCTTAATATGAATAGGAAATTGGCTGACAAGTGAAAATATTTTAGGAATAAATCAGTCCTTTTGTTGGGGGGCAAGTGGTAATTTGTGGGATGCTACTGGGTAAGAGAAGGACATGGATAATACTGCAGAATGTAGTACAGGTGTCCCCCGCTTTACGAATGTTCGCTTTATGCCACTTCGCTTTTACAAAAGACCTACATTAGTAATCTGTTTTCGCACTAAAAGAGGATTTTCACTTTGTATGAAAATTTATCCCATATAAATTAATGGTTCTTCGGTTTATGCCATCTCGGCTTAAAGGTTTGATCGGAACACTCTACCTTTGTAAAGGGGGAGACACCTGTACTTTGAAATTTTCTGACTTCACTAAACTGGGGATGGGTTATGAATTGAGGAGGCTGTAGAGTGAATTAGACAGATCAAGTGAGTAGACAAAGGTATAATAAATCCAATATAACATGGCCAAATGTGATGTTTTCCATTTTGCTAAGAAGACTGTAGGCAGCATATTTTGTAATGGTGTTAGATTGGAAAGTGGTGAGTCATGCTGAGACTTGGGTGTTTTTTGTGTATCAGTCAATTAAGCATGTACAGGTGCAGCAGGCAGAAGTTTCATCTTCATAGCAGGAGACTGAGTGCAGGAAAAGGGTTGTTTTCCCCAAAATCGTACATGGCTATGGTGAGATCAAACTGGAACATTGTGTGCAGTTTGATGCCCTTGTCTCAAAGGATAAACTTGTCATAGATGAAATGCAACAAATTTCTGGACCGATAAGTCTGTTTTATAGAGCATCATTGGGTTGATTATGTTAACTAGAGTTCAGAAGAGAGATGGGATCTAATTTAAGTTAACAAACTTCTGATGGGGCTGGACAGGCTGGATAGATGATGAATGCTTCCTCTGACGGGTTCATCATCTCAGGAGAAGGTAAAATATTTGGGACTGGGGTAAGAAAATTCTTCAGAGGCAGGTGAGCCTATGAAACTGCAGCCACAGAATGCTGTCGAGGCTGTTGGTGAATATAGGAGTTTGATTAAATTTCTAGACACAGGTCTTCAAATAATTTGGGCAGTACACGGGGAAAATGGTATTAAACTAGATAATCAGCCATGATTGTATTGAAAGGCACAGTAAGTGGCAAGATGAATGGCCAACTTTTGCTATACAAATGGCGTCAAGACTAGGCTGATGAGGAAATAATCTTTGTAAATTGCAGCATGTTAAACAACAGCACATGAACCAGTTTGACAAGCTGACCTCTTCCAAAGACAAAGCAAATAAAACAGAATTATTTCTACAAGTTTAGACAGAATTAACTCCTGGAAAAATGAGGCATTGACTTGTCTGAAGATGAGAGAGCTCTGGAAAAAAGATACTGAATGTATCTTTGCAATGTCCTTTTTTCATCAAAATGAATCATTATAAATTGTTTGGGTCTTTTTTTCTTTTGAAGGATTCTATCGAACAGTTTCTGGCAGAAGTAGAAGATGTGGCATGGTTATAAATAACTACTTTGAATTAATCTTAACTACTGACGGCATTTGATTTAACAAAAAAATTAATTAATGCAGCTCCAAGGATGATTGAAATTGTTAGGATCTATCTGAAATCGGTGATGTTTGTGTTGATCAAGATTATGATAAAGAAAGAGAAGGTCACATTATCAGCCATTTTGAAGAAATAATGTGGAGATGGCATTTTAGAAAGAAGTGATCTGAACTTTTCAAAGATCACATGTTTTAAAGAAGAAAGTGGATGAGGGTAGGGCGATTAAATAGTCTGTATGGACTTCAGTAAGACCATTGATACAGTTCCGCATGGTAGGCTGCTATGGAAAATTACATTACATCGGATCTAGGAGAGATGGTAAATTAGATATGCAATTGGCTTGATAGCAGGAAACAGAGTGATGTTGGAAAGTTGTTTTCTTGACTGGAGGGCTGTGACAGTGTTCCTGGGGGCAATTGCTATTTGGCATCTATAATCAATGATTTGGACAAGAATATACAGAGACAAGATTAGTAACTTTGCAGGTGACACTAAAATAGGTGTATTGTTCACAGTGAAGATGGTTGTTATGAGTTAAAGGAATCAACTGGTTAAGTAGGTTGAGGGATTGCAAATGTTCTTTAATTTGGATTAGTATGAGGTGTTCATTTTGGGAAGATGAATTGGGCAGAACTTTACAATGATTGGGTGCCTTAGAGGACATGGGTTTAGGGGGAGAGATTTAATAGGAAACAGAAACTCTTTCAGCCAGAGGGTGGAATGTACATGGAATAAGCTGCCAGAGGAAATGGTTGAGGCACATGTCAACAAATACCGTAAAGTGAAAATGCTTTCAAAAATAAAATGTAAAGTTTCTCAATATCAAAAAAATTACTATAAAAGTAGTTTAAAAAAATTAAATCAATATTTGGTGGGACCACCCATTTTTTAAAAAAAACACACTATCAGTTCTCTTGGGTACACAGTTGTGCAATTTTATAAGAAAATTGCTGGTAGGTTCTAATCATCTTAGAGAACTTGCTACAGTTCTTCTGCAGACTTTGGCTGTCTCACTCGTTTCTTTCTCTCCAGGTAATCCCAGACAGCCTCGACATGTTGAGATCAAAGCTCTGGAAGCCATACTATCTGAAACCATATATTAAATTAAAAAAATCTAGACCTTTATACAGTACTATACATGTTACAGAACAAATGGATTAGGAGGTGAGATTGAATTACTATGATTCATTGTAAGTGATAGACTGTCAAAGGTTAGTGAGCAATGGGATTTTAAGATGCATTTTATTTTACAGGGCAGTGTACATGTTACCTGTGGGGCTTTTAACCATATAATAATTACAGCATGGAAACAGGCCATCTCGGCCCTTCTAGTCCGTGCCGAACGCTTACTCTCACCTAGTCCCACCGACCTGCACTCAGCCCATAACCCTCCATTCCTTTCCTGTCCATATACCTATCCAATTTTACTCTAAATGACAATATTGAACCTGTCTCTACCACTTCTTCTGGAAGCTCATTCCACACAGCTGCCACTCTCTGAGTAAAGAAGTTCCCCCTAGTGTTACCCCTAAATTTTTGCCCCCTAACTTTCAACTCGTGTCCTCTTGTTTGAATCTCCCCTACTCTTAATGGAAAAAGCCAACTCGATCTATCCCCCTCATAATTTTAAATACCTCTATCAAGTCCCCCCTCAACCTTCTACACTCCAAAGAATAAAGACCTAACTTGTTCAACCTTTCTCTGTAACTTAGGTCCTGAAACACAGGTAACATTCTAGTAAATCTCCTCTGTACTCTCTCTATTTTGTTGACATCTTACCTATAATTCGGTGACCAGAACTGTACACAGTACTCCAAATTTGGCCTCATCAATGCCCTGTACAATTTTAACATTACATCCCAACTCCTATACTCAGTGCTCTGATTTATAAAGGCCAGCATACCAAAAGCTTTCTTCACTACCCTATCCACATGAGATTCCACCTTCAGGGAACTATGCACCATTATTCCTAGATCACTCTGTTCTACTGCATTCTTCAATGCCCTACCATTTACCATGTATGTCCTGTTTTGATTAGTCCTACCAAAATGTAGCACCTCACACTTATCAGCATTAAACTCCATCTGCCATCTTTCAGCCCACTCTTCTAACTGGCCTAAATCTCTCTGCAAGCTTTGAAAACCTACTTCATTATCCACAACGCCACCTACCTTAGTATCATCTGCATACTTACTAATCCAATTTACCACCCCATCATCCAGGTCATTAATGTATATGACAAACAACATTGGACCCAGTACAGATCCCTGAAGCACACCACTAGTCACCAGCCTCCAACCTGACAAACCGTTATCCACCACTACTCTCTGGCATCTCCCATCCAGCCACTGTTGAATCCATTTTACTACTTCAATATTAATACCTAACGATTGAACCTTCCTAACTAACCTTCCGTGCGGAACCTTGTCAAAGGCCTTACTGAAGTCCGTATGGGCAACATTCACTGCTTTACCCTCGTCAACTTTCCTAGTAACCTCTTTTTAAAAAAAAAACAATAAGATTTGTCAAACATGACCTTCCACGCACAAATCCATGTTGACTGTTCCTAATCAGACTCTGTCTATCCAGATAATTATATATACCATCTCTCAGAATATTTTCCATTAATTTACCCACCACTGATGTCAAATGTACAGGCCGATAATTGCTAGGTTTACTCTTAGAACCCTTTTTAAACAATGGAACCACACGAGCAATACGCCAATCCTCTGGTACCATCCCTGTTATTAATGACATTTGAAATATTTCTGTCAGAGCCCCTGCTAATTCTACACTAACTTCCCTCAAGGTCCTAGGGAATATCCTGTCAGGATCTGGAGACTTATCCACTTTTATATTCTTTAAAAGCACCAGTACTTCCTCCTCTTTAATCATAGTTTCCTTAACTACCCTACTTGTTTCCCTTACCTTACACAATTCAATATCCTTCTTAGTGAATACTGAAGAAAAGAAATTGTTCAAAATCTCCCCCATCTCTTTTGGCTCCACACGTAGTTGTCCACTCTGATTCTCTAAGGGACCAGTTTTATCCCTCAGTATCCTTTTGCTATTAATATAACTGGAGAAACCCTTTGGATTTATTTTCACCTTACTTGCCAAAGCAACCTCGTATCTTTTAGCTTTTCTAATTTCTTTCTTAAGATTCTTTTTACATTCTTTATATTCCTCGAGCACCTCATTTACTCCATGCTGCCTATATTTATTGTAGATCTCTTTTTCCGAACCAAGTTTCCAATATCACTTGAAAACCATGGCTCTCTCAACCTTTTAACCTTTCCTTTCAACCTAACAGGAACATAAAGATTCTGTACCCTCAAAATTTCACCTTTAAAAGACCTCCATTTCTCTATTACATCCTTCCCATAAAACAAATGGTCCCAATCCACTCCTAAATCCTCAAAGTTAGCGTTTCTCCAATCAAAAATCTCAACCCTGGGTCCAGACCTATCCTTCTCCATAATTGTATTGAAACTAATGGCATTGTGATCACTGGACTTGAAGTGCTCCCCAACACATACATCCGTCGCCTGACCAACCTCATTCCCTAACAGGAGATCCAACACCGCCCCTTCTCTAGTTGATACCTCTATGTATTGCTGCAAAAAAACTAACCTGCACACATTTTTACAAACTCCAAACCATCCAGCCCTTTTACAGAATAGGCTTCCCAGTCTATGTGTGGAAAATTAAAAATCTCCCACAATCACAACCTTGTGCTTACTACAAATATCTGCTATCTCCTTACAAATTTGCTCCTCCAATTCTCGCTCCCCATTAGGTGGTCTATACCCCCATAAGTGTTACTACACCTTTCCCATTCCTCAATTCCACCCAAATAGTCTCCTTAGACAAGCCCTCTAATCTATCCTGCCAAAGCACCGCTGTAATATTTTCTCTGACTAGCAATGCAATACCTCCCCCTCTTGCCCCTCCGATTCTATCACACTTGAAGCAACGAAATCTAGGAATAATTAGTTGCCAATCACACCCCTCCTGCAACCATGTTTCACAAATAGCTACAACATCATATTTCCAGGTATCAATCCATGCTCTAAGCTCATCCACCTTTCTTACAATGCTCCTAGCATTAAAATAAATGCATTTAAGAAATTCTCCTCCTCTTACTGTTTATCCCTAACAGTGTAAACAACTTTACTATCTTTTTCTTCCTTCTCCCCTACATCTTTGGTCTGAGCGCACCCCTTCTCTATCACCTGCCTATCCTCCCTCACACACTGTCTACAAGCTTTCTGTATTTGTGAACTAACCTCCTCTCTCCTAGTCTCTTCAATTTGATTCCCACCCCCCCCCCCCCCCCACCATTGTAGTTCCAAGTCTCCCCAGTAGCCTTAGCAAATCTCCCCACCAGGATATTGGTCCCCCTAGGATTCAAGTGCAACCTGTCCTTTTTGTACGGGTCACACCTGCCCCAAAACAAGTCCCAATGATCCAGAAACTTTAATCCCTGCTCCTTGCTCCAATCCCTCAGCCATGCATTTATCCTCCACCTCATTCCATTCCTACTCACTGTCGCGTGGCACAGGCAGTAATCCTGAGATTACTACCTTTGTGGTCCTTCTTCTCAACTCCCTTCCTAACTTCCTATATTCTCCTTTCAGGACCTCTTCCCTTTTCCTACGGATGTCATTGGTACATATATGTACCACGACCTCTGGCTCCTCACCCTCCCACTTCAGGATATCTTGGACGCGATCAGAAACATCCCGGACCCTGGCACCAGGGAGGCAAACTACCATCCAGGTCTCCTGACTGCGTCCACAGAATCGCCTATCTGACCCCCTAACCATCGAGTCCCCTATTACTACTGCCTTCCTCTTCCTTTCCCTACCCTTCTGAGCCACAGGGCCAGACTCTGTGCCGGAGACATGCCCACTGCTGCTTCCCCCAGGTAGGCTGTTTCCCCACCCCCATAGTACTCAAACAGGAGTACTTATCGTCAAGGGGTACAGCCACTGGGGTACACTCTAGTACCTTACTCTTCCCCTTCCCTCTCCTAACTGCGACCCACTCGTCTGCCTTCCGTGGCCCCGGTGTGACCACCTGCCTGTAACTCCTCTCTATCAACTCCTCACTCTCCCTGACCAGACGAAGGTCATTGAGCTGCAGCTCCAGTTCCCTAACACAGTCCCTTAGGAGCTGCAGCTCGGCGCACCTGGCACAAATATGTATGTCCGGGAGGCTAGGAGACTCCAGGATGTCCCACATCTGACACTGAGAACAACAAGCTACCCTCACACTCCTAATTCCCCCTTTCCTTAAGTAACAGGAAAAATTGAAAACTAAACCTACCTTGCCTCGCCCGTTTCTGCCTAAGCCCGTTGAGCCAAAGCCCTTAAGCCTTCACTCTGCTCCTGGCTCACTCCACTGCCCGCAAAACGATGCTGCCTGCTGTATAAGGCTGTGTTCCTTTTAAATCTTCTGCGTTTCACTGCCCGACATCACACCTGCGCAGTCCTGCCTCTCTTAACGTCAATGAGAAAAAAAAATCAAAATAGCTCCCGCAGCACTCCTGTTCCGATTCTCAGACTTCCTTCTCTTTTGTGATTTGTTCATTGAAGTTTTTAAAAGAACTTTCAATAACTTTGACAGCCGAAAATGGAGTGACTGCACTCTACTGGCTGTGTCTTCAGATGTAAAGCCTAAGATCCTAGCAACCTCCTTCACTTAACCAGAATTGTTACAGTGATGCTAGAAAGTTTGTGAACCCTTTAGAATTTTCTCTATTTCTACATAAATATGACCTATAATATCAGATCTTCTTGCAAGTCTTAAAACTAGATGGAGAACCCAATTAATAAATAACACACAAAACATTATACTTGTTTATTTATTGAGAAAAATAATCGAATATTGCATGTATTTGTTGAAGGATGTGAAACTTTGCTTTCAGTAACTGGTGTGACACCCTTCCCCAATCCCTTGTACAGCAATGACTTCAACCAAATGTCCAGTAACTGTTGATTAGTCCTGCACATCAGCTTGGAGGAATTTTAGGCCATTCCTCCTTACAAAACTGCTTCAGCTCTGAGATGTTGGTAGGTTTCCTTGCATGAACTGCTTGCTTCAGGTCCTTCCACAACATTTCTGTGGGATTAAGGTCAGGACTTTGACTTGGCTATTCCAAAATGTGAAATTTCTTCTGCTTTAACCATTCTTTGGTAGACTGACTTGTGTGTTTCGGGTTGTTGTCTTGCTGCAAGATCCATTTTTTTTCTTCAGCTTCATTTCACAGATGGATGCCTTGACATTTTCTTGTAGAATTTACTGGTATAATTCCATAAATGATGGCAAACTGTCCTGGTTCTAAGGTAGCAAAGCAGGCCCAAACCATGACTTTGCCACCACCATGTTTCACAGATGGGATGAAGTTCTTGCACTGGAATGCAGTGCTTGCTTTTTGCCAAACATTATGCTTCTCATTTAAGCCAATAAGTTCTATTTTGGACTTGTCCGCCCACAGACATTCTTCTAATAGCCTTCTAGCTTATCCACATGGTCTTTTGCAAACTTTAGGTGGGCAGCAAAGTTCTTCTTGGAGAGTAGTGGCTTTTCCTTGCAATCCTGCCATGCACACCATTGTTGTTCAGTGTTTGCCCGATGATCGGCTCATGAACACTGACATTAACAACGCAAGAGAGGCCTATAGCTTCTTGGATGTTGCCCTGGGGTTCTTGCTGTGACCCCCTGGAATACTATAGGCCTTGCTCTTTGAGTGATTTTTTTGTTGGTCAACCACTCCTGGCAAAAGTAACAACTGTGAATTTCCTCTAATTGTGCACCATCTGCCTGACCATGGACTAGTGGAGCCCAAATTCCTTAGAAATGGTTTTGTATCCTTTTCCAGTCTGGTGACCCATCTGAACTTTTTTTCCTGAAGTTCTTGGAAATCTCCTTTGATCGAGGCATAGCACACTTGCAAAAACCTATATAGTGAAGATCAGACTTTGATAGTGAAGACTCCACTATTAAATGATCCCTTTAAATCATAGAGGTTCACATACTTTTTCCAACAAAATACATGTAATGGATCATTTTTCTCAAATAACAAATGAGTATAATGTTTTCTGTGTTTATTCACACGTTATCAAACTGATTTCAATTTTTTTTTTTGGTAACCTGGGAATTACCAGCAATGGCTTCTCACCTTGGTTTTATCTTTTTGTTTTTTTCCTGGAATTTGTTGAAAGTTTGTGTATTTCTTCTAGTTACTACCCCTTAGGACATAATCTGAGGGAAAACTGCATCAAATTCCCTGTATGTTGATGCTATTTCCTTTGTCTCTAATTTATCATGATTGTTGGTTCCAGATCTGGAACAAGTTCAACCACATCATGCTTGCCTGTTCATCCCTGTGTTTGCTGATAAACACTGGTTCCTTGTTAGACAGCACCTCAACTTAATCCTCTTTTCTATTTTCAAATCTTTTCATGATCTCATTCCAGACTAACTGTGTAAACTTTTAGCTGTACAGAATACGTACTTTTCAATTCCAAACCAATGAAGATTTTCCTTTTTTTGTTCTTTTGCTTCATTACTAATGCTGATTAAGCGAGATGCAAATCCTTAAACCCTTACTCCTACCGTGTCTTCCTGCCTCTTTCTTCCTTTGGGACTCTTTAAGACCTACCTCTGACTAAAACTTTGATATCTGCTTAAATATCAGGTGTATTACAGCATTTTTTTTTTCTTTTGACAAAGCCATGTAGTAATGGTGTTACCAGCAACTTGAAATATGTATAAAGAGAAAAACATATGACTGTGTGGTTAAGTACAGTGCCAACACCATGTACACTTTTGCTGACGACATCACTGTTTTGGGTTGTATTGAAGGGGGCGCTGAGTCAGCTTACAGGAGGGAGTTTTGAAAACTTGACTGAGTGGTGTAATAACAACCTCTCACTCAATGTCAACAAGACCAAGGAACTGACTGTAGATTTCAGGAGATGGAAACCAGAGCTCCATGAGCCAGTATTCAGAGGTGGAGAGCGTCAGTAACTTTAAATTCCTGGGTGTTACTATCTCAGAGGAACTGTCCTGGAACCAAAAAACCAAAAAAAATTCTCCATGGCTCAACCCCTCTCCACTAGACTCAACAACTCTCAAACTGAGTATACGTAACTATACCAATTTGTTTTTACAACACTCTAACCCACATGACAGGAATTAGATTACTTGGCTCCAATACACGGAAAATGGATACATGACTCCCAACAACAAGGTTGTGATCCTCGTGGAGGAGATGTAGATGAAGTTTAACCAATAAGCCTGGTGTATTTTTGCTGTAATTTACTAAAGGGTAGCAATACATAAACTGGGAGATAGGGTGTGTAAGCTATTAGAAGTTAAGAATTTTTACTCAAAACTTAAAAAAAATTTGGACTCTTTCCAAAGTCCCACAATAGCTCCTTTTTTGAACTTGCTCAGTGTAACGCGTGCTTAAGCAGCACTCATAATGTACAGCTTTGGAAAGCAAAAAAAAAAAGTTGCTGGAGTCAGAAATATGTAAAATGCTGGGATTACTTGTCGATTCAAACTATATATTAATTGAGAGATACAATTGGGATTTCAGTTCATAGCTATTTATCCAGGTCGGGTAAAAGGTCATTAACTTGAAACATTAGCATCCATTCCTTTCTCCATAGTTGCTGTCTGGCCCACTGAACATTTTGGGATTTTGTGTTCTAAATGTGAAACTTTTAATATTCTAGTTGAGCTCTGTTTACAATCCACCTGCACCCCATCCACTGTTATTGATATATTAACGTGCTGCCCAACTTAATGCCATTGGCAGTGAATCCCCCTTTGCCTCAACTCTTTTTCTCTCTCAAAAAATCTTCCATTGTCTCCAAATCTTGTGGAGATTTACTGTCCATATTCAATATAATGGGTTTCCTGTATTTACAAACATTTTCCAGGGTTTGTCTTTATCTCTTGTAAACTTCCCTTGGTTTTATTATTCTGCTCATGTTCTCGGGAGGTTAGGTTGTCTGTCTGAATTCTAGTCATCCTCGTTCTCCCTATCCTTTTCCAGTACAGAATGTTCTGACTTTTATCTAACAAATAAGATTCGTCAATGAGCTAATTCTGTTGATCTAGTATTTTAAGGCTAGTTTGTTGTATTGAGCTTCCCAAGGTGACTGATAGTAGTTTTAAGCATGTTACACATTACTTTTAGAGATGATGTGATCTGTAATCAGTTTGGATGTCAGTGTTTCTGAACAGAAGGACAAAATAGTCCTAATTTCATTTTATGTGACTAGGAGCAAATGACAAATTTCCTCTGTAGATTGTGTTTTGCAGGTAAGAGAGAAGATTTTACATTGCTTTCAAATCTTGTAGTGCACAGCCACCTTTTTCTGTTGGTGAGAGTTTAATATTTAATTTGTTTCTGTGCTGTGGCAAAAATGGCTCTTCGTTTAATTGAGTTTGAAGTGATAGCTTATACTTGTGTGACACTATGCTCTGGTGTATAATGGTCAAGTAGTAATAACAATGTGGATGCAGTGATACTGTTAATTGTGTACGTGAAGTAGATAACATCTGGAATAAAATACAAGTAAATACATATTCATGTATATGTTTATTGGATAAATTGGAATCATGTTTATTGTTCCCAGCATGTGTTGTGAAATTTGTTAACTTTGCTGGGTCATTATAAAATTACATAAATGGACATGTGTGCCTGATTTTTAAAAATCAAACCAGAGATGTATGATATATTATTTTACGTATACACAGTAATTTGTGAGTAACGAAGATGCAACTAGGCCTAACCTGTACATCAGTGGAGCAGCAGTACATCGCAACAGCACCAGCGGAGGGAAGTGGGTGGTGGTTACATCTTTGTGGAGGGACCAGGCTGTGGGTTCTCCAACAACTTTGGCTTCTTCATGTAGGCGTCAAGATTTGACTGCCTTTTCTTAAGTTTCTTCTCATGAAGTAGTTCTCGGTAGCAGGAAATAGTGTTGAAAACACTGTTTGTCTTATTGCAGCCTTGAACCCAGATGCATGTTGCTCTTTTCAGGAGTTGAGAAGTACTAGAGGCATTCTTTTCCAAAATGGGCCCATTTCACCCACATTGAAGACAAGCTTGGGAGGATAATCGTCCTTTTCAATTATGGCCTTCAGTGTTGTAGGAAAATCCTGGGCTGCCTTGCTGTCTGCACTAGCCACTTCACCAGAGATACGTATGCTGTAGAGGTTACTGTGCTGTTTAAATCTATCAAACCAGCCTCTGCTGGCTGTGAATGTTACTGGTGCATCTTCTTGAATATAATTGAAAATATTTCTTGCCTTTTCCCATTATTATCAGCTGTGTTTCATTGCGTGTGGTCATCCACCCATATATTTAGTCTATTTCCATTTTTTTTTCAAGCAAATGGCTCCTTGAACGAGTCACCGTCGTTGATGATAACTTTTGAGATTTGCTGTTGCCAAGCTTTTATCTTGTCTGCATTTTTTATAATTGTTCTGGTTGTTGATTGTAGCCAATTTCAAAGAGGCACCAGCATCAACCTGATGCTCACCAGCTTCCAGACTTTGTATCACTTGCAGTTTCAGATCCATGCTAATACTTTTCATAGCCATCTTAGATGTGTGACCCTCACTGGAAATTGCAGGCCATTTTCCAATCACTATGGGTGTGGGGGGAAAAAATGGAATAAATTGCCAAGGGTGCAAGAACATTTATACACGTGGGGGAGGCAGAGTGTGAACTAATACATGATAGGCTGTGAGTGGCTCAATATATGTAAAGCCCTCTCATTGGCTGATTGAATGGTGACCAGTCTTGAAGTTTTGTGTTGTTTAGAATTAAATAATCTCTCCCACACACCCTCTATCTAACATTCTACCAAGAATGGTTGTATCATCAGCAAATTTATAGATGGCATTTGAGCTGTAATTAGCCACACAGTCATGGGTATAGAGGGAGGAGAGCAGCGGGGTAAGCACACAACCCTGTGGTTTGCCAGTGTTGATTATCAGTGAGGGGGAGATATTGTCACCGATCTGCCCAGATTGTGGTCTTCCAGTTAGGAAGTAGAGAATCTAGTTGCAGGACTGTACAGAGGCCCAGGTTTTGTAGCTTATCGATCAGGACTGTGGGAATGATGGTGTTAAATGCTGAGCTGTAGTCTACCTCCAGTTGATTTTTAATCTGTAGTCTTTCACTAATACTGGGAATTTTGCCCAGCATTTATCAGACACAGCACGTCTTAATGCAGCTTGTGACTGGTACTGATTGACTTGATTAGCTCCCACTAGACCTCCAACATTTCCCTTTATCCCCATGCAGAACATTTTTGGATGTTACTCCAATGGGGTTTAATGATGAAGCAAGCAGGCTTTCCTCTGATAGCCTGGGGCAATTCGCCATGGTGATTGACCAGGCCCTGTACAATATTGCTAATGTTTCCATGGTGCTAAATTATTTTCACTCACTCACTACAGTTTTACCCAATGACCCGTAAATGCAAACCAAGAAAACAAATTGCATATAAAAATTCTAAATATTATTCTCCTTTTTCTTCCTGTTTTGTCAGCAAAGGATAAGGTACATATCTAAAATGTGTGTGTATACATGATTCTGATATAAATTTACAATGAGTGTAATTTTATTCATTGCTGATAGAAAATTTCAATGTCTAATCATGCAGTTTGTGTTTGACAATACTGCTTTGTGTGGCACTGTCAAATATACACTTAGTGACCGGTTTATTAGGTACATGAGTGGAAACCAGTATTGTCTTCTGCTGCTCCAGTTCACACTCTTTAATGTTTTGTGTTTTCAGAAATGCTCTTTTGCAGTTCACTGTTGTAACGTGTGGTAGTTACTGTCATCTTCCTGCCAGCTTGAGTTAATCTGGCCATTCTCCTCTGACCTCTCTCATTAACAAGGTGTTTTGTCCACAGAACTGCCACTCACGGGATTTTTTTTCTGATTGTTTGTTTTATGCACTGCATGTGTTTTGTTCTATAAACTCTAGGGACCCAGGAAATCAGCAGTTTCTGAGATACTCAAATCATCCCACTTGGCACCAACAATCATTCCATGGTCAAAGTCATTGAGATCACATTTCTTCTCAATTCTGATGTTTGATCTGAACCTCTTGACTATGTCTTCATGTTTTTATGCATTGAGTTGCTGCCACATGATTGGCTGATTAGATATTTGCATTGATGAAAATGTGTATGTAATAAAGTGACCACTGAGTGTATAACCAGCAATTTAGTTAGCCCAATGGAATTCATGCATGCCCACTTAAAGGAATGGTTGCTTCTGAGTATTTTGTCAGGTATAAAGTAAAATTTAGGGTATCAGAGGTAAAAGTTTTTTTTTAAATTTCAAATCTTTTTGAGAGAGATCCTGTTATGCAATTATAGATCCTGTCTTGTTCAAAGTAAATTTATTATCAAAGTCTGTATATGTCATATATACTACCCAGAGAATCATTTTCTTGCAGGCATTCACAGTAAATATAAAGCAACACAATAGTATCAATGAAAAATCAAACATGGCAGAATTATGCAAAAGATAACAAACTGTGCCAGGCTGTGATGCAACAAGCCTGTATACCCTCTACTGCACATGTATAGAAATTTGTTAAAGTTTTGAATGACCTGGTGAATCTTGGCAAACCTCTAAGGAAGCAGAGGCATTGCCTTTGGTTTCTTTGTAATGCCACTTGCATGCTAGACCCAGGACAGATCTTCTGAAATGATGATGCTGTGGAATTTAAGGTTGCTGACCCTCTTCACCTCTGATCCTCTGAGAACTGGCTCATGGACCTTCATCTTCCTCCTCCTGAAGTCAATGATCAGCTCTTTGTTGTAGCGCCATTCAGCCAGATTTTCAATCCCTCTCCTATGTGCTGATTCATCACCGCTTGTTTTGTATCCTCTAGCACAAAACAACTTGATTGTTGCACAGAAAACAAAGAAGCATAAGAGTCAAATACATTTCGGAGCATAAAATGGTGTATTTCCATGAGAGTTTTTCCATCTTCTGTTTCATAGTTTTGTCTTTAAGATGTTATTAAAATAACTTGTCAATTTTGTTTTTAAAGCCAGGAATGCACATCATTCAAACTGAACTAAAACGGCAGGGTTTTTACAGGAGTTTGAATTTTGAATTAAGGTGGAAAGATGCTTTAGGGTGTTTTTTTTTTAAAAAAGAGGTAGGGCTACAAGTAAGGGTCAGATAATGACTCCCTCTGAATTCTTGCAGACACCTGATATGAATTCAGTTGTCCCAGAATAGCTAAACACGAGGTGAAACATTTTTGTTTAGGATTTTACTGTTTAAAATTGACCAATGAAAGATTTTGGCAAATTTTTAGCATCATAATTGCTTGCTGACAGTTACAGAACATGCATCATATTTTCCATTGCCAGTTAACTCCTCTGCTACATCATAATGACATTAGAAATGGATTAGTTATAAGTGTAACACCCTGGGAAAGGTTTCACTGCTAACGTAATGGTCTTTTTGTAGAAGTAGTGTTTGGATTATGGTTAGAGATAACAAGTACTTTGGAATGTGAGCAATTGGGAGCAGGTTTGTGAGCTGGGGTCTTTTGTTCGGCGGGAGATAGAGGGAGGACGCTGGAGGGAACTGGTCGTAGGATTCAACCCCGTGGAGGACTGTGATTCAATGGAGCAAGGGGGCATGGTCGACTGAGGATCGGCAAATATGAATTTGTGAAGAGTTGAGCTCCAACTTGTACACATTTGACTGTTTATAATGGGCCCTTTTTGTTTTTTTTTACTAACCCTTTAAATTAAGATTCATAAATACAATTCCTTTAATTGTATGCACTGTGCTGTCTGTTATTTCCTAGCAGTGACTTGTAACAGGGTAGGAAATTACACAGCATCCACACAAAGTGGACTTTGGAGTGGGAGAGTAGTCTCAATCATGGGTTTGGGGGACTGGAGTGTGTATTCCCTCGATTTAAGCAGCTGAGGAAACCAGAGGGGTTTATGATAAGCTTTATGATACATCAGGTATTTGATTTATCCAAAATTCCCCCCCCCACTCAATATCTTTTATTACTGAGATGCAACACAGAGTAGGCCCTTTGAACTGTTCTGCCCAGCAATCCCCTGTTTGTTTGTTTATTTAAACCTAGCCTAGACACGGGACAATTTACAATGACTAATTAACCTACCAACCAATAGGTCTGTGGGAGAAAACCAGAGCACCTGAAGAAAACTCAGTCACGGGGAGAACATACAAACTCTGTACAGGCAACGCCGGGAATTGAATCTAGGGTGCAGTTACTGTGAAGTGTTGTGCTGACCACTATGCTACCATGCTGCTCCCTGAAGAGTGAAGGGTCTTTGTCCTGAAACCTCTCTCTCTCCCTCTCCCTCTCTCCCTCTCTCCCTCTCTCCCTCTCTCCCTCTCTCTCTCTCTCTCTCTCTGTCTCTGTCTCTGTCTCTGTCTCTGTCTCTGTCTCTGTCTCTGTCTCTGTCTCTGTCTCTGTCTCTGTCTCTGTCTCTGTCTCTGTCTCTGTCTCTCTCTCCTTTCAGCATTTCTAGTTTTATTTAAAATTTCCAACACGTGTAGGTTTGCTTTTCTGGTGCTCTTGTCTAAGCAGACCAAAATTTATCAAAATAAGTATGACTGAGTAACAATGTAAAATTAAGACAAAACATGTGTATGAATGCTAGTACCAATCTTAGCACCTGAAAGATTAAAGGAAGAACAAAAACATGATGAAACTTGAAAGGAGATCCACAAAAGAGGAGTATGCAAATCAGTTTGGAAGAGCTTTTGAAAATAACACAATAATGATGAAGATAATATAAATAGAAAAAAAAGGATGTGAGCTTGTTTGGCAAATGAATTTCACTATACTGAATCTTGAATACTTTAGTGAGCAATAAAAATGGATGTATAAGGGAATAGAAGGAGATAGCTATGCAAAAATCCTATTAGCTCTTAAAGTTTAAATGGAAACAATCTGGATATATCAGGATGAAAGCAGTATTCCAAGGTTTAAATTACAATGAGAAATTAGGAGCCCAGTTTGTATTCTCTGTAATCTTGGAGGTTAAAGGCAAGCATAGCAGCACAATCGTTGTACAGCACCAATGCTCATCAATAGGGGTTTAACTCCTGCTTCTGTCTTCAAAGAGTTTGTATGTTCTCCATCTGACCACATGGGTTTTCTCTGGGTACTCTGGTTTCCTTCCACGTTTCAAATACACATAGTTCAAGTTAGTTGTGGGCGTGCTATGTTGGTGCTGGAAGCGTGGTGACACTTGTGGGATACCCCCAGCGCAACCCCCGGACTGTGGTGGTTGTTAAAGCAAAATGGCACATTTTACTGTATGTTTTGATGTATGTATGACAAATAATGCTAAACTTCACTTTCAAAATGTTAAAGAGGAAAAACTCTAGATGAAACAAAAGAATTTCAGCTTTAATAGAGCACTTGGTAACATAGTTTAAAAATTCAGAGACAGGTTTTGCATGAATAAAGCACTTCTACACTTTCGCCCTTTTTTTCCACGAAGGGCAACAGACATTTTAAATCTGAGATTAATATATTGTCTATCAGTGATGCGGGTGAAAGATGTGTGATGTGGATTACTGATCAGTCATGAGTTCACTGAATCATGGAATTATAGTATTTGAAGGGCCAAATGGCCTACTTTTCATACATTTTCAAGCATTCCTTGGAAATAGTATAACATTTACTCATCTGGGTCTCTGGCCCAGGCTCACTTCACCTCAAGAAGCATTGTACAAGATGTTAGACACATTGAATCACTATGGACACATAAAGCAGAAGGAGCATGCAGCAGGTTTCACCACCTACTATCTTACAAGTGACTATCTAACCCATCAGTGGGAATGTTTGAAGAGTTTGGAGAGAGTTTGTCTGCTACCTTTAGACCAATAGGAATCAAATGGATGCAAATCATTCTTGAAATTGTACTGCAGATCAAGAAAACTAATTATATTTAAAAGAGAAACAACTTATTTTGGATGTGAGTTGGTTGGAGTTTTGTGATTTATATTTGTGCGAGCCATAAATAGAGGGTGGGGGGAGAACCTTACTCTATTGCTGTGATACTCTAATGTCAGAAGGCCAAAATGCTGGAAAAAATGAAATTAAAAACACATATAGCAAGACTTAATCCATACCTGTTTTCTGGATTGATGAATACAAGATAGGCTGCTCTTGGCATATTTGCATATTCTTTTAATCCACCATAATTGCCATCTTGAGCATGTGTTCTAATCTTTTATGTTGATATAACATTTACAATAATTTTGCATATTTGCACCCCATTAATTCTCATCATCATTTGTTTCCAACATTCTTAACATAAATGAGAGCGTGTTTAATATGGGATTATTAAGAAAAACACATTGATAAATTGCAAGGATGCTGAATGTTTGACTTGGTGACAGGAAGCATGGTTTGATGGGTTTTTTCAGTAGCCCTTTAAGATGGAGAGGGACTGGGAAAAGTTTAGGGAGTGCTCCAAATTGCTGAAGGAAGTTCACAAGTGATGGAGTTGACCTGTGTGTATTTAATCAGTCACCTCAGCTTAGTTTACTCAAATGGCAATAGTTGAGGTGAACGATCTTCACTGATAATGGATTGGTAGGGATCCACCAATCCATTACCAATAATAAATACTTCTGACTTTTTTTTTCTTTTGCCTTTTTCTTAATTTGATACCCATTTATTCATGACAAGTAGCTAAGATACTAAAAGCTTTCATTATCGACAATTTTAAAGCGATCTAAATTATTCAACTTTCCATTACTACATATTGCAAATGAACTGTGACCTTGGATTCGTGAATGGGGGAAAATGCAGAGGAACAGAGCCACAAAATGCTATTAACTGGTAGTTAAATTTAAGCAGCAAGTTGTGGGGTCCTTTAGTGAAAAACTTGGTTAGGTGTATAATGGTTTCTCACCTCACCAGGCAACTGTCAACTTCTGATTATTTCTAGTTGGTAAGTGGGGGAGTAAAATGACTCTTCATATCAAAAGGGGTCACTTGGGCCTTTTGAATCTATGTTGGTTCTTGGTACAATGCACCAACCTCCTTTCTTCCCTGTAACTTACTCTCTCTTGCATTTCCATCGGCTATCTTGATTTTCCTACCACTTGCTTAAACTCACATACAGTGGCTTATTAACCTCAAGCACTCAAGATGTGGGGTGCCATGCATAGCAATACGAATGGTTACAGGTAGAATGGGCATATTCTGTAGACAGACAGCAATGGAAGTCCAAACTGAACCCGAGGTGCTTGTGGTCTGTTCAGAGTTTTCTAAATCCAGTTTTTGTGATTTTTTTATTTAGCATTAATTTTTCTGATGCAAGAACTTGTCTGTCAATTTGTTTGGTAATCTCTCTCAAATAGCAGGCTGATTGTGATCAGATAATTTGTTTTAGAAATGCTGATAGAGAGAAAAATATTGAATATCACCCAGAAAAGCTCCCCTGCTTTGCCTTCAAATAGTGCCATACCTGTTTAAGATATCACATGAGAACAGTGCAGCAGTTCTGTGATGCTGAAATGGAGTATCAACCTAGAAATTTCTTGAGCATCTCAAGTAGCAGTTTAATTTTGTGCATTCCGGCAACACGGAAGTGCTGCCAACAGAGAAACAGCTGGCTGTCTGAAGCAGTAATATCAGTAAGTCTTAAATTTTTGCATGCCTTCTGAGTAGCAGGGCAAAAAAGTGTTTGTTTTTTTTTGAATGCATGGTTTCTAGCTGATCCTTTTTTTTAATTCCTTGGTGTTATAATATCAGAGGATCTTTTCTGGGACTAGCATTTAAGTGCCATCACAAAGAAGACATGCCAGCACCTCTACTTAGAAGTTTGTGTGGTTTTGATATGTAACCAAAAACTTAGATGCACATATCCTAACTGGTTACATCTATGTAAACAAGTCTATCACAGGCAAAACCCTCCCCACAATTGAGCACATTTACATGGAGCACTGCCACAGGAAAGCAGCATGTATCATCAAGGCACCCCACCATTCAGGCCCATGCTGTCGTCTCGCTACTACCATTGGGCAAGAAGTACAGGAGCCTTTGGTCTCAGATTGCCAGATACAGGCTCCTGAACTAGTGTGGGTAATTTCACTCATTACAACCCTGAACTGATTCCACAAGCTACAGACTCACTTTCAAAGACTACAATGTGTGTTCTCAGTATTACCTATATGCACAATTTGTCGTCTTTTGCACATTGATTGTTTCACCATCTTTGTTCATGTATAGTTTTTCATAAGTTCTAATGTATTTTATTTTCCTATAAATGCCTGCATATAAAGAAATCTCAAGCTCATATGTAGTAACATATACATGCTGGGTTAATTTTTTTTCCCTTTGGAGTCGAAAATCCTTTACAACAAATTAAGGTAAGTCTGAATTGTATACTATTTTGAAGGGTTAAGTTTTGCCGATTAGTGGTATGAAAATGTCTAACTAAATGATTTCAAAATAATTCCTTCGCTTTCAGTTGTTAAAAGTTTCTCTGGGAGTATTGTATTTCACTGCAGATAGATTTTAGCACTCAACTAAGATAAATGTATAAAAATTGTTTTCCTCAAGAGGCCAATACAGTGTGTATCAATAACAGTAAAAACAGATTTTTCACCGACTGCAGGATCACTGAGGCTATACTACAAAACTGTTGTTTACATAGCTTTACATTTTTCTTTGTGCAAATGGTGCTAATATTTGGAGAAATGAAGATGTAAAAGATTGGTGTGACACTTGAGTACTGATCTTAAAGACCAACTTGGTCATACCATCAGCTATGCATAGAAACATAGAAATTAGTTGCATGAGTAGGCCATTCAGCCCTTCGAGCCTGCACTGCCATTCAGTATGATCATGGCTGATCATCCAACTCAGAACCCTGTACCTGCTTTCTCTCCATATCCCCGATCCCTTTAGCCACAAGGGCCATATCTAACTTCCTCTTAAATATAGCCAATGAACTGGCCTCAACCGTTTCCTGTGGCAGAGAATTCCACAGATTCACTACACTCTGTGTGAAGAAGTTTTTCCTCATCTTGGTCCTAAAAGGCTTCCCCTTTATCCTTAAACTGTGACCCCTCGTTCTGGTCTTCCCCAACATCGGAAACAATCTTCCTGCATCTAACCTGTCCAATCCCTTTAGAATTTTATACGTTTCAATAAGATCCCCCCTCAATCTTCTAAATTCCAGTGAGTATAAGCCTAGTCGATCCAGTCTTTCTTCATATGAAAGTCCTGCCATCCCAGGAATCAATCTGGTGAACCTTCTCTGTACTCCCTCTATGGCAAGAATGTCTTTCCTCAGATTAGGGGACCAAAACTGCACACGATATTCTAGGTGCGGTCTCACCAAGGCCTTGTACAACTGCAGTAGAACCTCCCTGCTCCTGTACTCAAATCCTTTTGCTATGAATGCCAACATACCATTTGCCTTTTTCACTGCCTGCTGTACCTACATGCCCACCTTCAATGACTGGTGTACAATGACACCCAGGTCTTGTTGCATCTCCCCTTTTCCTAATTGGCTACCGTTCAGATAATAATCTGTTTTCCTGTTCTTGCAACCAAAGTGGATAACCTCACATTTATCCACATTAAATTGTATCTGCCATGAATTTGCCCACTCACCTAACCTATCCAAGGCACCCTGCATCCTCTTAGCATCCTCCTCACAGCTAACACCGCCGCCCAGCCTCGTGTCATCCGCAAACTTGGAGATGCTGCATTTAATTCCCTCGTCTAAATCAATATATATTGCAAACAACTGGGGTCCCAGCACTGAGCCTTGCGGTACCCCACTAGTCACTGCCTGCCATTCTGAAAAGGTCCCGTTTACTCCCACTCTTTGCGTCCTTTCTGCCAACCAATTCTCTATCCACATCAATACCATACCCCCAATACCGTGTGCTTTAAGTTTGCACACTAATCTCCTGTGTGGGACCTTGTCAAAAGCCTTTTGAAACTCTAAATATACCACATCCACTGGCTCTCCCCATCCACTCTACTAGTTACATCTTCAAAAAATTCTATAAGATTTGTCAGACATGATTTTCCCTTCACAAATCCATGCTGACTTTGTCCGATGATTTCACCTCTTTCCAAATGTGCTGTTATCACATCTTTGATAACCGACTCTAGCATTTTCCCCACCACCGACGTCAGACTAACCAGTCTATAATTCCCCGGTTTCTCTCTCCCTCATTTTTTAAAAAGTGGGGTTACATTAGCCACCCTCCAATCCTCAGGAACTAATCCAGAATCTAAGAAGTTTTGAAAAATTATCACTAATGCATCCACTATTTCTTGGGCTACTTCCTTAAGCACTCTGGGATGCAGACCATCTGGCCCTGGGGATTTATCTGCCTTTAATCCCTTCAATTTACCTAACACCACTTCCCTACTAACATGTATTTCCCTCAGTTCCTCCATCTCACTAGACCCTCGGTCCCTTACTATTTCCGGAAGATTATTTATGTCCTTCTTAGTGAAGACAGAACCAAAGTAGTTATTCAATTTGTCTGCCATGTCTTTGTTCCCTATGATCAATTCACCTGTTTCTGATTGTAAAGGACCTACATTTGTCTTGACCAATCGTTTTCTTTTCACATATCTATAAAAGCTTTTACAGTCAGTTTTTATGTTCCCTGCCAGCTTTCTCTCATAATCTTTTTTCCCTTTCCTAATTAAGCCCTTTGTCCTCCTCTGCTGGTCTCTGAATTTCTCCCAGTCCTCAGATGTGCCGCATTTTTTGCTAATTTATATGTTTCTTCTTTGGACTTGATACTATCCCTAATTTCCCTTGTCAGCCACGGGTGCACTACCTTCCCTGGTTTATTCTTTTGCCAAACTGGGATGAACAATTGTTGTAGTTGATCCATGCGATCTTTAAATGCTTGCCATTGCATATCTACCGTCAACCCTTTAAGTATCATTTGCCAGTCTATCTTAGCTAATTCACGTCTCATACCTTCAAAGTTACCCTTTGTTTCTGAATTAACTATGTCACTCTCCATCTTAATGAAGAATTCCACTATATTATGGTCACTCTTACCCAAGGGGCCTCACACGACAAGATTGCTAACTAACCCTTCCTCATTGCTCAATACCCAATCTAGAATGGCCTGCTCTCTAGTTGGTTCCTCGACATGTTGGTTCAGAAAACCATCCTGCATACATTCCAAGAAATCCTCTTCCTCAGCACCCTTACCAATTTGGTTCATCCAATCTATATGTAGATTGAAGTCACCCATTTATAACTACTGTTCCTTTATTGCACGCATTTCTAATTTCCTGTTTAATGCCATCCTCAACCTCACTACTACTGTTAGGTGGCCTGTACACAACTCCCACCAGCATTTTCTGCCCCTTAGTGTTATGCAGCTCTACCCATATCGATTCCACATCCTCCAGGCTAATGTCCGTCCTTTCTATTGCGTTAATCTCCTCTCTAACCAGCAATGCTACCCCACCTCCTTTTCTTTCCTGTCGATCCCCCCGGATGTTGAGCTCCCATCCTTGGTAACCCTGGAGCCATGTCTCTGTGATGCCAACTATATCATATTCATTAATAGCTATCTGTACATTCAATTCATCCACCTTGTTACGAATGCTCCCCGCATTGACACAGAAAGCCTTCAGGCTTGTTTTTACAACACTCCTAGCCCTTATACAATTATGTTGAAAAGTATACGTTTTGCAGGATAAAGCTACCAGGCTGGGGTTGTGGCTAATGGGGTGAGAACAAGGTGAGAGAAGCCTGCAGTAGCTGTTGGAAGTGTGCTTATTTATGGTTATGTTGATAAGTTTGACATGGGCATACAGCCTACTCTCTGCTGGCTTCCAACATGCATAACTGCCACAGTGTACAGGATTTAGCACAATTCTTGAGTCTGCTGAACTCCCTTGTTGAGTTTCACTGTCATGCCCTCCACTGAACCCTGTACCACTCTGGTCTCCTTGTGAGAAGCGGTGTATGTGAGCAGCATGCTGATGATGCCAGTATTTAAGGCACAGCTTCTAGATAATATTTTATCAATCATTCAGGTAAGGCTTGACACTTGATTTCCCTCTTATTAAATAATAAATAGTTTGAGTTTAAACAAGATAAGAGCTTATTAATTGATTTTGGGTGTTGGAAAGTGAAAAGTATCGAATGACACTGTTATGTAGATTTGAACTTTATCCAGTTAACAAGGAAGGCTATCAAAGCTTGTAGCAATATCCAGACCATCTTGAAAAATGGGATGATAAATTGCAGATGGAATTGAATGTGGACAAATGTGGGGTGTTGCGGTTTTGGAGGACAACCCAGCATAAAACTTGCACTGTGAGCAGTTGGGCATTGAGGAGTGAGGTAGAACAATGGAATCTGGGATTACTGACCTATAATTCCTTGAAAATGGTGTCGTGGGTGGATGGGCTTGATAAAGTATGTAAAGGGTTAACATGGTCAGTTTAAAAAAAATATATAGCAGTCTGTGTTCTGAAAGAAAACTGCTGATGATCATTAGATGTGCTAAGCCATGCTGAGCCGTATTTTTCTTGGAGTTAGACTGTATCTGACACTCCAAGGGAGGAGTTGTAAAGTTTGATGGCCACAAGCAGGAATGACTTCCTATGACGCTCAATGTTGCATCTTGGTGGAATGAGTCTCTGGCTAAATGTACTCCTGTGCCTAACCAGTACGTTATGGAGTGGATGGGAGACATTGTCCAAGATGGCATGCAACTTGGACAGCATCCTCTTTTCAGACACCACCGTCAGAGAGTCCAGTTCCACCCCCACAACATCACTGGCTTTACAAATGAGTTTGTTGATTCTGTTGGTGTCTGCTACCCTCAGCCTGCTGCTCCAGTAGACAACAGCAAACATGATAGCACTGGCCACCACAGACTTGTAGAACATCCTCAGCATCATCTGGCAGATGTTAAAGGACTTCAGTCTCCTCAGGAAATAGAGACAGCTCTGACTCTTTTTGTAGACAGCCTCAGTGTTCTTTGACCAGTCCAGTTTATTGTCAATTCGTATCCCCAGGTATTTGTAATCCTCCACCATGTCCACACTGACCCCTTGGATGGAAACAGGGGTCACCGGTGCCTTAGCCTTCCTCAGGTCCACCACCAGCTCCTTAGTCTTTTTCACATTAAGCTGCAGATGATTCTGCTCACACCATGTGACAAAGTTTCCCACCGTAGCCCTGTACTCAGCCTCATCTCCCTTGCTGATGCATCCAACTATGGCAGAGTCATCAGAAAATTTGTGAAGATGGCAAGATTACCTATTCTGTAATTTGTAATATGTAAGAATATACCTATTCTGTAATTTATCTCGGTACTGTCATGCACGTAGTTAAGTCTGGCTCTAGCCTGTCTTGTGTGGGGTTATCTGAATGACTATATCTTTTCTGTAAGGGGAACTGCCGGTTAACTGGTGGATCGAGCAGGAACAGTCACAGACGGTTCCTGTTTGAGCAACTAACTGAAGTGCCCTGGAGGTTTTGAATAAAGAGTTTGTACTTGTACGGTCTCTGAGTGACTTTATCCAGATTCGACTTACACAGGGTCAAAAAGAGAGCTTTTGGCACATTAGCCTTCCTAATCAAAATGTCGAGTACAGGGGTTGGGATGTTATGTTGAAATTGTATTCGATGTTAGTGAGGCCAAATTTGGAGTATTGTGTGCAGTTTTGGTTACTTACCTGCAGGAAAAGTGTAAATAAGGTTGAAAGAATGCAGAGAAAATGTACAAGGATGTTGCTTGGACTGGAGGACCCGAGTTGTGGGGTAAGGTTGAATAGGTTGGGACTTTATTCCCTGCAGCATATGAGAATGAGGGGAGATTTGATAGAGGTATACAAAATCAAGAGGGGGCGTATAGATAGAGTAAATGCAAGCAGGCTTTTTCCACTGAAATTGGGTGAGACTAGAACTAAAGGTTAAGGGTGGAAAAAATTTAAGAGGAGTCTGAGTGGGGAATTTCAATCAGAGTGTGGTACAAGTATGGAGCAAGTTGCCAATGCAAGTGATGGATGTGGGTTCAATTTCAATATTTAAGAGGAATTTGGAGAGATATGTGGATGGGAGGAGTATGGAGAGCTATAGTCTGGGTGCTGGTCAATTGGACTAGGCAGCATAACGGTTTGACATGGACTGGAAGGGCTGAAGGATTTCTTCCTGTACTGAAGTGCCCTACAACTGTAAGGTAGTAGATAATTAAACAAGACAGCTGGAGGATGAGCTTGCACAGACTTTCCCATTATGATCCAGCATGAGTGCAAAAGATACGGTTGAAGTTCTGGTAACCATTTGCAATCAGATATGTCAACTGCACGTTCCTTCTCTACTTATTCTTGAGCTTCCCTGGCACAACAGCTGGCATGAAGCTGCTCCATCATAAATTGAAGTAGCATTGATTTTGAATTTTAAAAAATGTATTGTATCATGCTGTCTAAAATTGTAATGGTGGTGCTCTGCCAATGTATCAACAATGCAAGTTTTTTAATATACTAGCCACAGTAACTATCTCTCAGTAAGTGTATCACAAACAGTATTCAACAATCCTTCCAGTCAAGCAAGCAGCATTAGACATAGATACATAAATGCATTTATTTTCTTGAGCTAAATGAACACCATTTGCAGTTAATTAAAATAATTACACTGGACAACAAACATTTTGTTCCTGAATATTTCTGGATGCATCTTGTGGATTTTGGGCTGCTGATCATGAAAATCGCCATGAAATCTTGCTATCGCACTCCATTTAAAAAAAAAATTGCCTATGTTGTTTCAATTCATAAATTAAGTCAGAAGAATTGGTGCCAAGATTAGGGAAGGCACTTCAGTTGGTCCACAAATCAAACAGGTCATCAGTGACAGGCAGTTCGAAGAACTTCTCATGGAACCAGAGAAATTTTGCATGGAAGGCATTCAAGGATGTTGTTGAAAGTTTTCTTAGCAGTAACAGAGCACCAAACTACGTGCAGCTGGTTGACAACATGCTTCAACTATGCAAAGCCATGAAGTGTAACTGAAGATTCATTTTCTGCATTCCCATTTAGACTTCCTTGCAAATCTTGCGCTATCAGTGATGAGCATGGTGAAACGTTTCACCAGGGTATTATGGTTATGAAGAAAGTATCAGGGCGACTGGAATCCATCAATGCTGGCTGATTATTGTTGGACATTTAAGCAAGAAGCCTCAGATGCTGAGTACAAACGAAAATCATCAAAACATTTTTAGCTTAGTTGAACTATTGCAAAATGTCAGCACCATTATGCAATTAAATGCATTACTTTCAAAAGTTAATTTCTTGTTTATCCAAGTTGTATTTGAGTTCGGCCTCAAAAAAAAAAAAGTTGCTTCTGAGGAAGCAACACTTCTTTTGGGGGGGGGGGGGGGCAGGAATTGCTGTCCGGTGTTATCTCTGTTTAGAACACAAGAAGTAAGAGTAGACTGTTTGGTCCCTTGTGATCTGTGCCTTTTTGGCTGTTTTTTAAAAAAAATCTTCTTGTCACTTTCCTTCATTAACCCCATATCCTTTCTGCTAACATTCAAAACTCTTATTGCTTTCCTTGAATGAGCCACCAAAGGTTTACTGGCCTCTGGTTAAGGATTTCCCCCCCCCCCCCCTTCTCCAGTCAATAGCCCACCCAATATTTTGTGACCCCCCCCCTCCCCCAATTCTGGACATCCCAGCAGTGTCTACACTGTACAGGTTTGCCTTCTCTGGAGATAATTTTAATTCTATTTCACCACCAAATGATGAGCTGGCTAATGGTAAAACTGTTTTGCCACTTGCAGAAGGCTAATTTTACAAAAATCTTTGTGAATTGTAATAGTTATCCCAGCATGGTGGTTCAAAAAGGTTCCTATAGTATTGAAGAATCACTAGGACATTTACTGTTTGCAGTTTCACATGTCTCCAGTTTGCTGTTTGAGTTTGCAGTATTTGAACTTGCTGAAAAATAATGTGTTGGCAGCAGCTCTAAAGGGGTTGGCAATTCTGTAATATGAAATGCCTTGCTTTGTGTTTGACACAAGTATTGACAGGCTGTTTAGTTTTGAATGCTCATAAATGAGCCAAATCATGGTTGAAAAGAGGTCCCAATTTGGATTGCCTTGGTACAGTCAGCAACTATACAGTAAACCTTGAATACCTACAAAATAAACTAAGGGTTTTCATCATGTAATGCAGGTAACTGAATGCGTATGTTTTCTGAAAGTTGGTGATTATAGTTTTTAAAAGATCATGGCATTCAGGAGAGTAGAAGACAGACATACTTTATTGATCCTGAGGGAAATTGGGTTTTGTTACAGCCGCGCCAACCAAGAATAGTGTAGAAATATAGCAATATAAAACCATAAATAATTAAATTATTATTTATGGACAGTGGATTTAAAGACAGTGGATCACATAACTGCAGGAATTTTTTGATTCATTTGTGACCTTCATTGAAAAGCAAGACCACAAGTTTACAATATGGATGAGATGGAGCTAGTAGTATGGTGCTGTTTGTCAAGCAGCTCTTTACCTAATGAAGGCAAAGTGTGTGCTCACTTTCAGTTAACAAGGACAAGAATGAAGTCCTGGTTTGTGGTAATGCTTTAATAGACATAAACCTAAACTTTTAGTTGATGAATACCTTTTTGAAAGCAATAGGCTGTTTGTATCATATATTTGTCTGTTATCTTAAAATGCTCCAAGAAAAGCCTGGATGACTATGGAGTGTTTTTCATTTTGTTCCAGAGCAAGGAAAAAAAAAGAAAGGCTGGGTTTGCCTCAGTTTAACACAGCTATTCATCAATTAGATAATTGTAGGGCACACCATCCACGAGAACTTGTGTTTTAGAATATTCCTGCTGATTACCTGCCTGTCATTATCACAGCTACGATCCAATCAAATAAATCTGTGGGTGACAGAAGTTCAAAAGTCCTACAAGAAATCTTTCATTCACAAATTACTCAATTCTGATGCAGTCTGCAAGATTTTCAAGCTTCAGTTCATTTAAGATTGCATTCATGAGACTGCTTTTAGTTAGAAGAATGTTAAGTCTATCATGCTGAGAATGTCTTGGAAAATATGGCCAAGTGTGAAGTTTAGGGAATCATCATAAAGTGAAGGCAAGTTGAAAAGATTTAATATGAGATAACCAGGGACATTTTTGTCAATGACAAGAAATGTTTCTAATGAGAATCCTATTAGCAAGTTTACAGAAGTAATGGAAGAGTGTTTGATGAAGATGAGAACTGAGAAATGATTAATGCACAAATAATTTCTTAAAGCCAAAATGAATGAAAAGACGAGCTAGATACACCTGGCAATAACCAGATTTCTGAAGTGCAGCTACTAATATAAAGCTGCAGAAATGATGAATTTGTATTTTTACTGAATGCGCTGTATTCTGGATAATGGGGTCATTGGTTAATCAGGGCAATGCTTAAAGAACAAAAACTAATCAAGAAAATAACTGGAATTCCCTTCGTTTCTGGGACATCATGTCACTTAATTGGGACAGAAGACTATTGCTGAAATTTCTAATTGGCGTCAATTACATGCACATGTGTGGCTGTTAGACGCTACACCATGTTAAGAGTGAACAGTTTTTAAATAGTGTCAGTTGTGTGTGTTGTTCAAAAAAGTGTTTTTTATTATTTGGCACTGATAGTTGCAAGGAAGTAAGACAATTCGGAACTGTCTTTGCCACTGTGGTTTTAAGCATTCAGGCTTGGAGATGCCAAAAACGGCCAGAAATGAAATGATTTTGCTACTTAGTTAGGAACTACAAAGAATTTGAAAGGTATCGACAGTCATCCTGACTGTTCCAGTGAAGATCAATAACTGGAGGATGCAATTGTCAAAAACATTGTATTGTGGCGACCCACTTTCTGCGCAGGTGAACCAGCTCACAAATAGCCAGCACGCGGGGGGAAGACTTTGGTAATGCACCTCTGATGTCATTTCCGCCCGGAGAGGGCGGGCGCTAGGGATTAAATGCCAGCGCCGCAAAGTTTGAATAAACTAGTCTCGAAACAACTTACCAACTGTGTGTCGTTATTTCAGCGCAGTGTGTAGCACATCGCTACAGTATTGCATTATCTGTATTAGGTGTATACGCTGGCTTTGTTCATTTACGATCAATCAAAAGAATACAGCAGCATACACTGGATGAATTCCTCTATCAGTGACTGCCTATTGGGAAGGAACCAATACAGCTTTATAGTACAGTAGTAGTAATGGTAGTGTTGTAATTTGTTTTGTAATTTATTTAAATACATAATTTGTTACTAAGTTAAATGATAGTTTCTTTTTAATTACCATTCTATTTCCATGAAACTTCGGCTAATGGAGCAGCCACTTAAATGGGCCAAAATGTACTCATACTGATTAACTAGAATTCACTGTAATTTTTTCTCTAGTCTTGCCTGCTTACTTGCTGCTTCTCCTTATGGAAATGTTTCAGAAGCTCTCATTAATCAATTTCATTAACATTGGATACAATTGTTTCTCATGTTGAAGCTAAGACTATGAATATTCATAGCACTCCAAATGATCTGTTTCCTCTTGTTTATGATGTGTAGTGTAGTAACAGATTTTCTTTAGTTTTAAGTGATGTGAATTGAATCGTTATACATTACTGCACTTGTAAAATATTAAGTGGAATGGAGAGACATATTAAAACGCAATGACTGGTTTGATTGGTAATCATCTGAAGGTCAAGCAAAGGCGATGAGCCATTTTTTTTAAAGTGGCTACTATTAAATCCAGTTTGAAATTCTGAGATTGCTTTAAAATTAGAATGCAAAATTTATTACTATAATTTAAAAAAAAACACAACACCAGTTGAAGCGATGAACATAAATGTATTTAAGCTGAATAAACACTTAGACTGAAAGCATTAGAGGTGTTACTGGGGTTGTGTGTACAGTGGGAAGAGGACTGTGTGATGCATAAGTCGCAATGTCGATAAGAAGGGACAAATGGGTTTGTTCTTGATGCATTGTCTAATTTGCAAAGTTTTTTGTAGAACATTACTGAAATTGTTCATTACTAATGTCGTTACATGGCTTTTTAAATTGCAGGTGAACCTCAATGATTCACACTCTCAGATGGTTGTTCACTGGGCTGGAGAGAAGAGCAAAGTGATTGTGGCACTTGCCCGAGATAGTCCATATTTGCAGGGACCTCACACAAGTTCAGTAAGTAAAACTTCTTTTTCAATGAAAGCACTGATTTATCATACTGCTGTATAATTTGGAAGAATATGCTTGGCTTTTTCAAAAATACATTGAATCAATAAAAATGATTGTAAAAAGAAATACATTCATTAGAATAGATTGTTGTGTATATTATATTAAAAATACACCTTTTTCTATGTATAGAAATGATGTATGTACTAGTAGCAGAGTGCAAGGTATAAGTGACAATAGCATGCTTCATGGTGAGTTTTAACTTAATTTCCCTTGACCTATTTTAATTACAGAAAATGACATCAGCATGTTTGATACCTGCATTTTGAAGTGCATGGCAAGTAGTGCATGAAAGGGCTTATAAATATTCATTTAAGCATACCAAAATGCTATTTTGTAATTTTATGAATTTATTTGGACCTTGATTGTTAGGATGTCATAGTGAAATAGGAAGTGATTTCTATATTTTACCAGTGGCTTTGTGGATTAAAAAATAAGTGGAATAAATAACTTTTGAGAAGAGGGGCTCCTGTTACTGTGACAATGAGAGATGAACAATTCTATAAAGTGTAGTCTTTTTGATTTGCTTTGTTTTGATAAATGTACCTCCTAAAAAAAACTTGGAGATTGTTGTGGTATAACTCCTCTTCTTTCCTCTTCCCCCCCCCCCCCCCCCCAGTGATTTAGTTATCAAATGAATTGCTCAGGTCCACTTAATTGCTATGTCCATTTTGTTCTTTATCCTCTTTGGATATTCGAAACAACAAAATATATTTTGCTGTTAACGTACAGTTGGCTGTCCTTATCCGTGAGGGATTGGTTCCGGAACCCCTCGCGGATACCAAAAAACACAGATGCTTAAGTCCCTTATTTAACCTGGCTTAGTGAAGTGATCTTTAGGACCCGGCGGAGCTCTGAATCCATAGTGTTTCTGTTCACGAAAACAATCATGATCACGATTGGAAAATAAAGTGGAAATAATAAAGCGATCGGAAAGAGGTGATACGCTGTCTGTGTTGCCCTTAAGGCATTCGTTTAGTTTATTATATTTTCGCTTCAGTAATTCGTTTGTAATCGTTTTCTAGTTAAAGTTAAGGTTGTTGAAAGTAAATTGGTTGTCTGTGATATATTGCGGCATGCGATGACGTCACACCCGGTTTTGCTGCGTCCTGTGGGAAAATACCGGTTTGGAGAAACGGGAAGGAGGGGGCTTGTGTGTGCAGGATCAGCGCGAGAAAAGTTTTCTTTCTATGCACTAGAAACATCATAGAAGCAACGCCGTAAATTCATAAGATAATCGATATGTTGAAGTAAAAATGTTAACGCTGATTCTGTTAAAAGTAATGACGGTTGATAAAGTTTATGTTCTTTGTTATTTAAAGAGTTGCGGATAGTTTGTGTTGAAGTGTATTTAAAGCCAGTCGATGGCGTAGGTAGATTCTGACTGTATGTTGTACTTTAATGTAATATAGTTTGTTGTAGTTTTATTTTTGCAAGTATTTATGATGTAAATGTGATGCCAAGAAGGAAACAAATACTGTATATATTTTGTATTGTTTTATCAACAGTTTTCACCATACGTTAATGTGGAAGAGTGAACAGTAAACGGTTAATCTTACTGGGATCGCTCCTCATTGACTCCGGTTTATACTTGGTGTTTAGTTCAGAGTTTTTACACCTGTGCGAGAACACTATACCGTCAGTTATTGGAAAAGCATTCGGCTACAGTCAGTCAGCAATCGAAACAATTTTAAAGGATAAAGTGAGAAAGGCCCTGCCCCAATGAAAGCTACAATTATTACTAAGCAATGCAGTGGTTTAATTATTGAAATGCATACGTTTTTTAAGTGTTTTATATGCATAGAAAGGTAAAATATATACTATATATTAAGACAAACGTTTGGCTAACCGACGCTAAATAATACCATATGTAGCTGTTCCTACTTACTTCGTAAGAGAACTTCCTTTTTTTTTTAAAAATCCCAATCCACGATAACCTAAGCACATCCTCCTGTATGCTTTAAATCATTTCTGGATTACTTATACCTAATACAATGTAAATAGTTGTTATACTGCATTGTTTAGGGAATAATGACAAGAAAAAAAAGTCTATACTTGCTCGAATAGTAAGTGCTGGAAGAGCACTTCTAGGTTTTCTCGATTCACGGTTGGATGAATTTGCATATGCGGAACTTGCAGATAAGGAGGGCTGACTTTACTTCCTTCTATAGATATCTGTTGGGTATGCAGCCAAATAGATCCATTTCAATTTTGGCCCAGAATATTTACTGTTACAATAAAAACATTGCATGTTTCAAGTAAAATTGCACCAATTTTTTTTTCACAGCACCCATCCACCACCTTGATATGGATTAGCTGACTTGGTATTAGTTTATTGTCTCATGTATTAGATACAGTGAAAAGCTTGTCTCGTATATCATTTGTGCAGACACAGTGCATTGAACTCCATCAGATAAAAGAATAACAGTACAAAATAAGGTGTAAAAGCTGCTGAAAGAGTGCAATGCAGGTTAATGATAAAGTGCAAAATCATAAACCAGGTAGATTATGAAGCCGAGTCCATTTTATCATTTAGATGTCCGGTCAAAAATCTGATAACTGGGTAGAAGCTGTCCTTAAGCCCAGTGGTGTGTGCTTTCAGGTTTTTGCATCTTTTGCCTGATGGGGGAGGGGAGAAGAGCGAATGTCTGGAGTGAGTGAGATTTTTGATTATTCTGGCGGCTTTACTGAGGCTGGTTGCTAAGATGTGCTGAGCTGTGTCCATGACTCTGCAATTTCTTGCAGTTACATGCAGAGCAGTTGCCATACCAAGCTGTTATGCATCCAGACCGAATGCCTTGTATGGTGCATTGATTTAAAAATTGGTAAGAGTCAATGGGGACATGCCAAATTACTTCAGCCTCCTAAGGAAATAGAGGCATTGGTCAGCTTTCTTGGCCATGACATCAGTGTGGTTGGACCAGGGCAGGCTATCAGTGATGTTCACATCTAGGATCTTGAAGCTCTCAACCTCAACACCCTGAACATAGACAGAAGCATGTGCTCCACTTGCCTTTCTGAAGTCTCTGACCAGTTCTTTTGTTGACATTGAGGGAAAGGTTGTTGTCATGACACTATGTCACTAAGCGCTCTATCTCCTTCCTTTACTCTAACTCGTCATTATTTGAAGTGTAGCCCACTGCAGTGTATCATCTGTAGATGGAGCTGGAGCAGAATCTGGCAACACAGTCGTGAGAGGAAAGTGAACAGAGTTGGGTGTTTAGGAGACAACCTTGTGGAAAGCCAGTGTGTAGCATAATTGTGGCAGTGGTGTTGCTGCCTATACTTACTGCAGTCTATTGGTTAGGAAGTCAACGATCCAGTTGCAGAGGGAGGCATTAACTCATGGGTTCTGGAGTTTAGTGATAAGTTTGCTTGGAATAATAATATTGAAGGCAAGAACTGTAGTCAACAAACTGGTCTGACAGAGGTATCTTTACTCTCCATTTGCTACAGGGATGAGTGTAGGACCAGGGAGATGGTGTCCATCATTACTGTTAGATACAAAGCAGCTGCTTTATTCGACAAAGCAAGGTACAGCAGGCATCATATGGAGGTGCTTTCAGTAGAAAGGTTTGCTGGGCCAACGTGGGGCTCGATATTTTATGTGCTAAACACGGGGCAATTCCATATTTACAAAGTTTGACAATGCTTTCTTTTGAAACTACAAAACTTCACACCTCCTCATTTGCATCTGTACCGCAGACGCCAGCATTGTCTGGACTGGGATTCACAGCTTTCAGGGATGCATTGTTCCAAATTAAATCCACAATACATTTTCAAGGGACAGAAGACTGGTAGCCAGAGCCATTTGCTAAGTGTAAGTAACCTAAACCCAAAACTCACTCTAACAAGGCAAGAACTGTAGTCAATAAACTAGTCTGACAGAGGTGTCTTTACTCTCTATTTGCTGCACAGATTTTAAGAAAAGCAAATGGCTTGCTACTTATCTGTTATCTGGATTGCAGAAGTTTGTTTGTATCTGCATAACCATAGACTTTAGATTCAGCAATTCGGTACCTTAATTCATGTTCGTTGGGACTCTGTTTTCTCAGTTGTCAAGTAGGTTGCAATAAATTTTATATGATCCAAATGTCTTTTATAATAGCATATGTAAAGAGTAAATCTATTGTCATTATTATTGTTCCACAAAACAATGGAGAAAGCTTTGTTGTGCATGCTATCCTTGCAATCACTACATAAAACAGTGCACTGAGGAAATATAAAGGAAAACAATTGCAGAATAAAGTGTTACAGTTACAGAGAAAGTATAGTACAGACAGGAAAGTACAAGGACATGGTGCGATTGAGGTCAAGAGTTTATCCGTTTAATATCTTATACCAGGGAGGTAGATGTTCTCCTTGAGCCTGGTGCTGTGTGCTTTCAGGCTTGTGTATCTTGTGTCCGATAGGAGGGGTGGGGGAAGAATGTTAAGGGTGGTGGGGCCTTTGATTATGCTGGCTGTTTCACCAAGGTAGTGAAAAGTGTAGACAGTTCATGGAGGGGGAGGCTGGTTTCTATGGCATGTTAAGCTATGTATACAACTCTACAATTTCTTTGGTCTTGGGCAGAGTAGTTGCCATACTAAGCCATGGTGTATCTGGATGGGGTATTGTCTGTGGTGCATTGATTAAAAATTCATGATTGTCAACAAGGCCATGCCAGATATCTTTAGCTCCTAAAGAAGTCAATGCACTGGTGAGCTTTCTTGGCTGTGGCATCTTTCTGGTTAGACCAGGATAGGTTATTAATGTTCACTCCTAGGAATTTGATGTGCTCAACCCTCTCCACTTCAGCACCATTAATATGAACAGGAGCATGTTCACTGCCTGCCCACCCACCCCCTTAGTAAATACAGTGGCCAGTGCTTTTGTTTGCTGACATTGAAGGCACGTTTGTTATCATGACACCATACCACTAGCCTCTCTATCTCAAAGTTCAAAGTAAATTTATTATCAAAGGGTTGTATATGGAGACATGTACTGAGATTTGTTTCTTTGCTGGTGTACTCAGTCAGTCCAAGAACTATAATAGAGTTAATGAAAGACCACACCCAACAGGGCGGACAAACAACTAATATCTGAAAGATGACAAGCTTTGCAAAAACAAGAGAACAAAAATAAATAAGCAATAAACATCAAGAACATGAGATGAAAAGTCATTGAAAGTGAGTTGATAGGTGTGGGAACAGTGAACTTGAGTGAAGTTATCCCCTTTGTTTCAAGGGCCTGATGGCTGAAGAGTAATAACTGTTCCTGAACCTGGTGGTGAGTGTCTAGTACCACCTTCCTGATGGCTGCAGAGAGAAGAGAGCATGACCTGGTTGGTGGTGGAGTCCCTGATGATGGATGCTGCTTTCCTGTCATAGCACTCAGTGTAGATGTGCTCAATGATATGGAGCGTTTTACCTGTGATGGACTGGACTACATCCAACTTTCTGTAGGATTTTTCCATTCAAGGCTGTGATGCAACCAGTCAGTATACTCTCGACCACACATCTATAGAAGTTTGTCAAAGTTTTAGATGTTACGCATAATCTTCTCAAACTTCAGAGAAAGTAGAGGTATTGTCATGTTTTCTTTGTAATTGTACTTGCGTGCTGTGTCCAGGGCAGGTCCTCTGAAATGATAACAGCTAGAAATTTGAAGTTCCTTCCTCTGCAGTGACGCATTGTTATTTTAAGATGTGTATTTGGATATTCAAATACATTGGATATTCAAAAACAAATTTATAAAATTCAAAGTTTTAATTTGCATTAAAAATTACGTTCATGATTTTCATGCTATATCAAGGTTTAAAATACTTTAAATGGAGAGTAATTTAAAAGTGCACAGCAGTACTTTCTCATGTGAGCTTTGCTTAAACCCTTTGGTTTAGTGAAGTGTATCTTTCTTACTGCCCCTTCTTCTTCCTCTGACTTTGTTTTCTTTTGCCTGTACTTCACTCTTCCTCCCCCCTCTACATTCTCTTGTATCACCCCACATACTCATGGGGATGAAGTCGATCCTCTCACAAAGCACCATGAAGTTTGTCAGACTGAAAATATTGAAGATATTTCATAATTGGATCAGTGTCAGGAGATGCTAGAGTAAGCAAAAATAACAAGTGACGTCTTGAAAGTATTTGTTGGGGCGTTTGCTGTTTAACATTTTTATCGATGATGCAAGTGATTGAAAGGAAAACCAGCCATCCAAATTTGGATGATGACATCCAAATAGATCTTTTCATAACATGTAGGTGGAAGATTTTTTTTAAAAAAACAAGTTAGAAAAAGATGAGTGAATGGGCATAATTGCAGTAAATAGATTTCAGTGTGGATAAATGTGAGATCATCCAGTTTGAATCTCAAATAGAACAAGATGCACAAAAAATAGTGAAACATTAGGAGATAAGAATGTTTCAAGTAGACATGAATCAATATACATTAAAATGCCATAGATATGGAGAGAAAATAACAAGAAATAGAAATGCAGAATGCTGGAAATTAAGTCAAGCAGCATTGGTGGGGAGAGAAAGGGAGTAAACATTTCTAATTTGAATTTCAGTGCAACTTTTTTTGTTATCATTTCAGGCTAAGTATGATTAGAAGAATATGGCCCTAATGATGTAACTTGTACAGGAAGAGAAATTGGTCATGGGGAAGTTCAGAAAATGGACAATGAGAAAGGTGCTCTTAAAGAGAAAGAATCAATTATTGTACAACAGTATTTAGAGGACATCTTTATGGCAGCAAGCACTTTGAGGCTTTAAATTTTAAGCTATATCTTTAAATTTATCAGTTTTTTTTCATTTTCTAATCTACTGTCAACTCAAGGTATGATCATACTTTTCATATCTCTTGCATCAGTGATTTGCATCTTGTGGTTTCAACTTAAATAATTTCATTTTCCTTGTGCCTGACTTTCAATTGCACCAATGCGCTCAGCGGCCCTGCTCTGAATTTTATTTTGTCAGTCTTTCTCAAAAAATTGCCATGTCTGTTTCTATGCCTTTTTCACTTTGGAAAAGTTAAAATATACTAGGCCACCCAGGTTGGAAATATGGCTATTTACTACATTCACTTTGCATAACATCTAAGGTGAATAGTCTGAGTATTTTTAAGACATTGTCCAACGTGGCAGCAGGTCAAACATTAATTCCATATGCCTGCATTTAGCCCATATCGTTTGTTCTAAACCTTTCCTATCCATAGATCTGCCCATCGTTATTATTGTATCCGGCTTGACCACTTTCTCTGAATACCCACCTCCTTCTGTGTTGGGGGGGAAAAAAAACATACCCACATAGATTCCCTTTTTTAAATATTTTCCCCACCATCTCAAAGCTTAACCCTCTGGCATTTGACTCACCAACTCTGGGGAGGGTGGGGGGTGGAGACTGTGACCATCCATATTATCTGTTCCCCTCACGACTTTATAAAACTCCTGTGAGAACCCCTTAGCTTCCTTCACTCCAGCGAAAACGATCCCGATCAGTCCAGTGTCTCCTTGTACACTCAAGCTCTCTAATCCTGGCAATATCCTTGTGAATCTTTTCTGCACTCTATCACATCCTTCCTACAGTATAATGATGAGAACTGGACACAGTATTCTAAATGCAGTCTCACTAGCATTTTGTACAGCTTCATAACATGAAGTCCAACTCTTATAATCATTGACAATCTGATGAAGGCAAGCATGCCATCTGCTCCTTTCATCAGCTTGTCAACCTGTATCACTACTTTTGGACATCTATATACTTGTGCCCATAGATATCTTTTGTCCTACAACACTCCTTAGGGCCCTGTTAATCGCTCAGTATGTCCTACCTTGGTTTAACTTCCCAAAATGCATGTCATTGTCCTCAAATTCAATATTGGAGAAAGGAATAGAAGATTCCGCTGAGTGGATTACATAGAAAGATGGATGTAGACTTGTGGAGCACCCATGATATAATAGATAAATTGGGTTTATTAGCCTGGTTCTTGTTGTTAATTCTGTGTAATAATTTTTCTTCTTCGGTCTCTCCTACCCCTAGGTGTACATTTCATATGACTATGGGAAGACCTTCAAGAAAATCAATGAGAAGTTCAAACTGGACGATGAAACAAAAACACAGAAATATATTGCTCAGTTTTACCACAGCCCAATAGATAACAAAAGGGTAAGAGTCATTCTTTAGAATAATGGGAAAAATTTGTGCTATTACAATAAGTATCTTCTCTTCAGATTTATTTGTACATACCTCATTATTGATTTTTGACTTTTTCATAATGTACTAGTGTTTTTAGAACAGCATTGATTCATTGCTGTCAGCTGTTCTCTTTGACAATTCCCTTTTATGTAAAGATTGTAGTTATTATAGCTTGTATGTTTCTAATGGTGCAAATGCTTTGGTTCCATATTTTTAATACACTGATTTAACTGCACAAAGTTAAACTTAAAATGATGGCAATGAGAAAAGTTGCAGGGTTATTGGCGTAGGATGTCTTTTTAAAAAAAAAAAATTAAAAAAAAATACTGGAACTTTCTAGCCTAAGGCACAATATAAGTATCATCATAAATTCTGCACTGCCTTAGGAGACTGATGTGGTTCATTTTGTGCAACTTGGGACCCAATCTGTGGGAAGGTAAGCTTTGATTGCAAAATTTACCATGGTCCTCGGTGCAGTAGCAGTGTTTGCTAACTGATGAAAGGTATTTCAATACCTCATCTTAAATCTGGCATCAAGCTAATGTTTATCAAGCACGTTGATCTAGTACTCAATGCTTTGAACAGACAGTAGTAAGCCTGAAGTGTTGGTGAAGCCCTGGCAAACACTGTCTCTGCAAAATCTTCCAAATACATTGGCAGGATAGGTGAACTAATGTCAGAACCCTTCCCTAGACCAGTATTCTCAGCAACAACACTTCTAAAAAGTCCAATCACTTAGAGCAGGCAGGCCACATTTTCTGCGTGACTGACCTCAGATGCTAAAATGCGCACTATTCTGAATCGGTGGGATAAAACTTTCAGGAAGATGGAGATGAGATGATTCAAGAGTGTTCTCAGTCTCTGGGGTAAGAAGAACAGGATCCAGGTAGGCATCAAAGCACCATTTGTTTCCTCACTGGGATACATGAAAAGCAAAAATGGGAAGAATGCAAAACATCCATCTGCCTATTTTATTGAGCACGTGATGTCCCACCTGTGGCTACGTTAGTGTACTCCACATTGCATTTTTGACTACTTAAGAATCCACAGAACTGAAGTCATTCCACAGAAACAAGTCATTCTTTACTCTGTGGGACTCCCCAAGAATTTACAGATCAATGAATTCAGATAAGCACTCCAGTAAATACTGTATCACTGTGTAAATTAACTCTTTTCTCTGGTCAAGCATATCTTTGTTTTGATATTTTTCTTATTTGAACAATAACCTGATATTTCAAAAGTTAAATACAGCAGGTGCTCTAAGTGTGATTTCAAACAATGAAAATTCAGTGTTCAATCTTGTATGTTCATGTCCCCCACACCTTGGCCTTTCAATAGAGTTCTTTGTGAAGCAGTGCTTTCCTGCAATGTCTCCTGAAAAACCATACACTAAAAATTTCATTTTTCCCCTTTGCAAGATCAATTGTCATTTATGCCCACAGGGTGGAATAACTTTAAAACTATAACATGTACACTGCAATAAATGGTTCTGGCAATTCTGTATATTGAAACTAAAGCATATGAAATTCTATCAGCAAACACAAGGAAATCTGCGGATGCTGGAAATTCAAGCAACACACACAAAATGCTGATGGAACACAGCAGGTCAGGCAGCATCTATAGGGAGAAACACTGTCGACGTTTCAGGCCAAGAACCTGTTGTTTCTCCCTATAGATGCTGCCTGGCCTGCTGTGTTCCACCAGCATTTTGTGTGTGTTGCTTGCAGTTCTATCAGTCCATTTGCAAAGAAGTTCATTACTACAAAAATGGCATTGAGAAATTTTTATTCATAATACATCTTTCAGATATGATTAACTCTGGGTCTTGATGTTCATTCTGCCTGCAAATTTGTATTACTAACAATTAGAATAAATTCCAATGGCTCTTAATTTTGTTATCCAAAATTTATTTTATAATTTGCAAAAAAGCCCATTTTAGCTCCAGGAAGCCATCCATACATTGCATAATTTATCCTATTTATGATTTTTTAAATGCAAAAAGTATGTTGTATTCTAAAGTTTAGTCACAAAGTATTGTTGGCTAATGACAAGACTTTATTGCACAAATAATACCAAAGAGGTTAGGAGATTGTTAACTCTGTACGTAGCATCTTAGTAATTATAAAATTAATGGGTATTCTTGTTTGCTAAATTTATACTGATCTGTTTTTCCTGTTTACTCAGTTTCTTTTTGCAGACACAAAAAATCATTGCTTGTGGATCACTTTGAACTTCTGCTTTACAATCCAGCACGTTCCTATTCCTTTCAGTCCAACAGATCTTCTCCTGCACAGCACAAATCCCAGTCTTGTTCTTGGTTATGATAGCTCTCATCCAAACAAACAGGTATTATTTATTTGTCTCAGCCTTGCTCTATGTGGGAAATGATTGAAGAAAATTAATGAATAGTTGTGGTCACCTCACTACAGAAAGGATGTGGATACTGTAGAGAGAGTACAGAGGAGATTTGCAAGGATGTTGCCTGGATTGGAGGGTGTACCTTTTGAGAATAGGTTGCGTGAACTTGGCCATTTCTCCTTCGAGTGACAGAGGATGAGGTGACCTTATAGAGGTGTATAAGATGATGAGGGGCATTGATTGTGTGGATAGCCAGAGGCTTTTTTCCCCACGGCTGAAATGGGTAACATGAGGACTTGGAAATGGGTACTGAGGGAATGTCAGGATTAAGTTTTTCACACAGTGGTGGTTGCATGGAATGCGCTGGCGGTGGCAGTGGAAGCAGATACAATGGGGTCTTTTAAGAGCTTGGATAGGTACATGGAGCTTAGAAAAATAGAGAGCTATGTGGTAGGGAAATTCTAGGCAGTTCCTAGAATAGGTTACATGGTCGGCACTACATTATAGGCCGAAGGGCCTGTAATGTGCTGTAGATTTCTATGTTCTAACAATTGTGTTAATTCTTGGGAGAATGCTACTTTGAGACTGCCAAAGCCAAAAATAAGAATGTTTATTTGTTTAGGAGATCTTGTGCTTTATTGAAGAATTTATAGGCATTATGTATAAAACATGTTATTTTGTGCAAGAAAATAGATTCCTTTTTAAATGTTTGTGTAGAACCAAAAGGAATCTCTTTATAAATTGTAGTTTCCCTGTAGAAAATAAATAAAAATCATTAGTTGTGTCTTAATATCTGTCGGTCAACCTGCTAACTAAAAAGAGCCCACGTTAAAGCAAACATTAAGACACTCTTGCTGTAGCTTGTATCATGGCAATTTCAATTGCATGGAATGCATGGCTGCGTTCAGTAACTTAATTTATTATTGCGGCAAGTGCTAAGGCCAGGCTGCCGTGTATGATAGTAGCAATGGCCAAAATTGTGCAGAATGTGCACAATTATTATAAGAGCACTTCAGAACCACAAGACGTGCAATCTTTCTATTTATGTTTTTATTTGCAATACTCAACCTTAAAAAGGTTAACTGCTTTTCCATAATTTTAATCAATTACTTTACCTAACTTGCCAGTTGGCATCAGGCACCATGGTAGCTAAGCAGTTAACATGATGCTATTACAGCTCGGGGCTTCAGAGTTTAATGCTGATGTCCTCTGTAAACAAATTTGTATGTTTATTCTCCTGTACGCGGTGGTTTACACCAGGTGCTTTGATTTCCTCTGATAGTCCAAAGACATATCGGTCATTGTAAATTGTTCTGTGATTAGGCAAGGATTAAAATCGATGGGTTGCTGCGAGGTGTGATTCGATGGGCTGGATGGACCTGTTCCACTCCGTATCTCTAAATAAATACTTGGAACATCACTTTTTTTAATGCGCGTTGGTGGCCTTACTCAAAGGAATTCCGCAAACATTAGGCAAACACCCTCCTCAGCTTGGGTTGTTGCAGATACCACTGAACTTGGTAATGTGTCTAGGAACAGACTGCAGGGTCAGTTGTGCTTGCACTGCACAAGTGAAGAAGTCCTGATAGTGCTTCAAACATACTCCAGTAGCTCTTAATGAATCTACTGGCTGTCGACAAGCATGATTCAATGTAATCTTTTGATTTTTGAAGTGTTTCAAATTAAATGCCATTGTATCTTCTCTAGGTTGCTGTCTGAAACAAAAACTTAGCTTATTTTAGTGGGGCAATAATGAATATTTAGTGCCCTTAACAGGAGCATACCCTCCAGTTGTTTAATTTGTTTTCCTTGTTAGTTTTTCCCAGGTAGGGCTTAAAATTTAATTTCCCTGTATCTTTGGTATTTGGAGACTGCAAGAGGAATTTTACAGGTGGTATTTTCTTTCAGTCTGATGAATCTATTCCGGATCCTGCAGTGTGTACTTTGGTATGACCTTTCCTAAGAAAAGTTTTTTATCTTGCAGCTTTGGAAGTCTGATGACTTTGGACAAACGTGGATCTTGATTCAGGAGCATGTGAAATCGTTCCACTGGTATGTATAATTATGTAGTTTTTAAAATGTAAATTTGTCTAATTTGGAATTTTTTTTAAAAAGTACTGCACATACTCTCAGATTTCATTGTTGGATTGGAGGAGCCAGTTAGTGCATGTACATTGAAGTCCTTGTAATTTGTGTGCCTGGAATTCACTTTCACAGAGTAGGTTAATATACTGTTTTAGATTCTCTGAGCAAGCTTTATTAAATGGTTTCTAGCTCCTTTGTAGAATTGTGCATCTTGAAATTTGTTAAATCTGTTGGAATGATTGACTACTTTCATTCCCATATTTCTGCTGATTCAGTGACATAATAGAGTAGATTGGCTTGTTGGGAGGAAAAGGAAAAGCTTGCATTAGATTAATCTTGGCTGTGGGGAAAATCTTGACTACAAGGCCATCCTACTAAGTGGAAGATTGCCACTTTGGTATAATTCTAAGAACAATTGTTGCATCAATTGGCTGTAAAGAATTTCAGAAATTGCATTTGTACTTGCTCTTCAATTTTGCAGGGGTGTAGAACCATACGACTCTTCTACTACAATTTATGTTGAGCGCCATGAGCCAACAGGTTCCTCTAGCATCATCAAAAGCACAGATCTCTTTCAGACTCAAAACCATGAGATTATTTTGGAAGGAGTAGATGACTTTCAGTTGCAAGGCAAATACATGTTTGCCACAAAAAAAGTGGTGAGTATTCTAATACATATTTCTGCTTTAAGAGAAAGTCAAATAGAAGAAAAGCTTTTGCTGTTTCAATGTATTCAACATTGGTCTTTGAGCCCATGATTTAAAAAACTAGCAAATACCATTGGTTAATTAAGACCCCAGGCTCTCTAGCAGACCCATTGAGAATAGCCAATTGGAAGATAAAAGTACGTGCCTACGTCTTGTTTAGTTTTTTTTCCCCTTGTTGATTTTCTCCACAGTGCAACTGTTCCCTTCAGAGCAGGATATTCCCCTTGTTTGATGAGATGTCATGTGGCTTTGTCTGAACAAATCTCTCCCAGAGTTTTGGTAACTTTGTCGTATCTGGGAAGTTGCTATGAGCTTGGTGGTGGTGGTGGGTGGGGATGGAAGAGTGAATTGGGAAAGAGAAGGGACAGGTGGTTGGATCATGTTGGAGCTGGCGAATATTGCCAAGGATAATACATTGAATGCCAAGGCTGGTGGGGTGGAAAGCAAGTACCTAGGGGTTGGTCAAGTGACATTGTTAGCAAGCTATTAAAGAGAAATTCTTTCCTAAAATTAACGAGTATATGTGAAGCCAAAATATGTTGAAAATACAAGGGATAAGTTGGAATCTGAAATTTTTTTCAGAGATCTTATTTTTCCCTTTTTTTTCTTTTCATTTCCAGATTTTGAGCTAACCTTTTAATCAAATGTACTTGTACAGTTCTGTCTCTACCTGATTTACTGATATAGGTCAGAACTAGGTGATTTCACAATGGGATAAATTGCATGAATCTTATTGCTGCTAATTGGAACAGCCTTCAAAGCTATTCATTTAGGAAGTTGGCTGTGAGCATCTTGACCTTGTTTCATATGGGGTTAGTAGACTACCCAACAATACCCAAAATTGAGATTATTGTAATTTCACATTTTCATTTGTCCTGGTTTCCTGGTGATTTCTGGGAGGCTTTTATGACTTGTGGAAGCTAGTCATGCTCAGGAGCTTGTCACGGGATGATTTTGAATGTGTTCCGCACCAAATGGTTTGATTTTGAGTTGTGGGACCAGATGGTTAGTTAACTGTTGTGCACTATCTAGCATGGAATATTTAACTTTAGAAGGTACCAAGGATATTGTGTAAAGGTTCTATGAATACAGCCCCATGATGTACCAGCCATTGTGTTGATAAGGGTGACCACTGACCTGCATATTTGATTGATGTTCTACAAAGTGTTGATGAAATGTCGATACTGTGTGTAACACCAAGTAGTATAACTGCACAAAATGTGACCTTTTTTATTTTTTGTTTTTGTAAGGGAAGATCATTTAGTTCTACTGTATGTACATCAGTCATTTTTATTATATTGCACTCTAATATCAATGTTAAGGGAATATTTATGTGTAAGTTTCCTTTTTACAATACCTTTCTTAAATGAGACTGTGTACAGATTGAATGCTAAGTGTGTCAAATATGGTTTGGAGTGAAGGAAATGTTCTTGGTTACTTTCATTTGAAGATGGTTCAGTCAATCACCAGATATAATTCAGAATTTTTATTTTAAGTGCATTTGGTTCTAGAAACTGACTCCAACCTGATCATTGGGGCATGGCATGGCATGATGCCAGACATTCTCAATGCAAACGCTTCAAGTGGTAGAGCTTGAACAAGCCTTACCCACTGACTTGTTTTGTAGGTGGTTAAGCTGGTCTCTATGCTAAGCTGGCTGTCAACAGCTTGAATGTTTGTCAACTTCTCTGATATTAAAAATATATTTAAAAGCATGAGAGAAAAAAAAATCAGTCAGCTTAGGCTCTGAAATGTAATCTTTTGAAATTAACTGAAATGTGCGCCCCCCCCCCTTTGCAGTTAGCTCTCCATTGAAGTGAATTATTGAATTTGCAGTAAGTTGATGCAGAATTGCCTGCACTTCTGTGAAATCAATGTTGTTTTACATAAGCAAGTATACAAATGAAAGGGACGCAACAAAGCATTAGAAAGAAGACTAATTTTTTTCTTCAAGAATAAATATTAAATTAAGTACAGGAATTCATCCCACATGATGATGGCATTGCTTTTTTAAAATCTGCTATTATTTCTGATTTTTTTTTTTTTCTCTCTCTCTCTCTCTCTTTGGAGCCTATTAAGATGGTGAGCCATGCAGTTCAAGTCAAAAAGATTTAAGCTGCCCCAGTGTAATAGTGAATCTTTCCAGTAGCATTGCTTCATGATACTGCAAAAAAGTACAAAATTAGCTTCCAATGTATGTCTTTTCAGTTTGAGAATTTATTCAGGTGAGTTGATGCACTCCAGGGCACTGAAATCCTCTTCCTTCCTCCTCCTCTGGCTGTCTCTTTTGAGACCAAGGATGACTTCTGTTGCAATCCTGTTATGAAGACCTGAGATGCTCAGTACCTTCCCAGATGTTTCTTCATTTTGGGAAGTTTATAAGTTTGTGATCCTCTCTTGAAGCTTTTTCTCTCTCCTGATGAAACTTTGGTTTAGGAGTTCTTTCTCAGGCATAAAGATTGTGGCCTGTCAATCAATATGTGTGCCATTGCTGCGGTTTGGGAGGTGACACTGACTTGATTCCCTTCTATCCTACCTGTGGGTTTGAAGGATCTTACCAAGTGAGTTGGAAATCTGCCGAAGTGCCAAAGATGAGGAAGGATTTTGTTGTTTGTTCATTAGCAGACCTTTCAGTAACATTTGTTTTCTGTGCTAATTTAACTAGAGATGAATGTTGCTCAAGGCTTTTTTTTTTGTTATTGTCATTGTCCTCATCAAATGCATCCATAAAATTCAAAGTGCATGTACATCACCATATGCAGCCCTGAGAATAGTTTCATTTTTGTGGGCATACTCTTTAAATTCAAGAACCATAATAGAATCAATGAAGGACTGTACCCAACAGGGTGAACGAACAACCAATTGCAAAAGTCAATATGCTGTGCAAATACAAAAAAGTAATAATAAATAAGCAATAAATATTGAGAACATGAGATGAGTACTTGAAAGAATCCATGGGTTGTGGGAACAGTTTAGTGATGGGGCAAGTGAAGTTATCCTCACTGGTTCAAGAACCTGATGGTTGAGGGGTAATAACTGTTCCTGAACCTGGTGGTGAGTCCTGAGGCTTCTGTACCACCTTCATGATGACAGCAATGTCAAGAGAACATGACCTGTGTGGTGGTGGGTCCATGATGATGGATGCTGCTTTCCTGCAACAGTGCTTCATGTAGATCTGTTCACCCACCATTTGTAGGATTTTCCATTCAAGGGCATTGGTGTTTCCCTAGCAGGCTGTAATATACTCTTCACCACACATCTATTGGAGTCTGTTAAAGTTTTGGATGTCATGCTGAATCTTTGCAAACTTCTAAGGCAGTAGAGTCGCTGCTGTGCTTTCTTTGTAATTGCGCGTATGTGCTGGGCCCAGGAAAGGCCCTCTGAAATGATAACACCAAAAAATTCAAAGTTGCTGATCCTCTCCACCTGTGATTTTCCCCTGATGAGGACCTGCTCGTGGACCTCTTGCTTCTTCCTCCTGAAGTCAATAATCAACTGCTGGGTCTTGCTGACCTTGAGTAAGAGATCGTTGTTGTGGCACCACTCAGCCAGATTTTCAATCTCCCTCCAATATGCTGATTGGTTACCACCTTTTGATTCTGCTATCAACCATAGTGTCGTTAAAAAAACTTGAATATGGCATTGGAGTTGTGCGTAGCCATAAATGTAAAGCGAGTAGAGTAGGGGGCTAAGCACACAGTCTTGTGGTGCACATATTCTGATGGATTGTGGACGTGATGCTGTTGCCAATCCAAGCTGACTGGGGCCTGCAAGTGAGGAAATAGAGAAAGTGAACGAAAGTGTTGTAGGGTTTCTTATTAATAAAACAAATTGAGTTACTGGATGTCAAATTTGTTTTAATTTGGTTCCTTGTGTTTTTCATGAATTTCATGAAGGTTATAGTTGATATTAGGCACAATTGTTTCCAAATGGTTGATTTTAATTTTCAAAGCAATTTATTTTGCAAGAGGCCCCAACAGAAAATGTCTCAATATTCCTGTTTTTTAAAAAAAAAATTAGTTAAAAGCTGTATTGACGAAATCCTCTTGATAGATTTCCTGTTTCCCAGATCTGACGTGTGAATGTGTATTGTAATTGTTACCATGAAATGTCCTATTCATCGGATGGCAGTTGAATGAGGAACATTTGTACCTATTAGTGTAGAAGACTATTAAATTCTCTTATTGGGTGATTTAAAGCCAGATATTTTGTACTGTTGACCTACTCATAGTTTTTCTTATCAAATATTTGTTGAACAAGGAAAAGGTATTGTGCAATTAACTCTTAATGAAAGGAAGATTTGACTTGTACCACCCTTTCTGGATGTTTGTTGTAGCCATTATTGTGCTTCTGCTTCATTAATGATGCTTGTTTGGGTGCTTACCCAAACTATGGTACATATTTGCTTTGCAGAGCTATCCTGAGAGGTATTTATTTTTAGACTCAATCTGTTAAAGCTTTATATAAAACATGTCCTTATTTCTTTATTTTAAGTAATAAACCATGATGACAGGAACTAGACTCAAGGTGTTATTGAGCTTGGTGAGATGGGGGAAATAAATTGGCCTGTGCATAGACTTCAGCACATATGAGTGATATTAATTGACAAAAACTCATACCATACTCTCAAAATAAGCAGTCTCTATGGCTGATTTTTTTTTTGCTGGTCTGATTTTTTTTAAGAAAGGTGCCTTTTGAATGGAAAGCTCTCTCTATTCTTAGGGTGGGGATATTGGAGAAGATGTAAGAATGTGTATGCAGGTCATCAGAACTTGTGCCTGGAGAGGGTCTTTTAATTTTATTTCCTTTTACTTTTTTTTAGTTAGCTCTTTTACATCCTAACGGGGTGGGGGTGGTAGGAGATGCATACTCAAATTCTGGTAGCTGAACCAAAAATGTGATCAAAGACATGGCTTGCCTAGCCATTAGAATTATGAAAGTTCATGACATAAGAGGCTATTTGGCTATTGTGTCTACCATATGAAAAAGATCTAGTCAGCCTAATCACACCATTTTACAATTTGTCTGTAATTGTGCAGGTCCTTAAGTAGACAATCAGGTGTTTTTAAACCTGTGGACTTGTGACTAATCAATATTTTGGGTAGTGAGTTACTGTTGGGTTAATTTGGGGAAAAAAACATCTAGTCTTTAAATCTACACTGATTTAGAGGTATACATCTACACTGGAATCTAGCTTGCTATTGTTCCACAGAACACTGATTCTTGGTGTGTCTTTGTCTTCCAGTCCAAATACCCTCAAGTACATACCACTTGTCAATAATTTTTTTTCTTAACCTACTGTCTTTGACCTGATGTACCAGGAATCTAGTGGGAATGCAACACCTTTGTGGGTGCTCCTCTGGCAATGTATTGTCCTGCAGCTCAATGTGGACATATTGCCTATGAAGGCTGGTACTAGGTGGCTGAGCAACCACTTAGTGTTGAGATGTTAGGTTCAGGGCCTACACTTTGACTGCCATGATGAATTCGGGTCTCTATTGTGGATTAACTGTGAATAGTTCCTTGGTCCTGCATCTCAGTTGTGAGTAGCTGTAACAGCAGCTTTTAAGACAGTACAACATAGGAGCAGAATTAGGCCATTTGGCCCATTGAGCCTCTCTACTATTCCATCATGGCTGATCCATCATCCCTCTCAATCTCATTCTCCTGCTTTCTCCTTGTAACCTTTGAAACCTTTATTAATAAAGAACCTGTCATCCTCTACTTTAATTATACCCAATGACTTAGCCTCCACAGCTGTGTCCATGTCAATAAATTCCAGATTCACCACCCTCTGGCTAAAGAAATGCTTCCTCATCTCCATTCTAATGAGATGTCCTTCTATTCTGAGGCTATGCCCTCTGGTCCTAGACTCGCCCAGTATTGGAAGCATTCTCTCCATGTCCACTCAATCTAAGCCTTTCAGTATTTGATAGGTTTAAATGAGATCCTTCCCATGTTTTAATAAACACCTGTGGGTTCAGGCCCAGAGCCATCAGAAGATCCTTTTACGTAAACTCTAGTGGGAGTTTCATTTCTGAGTTTGCAGTAGGTTCTTATTTAAGTAGTGTCAGCAATGTAGAAAACTGGTTTGCATCAGGTTCCTGGCACAACAGTGCTGTTAGTAACGCATCACTGCATACGTGATGTTAGCCGATTCCATTAGTGCTTTTGTTCAGAGGAACAAATCCTGTGCATTCAGCGAGTAAGAAAATGCTTGCTCCCCCTAGGGTTTTAGCATTGTTCTATTTACTCTATCTAGATTCTTCAGAATTTTATGTGCTTCACTGCATATTGCCCTCCTTTGTTGCAGGGAAAACAACCCATGCTGTTCAATCGTTAATTGTAACTCAAATTTTCAATTCTGGCAAAATTCTTGATCATTTGCAGCAATCCTCATATACAATTGTATACTATACAGTGCTAATAAGAATTGTTTACATTTGTTGTCTTCTCTGGCAGTTCCTTGGGATTGGGAATGACTTGTTTCCTCTGCAGTTCTGAGGAAACTTTAGGTCAATAACCCAGTCCTCATTGGGGCGGATCAGAGGTGGAGAGGTTCAGCAACTTTAAATTCCTCTGTTATCATTTCAGAGGATCTGTCCTGGGTCCAGCACACAAGTGCCATTACAAAGAAAACACAACAGTGCCTCTACTTTCTTTAGCGGTTTCTGAAAATTTGGCATGACACCTAAAACTTTTGACAAACTTCTATAGATGTGTGGTGAAGAGTATATTGACTGGTTGCATCATGGTCTGGTATTGAAACACCAATGCCCTCGAACAGAAAATTTGTAGTAGATAGTAAATACAGTCCAGTCCATCACGGGTATAGCTCTGACCACCATTGAGCAGATCTGCATGGAGCGCTGCCACCGGAAAGTAGCATCCATCATCGTGGATCCCCACTGCCCAGGCCGTGCTCTCTTCTCACTGCTGCCATCAGAACAAAGGTACAGGAACCTCAGGACCCACACCAACAGGTTCAGGAACTGTCGGACTCTCGAACCAGTGAGGATAACTTCACTTGCCCCATCATTGTACTGTTCCCACAATTTATGGATTCACTTTCAAGGACTCTTCATCTCATGTTCTTAATATTATTGGTATTTCTTTTTTCTTTCGTATTTGCACAGGTTGTTGTCTTTTGTATATTGGTTGTTTGTCCAGCCTGTTGTGTGCGGTCTTCCACAGATTCTAATACATTTCTTGGATTCACTTAGTATGCCCACAAGAAATGAATCTCGGGGTTGTATATGATATATATGTACTTACTTTGAACTCTGAGCAAGTTGGGGAACCTTGTGCAGGGTATAAAGTCTTAGCCACGCATGGGACAGGAGGGTTCTTGATGTGGTGAGTAGGTTGGTGGTAGTTTGGGAGGTGCAGTGCTGCCTGAAGGTGTTTTAACTACCTTTTATCCTCCTGTCCAGCTTGGTTTTGGACTTGCAGACATTCTTTGAGGTACAACTGCTTCTTTGCACATCTTGGTATTGTTACGAACCCCGTAACTGGGTCACTTACCAGCAAAGATAGAGAGGTCCATTGAAGTCTGATGGTACTATTTTTAACAGTATTTATTAGTAAAAATACACAAAAATAATATCAATGCAAACCTACAGATAATATACGTCGTCAATACTAAATCTAAAAGTGCGGGTATAATAATAATCAATAAGAAATAAGCTCTATCGTTGTCTAGGGGATAACGTATTGTCCAATGGAAATATAAAAGTCACTCAGTTCATGCAGGCTGCAGCCTTTTAGTTGGAGAGAGACAGATTTTAGAAACTTGCCGGCTTTCCTTTATCCGATCTTGATCCGTATTCGTCCTTTAGCGAGGCCGTTCCGTGGGAGACTTGTCATCCGGGCAAGGATGGACACACACACAAGTCCCCACCGGTCTCATACGTTTCTCCTGGTGTGTCTAAAGGGGTTGCTCCCCAGACCCTCTTTTATCCTTACTCACGGGGTCTCAGATGTCAGTCAGGTTGGGATGATGCAATCCCTCAACCAGCCCACTCTGTTCATCCCTTGAGGGCTTCAATGAATAGTACAGTACTCAATACACAATTCCGTCTCCAAGAGACAATAGCCGTTATCAGTGGTTCCGTCTTGCTGAGGCCAGGACACATTCCAAACCCTGTGTATTCTCTCTCATTTCCTGGGTCCCAGACCCGAATTAATAGCGATCTTGCGATTCTCAAAAAGGAGGGGGCTACTTTGTACCCTTCGGCCCCTCAGAGTTGTGGCACATTCGTAACAGTATCCTGATATGAACTATACCTTTTGCCTTGCTACTGTCCACAAATGATTTGTGCTTCTCTAGTTTATATTCGCTGCCTTTGAGAAAATCTATATGTACCAAAGGAAAATTATCAAGTTGGTCAGACATGGTTTTCCTTTAATAAATCTGTGTTGACTACTCTTGATTAATCTGTGCTATTTTTTCCCTCAGTCAATTTCAATGTTCCTGCTATCAAAATTAAACTACCTGAACCATAATTACTGTTTGATCTTCATTTTCAAACAATGTCAGAAATCTTCTAAACCTCTAGCGTTGTTCCTGTAACCAGGAAGGGTCGAAATGATTGTCAAAACTTAAACCAGTTCCTTTTGGTGCTTATAGTTGAAAGAATATTGGATTGAACCATGGAGCAGGGGTCATGGATCTCATAATAGATAATGAGGTAATTTCAATAAATGACTTTGGGGTTTAAAAAAATCCCAAGGAAATAATTGATCATAGTTTAAAAGCAAAAACCTTTTGTCACAGATAACTGTTTAAGTCAAATGCATGGAATTGTAATAAATTGAGTTGGTTAAAGTGCACTGGGCAGGTATATTAGCAAGATAATGGTAGGTTAGCAGTGTAGATATTTAAGGTAGTAACACAGCAAAAAAAAAATGTAACTCATTATAATTGGAAATTTCTGAGGGGGGGATGAACCAACTGAGGGCATCCAAGGAAGTTGAGGGTGAAAAAGTTGAAAGAAAAAAAATGTAAAAGGAGAGGGTTAGCAGTAGACCTGAAGACAGATAAAATAAAAGCCAATTGAATTTAAGGGGATTGGAGTATCAGAAGTTAGGAAAGCTTCCTGCAGCTATACAAGGTATCAAATGGATTGCATATTGAGGAGGAAATAGAAGTTATAATTGGCCTTTTTCTGATCAGCAATCTGTACAAGTAAGCTGCGAAAGGGAGCAGTGTTGAGGCTTCAATATTTATAAATTATTAAAATAGTTGCTAAATTTACTGATGGTGCAGGCAGGTGTGGGAAGCTACATTGTGAAGAGGATGTCAGAGACTCCCAAGGATGTTAAAGGAATAGGCAAATATCTGGAAAATAGAGTTTAAGATGGGAAACTGAGATTGTTCATTTTGGTAAGAAAAATAAGAGCATGATTTTAGCAGTATTCAATAATCATGTCTCAACAATTGAAAGGGTAGTATACAGGTAATTCAAACTAATGATAATCATTGATATGGACCGGAACACAAAGGTGAGGTTGTTTCAGTTGTCTAGGGTTCAGGCAAAATGGTATCTCGAGCATTGTGAGTATTAAACTTTTTCAAGGAAGAATGTTAGTGCACTGGAACCAGCGCAGGAAGCTTTATAAGATTGATAACTCAGAAGGTATGGGCTCTCTATTGAGGAAAGGTTGAATGAACAGGCTGGGCTTGAACTTAATGAATTTCAGAACAATGAGAGGTGATTGAATTTTTCTGTCACCCAGAATGAGGTGAGTTCATGGAATTTGAAACACTTCAGAAGATGGCAAAAGTAAAGTCTGAATATTTTTCAAACAAATACATGAATACTTGATAAACAGGTAAAATATGATCAAGGGTGGACAGGAATGTAGAGAATGTTGTGGTCAAATCAGCCATGAACTTGTTGAAGGATGGACCAGAATTGAAGGGATGGGTAATCCACTGCTATTTCTAAACTGCTTTTTTTTTTAAAAAAAAAAGCCATACCTTGCTTTCTATGCCATTTGCCATTCAAGAGATGTAAATCTGGGAGTTTTTTGTATGGGAATGTTTATCATAAACCTCTTGAATGCTGTGCTTGCTCTGCAAGTTATTGAATTTATTTCCCTGATGACAGTATAGCTATCAGTGAATATGTCGTAACTTGGTTGGGGAAAATTGGACCTGAATCATACAATATCATTGTGTATTTGAAGAAAATTTTGGGGAAATTGACTGTAGAGATGGTCAGCAAGTTCTGTGGCACCCATGTCAGCAGCTACCTCCACACTGCAGTAATCAAGAAAGCAATCAGTGTATTTACTTGGGCATCTGCGAAGATCCATTTTTTTCCACATGAATTTCATGTACCATAGAAAGACCATAAGACATAAGAGCAGAATTAGGCCATTCAGCCCATTGAGTCTGCTCCACCATTCCATCTTGGATGATCCCAGATCCCATTCAACCCCATGTACCTGCTTTCTTGCCATATCCTTTGATACCCTGACTGATCAGGAAACTATCAACCTCCGCCTTAAATATACACGCAGACTTGGCCTCCGCTGCACTCTGTGGCAGAGTATTCCACAGATTCCCTACACTCTGGCTAAAACATATATCCTCCTTGCCCCTGTTCTAAAAGGTTGCCCTTCAATTTTGAGGCTGTGCCCTTTAGTTCTGGATATCCCCACCATAGGAAACATTCTCTCCACATCCACTCTATCTAGTCCTTTCAACATTCGGTAGTTTTCGATGAGACCCCCATGCTGCCTTCTAACTTTCAGTGAGTACAGGCCCAAACAATGTATCCTGATGGGTTGCACCTCAGCCTGCTATGGTAACAGCTCTGCTCTGGACTGACAGAACCCGCAGAGAGTGGGTGACACAGCCCTTCCATCATTCTTGTTACCTCTTTCCGTCCAGTCCATCTTCAAGCTGTGTTGTCCATGAAGGCTAATAGTATTGCTAAGGATGCCTGCCACCCTAGCCACTTCCTTTTCTGCCATTCCGGGGGAGATACAGAAGCTTGAAAACCTTGAGATCCAGACTGAGAATAGCTTCTGCCCCACTGCTATCAAACCTCTGAACTAATCACTTATTTCATATCTTCACCCCTCCCCCCACCCCCACTTCCTGGTGGTGTTGCCATGTTCTCAGATTCTTGAATTCTTCTCTTGGTTTTCCATTATCGTCACTTTGGTATTCTTTTTGGCATTATTTCAAATTGTACAACAACCTTTGCACAGTTCTGCTGTTTTAGTGCTCATTGATGTTTTTATTATATTTGTTATTACTTTGAGCTTCATATGAGCAAGGAATTTCATTGCACCCTGGTGTGTATGACAAAAAACTATTCTGAATCTCATGTATGGCTGTTGTAGGTATGAGTTCAGAATTCCCAATCACTTCAGAATTTTATTTGTTTATTTTGGTCTGAGGTGATAGCCAGAATAGATTTCTGGACATTTCACTGTTAAGTGCGTATTGGATTTTCCTTTAAAAGTGAGTGATCAAAATATCTGGCAGTTAATGCATTTGTCACATCTGTTAAATGGTGTCAAAAATCTGTGCATAGATTATGTGCAGTTCTCTCTAGATGGGTTTTCATTCATTGATTTTAAATAAAGCCAGCTTTGGCATTACCTCAATTGAATTGCTGCCATCTCTGCTAAATTTTTTGATTGCTTTCTTTGTTTGAGCATTGAAGATTGGAGATATGTCATCATGTTCCACTGTGTGCAGCTTCCATCCTTTTAGCTAATTGCCATTATTGCACTGGGAATAAGTCCAAAACAGATTTAGTAACATCTTTTAAATCAGAAAAGAATTACATTTATATAGTATTTTAATTGCTTCTAACATCTTGAGGTGTTTTACATAAAATGAATTATTTTTAAATGCTCCTCAATCTTGAAAATGATGCATTCAACTACTACTGGCTCAAGCTGATGGACTCAAAGCTAAAACAGGCATTTGTAAAATGGTATGGCTGCAAAGAAATAGGGGAATCTTAAATTCTAGTAATACTGCATTAGGACAAAAAGGAAATTTTTTATTTGCTGGTCTTATCAAGATATTATTGACACTGCAAGGGATCATTCGACATGGAGAACCATGATCGCCCAAGTGTGTAACGCGCAAGGCACACGATGATGAAGATCGATTTAAAATTATTTGTGAAACGTCACTGGATTTTTTTTGGCAACATGCGCCACCTGTAAGAGTCACACACAAAATGCTGGAGGAACTCAGCAGGCCAGGCAGCATCTATGGAAAAGAGTACAGTCGAGACCTTTCGGCAGGACTGTACGCTTTTCCATGGATGCTGCCTGGCCTGCTGAGTTCCTCCAGGATTTTGTGTGTTGCTGGGATTTCCAGCATCTGCAGATTTTCTCGTTTCCATCTGTAAGGGTGACGTTTTGGCAAGTCATAAGATACCTTTCTTAAAAACTCGTGCCTGATTAATTGATTTCTTTAATCCATTGGAGGGATCTGAAAATGGTACAGCTCCAGAAACTTGGGAATTCCTGCAACAAATGGGATCCCCACATTGTGTGTTTATTCTGTGCAGCAAGGCCATTTGCCATCGACCTCCTTGCCATTGGACAATGGACCTTGCTCTGTCAGGGTCATGCAGTGGCTAGTTAGCAGTGGGCACGTCAAATTAACAGAATTCATGCATAGGCACCTTCCATTCCTTGGAACTGGAATGGAAGCAGGTCATCCTCAGCATTCAGGGACTGCCCAAGAACAACAACAACTACTTGATTATGGGCTTCTTTTTTCCAAAATAACCAACTCAGATTTCTGATATGGGATGGACAATAAATGGCAACCTCTGTCTCCTGTCTCGTATGCTCAATTGAAAATACCACAAACTAGAATTTTAAATGACTGCTGGTGTTAACTTGTCTTTTAACTTAAGAATGGCTGTAAGTTGTGCTTTCCTGATGAAATTTATAGCCTTGGTATAAATTGACTCCCTCTCACTTTCTGTCCAGGTTTTAGTACAGAAAATTGATTAATCAGAATTGTGCCAGCTGCTCCAATGCCAAAAACAAGTTGTTGAAACCTCCTTCATTTTAGGCCCTGCAAATTGAAAAAATACTTAATATATCTAAAATATTTATCTTACAAAGCAGTATTGTTGAAAATCTGAGATACAAGGGCCTTTTTAAAATGTTAGCACCCCAAAGGGTGTAATGCTAAGGACTTAACAGGCTTTCCTGAGAAATACATCGTTTTGTTCTAGATCACTATTATAGTTTGTGTTCTCAGAGTGCCATCTGGTGGTTACTTTATGTGCTTATAGATTCCTCCTTTCACTTGACATGTTTGGCATTGTTTTTTTATTAATTGCATCTGCTTAACATGCAATTTTATGAAAGGCATTTTGAGTTTACTGAGAGTAAAATGTGCAATTCTGTCACATTAGCAATGTGTTTTCTGTCATTTAGGAATGTAATGTATAAAACAGAAACAAGATTGCAGCCTTTCAGCTTGTAAACTAACAAAGTTTGAACTACTTTTGATCTCCCCACCTCGGCTTCCTACTCTGTTCAAGATTTTGAAAGCAAAGTTGGGAGCAACCTGTTTGTGGCTTCTGACTTGGGCTTGGCGTATTTCACTAGAGCCAGATACTCTTGTATTGGCTTTCTACAGATGTAAAAAGCCACAGATATAATACGCTGTGATGCATTTGTAATGTAGAGGTAATGGAAGCTTTGAGACCAGAGTGCAAAATATTTGAAGCCACCCCCCCAAACAATTTTTATGGATCACATCATAGCCATGCTGGGCCACAAATCCCAGGCAACTTTGTCTATTTTCTTAAGTTATTAGTTGGTAAATTTATTTTGAAATTCATAGATTTGAAAAACTGTTACAACTATTCACTGGTGGAAAAACTGTGCAGTTAATGAGATGTAGACATGTGGCTCAGAGTTCCGTAGTATATGCTTAAGACTTTATGAAGTCAAGCAGCTTGGTTACTCTCTCAAGTGGCTTTGTGTCTCTAAAATTGGACTGCTTCATACTTTCAGGTTCAGTAGATCTCTATTGACTTCTAGTTTGGCACCTGGTGTATTTGTGGACTGCTTTTCATATTGGTACATGTAGAGTGTAATTCTTTTCTGTTGAAACTATGCAGAGTCAATTAGTGCACAGTTACTGTAGCAACAATTCCTCATGGAGTGCAGCTTGTTGGGGAGCTTGTGTGTAGCTGGATAGAAAGGGGAAAAAGGGGTGGAAGTAGACAGAGGAGACATTGTAGGTGACTATATTCAGGCAGAATCTTGAAAGGTCTGGCTTAATGCATGTCCATGCAAGCAACAGTGTAAGTGCAGGTCTGATTTGGTGAGGTGCCCTCGTGCTGCTGTCACGACTCCAGTCACAACAGAGCAAGCGCACTTTTCTAATTGTAGCCTTTCCTTTTAATAAGGAAAATGATGGTTTCCTCTTTGTTGTAGTTCATACATTTTTTTCTGTTTCTCATAGCATCTTCTAGGGAGCAGTGACCCATCTGTGGTGCAGTTGTGGGTTTCAAGTGATCGGAAACCAATGAAACGAGCTAATTTCCTCACAAAGCATCGAATAATAGTGAGTAGATGACTAGTAAGAACACTAAATGCCTAAGTTCTTTATACCTGTGTTAATCAATGCAAGTTCTTTAAGTTTAATGGTCAAGGGAAATTCAGTTGCCTGAAAACACAAGGACATGCTCAATTGCAATCTTTTTTAGAAAAATTGTGCTCTGTTTATCATTTTATGCTGTGAACAATGCATTACATCAGTGTTCCATAATGCTAAGTGACTTTTTAATTCACCACACCATTTTCAACAGAATGTAAATATATGCTATATTAATAATATTTAGGAATTCAGGAAATGTCATCCATCTAGCTATAATTGTGCAGTAGATATGCTTTTAATTTTTTTTCTTTTGATTTTAAGTAACAATCGTGCAAATTTTGATATGTGAACATACTGTCTTTATATATTAGGAGTATTATGTGGCTGATGCATCGGAAGAGCAAGTGTTTGTTTGTGTCAATATTAACAGTAATGTGACCAACCTCTACATCTCTGAAGCAGAGGGCCTAAGATTTTCTCTCTCTCTGGAAAATATACTGTATTATCGTCCAGGAGGTGCAGGAAGTACAACTCTTGTGAGGTAGGTCAATGAACACTGTGGTGCTTGAAAGAAATGAAAATGTTCTGTATTTAATTGTTCTCAGTGAAACTATTTTTGGTCACATATTCCATGTGCTCAAAGTTAAAATAAAGCTCTTCCATTCTGTTGGGATGTTGCCTTTGATCTTTGTCAAAATTGTAACTATTTAATTCCTAGACTTTAATCCTTGTTTGTTATCCATTTCATACTAGTAGTCACCTTGCTCTGGGCTTGTTTCTGCAAAATAGAAGGATTCAAACTAGCTAAATTCACTTCCATTCATTGTAATTGTCTATTTGGAAGAAGATTGCATGATATTGTTCTTTTCTAAGGCATTTGATTGACCTCTATGCTGTTACATAAAATATTATTACCTGGCTTAGAGATTTAGACTTCAAGATAAAAGTTGCTACTAATGCTGCATGATAAGAAAAATGTATACTTTTGGTAATTTGTGTATCTACAACCTACAATCTTTTGTTTCACCATCTCATTTTAAATTTTCCTTTTCATTGAATATCTGATATAGTACTTATTCAACCAATGTTGAAAGTTGCCCAAATGGCTGCTGCACTGTAGACAATCTTAAATCATTTTTGATCTTGATCCATATTAGAAACATTTTATTTGGACAATATGGTCTTTAGTTAGATTTGCACTATAGATCTCCTAAAAACTTCAGACCTATATACCGACTAAATTGTGGGTGTACTTGGTACCAGTGGATTTGGAATTGCTACTACAATCTAGTGGACAACTGTTGCTCCGTTTTACTTTGATATGATTCATCATGTACTGTACTTCCTCTCCCTTGTCAAAGGATAAGCAAAATTTCAGAATGTTATGCTTACTTGTATAATAGACCGACAATAAATCCAGTAGGAAAATGGTTACTGTAAGAGTTGCTAACATTTCCATTATTTAAGTAGTAAATTGTTTCCTTGCCAAAAATCCCCATTTAATTTTAATCATGCACCTGAGCTTTCATAGTTTGTATTCCTTAAAAAGACAAGATTTTTAAAAATTCTGTCCTAATCACATTAGCTCTTTTGCCATTTTATTTATTTTGGTTACCTTGAGCAGTGTGAAATTGGTAAGAGCCATTCTTCTTTCTTGGCACACAAAAAGTAACCTTCACTAAATATTTCTGCCATTTTAATTTAATGAAAGTGTTGCTGGATTCACAATAGATGAATAATAAACCAGAGTCGGTTAATTTGTATATCTTAAGATAGAAATAAAACCAAAAGTGCAGTTAAGGAGCATATTGAGGCTGTTTTGGGAAGTATAGGATAAAAGATGTGCTTTTTAAAAAATCTATACCTATTTCACAATGTAATTGTAAATAAGAAAATCCATTCAATCTATTTAAGTTAACCAGGATAGGAAATCCAGTGGAGACTGGTACGAATACATTATTGTAAGGGTCAGAGAGTATAAGGCATTTCAAACCTGTTGTTAGAGAAAGGATTTTGTATCAAAGATGCAGTATATTGTTAAGGGGATAGAGAGGGCTTGGTGAGAGAACAGCCTATGTTGGTATGAAAGGAGACTTGCAGGAAAACATGTCACAATTGTGACTTAATAAAGTAAACCACAAGGAGAGATGGCCAGCAGTGCTATTTTCTCATCTTAAAACTAAGATCTCATCAGAAAAGCAACATCCTAGAAATTGACTACCTCACTGACCCATGGGACTCATGTTTGAACAAGATCTCTCAAGCTATATGAGCCAAACACAAAGCTGACAAGGTGGATGAAACACTTACACTGATGGAAGCTTGGGGCTGGAAGGGTTTTGAAAAAGATTGGTTTATGACCATGGAAGAATTCTGACATAGTTTTATATTGCTTATGGTGTCAGATTGGAAGTTAGTAAGGCAATGAGTAAGCAGGATTTTGAGAAAAATGAGATATGGGTAATAAGAATGAGGAACTTAGCATTCCAAAGGTTAGATCCAATGTTGATGGGCGTTAGGGGTTTTGGAGGCAAGTAAGCTGCAGTCACAGCAGAGGTGGCTGCTATCACCAAAGTGAAATATATAGATGATCTTTGTGATTGCAGTGATGTCAATCAAGTTTTGATCTGGGATCAAATCTGGGATGTTTTCTTTGTAATTTTATCTTATGAGTGCAAGGTATTTGCATTTTACTGTTTTAATACATAAAATAATAAATTGTAAATTGCATCATGACAAACCTGAAATCAGATTTTGTTCCTTTTATAAGGCTTTGCACTTGTCCATGAGAAGTTGCGCTCTAATAATAATCTAATTCAGAATCTACCTTTTTTTTTAAACCCAGGACTACAAATCATATTTCTTTTGCAGATTACTGGTTAAATCTTGGCATATACTGCATTCCTTCTCTCCTTCCCCAATCTTTTTGCATCCCACAGAATCTTAACTGAATATTCTAGAGTAGGTTACATGGTTGGCACAGCACTGTGGGCTGAAGGGCCTGTTATGTGCTGTCGATTTCTATGTTCTGTGTTCTATTCTACAAGTGGTACTGCACCATTAAGTTTTCCTACTGACCTCAGATTCCCTGATGCAATAAAGACCATTATTTTTGGGACTGCTACAAAATGAAGAAATTTTTTGATTTCCTTTGTAAATGGTTCGCTACTTATGAGATTGATATGCTGTGATATTGTTTTGGTTTTAATTTGTATCTTTCCTAGTAGAAAGGATTTATTTGAAATGTATAATGTTAACTCAGTGAATGTAGTAACAAACATTCCACTTGCCTTTACAGAAGTTTATTTTGTTTTTTGTTCCTAAATGACAGGTACTTTGCAAATGAACCATTTGCAGATATTCATCGTGTAGAAGGATTGCGCGGAGTCTACATTGCTACACAGATGAATGGGTCTTACACTGAAGAGAACATGAGATCAGTGATTACATTTGATAAGGGTGGAACCTGGGAACTATTGGAGGCACCTGCTTTTAACAGTGATGGTGATCGAATAGACTGTAAGGTATGGATGGTAATGACAGGAAGGGATAGATCTATCTTGTCAGCAAAGCTGAGAAATAGTGTTTTGGGAAGCGCTAAATGATAAATATTAGACTGCGAGCAAGTTGTTAAGAAATATTTAAACACTGTAATCTCCAGAGTAAAAATGGAAATGATTAGCTAAGGAAGCATAGCCCTTTAGTTTCAAAGATGGGATAAATTATAATGGTGAGTAAAGAAATCACAGCATTAAATTATTTTGTACTTGTCTTTGATATAGAAGGCAAAATAAAGTGGGGGGGGGGTAGTCAGGGTCTAAGTGCCTAATGACAGTGGTAATCAGAATTGAGGAGAACCAAATGGAAAATTTAATGGGACTGAAAGACAATGAATTCCCTAGAAACAATAGGATGAATCTCACGGTTCTATAGATGGCAGCTGTAAAGATGGTGATGCACTATTTTAAAATGCCTTCTATTCTGAAATAATCCTATTAGATTGGATGGTAGTAATTGTAACACTGTTACTGGGGAGTAACTGAAAGTTGAGGTTACTGGAATGCATTGTTTTTTGTTTTGTAGATTGAGCGAGGTTGCTCACTCCATCTGGTACAGCAGTATAGTCTGCTGTTGAATTTTCAACGTCGTGGAGTCCCTATTCTTTCCAAAGAATCAGCACCAGGCCTCCTCATTGCTACAGGTGATGCTTTTTGTGTTCTTTTTCATAAAGCCTGTTAAATTGTTATTTAGTACTGAATTTTGGTACTAAATAGCAATTTATTAGCAATAATGAAATAACTTACCGGTAATTATTTATATTCACTGTATTAATGTTCACCAATATTCAGAAGTCATTTGGACAGCAAAGCAGGTTTTCCTTTGTATCTTGTGAACTGATCATCTTTGTTAGTTGAATGTTAGTGTAACTTTTATTTTGTCACACTCTTCTGTAATGGATAAGTTTCTTGGAAATATGTGTCATCGTGGCACGAAAAACAAGATGTGCATAGTCTTGCACTGCCGCCAAATCTGGATTTCCCTCAGTTTACATATGCTCTCTAAGTTTTTCATTTTCTCCTTGTGAAGATTACTTTTATTTTGATGCCAAACACTGTGACACAGATTTTTCTATGCTGAGAATATAAAATCCTAATTATTGTTGTACTTGTGTCGACAACAGCTGTTGTGTTTCAGTACATTTGTATGTGAGAAATTTCATGAGATTAAATTTTTTTTTTAAAAGAGCCGCTATTGAAAGCTAAACACTTAAAGATCTGGTTTGTAAGAGTTACTGGACTCAAACACATTAAAGGATATGACATCCAATGCTGTTAAACAGTTAATGCATTAAGAGCAAGTTAATAAATGTCAGTTTTTAAGATAATTTGATTTCCTCTTGTTTTTCAAGAGATCTTAAAGCTATTAAATAAATGGAAATGGCTTATCTAGACAAAAAAGCCAGAAATCTAAGAATTGGTGAAATTTCAGAATTCTGCAAAACTAACAAGACATTGTTGAGAAAAGTGACAGTAGAACACGAGGCTTGCAAGAAACAGATTGTAAGCGTTTCTAGATATTTGCTAATTGGAGTAATTAAGTTGTTTTTTTTCCATGGAAAAGGGAACTGATGATTTCTTGGAATAATGGAGGATTGTTGGTTAAGAACAAATGAGGATCTTGAGGAAATTGGCACTGATATTATTAGCAGTGGAAAAATTAGTGACATTGAAAGGCAATTAGTCTTCAGCACCAGATTACCTACGTAATTGAGTTATGAAGGAGGTTGGTATGTAGATGGTAGATAGAATGGTTGGCTTTTAATACTCTGCTAATTCTTCCACAGTTCAGTGGAAGGCAGCAAATGTAAAGAAGGCACTCTTTAAGAAATGAAGGGGAGAAGATGTGAGGAATTATAGATATCAGCAGCAGGGATAGTGCTAAAATCTATTATGAAGAAGGTAAAAATAGTAATAGGACTGGGCTGAGTCATCATGCATTTTAAAAAAGAAATCCAGTTTGACAAATTATTTTGAAAATTTATTGAAGTTACAACTAGTGTAGATAAGAGTGATCCAGTTGATTTGGCATTTTTGGACTTTTAAAAAGCCTTCACTAAGGTGAAACACAAGATTAAACAAAATTAGACCACATGGAGTGGGGATAATGTACTGTTCATAACCTGTCTTAATGATTTTGGACAAGGAGTCAAGTGTGATATATCTGAGCCTTCTTAAGATATAAAGCAGGAAGGTAAAGTGGGCTGTGAGGAGAATAGACTTCAGAAAATACTGATGGAATGGACATGTGAAATGTAAGTTCATTACTTTGGTAGAAAATATAAAATAGCAGTTTCAGAGTGTTCTGCGTGTCCTTTTACACAAATCACTTGAAGTAGCATGCAGATATATAAACAAATAGAATGCCAGTTGGTATGTTGACCTTTATTAGAAGACTATTTCCATATAAAAATACAGACATTGTTCTATTTGTATCTGGAAATATTAAGTACTGATCTCATCTTCTGAACGAAAGAAGGGTATTTTTGCAATCTAGGGAATGTAGTGAGGTTGACCAGATTGATTTTTATGATAAGGGATTTGAAAAAGGAATGATTAAGTGGAAAGATAGGGCCCATGTACTCCTTTGAGTTTTAAACAAAATAGTACAATGGAAAGAAACAAACTCCCAAAGCACAACAAGGTAGATGATGAATTCATCTTTCCTCTAAGAAATGGGAATCACAATTTTAAAATGAGTGATGTGCCTTTCAGGACAGGGAGACAAGAGTTTTCTTTATGCAGAGAGCAGTAAATCTTTGAATTTCACTACCTTGGACAACTGTGTAGGTTTAGAATCTGAATATATTCAGGACAGAGATCAGCAGATTTTATAAGGTGTTAAAGAGAATCGGGGTTAGTGTAGGAAAGTGACACGAACAGGTTAACTGTGGTCTTGCTGATCTGCTAAATGACCTGCCCCTCCCCCCTCCTGTTGCTTATGAATGAGTAACTGTATAGTGGTCTTGAGGTTAAGACAACTGATGTTTAACTAAACAGTTTGCTTCCCTTATTGGAATTTCTGCTTTTATTTGTAATTATCATTTGACTTGCTATGTATATTGGTAACAAAGATGCATTTTCTCAGTGCATGTTAACTCACTGGTGCAAATGTAGTAACTATAGCACTCTTCTCCATGCTGCAAAAATTTCTTCCACGATTTATTTCTTTGGTTAGTACATATCTTTACATATTTCCCTTAAGACTTTGTAATGTGTTATTTAATGAAAGGACATATGGTAAATCCAAAATCTGCATAATTAGTATTTTCCATTTATATTGAGCATCAGTAATTTTCTGAAATGATTTAATGTCTATTTCTCCTCTTCCTTTAGGTTCCACTGGCAAGAACTTGGCAAACAAACCAAACGTATATGTTTCAAGTAGTGCTGGGGCTCGGTGGCGTGAGGTAATATCCTTTCATCCAACTTATTTTATTATCCTTTAACTACCTATATTTTAGATGAAATTTTAAATCATTGGGGGGAGTAAAATGTTTTTAAAATGGGGAACATACAACAAAGTGCACTCAACTGGTATTTTTTTTTTTCAATCTGCAAGTAATGAACAAGTAGGATAAATAAAGAATTTGGGCCAAATTTGTATTTTTAAGTGAGAAGATTTGAATGAGAGACTAAAGAAGTTTAAAGTAAGAGAGAGGGAAGAATCTAGAGGACACCACAAGATCAAATACCATGTAATATCTGTAGAAAATATCTCAAATCATGAGTGCAATGCATCATGCTAAGGAAAAGGGTAAATTAGATCTTAATGTACAGTTCAAAAAGGGCGTTATTGCCAAGAAGTGAAAATTGGACCCAATTTGTGCAGTTGGAAATGTCCTGAATGATGAGATGAAGGGGCTCAGAGATTGTAAAAGGCATTTTGCATCACCATTAAAGCCACCAATTCAATATTAATGCCAACTACAGTATCCCCCTCATTCATGAGATTGGGACTTGCTGCATGTTGAAGATTATCAGACATACTGTCCATTTATTACTACCTACGGTGATGTTAAAAGAAGTGACTATTACAAGTCTTAATCTGGAGCTGTCTGTCACAGAATCTGGTATTCTATCAAGATTATAAAGCATTTTATTTAATTGCTGAATTCTAATAATTAAAAAAAGCGCTTGATGATGCTCATAAATAGAATTTGGTCTAGACTGTGGGTTGGCTAACCCATCTCATATCCGTATAACATTGCTGGTGAGCATGGTGGACAGTTTTATTAGAGCATTTGCCCACTCAAAGCAAATGGTTATTCAGTTATTATGTCATGGCTGTTTGGGACCTTTTTTTGGTGTAAATTAGCTGTTATATTAGTAATGTAGGCAGAGGAAGAAAATGTTATAATCCATTAACCAGCATAATCAAAGATGTGACAGGTTGTTTTCCCACCTATCCCACTCTATTAACTTGGATTCACAGTATTACTTCTTGAAATGGACTGATCAGACTTTGCACAGCAAGTCGAGCTGCATCTGACAATCTCGTGTTTATGATCAGAGGTTGCTGATCTGTATTACATAAACTTTATTGTTGAAAAGTTGACATTTTCTCATATGAACAAAGCTTGCGACTGGGAAGCCATTGCTGGATGGGATATTCAACTCAATGTAATCCCACCTTCTAATATGCCTATAGCTCTTCATATTCACAGCTAGGTATTTTTTTAGTTAGACATATTATAGTAGACTTGTGTAGTTAAAAAGGGAAAAATGCAAATCATACTGAATCACTAAAATACAAATAGCATTTAATGTTGGGCTATTTACCACAGGACTGGAAAAAAATTAAGATTCAAAAAGTTTGTTTTTGCATCATTTATACCGATAATGGAAGAGGTTTGGGTTGTCAGTTCTTGGACCCATGTTTAATGTATTGCATAGATATTTGACAGTTGAAGGAAAAGTACCACAGCAGTGGAAGTAATTGTATTCTGAATCCTGCTGTCCCTCTTGTTCAGGCCCTCAAGGGTCCCCATTTTTATTCTTGGGCTGATCACGGAGGCATCCTGTTGGCAATTGTTGAGGGATCACGGACTAATCAAGTGAAGTGAGTAAAGAATTTACTACCTTATGAATTTTAACAAAGGCATGTTCATTATTAAAACATCTAAAAATCTAACATTTTATTTTTGGCTGGTGTTATAATTTCACCTACAATTCTTAAAAAATATATAAATATATCCTGGCTCTCTTGTAATACCAGTCATTTAGGACATCTGCTCAGTCTTCAGCTGTGATTTTGTGTGTAGCACTGGCTACTACAATGAAAAGATTCAAATTTGTATCATAATGCAGAGATTGGGGCACAAATTTCTCACCTTCACTGATGCAATTCTGAAGATTTGCTACGCTGTCATAGGTGTAACATCTTTTGGATTGTTTTCATTCCCAGGCCCTTCTGCACAATTTTTGAAGAACAGGTGAGGTTTTTCCTGTGTACCTGCCAACATTTGCTGCTTAACTGTCATCACAAAAACAGTTTGTTTGTCAGAATGACATGGCTTTTAGTTGGGATTTGCAGAACACAAAATGAGTCGACTCTCAATTCCTGCATTCAAATAGTGAACAACACTACTTTAAATATTTTCAGTATCTTCTGCTTTTACTTTCTACAAAATACTGTTTCAAAAATGAAATGAGAAAATGTATTTTGTATGATTTTTACCATTATCAACATTTCCGAAGGGATGTATGATGTGAAAGTGACTAAGACTGTGCAACTACAATCTTTTTCTCAGTTTTGAAACAATATTTTGGAGAATATAAAGGCATAAAATACTGGAATTGTTCAAAGTCAAGTAACATAGGGAGTCAAGTAATATAGGGAAAGTCATGTAATACATTTCAAGTCATAAATTTGTCTATGTGAATACTTTAAGCTTTTTAAAATTTCTTTGCAGATTTCCATTATCCATTGTATTTTGCTTTAGTATCTGATATGAATTTCAATGCTGTGAGAATTTGATGCAAAGAATAGATGCTTAAAGAGTAAACTGATAAAATATTTGCATTTTCATTAATGTTTTTACTTAAACAGGTATAGTACCAATGAGGGAGAGACATGGAAGACCTTCAACTTCACTAAAGCAGATATTGTTGTATATGGATTGCTTACTGAGCCAGGAGAAAAAAGTACCATTTTCACAATTTTTGGATCATTTGCTGATCAGTCCCACAGTTGGCTAATAATTCAGATTAACACAACATCAGCATTGGGTAGGTCCATGTTGAATTGATGTTTTGTTATTGAAACTCAACCATTGCTTCCCTACTTAAAACACAGTCACGTTATACTACTAAATGAGCAATTAAAACTAATTTTCTTGGAAGGAAAGAAGACATTTATAATTCTCCTTACCCATTTACTTCCATTTAGCTTTTGGAATTCCTTTCTCCTTTGCTTGAGTCTGTCTATGAAAATCATGGAGGATTATATCCCCACCATTCCTATTTTGAATTGTATTCCATGTGTTTAATGTTGGAATGAAGATCAGTGGATTTTAATAATTGGAGGTTTAAGGCTATGAAGAATAATATAGCATCTGGTTGATATCTTCTGCAGTTCAATGCAATACATAACAGAAGAAAGGGGGAAAAAAGTAAATCAATTACACTATACGCATATTGAATAGATTTTAAATAAACGTGCAAAAAAACAAATAATATATTTTTTTAAAAGTGAGGTAGTATCCAAGAGTTCAATGTCCATTTCGTAATGGGATGGCAGAGGGGAAGAAGCTGTTCCTGAATCGCTGTGTGTGTGCCTTCAGGCTTCGGTACCTCCTCCCTGATGGTAACAGTGAGAAAAGGGCATGCCCTGGGTGCCGGAGATCCTTAATAATGGACGCTGCCTTTCTGAGACACCGCTCCTTGAAGATGTCCTGGGTGCTTTGTAGGCTAGTACCCAAGATAGAGCTAACTAAATTTACAACCTACTGCAGCTTCTTCCAGTCCTGTGCAGTAGCCCCACCCACCCCCTATGCACTCCATGGTATATCTATAGAAGTTTTTGAGTGTATTTGTTGACATACCAAATCTCTTTAAACTCCTAATGAAGTATAGTCGCTATCTTGCCTTCTTTCTAGCTGCATTGATGTGCTGAGATCAAGTTAGGTCCTCAGAGATCTTGACACCCAGGAACTCAAAACTGCTTATTCTCTCCACTTCTGATCCCTCTGTGAGGATTGGTATGTGTTCCTTCGTCGTACCCTTTCTGAAGTCCACAATCAGCTCTTTCGTCTTACTGACATTGAGTGTGTGGGGTTGTTGCTGCAACACCACTCCACTAGTTGGCATATCTCATTCCTGTACACCCTCTCATTACCACCTGAGATTCTATGAACAATGGTTGTATCATCAGCAAATTTATAGGTGGTATTTGAGCAATGCCTAGCCACACAGTCGTGTATATAGAGAGTAGAGCAGTGGGCTAAGCACACACCCCTGAGGTGCACCAGTGTTGATAGTCAGCGAGGAGATGTTATCGCCAATCTGCACAGATTGTGGTCTTCCGGTTAGGAAGTCGAGGATCCAATTGCAGAGGGAGGTACAGAGGCCCAGGTTCTGTAACTTCTCAATCAGGATTGTGGGAATGATGGTATTAAATGCTGAGTTATAGTCGATCAACAGCATCTTGACGTAGGTGTTTATGTTGTCCAGGTGGTCTGAAACATGTATAGAGCCATTGAGATTGCGTCTGCCATGGACCTATTGTGATGATAGGCAAATTGCAATGGGTTCAGGTCCTTGCTGAGGCAGGAGTTCAGTCTAGTCATGACCAACCTCTCAAAGCATTTCATCACTGTTGATGTGAGTGCTACTGGTTGATTATTGTTCTTCTCAGGCACTGGTATAATTGTTGCCCTTTTGAAGCAAGTGGGAACTTCGGCCCGTAGTAGTGAGAGGTTGAAAATGCTCTTGAATACTCCCGCTAGTTGGTTGGCACAGGTTTTCAGAGCCTTACCAGGTACTCCATTAGGACCTTTAGCCTTGCAAGGGTTCACCCTCTTTAAAGATAGCCTTACATCAGCCTTTGAGACAGAGATCACGAGGTTATCAGGTGCAGCAGGGATCTTACAGGAGTTATATTCTCCCTTTCAAAGCGGGTGTAGAAGGTGTTGAGTTTATCTGGTAGTGAAGAATCGCTGCCATTCATACAATTGGGTAACGCTTTGTAGGAAGTAATGTCTTGCAAACCCTGCCAGAGTTGTTGTACAGCTGATATTGCCTCTAACTTCGTTCTCATATTGTTATTGGGACATTTGTAATTTGGTTATTTTTCATAGAATGATACAGCAGAGGAACAGCTCCTTTGGCTAATCTCGATACCATTCGAAGCTAATCTCATCTGCCTGCTCGTAGTCTATATCTCTCAATGTCTTATTTATGTGTTTGTTGAAATGCCTCTGAAACGTTGCTGTCCTATCTGCTTCTACCATTTCCCTGCCAACACATTGCAAGCACCTACTGCTCTTGATATCTTTTATATAAAAAAACAACTTGCCCTGTAAACCTCCTTTTTAAACTATCCCCTTCTCACTATTAGGCCTCCATAATTTTATATATTTCTGTCAGCTTGTCCTTCAACCTACAATGCTTAAGAGAAAATAATCCAAGTTGGTCTAACCTCTCTTCCTAGCTAGTACTCTGTAATCCAGGCAACATTCTGGTGAACCTTTTGTGTGCCCCATTGAAAGCTTCCGCATCCTCTTGTAATGCAATGACCAGAACTGGGCACATTTCTTGAAATGAAGCATTACCAAAGTTTTGTCCAGCTGCAACATAATTTCCCAACTTTTGTACTTAACACCCTGACCAAATGAAGGCAGATGTATGCCTTCTTTACTACTACCCCCCCCCCCCCCCCCATTATCTTAACTCAAATGGAAATGGAACTGGATTTCCATTTGCTTGCAAGCTGGTGTTGTCACAATTGATGGGAGCATCAACTTGCAATACAGTACCATTAGCTTGGCAGGGAGAGGGGAGCTTTTAGAGTTGAGAAGCAGAGCAGGAAGAGTAGTCCTCAGTTTAAAAAAAAAAAAAAAAAAGAGTAAATAATTAAGCAGAGGACATGAAAGAAAGCAGCAAAAGTCTCCAAAGTACAGAAAATATTTTTTAAAAAGACAACATTTAAAGGCATTGTATCTGAACTTGTGAAGCATTACAAGTAGAAGTGAATGGGTATAATTTAATTGCCTTTACTGACTATGGCTCTGGTGATCGGAGAAGACAGCTGAATGTTTAATGATATGGTACTTTCAATAAGTTCCCAAGCAGTAGATAAACAAAGTTAGAGATCCTGGGACTCTGGGTAATGGTCTGGCATGCACTGAGAAATAGTTGAGGGCTAGAAAGCAAAGCATGAAGAAGCACAGACTGGTCTTGGTTACTTTCTTATCACTGTTGGGCTATTGCAGGAAATTGTTGCTAAATTTTCACAATCTTAATCTGAGGTGGCTGAGGCAACCAAACATATTTCAAAGTCTGCTGTCAAGTGAGGTGGACTTGGAGGAAGGAAGGTGCATGCAGAGAGGCTTGAAGGGAGATGTAGACCAATTAAGTCGGGGCAAGGCAAATGATAAAGTGTGAGGCCATTTACTTTGATGCACAAAATTCTGATGCAGTTTTACGAAGTGGATGCAGGAAGGATGTTTCTTTCGCTTATAATATCCAGAACTAGGGATCACAGACTTGGGATAAGGGTTAGCCCATTTCAGAATGAGTTGAGAGAAAAGCTCTTCACTCAGAATGTGAATTTAGTTCACTTAAAAAAAACCCAGATCAATAGAATTTGAGATGTTACGGAAATCAAGAAAATTAAGGATAATGCAGGTTAATAGCACTGAGGTAGACAATGAACAATAATCTCAAATGGTGGAGCAATCGCAAGGGCCAGATAGCCAATGTTTACTCATTATGACTTGTGTTAACCAGATTTTAAATTGTTCTGACAGATGATCAAGCAATAAATCAGTTGTTTTCAAGATGACCTGAAGGGAGGTAGGATCAAGTGGAATTTACTTGTGGAAAGGAGAGTGATCTATTTGAGATGAGGCAAAATTTACATTTGATGATCTTTCTACCTTGAATTGAATTGACTTTGTTTCTTGCATCCTTCACATACATGAGGAGTAAAAATCTTTACGTTACGTTTCTGTCTAAATGTACAATCATAGTAATTTATAATAAATAGAACAGTCATTGTATCATAGAAATACACTCAAGTCAGCGTGAGTTAATCAGTCTGATGGCCTGGTGGAAGAAGCTGTTCCGGAGCCTGTTGGTCCTGGCTTTTATGCTGCAGTACCGTTTCCCGGATGGTAGCAGCTGGAATAGATTGTGGTTGGGGTGTCTCTGGTCCCCAATGATCCTTGGGGGCTCTTTGTAAGCACCTGTCTTTGTAAACATCCTGAATCATGGGAAGTTCACATCTACAGATGTGCTGGGCTGTCCGCACCATTCTCTGCAGAGTCCTGCGATTAAGGGAGGTACAGTTCCCATACCAGACAGTGATGCAGCCAGTCAGGATGATCTCAGTTGTGCCCTTGTAGAAAGTTCTTAGGATTTGTGACCCATACCAAACTTCTTCAAACTGTCTGATGTGAAAGAGGTGCTGTTGTGCCTTTTTCACCACATAGCTGGTCTGTACAGACCACAAGGTCCTCAAGTGATGTGTATGCCGAGGAACTTAAAGCTGTTTACCCTCTCAACTCCAGATCCACTGATGTCAATAGGGGCTAGCCTGTCTCCATTCCTCCTGTAATCCACAACCAGCTCCTTTGTTTTTGCAACATTGAGGGAGAGGTTGTTTCCTTGACACCACTTCCCTGTAGGCCACCTTGTTATTGTTTGAGATTAGGCCAATCAATGTAGTGTCATCTGCAAACTTAATTAGCAAATTAGAGCTGTGGGTGGCAACACAGTCATGGGTATACAGGGAGTAAAGGAGGGGACTTGGTACACAGCCCTGAGGGGCTCTTGTGTTGAGAGTCAGAGGGGTGGAGGTGAGGGAGCCCACTCTTGCCACCTGCTGGCGATCTGACATGAATGCAAATTCACCTAATGAGTTTTTATTGAACATCACACACAAAAGGCCAGAGAAACTCAGAAGATCAGGCAGGATCTATGGAGGGAAATAAACAGTCAGTGCTTCAGGCCGAGACCTTTCGTCGCATCAACTGTTTATTCCCCACCATAGATACTGCCTGACCTGCTGAGTTCCTCCAGGTACATGCGTGTGTGTGGCAAGTGGTACTCCAAATTTCCGGCAACTGCAGAATCTCTTGTATTTGAGCTCTAATTGAACATTTTCTCCACTTCAGTGTTGTAAGTTTTTAAAAGTTAAATTAAAAGTATGTTGGTGTATTAACTAAATGCCTGCTAGTCTGACACTACCATAGCCCTGAGTTTGCGGGTTTAGTGGGATGTTTTTCCCCCACTCTTGTCATTATAAACCTTCTATATAGATACTACTTTATTTGCAAAGCAGATCATGTTTCAGCTGCTTCTATTGTATTTTAATAATTTAAGTACTTTGTTTATTTACCTGATAAAGCTCCATTATTTAAGATTACTGTGCTTTTAAAACAAAAAGCTTTAAATATATGACTAGCTCTCTCAGAAATCTTATTTGTAGTCAACAGAATGATTGTGAATATAATCATGTATGTGTTTTTTGCAGCATAATCTCATTTGCTGTCTGGTATGAGTGGGGAAACTGTACAAAGTTGATCCTGTTCTACATTAAGATTCTGTATAAGAAGTATTCATTTTTTTTGCTCTATTACTGTATGTTTGGGGTTTGTGATATGGCTGTCTGGTGGAGGCTGAATGCTAGTTGGCACTTCCTCAATTCTGTTTCAAATAAATTATATACCATCCTCAACTGAGAAGGCAAAAAATTCAGCTCTGAATCTGATAACAATTCCCTAACTGTTTTAATGTCAAATGTTCTGTTACCAAATCTCTAAGTGCACCTTTCTTTATTAAACTTGTAAATTTGTATTTGTTTTACTTTAGGAGTACCTTGTTCTCAGACAGATTATAAATTGTGGTCTCCATCTGATGAGCGTGGGAATGAGTGCTTGCTTGGTCGAAAGATTGTTTTCAAGCGAAGAGCCCCACATGCAACCTGCTTCAATGGAGAAGACTTCGACAGGCCAATTACAGTCAGCAACTGTTCTTGTACAAGGGATGACTATGAATGGTAATTAAGGGAACAAGCTGTCTTTTCCAAAAAAATAAGTTAAACTGGAAAATATGCTTTGTCTCAAAGTACACTACAAATACTCTGTGCTTCAGAATGTGGATTCTTCATTTGAGCTGCTTTTAGAAAAAGAGCCATTAGTTTATCACTATTGCACTCCATTTTCTCCAATATGAATTGCTTAATATTTTGAACGTTAGTTTTCTTTGTTTATTCCCTTAACTCTTAAATCATAGGTGACCATTTAGTTCAATCTGCCTGTGCTGGTCAGAAAAAGCCATCCAGTCTAATCCCATTTCTGATTCTTCGGGTAGTGTTAGTGGGAAATTTCAATTTTCCAGTTATGGACTGAGTCACCCAGAGCACAAAGGGCCTGGGTGGGGTGGAATTTGTGTGGTGCATCCAAGACAGTTTCTTCCTGCAATATATAGAATAGGAGTTCCCAAACTTTTATGTCATGGACCAAAACCATTAAGCAAGGGGTTCGTGGACCCCAGGTTGGAAACCCTTGACATAGAAGAGCCTTCTCAGGAAAGAGCATTTCTGCATTTCTCAGGAGGGCCACATAACTGAATTGGCAGTTGGGTAGCACTTGGGGTCCAGTGACTGCAATTCTATCAGTTTTAAAATAGTTATGGAAAAAAGATAGGGCCTGAACTGGATAAGGGCCAACTTTGAGGACATTGGGCAGGATCTACAGTAGCTGGGGTTATCTGGGCGATTATCAACTAGAATTCTTTTTGTCTAATTGTAGGAAATGCTGTGGTTTAGAACAGTCAAAAATTGAATGAAATTTAAGGTGACATGCATACTGTTGAGAAACAGGAATTGATTTTGACAAACGTAAGAGTTCTGTGTTTATTTAAAACTTGTGTTTGCCCTGTGGAAAGCCTTCCCAGATAGTACTTACTGTGTTTCTTGATTTTTTTTCACCAAGATGCCTTGTGCTTAGCTGTTTATAATTTATTATTTATGAGCAATGTTAGTCGTTGAAAATGCTTTCAAAGATTTCAATCATTATCAATTTTTATCTGATCCTCATAGTGACTTTGGCTTCAAACTGAGCGATGATTTGGCTTCAGAGGTGTGTATCCTTGATCCTGACTTCAGGGGTAATATGTCTGCTGTTCCTGTACCTTGTCCTGTAGGCACCACATACAAAAGAACAAAGGGGTAAGTATTTGCAACACCAGCTACTGGTGTTGAATCAGACATTTTTATAGAATTATCTTCCACTAATACTGTGTAAATTCATAACTTCATATTTTTGGCTAATTGTTTTCTTTCAAACTCTGATTATTGAGTATTTTTTCTAATATTAGGGCTTGGCTGGTAATGAGAAATATTTTTTTTAAAATACTCTAATGAATTCAGATCTAATGTAAAATGGCTGTTTCTGATTTGCTTTCCTAGTTACCGTAAAATATCAGGCGATACCTGTAGTGGAGGTGATGTTGAAGCTCGTTTAGAAGGGGAAATGCTGCCTTGTCCTGTGAGAGGTAAATTGTAACCATTGATATTTTTATTAAGGCGTTTGAGATTGGTGTACTTTTTGAAGATAAGAAGATGGTGCCAGAGTACATCAGCGACTCTGCAGTCTGCAGGAAATTGTACCGGTTTTCCTCTTAAGTATACTCCTTTTGAACTACTTTTGCTGCAATCTGCAGTATGTAAATTTCCTCTTAACAACAGACCTGAAGATCATCAATGATCTTCAGTTCTCGTGTTCAATGGTTTAATGTGAAGCAGTTAAGCATGGCACCTTTAAGGCTCAAGGGCAAGGCCAAAAATGCAGCAGGAGAGGTGGGATACAAACCAGGCTGATGCGCAGGGGGATGAAGACTCGTCTGCCTACCATCTTGTTAGCCAATGTACAGTCACTTGAAAATTGATGATCTCAGGGCAAGGCTGCTGTATCAGAAGCAGGTGAAGCAGATATCAATTGTCTGTTGCATTGAGACTCTGTTAACAGTGAACATGCCAGACGTAGTTACCTGACCAGAAGGTTTTGCGATTTTCAGAATGGATCAAACCTTTAATTCTGGCAAGGAAAAAGGTGGTGACATGTGCTTTTCAGTCAATTCTCCTTGGTGCATGTACATTGGGGTTATGTCAATTTCTTGTTCCCCTGATTTAGAACAACTAACGATTAAATGTAGAGCATTCTACTTGCCTCGAGTGTGCTCATCCGTGATCCTAACCGCAGTTTACATACCACCAGTGACTGATTATAAGCAAGCACTCGTGAAACTGCGTGATGCTGTCTGTAAACAAGAAACAGCCTATCCTAACGCATTTCAAATTATATTTGGTGACTTTAACTAGGCCTGTTTGAAGAAAACCCTGCCCAATTATCACCAGCATGTAACCTGTTGCACCAGAGATCCCAACACACTAGGCCACTGCTACACTATGATGAGGAATGCCTATTGTTCCTTCCTGAGAGCACATTTTGGCAAGTTGGATCATTTGGCTGTACTCCTACTACCTGCATCCAGACAGAGCCTAAAGAGCAAGGCTCCAGAGATCAAGACAACTAAGAGGTGGTCACAGGAGGCAGAAGAACAGGTACACGATTGCCTTGAGTCAGTGGACTGGGCTGTGTTCAAGAACTCATCTGAGGCCCTGTATGACTATACCAGGGTTTTATAGACTTTATTAAAACAGCTGTGGATAAATGTGTCCCCACAAAATCATTTAGGGTTTTCCCCAATCAGAAGCCCTGGATGAATAGTGAAATCCAGGACCTGCTGAGAGCCACATCAGAGGTTTTCAGGTCTGGAGATCAAGAATACTACAAGAGGTGCAGGTATGATCTCTGGAAGGCCATCTCTTGGACAAAGTGGAGATTCTGGGCTAGACTGGAATCAACGAGAGATGCTTGACAGCTGTGCCAGGATTTGAATGCCATAACCTCCTACAAAGCTAAAACCTGCGATTATGGGGGACAGCAGAGCTTGGCTTCCAGATGAGCTCAATGCCTCCTATGCTCACTTTGACACAAGAACAGGGAGGAACCATTGCGCACCCCCATGTCTCCCAATGATTCTTTGGTCTCAGTATCTGAAGATGATGTGCAGGCTGCCTTCAAGAGAGTGAATCAAAGGAAAGCATCTGGTCCAGACGAGTACCTGGCCGAGTGCTGAAGACCTGTGCCAGCCAGCTGCCTGGTGTATTCACCAATATCTTCAAACTCTCGCTCTGGCAGTGTGTGGCACCCAATCATACCGGTGCCCCAGAAGAGCATGGTAACCAGTCTCAATGACTATGGCATGGTCTCAATGGCGCTTACATCATCAGTGATGAAGTGTTTTGAGAGGCTGGTGTTGAAGCATATCAGCTCCTGTCTGAGTGGTGACTAGGATCCACTCCAGTTCACCTACCGAAGCAAAAGGTCCACAGCAGATGCTATCTTGTTGGCTTTTCACACAACCCTGGAACATCTGGACAGCAAAGATGCGTACATCAGGATGCTCTTTGCCGATTACAGCTTGGCATTTAACATCATCAACCCATCAAACCAGTAAACTCCCAAGACCTGGGCCTCAATATCCCCTTGTGCAATTAGATCCTGAATTTCCTCATTTGCAGACCCTAGTCAGTTTGGATTGCCAAAAACATCTCCACAATCTCCAGTAGCACAGGAGCACTGCAGGGATGTGTACTGAGTCCCCTGCTCTACTCAATTTACACCTACCATATGCAAGTTTGCCGATGACACCGCTTCTGTGGGCTGTACCAAAGGGGGTGCTGAATTAGCATAGAGGAGTGAGACTGAAAACTTGCTGAGTGGTGTAATAACAACATCCACTCTCACAATGTCAGTAAGACTAAGGAGCTGATTGTAGACTTAAGGAGAGGGAAACTAGAGGTACATGAGCCAATAATCACTGGAGGATCAGAGGTAAAGAGGGTCAGTAACTTTAAATTCCTGGGTGTCACTATTTCACAGGACCTGTCCTGGGCCCATCATATAAATATTATTCCGAAGAAAACACAGCAGCGCCTCTGCTTCCTCAGGAGTCTGCAGAGGTTTGGCATGTCATCAAAAACCTTGGCAACCTTCTATAGATGTGTGGTGGAGAGTGTGCTGACTGGCTGCATTACGGCCTGGTATGGAAACACCAATGCCTTTGAGTGGAAAATCCTACAAATGGTAGTGGATTCAGCCCAGCATATCACGGGTAAAATCCTCCAACCATTGAGCACATCTACATGAAATGTTGCCAAAGAAAAGCAGCATCCATCATCAGAGATCCTCACCACCCAGGCCATGCTCTTTTCTCTCTGCTGCCAGGTAGAAGGTACAGGTGCCTAAGGACTCGCACAACCAGGTTCAAGAATAGTTAGGCTCTTGAACAAAAGGGGATAGTTACACTCATATAAGGACTCTGTTATATTGTTATTTCATGCTTGTTAATTATTGCTAATTATTTATATCTGCATTTGCACAGTTTGTTTACAGTTTACATTGCCTGATGTTCAGTTACTGTTCTATAGATTTGCTAAGTATGGCTGCAGAAAAAGAATCTGAGGGTTGTATATGGTGACATTACGTACTCTGATAATGTACTTTGAACTCTGAATTTTTTGACCAAGTAAAATATTAATAGGATTTTTACGTGATATTCTTTGTTTACGTCAAAATCTACCGGGGGGGGGGGGGGGGGAGAAGCGAAAAGAGAACCAAAACATTTTCTTATTAGCTCATTGTCAAGTAAATTTCCAAGGTAACCATTGAGAACATTGCGCAGGAGTGAAATTGTGACATTGAAAGATGCAAAGGTATGGTCAGAAATGGTGTTCATGACTTGTTGCTGATTTAAAAATAGAAAATGGTGGGTGAGTGAATGAGAAAATTAAGTTTTTAAAAATGAGCAAAAATCTTGGAATATTATTAATTGAAGTTATTTATATGGAGCCAATAATAAGATGAGCAGGCAGTATCAAATAATTGACAACATCAAGCCCACATTAGAACCTGTGGCTATAAGCTTGATCAAGAGGCAGACTTTAAGAATGGTCTTAAAGTGGAGACAAGGAGAATACACACTGAAAGCAAACTGCCAGTAGTAGTGGTGCTGAGAGATGTGCAAGCTGTCTCAATGGCATTTTGTATTTATGACACTAAAGCCATGAGGAGTGTGTTGGCTCCCAGGTGAAGGAAAAAAATACATGGCCTATTTGCACTTTTGTTATTTGCCACTTAACTCTGCAACTTATTTTCCCTTGCATGCCCCTCAGCCATCTCCCACTTCCAGTTGCAAATTTGATTGATTTTGGGTTAATAAAGTAGTTGAAGGTGGGAACTGTAGAAGTTATAAAACTTGTTGCCCCCAATGGAACATTTAAGATTGTTAATATTTTATACTGATGTCCATTGAAGACATCATTATGGTGACAGAAGAAATATTTTATTTATTTCTCTTTGCAGAGGAAAATGAGTTTATACTTTATGCTCTGAGGAGCTCTATTCATCGCTATGATCTCTCCAGCGGTACAGATGAGGCACTGCCACTTCAGAACCTGCAAGGCACTGTCGCTTTGGATTTTGATTATGAAAGCAACTGCTTATATTGGGCAGATATTTCACAGCATGTTATTCAGGTGAGAACAGTCTGTTGCAGAAGCAAGTTAAGTAATATGTTGCTCAGCTTTGTTTTAACTCAATGAAAGGAAGTGTTACTATTTGAGAGGCAATACGAGTGAATCTGCAGATGCTGGAAATAAATAAAAACACAAATTGCTGGCAGAACTCAGCAGGTCAGACAGCATCTATGGGAGGAGGTAGTGACGACGTTTCAGGCCGAAACCCTTCATCAGGAGTGAAGTAATATGGGATGGTCGAGGGGGGATAAGAAGTGGGGGGAGGGATGAAGTAGAGAGCTGGGAAGTGATAGGCTGGAGGGAATTGGGCTAGGGGGAAGGTGGAGAATTATGGGAAATAAGAGAAAGAAAGGTAGAGCTGGGGGGAGATTATAGTGAGGGGGGAAAAAGAGAGAGAAAGAGAACCAGACTAAAATAATAGATAGGGATGGGGGTAAGGGTGGGGGGCAGGGGTATCAACGGAGGTCTGTGAGTTAAATGTTCATGCCGTCAGGTAGGAGGCTACCTAGGCGGGAGATAAGGTATTGTTCCATCAACCTGCGTGTGGCCTCATCTTGACGATAGAGGAGGCCATGGACAGACATATCGGAGTGGGAGTGGTCTGTGGAATTGAAGTGTGTGGCCACAGGGAGATCCCGCCACTGCTAGAGGACTGAGCGCCGGTGTTCGGCGAAACGGTCTCCCAGTCTGCGGCGGGTCTCCCCAATGTATAAATGGCCACATCGGGAGCACCGGATACAGTTTACGGATACAGACCGTTTCGCCAAACACCGACGCTCAGTCCTCCAGCAGTGGCGGGATCTCCCTGTGGCCACACACTTCAATTCCACAGACCACTCCCACTCCGATATGTCTGTCCATGGCCTCCTCTATCGTCAAGATGAGGCCACACGCAGGTTGATGGAACAATACCTTATCTCCCGCCTAGGTAGCCTCCTTCCTGCCGGCATGAATATTCAACTCGCAGACCTCTGTTGATACCCCTGCCCCCCCCTTACCCCATCCCTATAATTTTACTCTGGTTCTCTTTTTCTCTCTTTTCCCCCCCTCACTATAATCTCCCCCCCAGCCCTACCTTTCTTTCTCTTTTATTTCCCATAATTCTCCACCTTCCCCCCAGCCCATTTCCCTTCAGCCTATCACTTCCCAGCTCTCTACTTCATCCCTCCCCCCATTTCTTATCCCCCCCTCGACCATCCCATGTTACTTCACTCCTGATGAAGGGTTTCGGCCCAAAACGTCGTCACTACCTCCTCCCATAGATGCTGACTGGCCTGCTGAGTTCTGACAGCATTTTGTTTTCAGTTACTATTTGAGAATATATTTGCATATTTTATGTATTTTTTTAAAAAAATCAGCTGACCTCTTGATTGTCATCTTGCTAATTGTATCTTGGGGGAAAAAGTTCTTGGTTTATATCAAATTATTATATACAGTGGTGCTAGAAAGTTTGTGAACTCTGTAGAATTTTCTCTTATTTCTGTATAAGTATGACCTAAATGTGATTAGATCTTCATGTAATCCTAAAACTAGTTAAAGAGAACCCAATTAAATAAATAACACAAGAACATATTTGTTCATTTATTAATTCAGAAATGATCCAATATTGCATATATTTGTTGGAAAAGTATGTGAACCTCTGGGGTAATGCCTTCTGTAAAAGCTATTTGGAGTCAGTTGTTCCAATCAGTGAGATGAGATTGGAGGTGTGGGTTGTAGAGGTGCCCTGTCCTATAAAAAAGACACAAAGTTAGATTACTGACGGAGCCTGCTCTTCTCAACAAAGACCTGTTTATGTACATCATGCCACGATCTAAACAACTTTCAGAGGACCTTAGAAGAAGAATTGTGGAGATGCTGGAAAAGGCTCCAAAAGCATTTCTGAAGACCTGAGGTGTTCATTAGTCCACAGTAAGAGAAATTGTCTACACAAAAATGGCGGCGCGCGCGGCCTCTCCGGTGAAGTGATATCTGTTATTTGTTAAGTAGGGTACCGTGCACAATTCTGATTTGATGGAGACAGACGTGAGAGCGTGGAGGAACATCTGGAGAAACTTCTGAAATGTTCGCTTCGCTGCCGCTGCTACTGTGTGGTCCGGAATCTCCGGAGGAGAAGGCCTCCGAGACCTCGGCTTTGCTTGTTTCGGTGGCCGGGACGAGGTCGAAGGCGCTCGGGAGGCTGTATCGGAGGGGCTGGTTGGAGGTTCGAAGTTTTCGGACGGACTCAGAGTCTGCTGTGGTCGGGTGCTTCCAATGCATCAGTTGTCGGTGCCTGGAAGTTTATGGCAGGGAGAGTTTCTCCCTTTTTGCTGCCTGCGATCGGGGACTATTGGAGTCGATCGGGACTTGAGACTTTTTTTACCATGCCATGGTCTGTTCTTTATCAAATTATGGCATTGCTTTGCACTGCTGTAACTATATATAATAATTATGTGGTTTTGTCAGTGTTAGTCTTTGGTTTGTCCTTTTTTTTGTGATATCACTCTGGAGGAACATTGTATAATTTCTTAATGTATGCATGCATTTCTAAATGACAATAAACGAGGACTGAGTGTCCTCATAATCTAAAAATCTTTTTAAAAAGAAGGAAACACAGTCCTGTTGCAACTCTTCCTAGGAGTGGACATCCTGCAAAGATCGCACCAAGAGCACAACATGGAATGCTGAAGAAGGTGAAAAAGAACCCATGAATAACAACAAAGGATCTGCAGAAATCTCTAGAACTCACTAAAGTCTCTGTTCATGTGTCCCACTATCAGAAAAACACTGAACGAGAATGGTGTTCATAGAAGGGCACCAAAGGAAATCATTGCTCTACAAAACTTCTGGGACAATATTCTGTGGACAGATGAGACAAAAGTTAAACTTCTCGGCAGAAATGCGTATCGCTATCTTATGTCTGGAAGAAAAAGGGCACTGCACACCAACACCAAAACCTCATCCCATCTGTGAAGCATGTTGGAAGGAGCATCATGATTTGAGGCTGCTTTGCTGCCTCAGAGACTGAACAACTTGCAATCATTGAGGGAGCAATGAATTCAAAATTGTATCAAGACATTTTACAGAGTAGCAGTCCATCACCTGAAGCTTATAGAAGTTGGATAATGTAACAAGACAATGATCCGAAAGACAAGAGTAAATCAACAACAGAATGGTTTTAAAAAGAAGAAAATTTGTGTTTTGGAATGACCAAGTCGTCAAAGTCCTGACCTTATTCCTAGTTTAAAAAGCAGTTTTATAAGGAGGAATAGCTTAAACTTCCTCCAAGCTGATGTGCAGAACTGATCAACAGTTATCAGAAATGTTTGTTTGAAGTTATTGCCACACAAGGAAGTCGCACCAGTTACCGAAAGCAAAGGTTCACATACTTTTCCAACAAATGCATGTAATATTGGATCAATTTTCTCAATAAATGAGCAAGTATCATTTTTTTTGTTATTTATTTAATTGGGTTCTCTTTATCTAGTTTTAGGACACCTGAGGATCTGATTACATTTTGTAGAATATTCTCTATTTTTATAGAAATATGACCCAGAGTTCAATAACTTTCCGACACCACTGTCGACGATCAATGCTAATACGTCATTTTACATAATAGGGAAGGATGGTTGCTGATTTTTGTTTTTATTAATTCATTTTTTGAAAGCCTATTCCATGTTCCTACTCTTCATAATCCTATCTACAGGCCTGAGTCTGCTCATATTTATTTATGGAATATGCCTCTGCTTCTACTTTGGATAGCTAATTTCTAATCCCAACAATCTATATGAGTAAAATAAATTTTCAATCTGAATCTTATTCCAGTTATTTTAAATCTGTGACCCTTATTAATGACCTATTTGAAAAGAAAATGTCTTTTCTCCCTTTTATTAGAGCATTCTGTCTTACTCGTGTATTAGATCATATCTTAAACCTGTGTTCCAGAAAGGGTTAGAGTTTTCTAAAATTTCATAGGACCTTATTTCTGGTATAACTACACATCTGAGTTTTGCATCTTTTTGTAGTGTGAGTCACAGAAATATCTGTAGTATTCCAGTTGAAGTCAGTTATAAATTCAACTTGTGTGGAATGCTTCCAAAATTCCAAATGTCTATCTACCTTTCACACTGATACGTAGGTATTTTCAGTTACCCCCTTACAGAATTGTCAAACAATTTCCTTGTAATAATTTACTTTGAATATTTTAATACCATCTTGTTACATGCTGTTTACCTAAAATACATTTGTAAATATCAGAAATAGGAGGGTAGTCTGTGTAGTATTACACCAGTCCTGCAAAGATGAATTTTAATTCCTTAACTCTTCAGAATGACAAGACCTGTTTCATTTTTTGAGAACTAAAACTTAAGTGAAATAAACTTAGTGACACAAATTTTCACTTTTGTGCATCTTCAAATGCTAAATGTAATTTTGTATCTAATAATACCTGTCTGCGGTGAGTTTTACTGAAGGATTTCATGTGCGTTATTCTATATAGCATAGAAGAGTTGGGCTGATTGGCCACATTTTGGTGTCAGTTGCAGTGTTTGTTCAACCTTGATTGCCTTGTGGTGGCAGTAGCAGAGGCCATAGACTAACATGTCAGAATGGGACTTCAAATTGGAATGGTTGGCCATTGGGACAGGCGGAATGAAGGTGCTCCACGAAGTGGTCCCCCAATCTACGTCAGGTCTCACTGATGTAGAGGAGGTAGCCACCAAGATATTACTCTGGATTATCAATATGATCTTGAGCAATACAATGCATGCCCACCCTGCTCCAGGTATTACAGCTTTCTTTAACAATTGTAGTTGTGTGGTTACCTGCACAAGTGGGGAATGCAGCATGGTGCCAGGCATGAGGCATCTGTAATGCTGCTGACTGTTGACGTTTGCCTGTGCTTCTCATCTCTACCAAGTGCACACTGTTCCTAAATTCACTTAGCATAGGAATGTTGGCAAAAAATCTGCTTCAGCTGCTAGTGGGCGACATATTGCAGACAATTCTCAGTTTTTGGCAATTCCAGGTTGTTTCTAAGGATTTCTGGTGGAAAAGAAAACCGATGAGAATTTGTTCTAAGCATTCACTGCAAGCCTGAAAAGGCCAGTCTCATACTAAATAAGATCTGGAGCTTCTAATGCTCATACATTGGTCCCTGATATGCGGCCACTATGGATCTGTGGATCCTACTTTGATACCACTGGCTTGATACTTAGTGCCACTTCTTCACCCTGTAGAAGAACAAGGTGGAGACAGCAGTGTAGAAATGGGTCCTGTCCCATGCCAAGTTGGTTTATAATAAGACCTTAATTATAGTGGGTGTTGGTGGCAATGGTAGCACCAGTTCGGTTTGCCCGCATCTTTTGTGCTCGGGTCGGGCATCAAAAATTTGAAGTCACATGGCTTAGATCATATTCCCAGTGGCTTTTTGGCAAGGTTATCTTTTTATTTTCTACCAGTGCAAGTCCATCACTACTGTTGCAACCTCCAACATTCCTCGAAATTCAAGAGTATGATGCTGTTTGCAGCATTGTACAATTTAGAAATTATTTTCTTTTCTCCAAGAGTCAAATGCTGTAGAAGTACTGTGCAAAAGTCATAGGCACCTGAATTTTTTTTACATAATTTTGTTTTGGATGTTTATTTTTGTCTTCTGCATTAGTATGTCAATAGAAATGAGTAAATTTTAGATGTCCAAACATTCATTTTCCAAAAAATTAAGTGTTTAGGGCAATTTGTTTTGAATGTAGCATATTAAATATTAGACCACTTTTCAAATAAAAATGTAATTACTTTGTAGGTATATAGCCCAGTGCATGATTAAAAATAGAAAACAAGTGGCTGCTAATGATCAATGACATAATAAGTTGAATTAACTAAACTGATTAACTGAAACAGAAAATGGTATAGAAAGAATGGTATACTAAAAGGCGAGGATGTGGTAGATGTGACAGTTTAACCTTCAAATCATCAATTCTTGCACCATGGCAAGAGTGAGCACAGCAACAAGATATAAAGTGGTCATCCTGCATCAGCAAGGTCTCTCCCAAGCTGAAATTTCACGGCATATAGGAGTTTCAAGGTGTGCTGTCCAAGCTCTTCTGAATGTGCACAAAGAAATGGGCAAGGTTGAGGACCAGAAATGGAAACTGAGTGTAGCAGATGATAGATACATCAAACTGACTTCCCTTCCAAATTGGAAGAAGTCCAGCACTGCTATCAACTCTGAACTTCTAGAAACCACTGGAACCTAAGTATACCCTCTACAGTCTGGAGAAGTCTGTAAAAAGTGGTCTTCATGGAAGAGTTGCTGCCAAAAACCCACTCCTCTGAAGTGGAAACAAAGCCAAGAGACTCAACTATGTATAAAAACATGAGAACTGGGTTGCTGAACAACGGCAACAAGTGCTGTGGATTGACAACACAAAATTTGAAATGTTTGGCTCAAACAGGAGACAGTTTGTCTGTAGAAGAGCTGGAGAGCACCACATGGATGAATGTCTGCAGCCAACAGTGAAGCACTGCAGAAGTTCCCTGTAGGTTTGGGGCTCCATTTCTGCAAATGGAGTAGGTGATCTGGTCGGAATTAATGGAATCCTCAATGCTGAGAAGTACAAACAGATTCTCATCCAGTACACAACACCTTAAGGGGGGCAGCTGATCGGTCCCAACTTTTTTCTGCAGAAAGACAGAGACCAAACACATAACCAAGCTCATAAAGAACTACCTTCAGCAAAAACAGTAAGGAGTTCTGCAACAGATTATATGGTCTCCACAGAGTCGTGATCGTAACATCATCGAGGCTGTCTGGAATTGATAAAGTATGTAAAAGGGTTCACACATTAGTTAAACAATAGCAGCCTGTTCTTTCTGAAAGAAGCCGCTGATAATCAACAGATGTGCTAAGCCATGCTGAGCCATATTTCTCCTCAGTTAGACAGTGTTTCAAGGTCTTTGTTTCTTTGTGCAGTCATGCGCAGAGATGAGACCACTCCAGCCTGTTTGTGTATGAGGCCATTATACCTATTCTGTAATTTGTCTCTTAATACTGTCAAGCTATAGATAAGTCTGACTCCAGCTTAGTATGTGTGGGGGTATCTGAATGACTATATCCATTTTGTAAGGGGAATTGTGAGTTAGTCGATGGACCGGGCAGGAACAGTCACAGACTGTTCCTGTTTGAACGACTAACTAAGTAAGCCCCGGGTGCTTTGAATAAGGAGTTTTACTTGTCCGGTCTCTGAGTGACTTTATCTGGATTCAACTTCCACAGAGTTACCTAGAGACAGAAGCAAGCAAGACGACCAGTCTACCAGTTGATTGTTTTTTAAAACTGCATGACAATATACCTAAGAAGATTGATGCAGTTTCAAAAACAAGGCTTAATTTGATTCAGTTTTATGCTGTGTACTGCTCTTTATAGTCATTTTTTGACTATTTAGAAACTCTTCATTTTATTATTTTTGAAAGTATGTTTGCTTTACAGATTTTTTTAACATGTTCCTAAGACTTTTGCACAATACTGTATATTTGTGTCATTTTTGCTTTGCTTCTAAAATTGAACTGTATATTTTCAGGCTTGACCATCCCTTGTGTGGCTTGGGTGAATTCTCTGTCAGTCGTACATAGGGTGACAATATTCTCCATAGAATGCTCTTTTTTTTTTGAGAATTGTGCAAGAAATTAGACTTTGCTTTTCTAGCAACAATAGTCATTGGGGATGTTTGGGATAAATAAATCTCCATAACCTGTTGTTGGATTGGAACTCTTTGAGACCTCTATCAACTTTTTAGTATTTGCACTTGTCTGTCTTGCTATTGTGGCCTGCTGTCAAATTTCTTCTACTTATTTTCCTCTACCACTTGTGCAATCCCAGGCACCACTCCCAGCACACTAACCCTTCTCAAAAATAATTGCATGTCAGCCATTATAACCTGAGCAGAACAGCCCCCTTTCACTCATCCCCAGCTCTGTCCCTGCCTTGCTCCTAGGTGGAACCTAATTTCTAGGCTAGAATGTCTTGACAATATGCAGTTGGCCCTCTGTATCCGTGGATTCAACCAACCGTGGATTGAAAATATTTGGCGGAAAAAATTCCAGAAAGTTCCAAAAAGCAAAACTTGAATTTGCCACGTGCCCAGTACTACGCTAAATCCACGCGAATGAAGTGATGTGTAGGCATACCCTGCTGTAGCCTCCTGCCATTTCACAGATCCTCAGTCTCTCTCCAGCACTCGTTGTTTGAGCATCATTCGCCTCGCATCTCGTTCATTCACTACTTGTGTTGTGAGCGAGAGGAAGGAGTTTAAGGCTAGTAAGGGATCGCTGGCTAGCTGTGTAAAGTGCTACAGCCTCAGAACTTAAAGATCACGGGAGAATCAGCATCGGCTGATGCCGAGGCAGCATCAGCGTTCCCAGAAGAGCTATGATAGTTGCGTCTGTACTGAACATGTACAGACTTTTTTCTTGTCATTATTCCTTAAACAATACAGTATTACAACTATTTACATAGCATTTACATTGTATTAGGTATTATAAGTAATCTAGACATGATTTTAAAGTATACAGGAGGATGTGTGTAGGTTATGAGCAAATACTACGCCATTTTATATAAGGGACTTGAGCATCCGCGGATCTTGGTATCTGCAGGGGGTCCTGGAACCAATCCCCCGTGGTTACCGAGGGACAATTGTAAGCAAAAGTTTAATTTGGTGCATTTTAATATATTGTAATCTTGGCAAAAATGGATGGTGAAAACTTGTTAGAATGCTCTTATAGTATGTTGGATGTGGCTTTGCTATATTGTGTTAGTTTATGGTAAAGTTTATGAATAAATTACCTTTGCCTATTAATAATGTGTATTTCTCTGATCAGAGCTTATGCTTAAATGGGAACACTACCCAGAATATAATTATCAAGAATGGCTTGCATACAGTGGAAGCTCTAGCCTTTGACTCCATTAGTCGGCTTCTTTACTGGATAGATGCTGGAGCAAGGAAGCTTGAGGCAAGTCTCATGGTTATTTCGCACAAGTATGATATGTTTTTCGAACTTGGAATGTATTAAATGTTCATGTGTAATTTGTATCATAGTTGGTGACTCAGCATCTATGGGGAAGGAAGAAAGTGGGTAGGAATAAAATGATTTGTTGCAAGTGCATCATACTGATTTAGAACTGAAGTATTAAGAATAGTAGCCTGCTTCTTTGTTAAACTGCTCTGTTGACTATAACTTGTCCATACTAGAGTGAAATTGAAGTGTTGCACCCTTCATAACACAAGTTGTACACTGTTAGTATCCCGTATAGATGAAACTAGGAGAATTGACATTCATTTCCAGCATACAAGTTATTTTGGCAATATTAAATATTATATCCAGAAAATTGAAAGTGACATGTAAGCTGTGTGTATTCAGTAACAGAAATGAGTAATTTCTCATGGATTTTTCTTTTTCGCCTGTTGAAGATGTTGCATTAGAACTGAGTCCAAATAGGCAAGTGACACAGCTGCTTTTATCCAGCTTTAGACTGAAAAAGAATTTGGGTGCAATGTACTTGGACAATTATGCCCCAATTGCAAATGTACAGTATAAAATGTGTAATTCTGCATTGACATGATCTTTATTACAATATTCAGTGTGGACTTTTCAAATTTCTCGAATAAGAAAACTGCTGTAAAATAATGATTGTCACTCATTTAATGGAGAGAGTACAAAAATGGATATTCCTTCAATGAAACGTTCCCTTAAAGAATCATTGTAATTGATTCTACTGCATTTGGGTTATCCTCAAAAAATATATATATTTGAATGAAGCAGAATTATATGGACAACTTAGTTTGACCAACTTTGGTTTTTCATTTATGATGACTGATGTCTTCTCACAATGTATTTGTTTTGTGATCCCAGTGAATAAACTGAAAGATTTTATGCAAATAATTTAACATTGATCAATTGTAACAGCAGAAGCTGAGAACACTAATCTCATTTGGATACTAAATGCTTAGGAAAATAAATATAAATTTTATATTTTGCTTGATCTCTCATTTGTTAGGTTTCAAACCCTGATGGAGACCTCCGTCTTACTCTCTTGAATTCCACTAAATTAGAACGTCCAAGAGCTCTTGTATTAGTTCCTGCTGATGGGTAAGTTTCAAAAATACTTGAGTTTGTGTCCCTGTATGGTTAATATTGTTTCTTGCAGTATGAAAGTAGAGAAATTGCTGTGGAGCATTGCATTTCTCATTGAACGATGACTTCCAGTATTTTATTCAGCATCCATAAAGTTTATATCCAGAAAATCTTTGCTTCAGCTTTGATCTTGTGCTGCTGTGTACATATGCAGATGCTCAGATGCCTTGAATTTGAGGTTATGTGTTTGAAAATAATTCTGGATGTTGACTTTTGGGAAGCTCCAAGTCATTTTCATTTTGGTATTTGTCAAGTTGCCTCAATGAAGGTAAATTTTCATGACACTAGAGGGTGCTGGCATGCACTGCATTGTACAGTAAATGTACTTGTGCCATCCAGTGGCTCAAGACCTTATTGCAAGAGATTTTGTATGCAGCCATTTATAGATCAACCTGTTTTTTTTTTTGTTTCCTAAAAATAATTGTAAATGCTATGTTAATTTGATGCTCCATTTATAGAGTAGGCTTTTCAGGTACATTGTGTAAGTCTGAATTTAACAGTTTAGATGACCTTGCAAGGGAGATAGAAGAATGAACTGATGGTAGCAGTGTGGGGGAGGGGTACAGTATTGTTTTCCAAACTAGACTCTGTGTTGGTCAAGTTATATTATATTATATTTATATTGTATGTTATGATCCAGTTATATTTGTATTGCCCCTCCCCTTACAATTGTACAACATATATAAAAAAATTGTTGTAGATTGGATGGACTGTGGGTAGGGGAGCACCTGGGGCTATTTGTGGTCCTTAAGCAGATGTCCAAAGACTAAGGAAGGCATACACCTTCTGAACCACCATGTACACTTGTTCGGCATGGAGTGCAGAGAATTTGAGGCTGTATGATGTAAATAAGTCTACTGAAAAGCACAGAAACAGAGGGTTAACAAAAGGGTTGTGAATAAATTTGAAGTAGCAGTCAGTACCATGTCAAGATGGTATATGAATTCTTCCCCCCCCCCCCCCACCCCCCATCAACCAGGACATGGGGAGGTTGTGCAAGAAATGGAAAATATTGATTAGTTGTACACTTCGTCACCATCTGACAAGAGAGAAGTGAAGGTCCTTTGGAGGTACAGAGCACATTAATGGGGACACTGTCAAGGATGGAAGCTTTAATTGTGTAGAAGTATTCTTTGTAACAGTAGAAGCTAAGGGAAAATTATTGGGTGTTTTAAAATTTAAAACAAGGCCTACACAAAGTAGATAAGGAGGACCTGTTTCACTTTGCCGAGGCTTAATAACTAGTTAAGGAGAATATGAAATATTTTGCTAAACAGATGAAAGGCAAGTCGAGAATTATTTTCAGAAAAGGTGATTGGAAATGAAATACTTGGCTATAAACTCAGTGGCCACTTTGAGGTGCACCTATACACCTCATTAATGCAAATATCTAATCAGCCAATCATGGCAGCAACTCAATACATAATAGCATACAGGCATGGTCAAGAGGTTCAGTTGTTGTTCAGACCAAACATTAGAATGAGACAGAAATGTGATCTAAGTGACTTTGACTGTGGAATGATTGTTAGTGCCAGCCGCAATGCTTTGATTATCTCAAACTACTGTTCTCCTGGGTTTTTCACTCACAACAATCTCTGGAGTTTACAGAGGATTTGGCAAAAACCAAAAAAGAAAACCTCCAGTGAGCGACAGTTCTGTGGGCAAAAACACCTTGTTAATGAGAGAGGTCAGAGGAAAATGGCCAGACTAATGAAGTTGACAGGAAGGTGACAGTAACTCAAATAACTATATGTTGCAACAATGGTGTACAGAAGAGTATCTCTGAATGCACAACATGTCCAACCTTGAAGTGGATGGGCTACAGCAGCAGAAGACCACAAACATACACTCTGGCCACTTTGTTACCTAAAAGAGTGCATATATGATGTGCTATAACCTTGACCTGGAAAAGTGTGTTTAGGTTGGAAAGATCTTTTTCTGCCAGAATTGATGTAATAGACTTCATGGCTTCCTTAGCTTTGATCCTATATTGTGTGTTGGATGAAAAGTTTTAATTGTTTTGTGATTCTCTTTTGTAGTTTAATGTTTTGGACAGACTGGGGTGAAAATGCGGTTGGAATTTACAGAAGTGAGATGGATGCATCACAAGTCACTCGGATAATTTTTGATGGTATTAAATGGCCGAATGGAATTACTGTGGATGGATCATGGATTTACTGGACTGAAGCTTATACTGATCGTATTGAAAGAGCAGATTTAAATGGCCATCAGAGATCTGTGCTGATACAGAACCTTCCTCATCCATATGCTATTAGTGTCTTTAAGGTATATGGTTTGGATTGCTATTATAAAATTTACACTTACATTTTTAAAAAAAAGTTCAGCATGATTTTTGAAGTGTGGCACTTAACAACTTAAATGCTGAAATCATACCTGAATACTGCTCGTTCACAGATTTAGCAAATGCAAGTATCCTGTTCTGGTAAAGTATTACTTTAATCTTCTTTGGTATATTAAAAAGTAAATACAAGTGTTGCAGTTAGTTAATGTTTTTCTTAAAAGTAGCTCCTTAATTTCATGATTTTTACGCAACTTTACAAAACAAGTAAAACTTTCAGAATTGAAACTGTTAATACATGACCTTGTTCACCAGCATAATTTATGACTGCTTTGAGTGAAAATATACAAGGTTGGTTCTGCGAGTGCTGGGTGCCTTTCTCTGGCTGGTTAGTCTTCATCTGCAAGTCTGGCTAATAGACTTCTATTTTTATACTTTTGATTCCATGTTTCACTGCCTCAGCTCAGTCTTAGCCAGCAAAGTAAATTTGAGATCTACTTGCTGTTATAATCTAGAAGGTATTTGGGTATAGTCCTTAAAAGAGAAATGAGATCTCTCTTTTGTTTTGTAAGATGCTAATTGAAGGATAAATATTGATCAGATCACTGTCAATAATTGCCCTGTCCTGCCCTTCTATTATCATGAATCTTTGGCTCCATTGAAAGGTCACAAAGGACTAAAATTTATATCTTGCAAGTAATAACTTCAGGCTGGATTTTGTGCTTGAATCTCTAGCTTGGAATTTGACTCTGGTAAAAATTTGCTGATTAGCCATTGCTCTATAGGACTGAACTCATTGGGGACAGAGGGACATCAAGTACCTGCAGGAAAGGCTACTGTATCTGTGACTGGATTCTACAGTAACCTATGTGAAGCTCAAGTCCATGACACAACTCAATACATAAGACCTGAAAAGATGTTAATTCAAATTTGGGGGGGTGAATTGTCATTCTGAGTTATCCTGTTTTCAGATGTGGATGTTTCAGGATCTACTGTCCCTAAATCATGATCATGACCAGCACTGAGGCACTAGTTACATTTGGTTGACTCCATTGAGCAGGCCACGATGTTCACATCCTGACACAAGGCTCCAAAAAAGGACACAAATAATTCAAGCCCTGTAAAGGGAAGACATTACGAGGCAAAGTTTTAAGATGTACCATGACCATTTAAGTTGGAGAAGAAGCATTAGGGATGGCTTTGAGAAAGGGATGCTTGGCAATTGGGAGGTCTTCAAAAGTGAAATATTGAGAGTGTATAGTTAGTCTTGTCTCTTATTGTAACAGAACATACAAACAGGTTCAGGGAACTTTGGTGTTCAAGAGTTATTGACACCCTGATTGAGGAGGAGGAGGAGGAAGAGGCACATATCAGTTGTAGACATTTGAGAGGCATATAAGGAAATTATAAGAAATTAACTTATTAAGTTTTGGTCACTGAATTACAGGAAGGATATAAATAAGGTTGAAAGAGTGCAGAGAAGGTTTAGGAGGATGTTGCTGGGACTTGAGAAACTGAGTTACAGAGAAAGGTTGAAAAGGTTAGGACTTTATTCCCTGGAGTGTAGAAGAATGAGGGGAGACTTGAGAGAGGTATATAAAATTATGATGGGTATAGATAGTGAATGCAAGCAGGCTTTTTCCACTGAGGCTAGGGGAGGAAAAAAAAACAGGACATGGGTAAAGGGGGAAAAGTTTAAAGGGAACATGGAGGGGGGGCTTCTTCACACAGAGTGGTGGGAGCGTGGAATGAGCTGCCAGATGAATTTGTAAACGCGGGCTCATCTTTAACATTTAAGAAAAACTTGGACAGGTACATGGATGAGAGGGATATGGGCCAGGCGCAGATCAGTGGAACTAGGCAGAAAAATGGTTCGGCACAGCCAAGAAGGGCCAAAAGGCCTGTTTTTGTGCTGTAATGTTCAATGGTTCTATGAAATGCAAGAGAACACATAAGAGAACTCAGGAGGGCTAACGAAGGAATGAGGCTGCTCTGGTAGACGAGGTGAAAGAGAATCCCAAAGGCTTCTATAACTTGAGGACCTAAGTTGGAGGGAAAGTTTGGATAGGTTAGGCACTTAATTCATGGAGCAAAGGAGAATGGGGGGAGGTCTTAAGGGGTATGTTATATAAAATTGAGGGGTACAGGTAGGGTAAATACATGCAGTTTTTTTTCCCTCCCCAGGTTGGGTGAGACTAAAACTGGAGATCATAGGGTTATGGTGAAAGGCAAAATATTTAACGGCAATTTGAGTGGGCACTTTTTCACTCAAAAGGTGGTGTGAGTCTAGAACGAGCTGCCTGCACTTGGTGGATGCGGGTTCAATGGCACATTTAGGAGAAGTTCGAGTAGGTACATGGATGAGAAGAAGTATGGAGGGCTATAGTCTAGGTGCAGGTAGAAGGGCCTATTTCTGTTGTAGTGCTCTGACTCTATTTACTTTTCGTCAGCATAGCACGTGAGGTTTCTTTTTTGTAACTGATGCTTAATGCAGAAGAGATCACATTTGTGTGTAGTATCCTCCACAGGTAGGAGCTGCCCATTCAGTACCTGATTACTGAACTCAGGATATTTCCTTTACACAGTAAGATCTTGAACAGGCTGGTCATTAATACTTTGGATGCAAATGTAGCACTAATACTGTGTGGCAGATTGCTATTAACAGTGAATGATAAATAGCCATTTGTTTTGCTTTGTCTACTGCAAAAGAAATGCTGACCAAGTTGCACGGCTTTTTTTATTTTTGAAGATTGTTGTAGGATCCACGTCCAACCTAATGGAGAACACCTGAGAAGAGTACAAAAAGACTAGTGTATAGTGTAAGCTTCATTTACATTTGCACTGCAGTATCTAAATTCATTCAAGTCATATTGGCTCACCATTAGTAGCTGCAGGGATTGAGAATCAAACTTAATTTAGTCGGGCCTCTGAGGTGTAATAATGCACATCATTGTAGCTACCTGTGTCATTGTGTGAATACACATTATTATCAATTGAGAATGAGTTACCACCTTTAGGATAAATCTCATTTGAGGTTGATGGCTACAAGATCAGGCCCTAAACCAGCATTTGAGCACACAATCTGAGAAATTATTGTATTGCTGGAGGTGTTTTATTTAAGAGCTGTTAAACTGTGGTCCTATTTAGGCTGACATTAAACATTCCAGAGCACTTATTGAAAGAATATTAAGTTTTAGACTATCCTGATCAACTTTTCTCCCTCAGCCAGGATCCTCTATTGATTGGTTCGCTCATTTAATGGTTGTGTGCTTTGGGATATGTATTTGGCTCCCAAATTACACCTTAAAATTACTTCTGAATTGTAGCTTCTGATGTAAAGTGTTCTTAGATTCTGGAATGTGAGGATATCCTAATAAGGTTTAGTTTGTTTTCTTTTAGGGAGATTTCAGTAATGTGAATATCTGCACTAAATATTGATCTTTAAATATTCATTACTTAGGATCAAATCTACTGGGATGATTGGTCACAGCTGAGCATCTTTAGAGCATATAAGCATGATGGCTCAAGTGTGGAAACCCTGGTTACTGGCTTAACTGGAGTAATGGATATGAAAGTGTTTTACAAGGGCAAAGCTGCAGGTAATACTTTCAGTAGCTTCCTGGATGTAGTGTTTGCACTGTTCACATAGTCAGACTTGTGTGCTTGTTTGCTTACCGGCAAAATACATACAATGCCATAAGGTCTTTTAGCATCACACAAAAAGTAACTGCGAAGTTACAGCAGATTGAGTAAATTAATTAATAAGACTATCTTACTAAAAGTTGGGAGGAATAGCTGACCTTTCTCCTTGAGCTGCTCATCCTATTTATTTGGAATGAGGAACATTTCAGAAAATGAAAGGAACTTCCAGGTATTCAGACTGCTCCAGTGCAATATTCAAGATTGTTTAATGTCATTTCCAGTACACGAGTGTAAGGAGAACAAAATGATTGTTACCCCAGATCCAATGCAACACAAAAAAATCACGAAAGATAAAGAACATGAAAAATTTAAAAAAGCAATAAATAGTTTATGTACATTGTATGTCCATAAAATGATTCTAAGCACAGGAGTGTATGTACATAAGGTGACTGACAGGAAATGACAAAATAATGGCGGTTGGGTTTGTGGAGGAGTGGATTAGTGGGTCAAGGTGTTGGTCAGCATCGCTGCTTGCAAATGTAACTGTTTTTGAGTCTGGTGGTGCTACTTCAGTAAGTAGCTTAGGTGTTTGGGGAAACTTCTAGTGGGGGAACAAAAGTCAACATTATGTAATGGAAATCTTCATTACCTCTTATCGGTGAAGTATATTAACTGCTTTGTTACAGAAATTAAGTTACAGAACACACACAAAATGCTGGAGGAACTTAGCAAGCCAGGCAGCATCTATGGAAAAGAGTTGTGGGCCGAGATCCTTCCCCCAGCATTTTGTGTGTGTTGCTTGGATTTCCAGCATCTGCAGATTTTCTTTTGTTAAGTTGCAGAATACAAGTTTTCAGACTGTCCAGGAGTAGCATTAAATACATCAATCATCCCTTCACAGGGAATGTATCAAATATTTTAATAATAGCTTACACTTAAGTGATCCTTCAACTCAGGAGAAAAGTAGTTACAAGATGTTGCATAGAAGCATTATCAGGCAAAAAAAAGTACCAAGTCGAAAAAGATGGGGGTTATTCTAAGTTTGATCAGAGTAAACTGATTTTAAAGAGGTTATTTGTCCGAAGTTCAGGAAAGAAACTTCAGAGTCTTGTACCCAGGCAGTTAAGGTTATTATGTCATTCATGAGGCCTTGAAAACATAGGAGACCATTGAAGGAACGAAGTTCTGTGAAGGTTGTAAGCCCATCCTTTATAAAAGGAGAAATTTGGAAGCTTCTAATATTCTGTCATCTGTTGGAGTTGAGATTCTCCTCGTGACCACAATGAATCAAGGAAAAAATCCAGTTTTGGGCACTTGTACACTTACCTGCAGTTAGTGACTCAAAGTACCATAGCTTTGTTTTGTAATACGTACATACCTGTATATTAGCACACTAAACTACTTCTGCAGATCAGAGTTAACACTGAAATAGAGGGTAAAAATAGGTGTACATGTCTTTTTGAATTGGAAAATAAAGGGATTTTCAACTTTATATCCTCATTGTTTATAATTTTTCTGACCTTAATTCATTTTCTAGGGAGCAATGCATGTGTACATCACACCTGCAGTTTGCTTTGTCTTCCTAAACCTAATGGGAAAAGATGTGCTTGTCCTGATGGAGTGAAGAGCCTGTCTTTGCCATCTGGGAAAATGGGATGTGAGTGTCCACATGGCTACGTTCGCAATAGTACCACATGTGTGCGACAAGGTGAGGGCCTTTACTTGCAGGTAGTCATCTCAAACTTCTAATGTCTTTTAGTTATTAGATGTGCTAAAATAAATTAGTAGAGTTAATGCCCTTGTATTGAAAATATATATGGAGTTGTACATATATTTGTATATGGGTAATAAGACTACAGAAAATAAAACTGTACAGATAAGATTTAAATTAAGCCACTCACCTACAGGACAATGAGATAAACAGACTTGGCTTGGGTGCCTATGCAAATATGTACATAAAAATGAGAGGCACAGATAGGATAGTTAGCAAGTCTGTTTCCCATGCAGGGGTATCTTAAAAATTGAGCGAATAGATTTAAAATGAGAGGGAAGAGGTTTTAAAGGAGATCTGAGGGATACATTTTTTCAAACAGAGCAGTTGGTATCTGAAGTAAGTGTCAGAGATGGTGGTGGAGGCAGGAACAGTAACAAAAGGTTTCTTGACAGATACTTGAGCAGGTAAAGGGATTTGGAATGAATGCAGGCAAGTAGGGTTAGTATCAATAGGTATGACAGACTGTGCAGACACTGGTCTGAATGGCTTGTTTTAATGTTGTACAGCTCTCTGTAATACAAGTACTCTGTTCGTAGCCTTTTATGCCTAAACAATTCAAGTGCACATCTAGACACTTGAGTGGTATCAAGCACGTAGCTTCACCCACTTCTCGGGAAGTACGTTTCAGGTATTTACCACTCTGGTTGAAGAAGGTCACGCTTATTGCCTCTAAACCCCTTTCTCCCCTTGCCCTGAATCTGATCCTTCAGTTTTATCAATTTCTGATAGATAGATAGATACTTTATTCATCCCCATGGGGAAATTCAACTTTTTTCCAATGTCCCATACACTTGTTGTAGCAAAACTAATTACATACAATACTTAACTCAGTAAAAAATATGATATACATCTAAATCACTATCTCAAAAAGCATTAATAATAGCTTTTAAAAAGTTCTTAAGTCCTGGCGGTAGAATTGTAAAGCCTAATGGCATTGGGGAGTATTGACCTCTTCATCCTGTCTGAGGAGCATTGTATCGATAGTAACCTGTCGCTGAAACTGCTTCTCTGTCTCTGGATGGTGCTATGTAGAGGATGTTCAGAGTTATCCATAATTGACCGTAGCCTACTCAGCGCCCTTCGCTCAGCTACCGATGTTAAACTCTCCAGTACTTTGCCCACGACAGAGCCCGCCTTCCTTACCAGCTTATTAAGACGTGAGGCGTCCCTCTTCTTAATGCTTCCTCCCCAACACGCCACCACAAAGAAGAGGGCGCTCTCCACAACTGACCTATAGAACATCTTCAGCATCTCACTACAGACATTGAATGACGCCAACCTTCTTAGGAAATACAGTCGACTCTGTGCCTTCCTGCACAAGGCATCTGTGTTGGCAGTCCAGTCTAGCTTCTCGTCTAACTGTACTCCCAGATACTTGTAGGATACCTGCAGTCTTTCCTGTCTGTACCCCTCATACTTTATATACTTCAATCAATTTTTAACATTCTCTACTGTAGGGAGAACAGATTTGGCTTCTCCAAATGATCATAATAACTGAACTGCTCATCCCAGGCAACGTCCTGGCAAATCTTTTCTGCACCTTCTCCAGCACCCCCTGCCCCCCACCTATAGCATAATGACCAGAAATGAACAAAGTACTTCAGTTGAGGTCTGATCAGATTTTTATAAATTTTGCACATAAGCTCTCTATTTCTATACTTAATGCCCCTACTAATGAATACCAGTAGCCCATACGACTCCCTAACCATGTTATCTAGCTGTGCTGCTACCTTTAATGATCTGTGAACCAGTATTCCAAAATCCCTTGTATTCAATAATCCTTAAAAGCCTATCATTCATGGTGTATGTCTTAGCCTCATGCTCCCAAAATGCATCATCTGACATTTGTTAGCATTAAGCTCCATCTGCCAATTTCACCAAAGCATTGATATCTGTCTTTTTATTTGCACTTTTTTGAGGGCTACTTCTTTCAATATTCTGGGATGCAAACTAACAGTGTCTGGGGATTTATTGATCAGCAGTCCCATCATGTTTCCCAACACAATTTTCCCAGTAATATTGATTTATCCCATAAGATATGGGAGCCAAATTGGGCCATTTGGCCTATCGAGTCTGTTCCACCATTCTATCATGGCTATTAATTGTCCCCCTCAACCCCATTCTCCTGCCTTCTCCCTATAGCCTTTTGTTACCCAGATTAATCAAGAACCTATCAACCTGTGCTTTAAATATACCCAATGACTTGGCCTCCACAGCCGCCAGTGGCAACGAATTCCACAGATTCACTACCCTCTGGCTAAAGAAATTTTTCCTCATCTCTGTTTTAAATTGATGTCCCTCTGCAGCCTGAGACTATTTTCCATACACCAACAGCTTCACCCACAGTATCTTCTGGTCATCCATGAACTTGCTGAACATACCTCCCATATACATCTCCAAGTCATTCACATATATAACTAACAAAAAGGGTTTATTGTGATGCCACTAGTCATTGGCATCAATTACAAAAGCAGAACTTAACCTCCCAAGGGCCCTGACGTTTTGAATCAGACTCTGATGTGGATTCTTGTCAAAGGCATTACTAAAGTTCACGTAAATCACATCTACTGCCCTGAGATCACCACACTTTGTAACCTCTTAAAATAATTCTTTCAAATTGGTCAGACAGGTGTGTCCTTGAGAAAGCCAAATTGGCTGTCTCTAATTAATCCCTGCCTTTCCAACTGATTTTTAATCTATTTCCTTGGATTTTTTTCCAGCATCTTCTCTGGCACTGATGTTGGATCTTGTATGTGTAAAATTTGGGATCGGATCTCCTGTCCTCCAGTCATCTTGACACCTTGTGTCTAGTGAAGATTTGGGTATCTTAGCCTCACCCATCTCTTTTCTTGCCTGCAAAGGCATCGACTACCTCTTTTTTATTAATACCAATCTGCACTAGAATTTTGCCTGCATTTGATTTTTACCTGTCCCTTCATTGAATTCTCCAGTTATAACGACTGTTTTGTTGTGAATAATGATAAATGCTATTTATTTAAAATTTCAACTATATCCTCTGACTCCATTGTTGTGCCTTATTTGTTGTTCATTTTCCCTGGTTATTCTTTTGTCTTAAATATAGAATGCCTGTTACAGATTTTTTCCCCCTTTTTTTTCCATGACACCCCCCACCAACACTGATTTCTTTTTAAGTGCCTCCTTACACTCTTATGTTCTTGATGGGCCTACTCCTTCATTAGTTCCCTATGTCTGTCGTGTGCTTTATTCCCTCGTTTTCTACCCTCAATGTCCATTATTTCCTATACTTGTTACCACTGGCTTTTACCCTTGGTGGAGCATACCAGCCTTGAACTCTTGTTATTTTTTCTTTAAACATTTCTCACTGTGCAAAATTTGCCTGCAAGTAAATGGTTGCAGTCCGACTTTGCCAGGTATTCCCTTGTGTTATCCCTTTTCAAGAACCTTTTTAAAATATACCGAGTCAAGTTCACTATCTCCAAAAGATTTCCACACTGTTTCTTCCTCAGTTTGACCTGCTGCATTCACCATGTACTGTTGCTTCCCTCATTAGTCTATCAACATACAGCATCTTCCCCAAGCCATCTTGCCTGAAAACTTCATACCCTGGAATACTTGGTTGCTTTTAACTGCCCACCTAACTAACTATTCCAGTGGCCTTCTGACTATTCTTCCAACTTTCATCCTTCATCAATTTGAGGGCATCCTTAGCTCTGTTTTAAGAATCTGAATTTTTACTGTTTGCATATCATAGTTGTGCAAGATTTATTCCTTGTAGAATCCTACAAATTTACAGCACAGAAAATTGCTCCTTTGGCCCACCTAGTCAGTGTAAACTAAGATGCCTGTGTATGCTAACTGGATTTGCCTGCGTTAGGCCTGTACCTCTCTTTGCCTTTCCTGCCTAAACACTTGCCCTTTTAAACATTGTAATTTTATCTGCATCCAGTATCTCTGGCAGCTCATTTTAGACATTCACCAAATTCTGTTGACAGCTTGCCCCTCAGATCGCTTTTAAATTTCTCCCCTCTTGCCTTAAACCTGTGCTGTCCATTTCTAGCTTCTGACCTGGGAGAAACATTGTGATCTTCTTCCCAATTCGAACTTCTTAAATCTTGATGACAAGTTTCTTAAACTTACCATTTTTGCCTCTTGTCCTTGCAGATAATACTTGATGCTGAACTATATGTATTTCACTTTTAAATGCTGCTTCTGTTTCCTGCTCCACTCTGCACTGCATTCCTCCAAGCATGTGATTCTGATTTACCCTTCACAGGTCTTGTCTTGCACAATTGAAATCGGCCTTCGCCCAGTTTAACTTCAGGACAGAGCTTATTCTTTTTCCATACTGTCTTAAAGTTGTATAGAGCAATGTGCATTTAAAAATGTTTGTTTCAAATTTCACCTTATTTTATTATCCCCCTCTCAACAAATTCTGGCCAACAATATGGGTGAAGCCCTCCCCACCATTGAGCACATCTATATAGAACAAAGCAGCATCCATCATCAACAACCCCTACCACAAAGTCACCCAGGTCATGCTCTGCTCTCACTGCTGCCATCAGGAAGGAGGTACAGGAGCCTCAGGACTCACACCACCAGGTTCAGAAACAGTTATTACCCCTCAAACATCAGGCTCTTGAACCAGAGTGGATAACTTCACTCGCCCAATCACTGAATTGTTCCCACAACCTGTGGACTCTTTCAAGGACTCTTCATCTCATGTTCTCAATAATTATTGATATTTATTTATTATTATTCTTTTTGTATTTGCACAGTTTGTTGCCTTTTGCGCACTGGTTGTCTGCCCTTTTGGTATGGTCTTAGATTCTATGATGGTTATTGGATTTATTGAGTATGCCCACAAGAAAATGAATATGGTGACATACTAAATGCGTGCTTTGATAATACATTTACCTTGAACTTTGAATTTGTTCCAGATTTTAATTGGCCCGTTATTGCTCATGAATTCAGTCCTTCAAGCTGTGGTGTTCAGAACCAAATATTTTTGCCTTTTTTCTTCCTTGTAAGGTGTTTCTTAAAACTTTCCCTTTTACCAAGTTTCCACTGGATTTTTTTTCCAATACCACTTTGTTTATGCGGTAGCAAGTTTTCTATGATGAGTCCGCTTAGAAACACCTGTAACATTTTTCTACATTAATGATGCTTTGTGATTGGTTGGTAATGGTGTTTCTTTTCCACTTTCTTTGACTTATTATATTATATAGTTCTATTGAGTGTCCTATTTGAAACTGTCTTTTATCCATAAAGATCAGCCTCCAGCATTCCTGTTTCTCTCTTCTCCTCCCCCCCCCCCCCCTTCTCTAAGGACATTTGAGCTTGGTTTTGTCTTGGAATAGCTACCATCTATATTTTTTTCATTATAGAGCATAGTTGTCTACCGAACCAGTATGCATGTTCCAATGGGAAATGTATCAGCAACATTTGGAAGTGTGATAATGATGACGACTGTGGTGACTACAGTGATGAAAAGAATTGCCGTAAGTCCCACCTGAATTTAGCAGCAGTGAATAAGTATTATGTAATTATCTCAATGCTGTAATAACAAATTGCTGCCAAGGGTTAACTGGAATATTTGTTACAACTGTGGTGCAGTGAAACCTCTCATCTATTTAACTTTGTAATGTTGCCCCTTTTACCAGACATTTCCTTTACAATGCTAAGCGTATTGTTTGTGAAACTCAGCATGCTTACAGATTGTACAATTAAAACTTGTTTTGTCCTCTTAATGTAAGTCTTCATATTTTTTGTCTTATGATGTACAAAGCGTAGGTTAGTGTAGCCCCCGGTAAGCCTCAAGCTCGCTCAGTTTGCTTCCATCTGGGGGAGCAGCCTTCAGCCCTGCCAAACTGGGTAATCAGCTTGTGTAGATGCTGTGTGATGTCCCCACCCCGCCAATTAACAGACAGTACACCATATGCGATTAAATGATTACGCTTTATAGATCTTACTGGAATGATGTACTTAATAGAGATGCAATATAAAAGTAAAAGGCGCCAAACTTATCAAAGTCCAACCACTTCGTGCACAACCAATTGGAGCTCAGTTAACGAAGTCTTCTTGCCACCATTCGATCCCCTCCGACCTCCTCGACCCGCTGTCTGGGACCAACAACAGTGGTCGACCAGACACTCCACACAAATCTGTCCTCGTCTCCTCTTTTCTCCGAAAACCCTAGGCCTCAGACCCCCCGCTCAGGGCCGTTCCGTCGTCCAGCTTACAACATCGCATCTTCTCCCTCTAACCCCCTCGCGCCGTCTCCCCAAAAGTCCGCGAAACCACAGCTCACAGACCCACAAGAAAGAATAACATCTTTTCCAGTTGGTTAACAAATGAATACAATTCCCATTATCAGCAATCATAACCCAAACAAGCTTCGAGAGAAAGCACTCTCTCACCAGTTAGCATAACAAAGAAGCATTTTTACTTTTAACAAAGAAGCCATTTTGATTAACGCACACAGTAACATAAAGAAAAAAAAACCCTTACATTAGTAAGCATGAGCACTTTTACTTTCACAGCCACAGGTGCTTGTGATCCCAGCTCTCAGTTTAAGTGTCGATCTTCAGGGATGTGCATTCCAGCGGCATACATGTGCGATCGTGAAGATGACTGTGGGGACAGTAGTGATGAGGAGCAGTGCAGTAAGTGACATCAAACATTCATCTACTTTATGTGAATAATCTTTAGCAATGATTCTGTCAAATTGTATCTTTTGTGCTTTTGTTATTCCTTACTATATAAATCTAAAAGAGTATTTTTTAATTACCCAAAACTTGCAAAAATAATGGTAATCTCTCCCTCCCCCCCAAACTTTTATTATTGACCTTAATAAAAAGATTAAAGTTGGGTGTGGGGTTCATTCTGAAAAATTGCCGTGAATATCCTTGGCAAGGCCCAGTATTGTGACGGAATCTGTGCATGATAGAATGAGCTCAACGATGCAGCAATTCCAAACCTATCATTCAACTCCCAAGGGGAGACCAGTGTTGGAGCAAGGTCACGCAATCACAGCTAGGCGGTTGCGATCAGCTTATGACTATGTATTTGTGGGCATGCGTGTTGAAATCCCAAACTGATTGGCATTTGTGTGGGGAACATTTTGGTATTGGCTTGCAAAATCGAGCAATTTTTTTTTTAGCCAAGCTCCATGTTTGCAGTCATGTTTCCTGTTTAAATTTCTTGCACTTTTAACCCATCTCCAGTAGGAGGCACGTATTCTGTCTGATCAACTGCATGAACTGAAATTGTTTCTTGTGTGGCCCATTCCTTTCCTGTGATTTCAGATCTTCCACATCCTTGCTTGGGGGAACTTTGGCGTGAGTTTAGTTGACGAGGTCACATTTTATGTTCTAATTCTAGTGTATCACATAACCAGAATTTTATCCTACTGCAGTATAATTCAACCTTTTTTATGACACAAGAAAAATTTGAATTAAAATAGTTGGAAGGATCAAGAATTTACCTTCCCACACTAATTTCTATCAAAAATTTTCTTGCAAAATTAGTGTTAAATAATGTTAATTACTAGAGATTCTGGATCATTAATTTTTTTTTGTTGGCTTTTGTGTCATTCCACTGTTTACTGCTCATAAATTACAGGCAGCTAATAAGTCAATGATTTGGATTAGAAAGCACTTTAACTGATGTAAAATATTAATTAATATAAAGGTAAATTATGTTGGTAGCTTTCCATTAGGATTGTGAAATATTTGTTTTTAAGTTTGATGATATTATCTAGATCCTTCTGTGTATGTAATTAACATTTACAGTTTTTTTTCCTTAAATCACTTGCAGCATTAAACAGTTGTAAGAGTGATGAGTTTACTTGTGCCAATGGTTTGTGTATTCGGCGTTCTTGGATGTGTGATGGGGACAATGACTGCCGAGATTGGTCAGATGAAGCAAACTGCACTGGTAAGTGATAGTTCATAACTTGAATTTATTCAAGATCTCTAGCAAAGTGATGTAATAGTCACATAGACACGAGGAAATCTGCAGATGCTGGAAATTCGAGCAACATACAAAATGCTGGCGGAACGCAGCAGGCCAGGCAGCATCTATAGGAAGAAGTGCAGTCGACTTTTCGGGCCGAGACCCTTCGTCAGGACTCATTCTGATGAAGGGTCTCGGCCCGAAACATTGACTGCACTTCTCCCTATAGATGCTGCCTGGCCTGCTGCATTCCACCAGCATTTTGTGTGTGCTGTTCTAATAGTCACATAGCTCAATTTGGGAAATGTTTCAATTGAGTGGTAGTAAAAAAACAAGCAAAATACTGTGTTGCTTTTCAAAATGCCAGAGTTCATTTCCAGTGCATTGGTTATTCATTTGGTTAATTTTATGTATTTCAGAACAGCTAATGCTTCCAAAATAACTTTGGAGGCCCTAGACTCAGATTATAATACTTTTTGAAAGATAAATACAAGTCATTTATGGTTATTAAATTTGAGCAAGAATAGCTTTTTCATTATTTTATTGGCAAAAAGATGATACAGTTCCAGCTATGGGTAAGTCTTGAATTGGCTGGCATACAAGATAAGTATTTCATTGTCAATAGATAAGTTTTCCTTGAAGTAACAATGAGAACCAGAATTTAGGATGATCATGGGATTCGTATGATGTCTTGGATGTTGAGGAATATTGAGGGTTGGGAGAAAGAAACAAATGTGGGGAGAAGCTCCCAAGAGTGTTGGGAAAATGTATGGAGATACTTAAAAGAAATTAAGAAGGCTGAGGGATTATAGAAAATTGTCAGACAGGATTGAGAGAAAACTAAAGATATATTGGGAGAAGAAGAAAAAAAATGGGAAAAGTAGGACCCATTGGGGATAATAGGAATAATCTGTGCAGTGAGCCAGAGGGAATAGGTAAGGTTCAAAATCAATACTTTTCATCACTATTCACAAAGGAACGAGGCTTTGTAATTGGAGAGTTCAGTGAAGGGGCAGGTAAAAGTTGAGTGTAGATGCTCCATAAATAAGTACTCGATACATTAGCTGGTACCACGGCGGCTAAAGCTCCGGGGCTGGATGGGATTTATCTCTGGTTGTTAAGGGAAGCAAGGGAAGAAATTAGTGGGGCACTGGCTGAGATTTCTGTCTTTGAATGCAAGTGAGGTACCAGACGACGGGAGGACAGCAGATTTGCCATTTTCGCAAAAGCAGGCAGGGGAAAAGCCTGATAGCATAACATCAGTGGCAGAAAAGATACTGGAAAATTTTCTGAAGGTTTAGGATTAATTATCACTTGGAGAGGCAGGGACTAATCAGAGACAACCAACATGGATTTGTCAAGGGCATATCCTGCCTGGCCAATTTGGAAAGGTAATAAAGTGTATCATTGAAGCTGAGGCAGCAGGTGGGATTTTAGTAGACCCTTGACAAGGTCCCAAATGGTTCAAAAATTTAGGACCAATGGGATCCAGGTTAAGTTTGCAAATGGGATCCAAAATTGGCTTGGCAATAGGAGACAGAGTTGTGGTGGAAGGTCACTTTTATGATTGAATGTTTGTGATCAGTTGTGTCCCACAAGGATCAGTGCTGGGACCCTTGCTGTTTCTAACATGCCAATGCTTGATGCATGAACAGCAAGATAGAATGAGAGAGAGAGAGTGGTTGAAAGAGCAGTTGATAGTGTGAAATGTAGTCAGACTACAGAGAGATGTCATTGCATTGATGAAATTGGCTGGAAAATGGCAGATGGAGTTCAATGCAGACAAATGTACGGTGATGTATTTTGAGTGTGCTAATAAGGCATGAATGGCAGTGTCTTGGTTGGGGAGTATTGAGGAACATTGGAACAACATTAGGAAGATTGAGATACTGATCTTCACAAGTCAGGACATCCCATATCGAAGTGGGGGAGATTATGTTTTAAGTTTTGATAAAGAAGATGATGCTTGATAAAACTTAGCATTTACATATTCAAAAACAGCAAATTTAATTTATGAAACACTCTCAAATTAAAGCTATCAAATGGATCAGTTATAAGGCACAAATAAACATTTTATTGGTCCTGCTGAAGAGTCTCTGCCCGAAATGTCAACTACTGTTTTCCATAGAATGCTGAGTGCCTTACTGAGTTCCTCCAGCATTCTGTGTGCGTTGCTTGGATTTCCAGCATCTGCAGATTTTCTCTTGTTTGTGGTTTTATTGGAACCTCTGCCTTTTACTTTAGAATAATCAAATTTGTCCAAAATGCATCTTTTCTGTGGTGTGCTGCAGAGTGTAAATGCATTGTTATCTCTGGAAATGTGTCTAATTATATTGCTTATTTTCTGGAACAATCATTAACACAAACATTTTCTTTAGCAAATAAACACACCTGTGACGCTAGCGACTTTACTTGCAAAAATGGTAACTGCATCCAGCTTGGTTGGTTGTGTGATGGAGATGATGACTGCTTTGATGGGACAGATGAAGGAGATGATATCTGTGGTAAGAATGCTGTGTATAAGTCACTCTCATCTCTTTTGTTTATTGGCAATTTGTATGTAAATAAGGTGAATAATTTGCATCAAAAGTTGAGACGTTAACTTTACACAGCATGTAAAGTTAAGTCAAAAACAAATTAAGGCTATTTCTGTCTTTGAGACAGTATCAAAATCTCAAATACCTGTGCATTTTGTACAAATGTATTTGTGTATGGATGTGGAAAAGCAAGTGAACAGGAGAAAAACCTCAAATGTTTAAAGATGGCACAAACATAGAACTTTAACCTGAACTTTCTTTTTAAAAACTAAATTGCATACAACATAAAGAAATTAAATAATTTCTAACAAATAATCCAATTGCATATACAGTTTGGTTTTATTGGCCATGCAATCTGTGGAGCTGAGTTTTAGTTAGTTACAAGTATATAATGTTGAAATTGTTTGGGTCATTCTAATGATTTGTGATTTAAGTTTTAAGGTTCAGTTCATTTAGCCAACTAGTTTGCATCTGTTCAATGTTAGAATTGGAATAGATGACAAAGTTTAATTAGCATCTGTTAATATCTGCATGTGTCCAGTAAAGATTTGAGTTTTTGATATCTGTTTTTCCTTTTTCAGTTTGGCCAATGCATTATTAGTACTTGGTGCATTAATAAAATCAAGTCAGTTAACTGCATAGGTCTATATAATTCCTGAACAGTGTGGGCTGTTTAGTACATGTATTAGAAGTCGAACATGCAGTTTTATTTCCAATATGTCTTGATACATTTGCTTTTCCTCCAATCATGTTTTTGTGCAGTTAAGGCTGGTTGTAATGGATTTAAATGTGGCAATGGTACATGTATTGGAATGACAGAACGTTGCAATGGCGTGCCAAACTGTTTGGACAAATCAGATGAGCAAAACTGCAGTGAGTGCTTCTGCTTTTTTTTTTAAACTTTCAACCATGTACTGTATATTTTCAACACTTTTTAAAAAGTGGCTAGGTGGACACTTGGATTCTTTGGCATGGACTGAGTGCTGGATGATGGAATAAATACAGAAGGATGTTTGCTGATTGGTGTGGATAATTTCCTGTTCCATTGCTGTACAATTCTGTGATTCTTTAATTATACAAGCATTATTCAGTTTGCTCTGTAATGTAATAGTCTGGAAGAGCAATACCTAACATAATACAGTATCAATACAGTCACATTTAAGACATTATTGTGTATTAACATTTTTGTTGGGTTAAAGATAAAATTGTTTGATTATTCTTGCACAAGTAGAAACAATTCAAAAATCTGTTCAAAGTGTTATCTTTATTATTATTATCATAGTTAATAATTAACAGGTATCTTTTGACCAAGGGAATTTCATGCCCTACTAGGGTATGTATGTGGAATTTTATTGACATTTTATATAATTAAATTCTTGATTTACTTCTTGACATAGTTTCTGTATTCTAACCTCTGGTTACTGCTTTGGTTTTTTCCCCTTCCATTCAATTTAACTTGTTATATATAAATGCTTGACTTAAAATTCATAGAATGTATATTTGTTGTTCCAACCAAAGGATTTATAATTCCCACTTTCCCAGACATAAATAGTAAGATATTGCTGCGAATGGCTTGATATGACTTTCATCTGCATAAACTAGAGAAATAAAAGTTGCTGTTGTATTGTAATATTAAACCTGAATATTACCACAGTTATTTTTTTTTTATCAACTTCATCAGGCCCATTGTGCTCCCGGTACTTTGAATTCGCCTGTAAGGATGAACTCCAGTGCTTGCAGAAAGCGATGGTCTGTGATGGAATCCGACAATGTGACGATGGTTCAGATGAGGATCCAGATTATGCTCATTGTAGTATGTTCTCTTCATTATTTTCATAACATGTTAAAGCCATGTAAAGCAAAATCTAGAAAGTTACTTGATAATAGGATTTGTGTTCCTCCACATGGTCAAATTGGGTCACATTTTTGGGAGAAAAGAAGTTGGTCTTCCTGACCCCATGTGACTGTTCCACATGTTAGCCTTGTTTCCAGGTAGTAGTTGATTTTTGTAACTTTGGATAACATTGTGTTTAAGACTGATCATTAGCTATCCTAACAGAGTTAATCCAATAACCAGCAGAAGCAAGAACTGTAACAAAATAAATGTAATTATTTTTGCTCTGTTGTTATCCAGTGGCAGGCACTTCAATCAGTTCTAAACCTAGCTTGCAATCTTAGCTTGAGGTTAGCATTAAGCAGAAATCAGATAAAATATTCTTAATTTATTAGGCTTTAAACCAGTCAATACTTATGCTCGCTGAGGAAAAAGAAACCAGATTGTAACGATTGTCAAATTTTGGCCTGTGAAATCTTCCTTGCCCTTTATTATACTGTGTTAATTGAGGGAAAAAAAATTCCCATAGAAAGATGCATCCAAACAAACTGAATTGAATATGCAAGTTATTTTCAGAACTGATTTTATAATTTATAACCATCCATGTATGAGAAACATTAAACTCAAACTAGGCATGTCCCAGAATAACAAAGATGATTGGTAAAATGCTGACAAGTGTTGGGAATTTGAAGAATGCATAGCAAACCTCATTACATAAATATCCTTTTTCTGCTGTTTGCAGTATAGCTCAAGGAAAAAAGAATTACAGAATCGCAAGTTTAATCCAGATCAGGCTTGATTTCTCAGCAGTAATTATAACTGTTAAAGTTTTAATTAATTCTGAAAAGTCAGAAGATAGATAATTAAAAATAAACTAGTTGATAGGTTGCTTGATGATCAATGTTTATTTACATGTAGAATTCCACTGAATCTTCCACTTAGCTAAATACTGAAAAATCATCAGAAGTTTATCCATTATCAAACATTGTTACTCTTCGGCCACTCTTCCCTCTGGTGCAAAGCTGAGTTTCCAATCTAAATTTTATCCACAAAAGAGCAATACCTAAAAGTTAGTGGTTCTTTATGTCAAATCATAGGTGCTTACTGAGATACAAGGGTGCTATTTATTAGTCACTAGAAAGCTTACTGTTTATTTAGCTAGGACTTGCCTGTCTTTTCAGTGTCCAGTTAAGAACATTTAGCATGTTGGCTGATAGTTGTCTTGGGCGATTTGAGATTTCTTTCAGTTTCAGTAGTGAGCTATGGTATTTTAAGACTGAATAATATTTGGGTAATTAATTTATCAAGACAAGTTCCATGGAGTAGAGTGGACCTGGCAACTCTGAATTATTGAACATGGCAAGCAAGTTTGGCTTTTACTGTCAGCAAATTATTCAGTCAAGAGAAAAGACTAGTGAATGTTTTGGGTGAAATCCTTTATAAGGACCAAAGTACAAACAACGGGAATTATTTCTATTGCTGAAATTTACAACTATACCAGTTACATGTGTATGGTATATGCATTGTATATAATACCTGTAAGATCATAAACTCAGGAAAATCAAGGTAGCTAAATATTTATAGCATGATCGAAGGTTCACACATAGTTTATGAACGAACAGATTATAACAGCAGATCTAAAGATGCGAGGAAATTTAGTTTTTGGACATTTTCCAGAAGTGAAGAATATCTGTATATACAGTACATAGATTTTTCAAAACCTAAGTCCATAACAACCATTTATCACTTTAAAATTGAATAATTAACATATGTGAATTGTTAATGATCTGATATTGAATATAAGCAGAATTTCTGGATAAAACGTTACAGGTGAGAAATGCAGGAGTGGGCTCAAACTTTTGAGATGGTGTCTGCAAGCACTCAGTAGTAAAATTTTGTTGCTGTGTGTCTTTTTTTTGGGGTGTCATGCATGTCACTCAGTTAGATTGCCTTACTTGTAAATTGCCAGATTGACATTGTGAGGATATTAACATTTTCTATTGATATTTTTATTTTGTAGCCCAGACAGATGAGTTCAGTCGAACTTGTGAGCCCTTCAGTTTCAAATGCTCGAATGGAGTATGCATTAGCATGGAATGGAAGTGTGATGGGGTGGATGACTGTGGAGACTATTCAGATGAAGCAAATTGTAGTAAGTAGACAGTTTTGCCTATACCTGGTGGTTAATGATCATTCTATGAAATTTCTCTTTAATTCAGCAGATGAATTGTTTAGTACATTTTCCATCTATAAAATGCATCATTTTCTTTAAACATCAGTTGTTTAGATTTACCAGGTGGGGACGATTGATCTAGAAAAATGGCTTTGAATCTCACTAGGGACTTGATGAATTTGAATTAAAATAATATGTTATGATTTCTTTTAAAGGCTAATAATACTGGCATTAAACTGGTAGATTTGTTTCAAAACTGACATGGCTCACTAATGTCCTTTTGGGTAAGGAAATCTATGACTTCTTGCCTAATCTGACCTATGTGCTGCTCCAAACATGTCAATCTGACTGCTGAGATTGGGCAATTAAGGTCAGACAGCAAATGCACTGCTGGTGAATACCCATCCCATAAATGATTACATTATACAGTGTTAATTGCTTTAATTTTCTGTATTTAGGTTGCTACACTTTTTTTTAAACAAAAATCCTTACCAGGCATTGATATGGTTTTTGAAACTTTGCAGGATATCCGACTGAGACACCTTCTTGTATGAAGTATTTTCAGTTCAGTTGCCAGAATGAAAAATGTATACCAATGTGGTGGAAATGTGATGGGGAGAATGACTGTGGAGACTGGTCTGATGAAGATGGCTGCCCTGGTAGGAGCCAAAATAAATACAATAATATGAATTATTTATGTTACTTGGGTGGAATAAATTAATAACTGGTGGGAAATGCTTGTAACTTGTTTCTACATCATTATCACTGATAGTCACTGACTGCATTTAAGAAGTCTCTGTTTGAGCACTTTAAATTGCACAAGCATAGATGTCTCTGGACTAAGTACTGGAAGATGGGATTAATATGGATTGTTGCCACTGTACATCTTGGAAGTGATGAGCTGAATGCCCTTTTTCCAGACTGTATGACTCTGGGTGCTGGATTATACTGATTTAATTACAGTGTAGTAATGGAAATTGGTTTTGAAATGAAAATAATCATTTCCATTTGCTATAATTATATGGGGTGAAAAGAGAAAGACCAAAGATGTAGAATAAAACATCGAAACAAATTTCAAATATGAAAACATTATTATTGTTAAAGAACAAGCTTGTATTTATATGGTACCTTTCATATCTTTGACAGCCATATTGAAGTCCTATTGGTAGCAAACAGCCTTGTGGCCAGGTGAAGTTTTAGTCAGATGTTATTCCCGTTTCATTGGATGCTTGCATGTCAATTTGGGCTTTTCTCTGTTTAACATGACAATGCAGCACTCTTTGTATGGCACTAGTGCTTGTTGATATTTCCTGCTCATGTTTGCATTGAGAAAGCAGAATTTGCAGAAAAAACAGATAGTTTTAGATATAATAGATCGTCTTTACTAATTTAGTTCTGGCTCCTAAAATTACTACTTATTTAGCCAATGAACATGAGTCTTTGCATCTATTTTAGGTTCAATTCCTGTTCCACATGCTACTGAAGTTCCTTTGAGTTGTGGCCCCAACCATTTCAGATGCAATTCTGGGGGATGCATTGTAAACCATTGGGTATGTGATGATTACGAAGATTGTGGGGATGGTTCTGATGAGGAAGGTTGCCCATCTATTTCAGGTAAGAACAAATTATGATGGCTGTACATAAACTGAGATCTTGGCTTCATTGAACATGATATATATCACAAAATATTGGGGTTTCTTTATGCACCTTTCTCGTTTAAAGTCTGATTTTTTTTTTGAAGTGTTTGTCACAATCAGTGAGAGTAAAACAGAAATTTTATTTCATTATTAAATATTGCACTGCTAAAACTACCACAGCTGGGGCTTATTGAACAAGGGCTGCATTTACTTCAAAGTTCTTGCTGCATTAATCCCTGGAATTTCCAACATGTATAAATTTTGCAGCTAGTGATTCTCTAGTAATTGTTCACATGTATGTTTTATAATAAATCTCTTGAATATATTTCTAGTTGGTGCCATACTGGCCACTGCAATTGAAATGTCAAGAGCCATGATTTTATAGAGTAGTGTTTTTCTGCTGCTTTTGATTTAATGGCATATTATGGAACATTTGCTGAATTTGACTATTTACTCATCAAATTTTGCCAAACCCTATGCTAGGGTAGTAACTTGACAAGAGAGTCTAAATGTACTATGCACCTGGCCCTTGGTTTTCTGTTTGAGGGGACTGACATAGAAATGAGGTTAATGACCTTGTGGGTAAAACTTTTTTCTTTTTTTATGAATGTTATTTTATTTTGCTCAGCATAACAAAACTTTCAATTTCCAGATACGTTTACATTTCTTCCCCTCACAGTTATCAGGTATCAGAACACTTCCATCAAAATATAGACATCACCACAACATCCTATACAAAAGCCCTTATTAGTATAGTAGACAGGTTTACATCTACATACTGCAGAAAAGGTTGCCATGTTTTATGAAAACTATTTGTTTTTGAGTGTACCATACATGTCAAAAAGTCCAAAGGAATGTATTCCAAGAGTAATTTACGCCAACCAAAAAGTCCAGGGGCCTTATCGGATATCCAACAAAGCAAAATTGTTCTTCCTTGCACAAAAAGTCAGGATGTTAAAAAGTTTTTTCTGATGTGCATTAATAATACGACTGCTGAGTAAGCCTAAGAGAAAAGACACTGGGTCCAGTTCAAGCTCCATCTTCAGAATCTTTTCCATTTCACCCAAAATATCACTCCAGTATGCCTGAAGTTTGGGACAAGTCCAAAAACAGTGGGTGAAAGTTCCAGTATTTACTTTACATTTAGAACATATTGGAGAAGCCCCCATCTTAAATTTCGAGAGACGATCTGGAGTCAGATAGGCTCTATGCAAAATTTTGAGTTGCAATGCTTTAGTTCTATTACAAACTGAAACTTTCTTTGTATTGTCACAGATGTCTTCCCATGTTTCAGCTGTAATTTCTACTCCCAGCTCTTCCTCCCAGACCTTTCCCAACTGCTCAGCCTCTCCACAAGAACATTCCCTCAGGATGCTGTTTTTAAAAAAAAAAGTACTAATGGAGACTTCACCCTTAGAACGAAACACCCTCTTTTCTATGTCAGAGCTATAGAAATCAGTTAACAATGATGTTTTTTTCTGTATATAATCTCTTATCTGAAAGAAACGAAAAGATCCTTGTTGGGTATGTTAAATTTCTGTATTATTTGAATAAAAGACATCATCATTCCTTCATCAAACAAATCTCCTAGATGGAATATACTCTTAGAAATCCAAAGTTTAAATCCAGAATCCATTATGCCAGGCTGAAAATCTGGACTGCTGATTATTGGAGTGAAGGGTGGTATTTTCGCTGCATTGCCCTCAATTTGTCGCACCGCCCTCCAAGCCCTGACTATATTAATTGTTATTGGATTGCAACAATATTCCTTAACTAGTTTCATCTTATTGAGGAAAAGCAAATTAATAAGAGGGCATTTTGCTTGTGAAGCTTCAATATCTAGCCAAATTGAGGAGGGGTCCCTGCAAACCCAGTCAACCACACAAGATAGAAAGGAACTTAATTGATATTTTTCTGATGGCTGGAGAATCCATACCCCCTAAACTACTGGAAAGCTGTAACTTAGACATTTTAATACAGGGTCTTTTTTGTTCCAGATGAAAGAACCAAACCAGCCATTTATTTTTTTTTTAAGCATGTGTTGGGTAAAAATGACTGGAATCATTCGTATTGGGTAGAGCAGATGAGGAAAAATGTTCATTTTGAGCAAGGTTATTCGGCTAAGCCAAGAAATGGGCAGAGTGCTCCATTGCTCAATATCCTGTTTGATTTTGTCAACTAACTGTGTAAAGTTAGCTTTGAACAATTGATGAAACGTAGGTGTGATAAATATGCCTAAGTAAGCAAAACCAGTCTGTGACCAGTGGGTAAAACTTTATGTATTATTAATTGTTAATATATTAATGTCTTTAAATTACATTTTTTATTTTATAGTTTTAATAATAGAATTTCCCTGAATATCAGTGAGTTTTTAAGTACTTTGATAGACTGTGAACTGTGACCTACTTGTAGTAAGGAGCCATCTTGAAAGCAGTTCACTGTTCTCTTGGTTTATAGACAATTTCTCTGATATAGATTATCCATAGTTCACAATAATGAGTTTTGCTACCCTGTTACATTGTCTTCAGTGATGATCATCTTTAACTGAGCAGCTGTGATTCCAGAACAGTTGTCCATTGAACTTTGATTTTGTTCATAATCAGCAAATGGGTCAGCTGACCTAAAACTGACTATGTGGGAAGCAATTAAAATTTGAGGAACTCAGAGTTGTTTCACATTGCACTGTTTTATCCAGTTTGAATCTTGCATGGCTAAGATTGCCTCTCCCATCAAATGCCTGTATTTCTGTATTATCATCTGGTTAGTCCCAAATGTACTTTGCATTGTAATACAACAGTACAATGCAGATGTTGGCTCTACAGGACGAGATGCCCCTGCTCACCATGATGCCATTTCAAAGTAACTTCATCTGTTTGCACATGGTTTATATCCCTTCATTCCCTGACTGTCTAAATGCAAAATGTCTCTTAAAAGTCACTACCGTATCTGCTACCACACTTCACCTGTTAGTGCGTCCCAGGCATCTTTTTTTTTTAATGTGCCCTATCTATTTCCTTAAACTTTGATCCTCTCACCATAAAGTTATCCCTGTTAGTTTTTCCTGGGGGTGGGGGGGGGAACTGTTTACCCTCTATGCATCTCATAATTTGATGTGCTTGTATCAGATCACCCTTCAGCCTGCGATGCTTCAGCGTAAACAATCCAAATTTGTTCAACCTCTCCTTATACCAATACTCTAATCCAGGCAACATCCTGGTGAACCTTCTCTGCACTCCCCAAAGCCTCCCCATCCTTTGTGCAATATTCTCATTGAGTATGAAATGCTCATTTTCTAGTCTGCTGATGCTGTATAAAACCTACAATTTTCACTGCGAAGATAAAATATGATTTTCATCTTGCTGACTGAGGCTATGACATGTTTGAGGAAGCATTATATTTGGTTAGATACATAGATACTTTATTGATCCCGAAGGAAATTACAGTGTTGCAGCATTATAAGTGCACAGATATACAAATATTAGAAGAGAAGTAAGAGAATAAAAAAATAAGTTTATCTCAAACAGTCTAACAGGAGGGGGTCATCACTTCCCTGGCTATAGGTTGACTCATTATAGACCCTAATGGCCAAGGGTAAGAATGACCTCGTATAGCACTCTTTGGAGCAGCATAGTTGTCTTAGTCTGTTACTATAAGTGCTCCTCTGTTCAGCCAAGGTGGCATGCAGAGGGTGAGAAACATTGACCAAAATTGCCAGGATTTTCCGTCGGGTCCTTTATTCTACCACAGCCTTCAGTGTGTATAGTTTGGCTCATATAACAGAACCAGCCTTTCTAATCAGTTTATTGAACCTGTTGGCATTACCCGTGTTGATGCCATTGCCCCAGCACACCAGCACATAGAAGTGATACTACGTAACTCAACCTTGTTTGCCTTGTTGCCTACTTTAGAAACTTTTAATTTCTCATTACTGATGTCTATTATCTTTGTCCACATTAATATGATTTATTAAGTTTATTTGGGATGCCCTTGTGCTAATGTTTTTGTTTAGTGCAATCAGAATTGATTTTTGAAAACTCTTAATCCATTGAGCATTTAAAATCTTGGGGGTCATGTGATGCATTTTATATTGGCAGCAAACAGAACAACTGTTTCTACCACTACGGCACGGCCTCCTGGAAGATGTAGTGTATCAGAATTTTCTTGTGCCCGAGGCAATAACTGCATTCCCAACTGGAAGCAGTGCAATGGTCACCGAGATTGTCGTGATGGATCAGATGAACTCCACTGCCGTAAGTACATCTGCTGAACAACTTGCAACTGAATCTGTTGAATTAGTTAACAAATTAAGAGAATTGTTAAGATTTTATCGCAGAAGTAGGGAGTGATTTAAATGCACTGGTTCATGGACAGTTTTCTGTAACTGGTTACATTGGGTTGTCCATTACAAGTCCTTCTCATTCATGGTAGAGAGGAATACAGTTGCTTGTAATAACCAACCCCTTCGGGTGTATTATCTCTATGTATTTACTTCATCAACTGGTAGGAATAGGTGTGCATTAAAGGAAAAAAAGAGGGGAAAAGAAAATATAGTGAGTAAGAATATTTAAAATTGACTGCAACATATGGCCATCTTACTGTGACATATGAGTAATTTAGCTGTTTGTACTCTTAGTTAAGAATAGTAAGAGTATTTATAGTATTGGCAAAAACAGTATAATAACCTTAAGAACAGACTTTTCTCAAATATTGATACACTTAGTCCCCTCACTGAGATGAAAAAATTCCAAATTTAAAAAGAAGTCTTAGAAAACTGGACATAAGCCCATCGATCAGTACGTGCAGTATGCTGAAGGTTTTTACTTGACATGGTAGTGTTTTATTTTTAATATGCATATTACCCTGCTGAACATGTTGTTTCATTGTGATTAACTCTTGGGTTGTTTAAAATCTGGCACTTCATTGCAACAATCTAATTTTCAGCTACCCATGCTCCATTACTTTGCTCAAATGGAACTGTATGTGACGATGGCGAGACATGTGTAAGCCCACTGGAACGATGTGATGGATTTCTGGACTGCTCTGATAACAGTGATGAGAAGAACTGCTCAAGTAAGTCGCAGATGTAAATATTAAGAAGTTGTCAAGCAGCATCTAACTTGAAGTAACTGGTGTTTTAAGGCTATTTGAGTAAGGAATTGAAACCGACTCTGTAAGATTTAGCAACTTTAGTTTGTAGTGGTGTTATTGGGATAATGAAAATTAAATTCAAATCTAAATAAAGTATTATTTTATTTTTTTTGTGACAGTATAACTCTAAAAGATGCTTGCTTTTCTGATTTTTGTTTTCATACAGTTGGGGGTTATAAATAGTTCCATCACAGCATGATGTCCTGCTCTGGAACAGACTCTTTACTTTTAATGTTATACATGAAATCAAAGATATTATGAGAGACCCCTGTTGTCCATTGTTGACTAATGAGTCAGGATGACAATGCATGTTAAATCTTTACTTGCCCTTAAATGCAATGCAAGGCATCAGCTTCGATGCTGAAAAATTGCATTGTTAATCCAGATTCAGGCCTGGCTTTAAGTCCTGATTTATCTGTTAATGGAACTCCTGCTGCTTCCTATACAAACCTTGCTTTCCCTGTCCAAAAGTGCTTTGCACCAGTTTTATGATTGCAGTATGTAGATTAAGAGTGTTGGTGCCTTGTTTTTAAAGGATCATAAAGTTAGTCAATAGATGTCACTTAAGTTTTTAGCCTATGTGAATGTTTCAGCGTCTCTTCCTTTTTGTATTTGCGCCATCAGTTTCTTCTGTAGCTGATTCTGTAGTGCAAAATGTGTAACTGACAAGATCTTGCCAGGACTGTATCCTTCACAACATACGGCGTTTTAACCAAGTCCCCCTTTAGCTCCATGATTGTTTAATTAGTGTCAAACAACATTTAGACTTGAATATTAACCTCAACAAGTGTGAAGTCTCATTCTTGTTGATTTCATTATTTTCAATTTAGTAAGAAAAGTAATTATCACTCTCTTCTTGCGCAATCTAGTCTTTCTGGTTCTCCCTATTTCACTATTGTTTTGACATTGAATTCACTACTCCAACTGGAATTGCTTGACTTTACACGGTTCTTTAATGATTCTCAATTTGATGCATTAAGGAGAAATACAGAACCAACAACATTTACAAAATAATTCTCCATTCCTAAAATTAGCTGATGTTTTTCAATATTAATAGTAGAATACTTTGTTCAGATGTCATTTCAACCAAATTCTTGTACAGCATATTGATGAGTTTTTTTTTCTTGTATTCATGCAGTGTGTAAACGTTATCTGGTGTTTATTGTACACCTGAAGTCATTGCTCAGGGAGGTTAAGTAAATTATTTTATTTTATGGGTCTGGTATCCTATGGACTACAGATTACATTTCCTGAAGAACATTAATGATCATGTTTTTTCTAATAGCAATCCAGTAGTAATTTCAAAAGTGACATTGTCATAGTGTCATGGAAATGAACAGCAGAGAAACAGGCCCTTCAGCTCATTTAATCTGTGCAAAACCAGTTAAACTGCCTACTCCCATTGACCTGCACTGGGACAATAGCCCTCCCCCCAATACCCTTGCCATCTATGTACCTATCCAAACTTCCTAAAACATTGAAATCGAGTTTGCATGCACCACTTCTGCTGGCAGCTTGTTCCACACTCTCTCGGCCCTCGTGAGTGAAGGTTTCCCCTTGTGTTCCCCTTAAATACTTCACTTTTCACCCTTAACCCACGGTCCCGAGTTGTAGTCCCACCTAAATTCAGTGGGGGAAAAACCTGCTTGCATTTGTTCTATCTATACCCCTCAAATTTTGTATACCTCTATCAAATCTCCCCTCAATCTGATACATTCCAAGGATTAAAGTCCTAACCTATTCAGTCTTTCCTTATAATTCAGGTCCTCCAGTCCTGGCAAAATCCTTGTAAATTTCTCTGTATTCTTTCAACCTTATTTACATCTTTCCTGTAGGTAGGTGACCAAAACTGCACACCATACTCCAAATTAGGCCTCACCAATGTCATATACCTCAACATAACATCAAAGTACTGTACTCATTACTTTGATTTATGAAGGCCAATGTACCAAAAGCTTTCTTTATGACTCCATCTACCAGTGACACCATTTTCAATGTATTATGGACCTGTTTTCCCAGATTCCTTTATTCTACAACACCCCTCAGTGTCCTACCGTTCACTGTTTAAGACCTATCCTGGTTTGTCCTACTGAAATGCAATGCCTCACCCTTGTCTGCATTAAATTCCATATGCCATTCTTCAGCTATTTTTCCAGATCCTGCTGCAAGCTCTGATAGTCTTCCTTGTTGTCTACTACACCTCCAATCTTAGTGTCATCTGCATATTGCTGATCCATTTAACCACACTATTACCATTGATATCGATGAGAAGCAACAATGGACCCAACATCAATCCCTGTGGTGCTGCACTAGTCACAGGCCTCCAGTTAGAGGGGCAACCATCCATTACCACAGTCTGGCTTCTCCCTCAAAGCCAATGTCTAATCCAATTTACTTCCTCCTCTTAAATGCCAAGCGACTGAACCTTCTTGACTAACCTCCAATGTGGGACCTTGTCAAATGCCTTGCTAAAGTCCATGTAGAACATCCATTGCTGTGCCTTCATCAGCCCTCCTGGTAATTTCCTCAAAAAAAAAACTTTCAAGATTAGTTAGACATGATCTACCACACACAAAGCCATGCTGACTATTCCTAATCAATCCCTGTTTATCTAAATACTCATATCTGGTACCTTAGAATATCTTCCAATAGCTTTCCCACTGAGGATGTCAGGCTCACCAGCCTATATTTTCCTGGTTTACTTTTAAAGCCTTTCATAAACAGCAGAACAGCATTAGTGATCCTCCGATACCTCACTTGTCACTAAGGATTCTAAGTCCCCTGCAATTCCTGCACTTGTGCCACCACAGGGTCAGACTGAACACCTTGTCAGGCTTTGGAGATTTATCCACCCTAATTTGCCTCAAGACAGCAATCATCTCTTCTGTAATCTGTATAGAGTCCATGAAATCGATGCTGCTTTGCCTCACTTCTATAGACCCTCTGTCTGTCTCCTATGTAAGTACTGATATAAAAAATCAATTTAATATCTCCCCCAGTGCATAGTGTAGTGATTAGTACAGCGCTTTCCAGTATCAAGGACTCGGGTTCAATTCCTGCCACTGTCTAAGGAGTTTATATGTTCTTCCTGTGGCCGAGTGGGTTTCCTTCAGGTGCTCTCTCGTTGGGATTTCTATATACTGATGAAGGAAACTTTCCTGAACACATTTGACAAACTCTGTCTCGTATAGTCCTTTCACAATATAGGAGTCCCAGTCAATATGTGGAAAGTTAATCAGCTACTATAACAACCTTGCAGCAATCAGTTTCTCTTGCAACAGTCAGATCTTTTTACAAGTTTGTTCCTCTAAATTCCTTGGGTTGTTGTGTGGTCTGTAATATAGCCCCATTAACATGGTCATGCCTTTCTTATTCCTCAGTTCCACCCATTACAATTCATTAGACAAGTTTTCCGGTCTGTCCTGGCTGAGCACTGCCGTGACAGTTTTCCTGACAGTAATGCCGCCCCAATCCCTCCCACTCTGTCGCATCTAAAATAAGGGAATCCTGGAATATTGAGCTGTCACTCCTGCCCCTGCTGCAACCAAGCCTCACCAATAGCTACAATATCATAATTCCAGGTGTTGATCTATGCCCTGAGCTTATCTGCCTTTCTTACGATATTTCTTGCATTGAAATATATACAGTACAGCTTAGGACATCAGTCACACCATGCTCAATGTCTTGATTCCTGACTTTGTTTGGAGTCTTAACAACATCTGTCTCTACAGACTTTCCACTATCTTCTCTGATATTCTGGTTCCCATTCCCCTGTAACTCTAGTTTAAACCCCACCGTACAGCACTAGCAAATCTTCCCGCTAGGAAATAAGTCCCCCTCCAGTTTTGGTGCAAGCTGTCTTTTCTGTACAAGTCCCACCTTCCCTGGAAGAGAGCCCATTGATCCAAATATCTGATGCCCTCCCTCCTACACAATCTCCTTAGCCACACACTAAACTGTATAATCTTCTGATTTCTGGCCTCACTAGCACGTGGCACGGGTAGCAATCCTGAGATGTTGCCCTTTAGCTTATCACCAAACTCCCTGAACTCACTTTGCAGAACTTTGTCGTTCTTCTTATCCCTGTCATTGGTACTTACGTGGACCACTACCTCTGACTGCTCACCCTCGCGAATGCTGAGGACTCAATCCAAGATGTCCTGGACCTTGGCATCTGGGAGGCAACATGCTATCTGGGGATCTTGTTCTCATCCACAGAACCTCCTTTCTGTTCCCCTAACTAATGAATCCACTCTCACCACATATTGCCTCTTCTCCCCTCTTTTCCTTCTGAGTCACAGAGCCAGGCTCAGTGCCAGAGACCTGACCACTATGACTTTCCTCTGCTTGGTCATTCCCTCCCTTTTCTCCCCCCCCCCCCTCACCCCAACAGTATCCAAAGTGGTGTACCTGTTGTTGAGGGGGATGGCCACAGGGGTACTCTACACTGCCTCCTTAACCCCTTTCTCCTTCCTGACTGCCACCCAGTTTCCTGTGTCCTGCATCTTGGGTGTAATTACCTCTCTATATATCCTATCTATCACCCCACCCCATTCAGCTTCCTGAATGATCTGGAGCTTATCCAGTTCCAGCTCCAGGTCCTTAACACGGATTGTTAGAAGCTGCAGCTGGATGCACTTCTTGCAGGTGTGATGATTTTATGTTCCCAGATGCTGTTGTAGGATTTGAGCTATTCTCTCCCAAATTAGTAATCAAAATATCTGGATTCTAGTTGTTGAGCAATTTTGCTATTTGCATGCCTTCAGATGAGACAATTGAAGTATGGTGTTATGTCAGCACTATGATATTCTCAAGGCAAATGAAAATATTGTTCATGCAGTTATGCACTACTTATTGACATTGTACTTCATTGTGTAACTTGTTCCTCTCTTTGAAGTGGCAATGCCCCTGAACCTGACGTAGTCTGTTCATGACTGTGTGATGAGATTGAGTGTAATTATTAAGAAGCAATTGGCTGCATGGCACAGTTTTTCATCAAAGTTTCCAAAAGGATTACCACCCTCTGTTGACCAATATTATTTTTGTCATTTTATCACACCGGGTTTCACCATACAGCTATGTATCATTCTGGGCTTTGTCCTGCCTAAGTACTTGATTAAAACTCTTAATTATTGAAAAGAAATGACGACATAGTCACTTTTTATAGATGGGGTCTGACCTGTTGAGTATTTGCACCATTTTCAGTTTGGGTTTCGGATGTTCAGCGTTTATGAATTTTGTCTTTGTAAAAGGATTATATTAATATTTTTTCTTATTTAAATCCCAGTACAAAGAAGGTGCAGCCATTAACATCATTCTGTTTGAGTGTGCAACAAAATGAACATTTTTATTTTTTAAGGTGACACTACAGTGTACAAAATACGTTATCTTCATTGGTCAGCTGATTTCAATGGTGCAGTGTCTTTAACGTGGAACAAGCCAAAGAATATAAGACCAGCATGTGTCTACATTGTATCCTACAGGTATCAATCCTGTTTTATAAATGCTTTCTTTCCCAGTGTTATTAAATAAAATTGAAAGTTCTGGCTTATCATTCAGTTCTCAATTATTTTTGTAACTTATCTTTCTAGTTTGTGTTTGAGCCCTAACTAATGGTTTTCAAAGATTCAAAGTATGTATGCAATATACAACCCTGAGATTTGTTTTCCTGCACCTAGCCATGGAACTCCATGGAACCCATTCAAAAGAAAATCAAACACCCAAGCGCAAAATAAAAGAACAATTTGCGCAAACGGCAAAAAACAAGTGAATAGCGCACAGAGTATTAAACATCAAACTGCAGAGTCCTTGAAACAATCTAGGAATGTTCGTTTTAGTTCAGTTCAATTTGGTGATGTATCATTCATTGACTGCAAGCGGCAGAGCCAGTCTGCGTCTAAGTGCCCCAATCAAAGTTGCGCAAAATAGCAATTTAGAAAAAAAGGAGTAGTCAGAAACATAATAAGAATTGCAGAGTCCTCTTAAAAATGAGTCCCCTCCACAAACTGTGCCAATCAAACCTTGCCCAAGACCCAAGACTCCTGCATCTCCCTCCGGCAGCAGCAAGCGAGAGGGTGAGGGAGACCAGTCAAATGCGGGCAGATAGCGCTGAATACCCGCCCGCCTTCCATTCATGTCCTTGTTGATTTAAGTCTTGCAATTTTACATATGATTTCATGAGTTTTCCTTATTTCTGGTAAAATTCTTCATCTGAACATTTTTATCCTCATATTTAAACTATCATAAATATTGATGCTTAAAAGATACTTTATTTCTGGATTGAAGGATGGGGAGATTAGGGTTCAGGGTATTTTTTTTCATTCCCCAAGTTGCACTTTGCTAGGCCAGATAGCGTGTGCTTCCCATTGTATAGGATGCATTGTAAGCTTTCCTTTTGTTTGTGTCTTTGATTGCTAATTAGATGAGTTGTTATCTCTGGCAGACAACCAGTTCTGATGGTTGATCTCTATTTTGATGAATCTATAGCATTTATTCTGGCTAACATTTTAGTTTCAACCATCAGAGCTAGAAAAGATTTATTGCTGTTTAGTGAGAATATTAAACACAAAATGGCTGCTATTCTTAGCAACTGCAGTTGTGCGTATTATTAGATGTACTTAAGATCTGGCTGTATTAATTTTAATTTTTGAAATTTGCTTTTGCCTCTCCAAGTGAGTTACTATTAACCAGTGAGAAAAAAGCTTTAACGAGGGCTGATGCCATGGTTCTGGGATTTTTTTTAAAGCATGTTATTTATTTGTTCCAATGAAAGCAGGTTTTTAAAATTGTCTTTATTACAAGCATGTAATTTTTCCATAATGCTTTTCATCATACAGAGTTGTCAATTGTTAGATTTATTAATATTTTTAGAAAAACCTGGGCAATGTTGTATAGGTAACATCAGGTGGTTTGGGAAATTAAGCTAGCATTTGTGAATTTTTTAATATGCTTACAAACTTCTTAACATCGATATTATTAGTTAGTGCCTTAATGGTTTCTTGGAGGTTCTGTGGTTATTTTTGGTCTGATATATACAGTGGATTCCGGTCAATTGCGCCATCTGTTAATTGGGACAGCCACTTGTTGGGATACTCTTAAAGAACAAAAACTAATTGAGGAAATAGCTGAGATTCGCTTTGTTTATTTGGGGCACTATACTGCTTAATTGGGACAGGAGACTGTTGCCAAGCAGTTTCTAAGTCATATGCACTTGTGTGGCATTGAGACACCACACTATGCTTAAAGCAAACAGATTTTAAGTAGTGTGAGTTGCATGTGTTTATTATGTTATCCATTTGGGCCAAAGGACACTGATTCAAAAACAGACTTTTGATAATTCTGTTTTTTATTTTGACTTTAAAATTTTCATACCCTTGCCAAGATGCCACAAAAAATATTTGACACTAACTGAAAAACTAAAGGTAACTGGAGTGCTGAAATCTACAATTGCGTGTAGCTTTTGTGCTATTCCGGTTTCAAGTACTCAGTGTTGGAGATGCCAGAAACAGCTGGGAGTGAAAATGAAATGATTTCACTACTCTGAAGAATTTGAAAGTCAGAATCAGAATTGGGTTTGATATCACCAGCATATGTTATGAAATTTGTTAAGTGGCAGCAGTACATTCCAATTCATAACAATAAAAACTGAACTACAGCAAGTATATTCAAATATATTAAACAGAATTAGTCCAAAAAAAAGTAGTGAGGTACTGTTCATGGGTTCATTGTCCATTCAGAAATCTGATGGCAGAGGGGAAGAAGCTGTTACAATACCTCCTCCTTGATGGTAGCAGTATGAAGAGGGCATCGCTCCTTGAAGATGTCCTGGATACTATGGAGGCTAGTGCCCTTGATGGAGCTCACTGCATTCACAACTTTCTGCAGCATCTTTTGAGAGCTAGAGTGCTCTCCATGGTACATCTGTAGAAAGTTGTGAGTGTCTTAATGTCTTTAATGTACCAAATCTCCTCAAACTCCTAATGAAATATTGCAGTTTCTTTGCCCTTTTTAGTAGCTGCACCTACATGTGGGCCATGGATAAATCCTCAGAGATGTTGACACCCATGAACTTGAAATTGCTGTCTCTTTTGCACTTTTCATCCCTCTGAGGACTGATGGGTGTTCCCTTGTCTTTCCCTTTCTGAAATCATCTTGAATGTCACAATGAAAATGAAGATTTGGAGAATGCAATCATGGAAAGTATTCTATCAAAACACAAAGGTGGGAAATGTGAAGATGAGGGAGGTGATGAAAATGACACATTTGAACTTGAGCAAGTGGCTACACAAGATGTCAGAAAATTTATAGCTGGATTGCAACACTATTTCATGCAGGAAGGCAATGAAGACAGTCCATTATCTGCACTAGGTGTCTGCGCTGATTTTTATTTTCTTTTATAGTCAATCAAAAGAACATGACAATGTGCACTGGATTGAAATCCACTCGATATTTATCAGGAAATAATACATTTTTGTAGTGTTAATTTCATATAAATACATAATTTGTTATTCAGTGAAACAGTCATTTCTTTTATTATACCTTTTTAACTATTTCCACAAAACTTTGGCTTATTGCGGCAGCTGCCAATATGCATGGTCTTGATGTGTCCTAATTAACCGGAATCCACTGTATTCACTTTTGGTTGGTTTTCTAATATAATATAGGTACTCTGTGATATCAAATAATGACAATCCTTATAATTATTTATTGTCATGGCCTTTGTTCACGGTTGTAGAAAAACAACTGACTAAATTTTATATCCCATGGATAATTGGACATTTTGTTTTGCATTTTAGATAAATGTCTCAGCGGCAGAACATGTTATGTATATGGCTGACAACACCACACACAAAATGCTGGTGGAACACAGCAGGCCAGGCAGCATCTATAAGGGAGAAGCGCTGTCGACATTTCGGGCCAAGACCCTTCGTCAGGACGAAGAGTCCTGATGAAGGGTCTCGGCCCGAAACGTCGACAGCGCTTCTCCCTATAGATGCTGCTTGGCCTGCTGTGTTCCACCAGCATTTTGTGTGTGGTGTTGTTTGAATTTCCAGCATCTGCAGATTTCCTGGTGTTTGCTATGTATATGGCTGAGATGGGTTAAAAAAAATTTTTTTGCACTTGGCAATACTTGGAACTTTTGTAGTGGGCAGAACGGACTATTTCAAGTACTTTGAGTGTTGATACTGCCTCATTCTTTATAAATGTGGTAAAATTTTTAAAAAAAAAAGATTCCAGAAGGATTTTGCCTGGCTGCCAGGTTTGTGTTATATACTGCAACTCTTTGTAGTGTCATGGAGCAATATGGTACAATTTTAGATCCATGGTATGTATGGCATGTACTGAGTTTGTATTTAAATGGTATTACTGTGAGGACATTGAAAGAAAAAGACTTGAATTTCTGATAACTTTCCAGGATGTCAAAGAGCTTCACAACTAATAGCATACATCTGATGTGTAGCCATTGTTGTGATCCAGAAGTAACATTCTGTGGATATTAAGTATCTAAAAAGGTCTCTTCCCTTTAAAAAGTGTGGAGAAATTTTTATATCTCATCCCAAGAGAGCAGACTGAACTTGAGTTTTGTATTGCATTCAAAAGACAATGCGACACTATTGATTCTATCTTTGAACCACACCAGATTTGCCAACCTAGAATGTTATATGCAAATATCTGTAAAGGATCTTGAACCCACAGTTTTGTGACTTTGAGGCATGGGTGCTACCAACTGAGCCACAGGGTGGGAAAATGTGGTCATCCTGAGTTCTTGAAATGCATCTGCATTCGGTCATTGAGTTTGTGGGAAAGTTGATAATTATGGGAAAATAATTATGAGAAAGCAGGTGATGGGGAAATGAGAAGGAAAGGAAGAACAGGAGGAAGTATAGTAGCTCATGTACAGCGTCCAACTTAAAAACAAAAGTCTAAAACTAGTTTTTAAAGGAAACTAATAAACGCTGGAAATACACAGCAGATTTGTTAACCTCTGAAGAACAAAGCACTTCCATTTTGTCACAAAGGCATGAAACTTCACTTCATATTCATTGTACTACTTCAGTATGTTTTTTAAAAAAAATAATAATTCTGCCATTTGGTCATTTACTATTGGATAATGTGTTTTTCTTTTTTTAGTTTGGTAGGTGGGGAATGGAAGCACGTGGAAGCTGGCAATAAAACTGCAGTTATAATAAAGGTTATGAAACCTGACACAACCTACCAGGTGAAAGTGGAAGTGCAGTGCCTAAATAAAGTCCACAAAACTAAAGATGTTGTCATAATCCGAACACCTGAGGGCTGTAAGTAATTTTTTTCCCTCTCTGTTCTAAATACAATCTTCCTTTGGATAATCTTGCAGAAAATTCATCATTCTGTAAAACATATTTTGATTTTGCACCTTCAGTAATGCAAAGCAGAGTCAGATATTTGACCTAATTCCCTTTTCCTGGTGCAGTAATTGGAGGAGATGATGCCAAATGTTTATGGCTCAGGCACTGGTGTGCATTTTCTTTGCTGTATTGAAAATAACTGTGAACTTCATTAATGCTCAGAAGAGCTGTTGGTCAATAGAAAAGTAAAACAGGCAAATAGTTTAACTTAGCTGCTGGTGTTTGTGTAATTTTTGTGAACCTAAACTGAGGCACCCTTGACTAGTTCTACTCAAATACTACTAGATCACATTGTACAATTGGAGCTTTTGCGCAAGTCTTGCTTAATTGTTCAGTTGCATCATTGTATTGTTTTCCAAAGAAAAACACTGTGCTATTTTCAAGTCATGCTTTCTCCCAATAACTTTATTTTTGCTCCTGTGATCTAAATTAACATCTCCTATCATATAAAAGAGAAAATCTGCACTTGCTGGAAATCAAAGCAACCCACATAAGATGCTGGAGGAACTCAGCAGATCAGACAGCATCTATGGAAAAGAGTAAACAGTCGATGTTTTGGGTCAAGGCTCTTCATCGTGACTGGGGAAAAAATAGGAAGTCAGAGTAAGAAGGTGGGGGGGAGGGAAGGAAGAAATACAAAGTAATAGGTGATGGGTGAAACTGGGGGTAGGGGGAAGGGATGAAGGAAGAAGTGAAGAGCTGGGAATGGGAAATGGTGAAGGAGAATAGGGGCTTGACTTCCCCCCCACCATCATTCCCCCGTTCCTGTTTTCCCCCTCTCGTCTCATCTTTTTACCTGCCCATATCTCCCTCAGGTGCTCCTCCCCTTCCCTTTTTTCCATGGCCTTCTTTCCTCTCCTATCAGATTCCCTCTTCTCCAGCCCTATAGTTCTTTCACCAATTGACTTCCCAGCTCTTTACCCCCTCCCCTCTCCTAGTTTCACCGATCACCTATTACCTTTTTTCTTCCTCTCTGCTTCCCCCCCCCCCCCACCCCACCTTATTCTAACTCCTCATTTTTTTTTCCAGTCCTGATGAAAGATCTCGGCCTGAAACATCGACTGTTTATTCTTTTCCATAGATGCCACTTGGTTTGCTGAGTTCCTCCAGCATTTGTGTGTGTTGCTTGGATCTGCCATCATTTACAGTATTTCTGTCTTTTTGCATACTATTAAGTTATGCTAGAGAAAATGCTAAGTTTTTGTTACTATTTATTTTCCCTTGTGTCTGCTCCTGTAGCTGTCTTGTGCTAATGAAGATGCCATGGTTTGTTTATTTCATAGCTTCATTTTCCTTTTTTCTCTTTGCTAAGTCACTAAAATATTGTTAGTTTTTATTTAGAATTTTATGACTGCTTAACCACCTCACAAAGACGTTGTTATCTGAACAAATTTCATTCCACACAGGCAGAAATTCCAATCGATGAACATAAAGTTGGTCAAAGAGGCAGTTTTTACATAATGTGGAAGGAGCATTGAGAAGCAAACAGATCAAAGAAAAGAGGCTTGAGTTTAAGAGTATATCTAACTAAAAGCCCTTTTATATTTTAGGTGATTTTTAGAATGATCTAGATTGAGGACTGTATATTAAAAGGTACTTTAATAACTAGGGAGGGTAGGAAGCTAAGAAACAACCAAGGATTGGCTCTGTCAGTTAAAGATGGAGAGAAAATAGAGAGGGGTGAGCTATGTTCTGGAAACTAAAAGGTAAAAAGGTTTTGGTAGCAATGTGAAATAATAGCAAAGATCTCCTAATGCAGTAATCACTAGATTACATTCAATGCCACGTGCTAGTGCATAAAGGATTATGAAGATGGGTCAGATGAATGAATGGCTAAAGCGATGATGCAAAAAGTAGGACTTTATATTTCTGTATCATTGCGACCTTTCTGGGAAAGTTGGAACTTGTGCAGCCAGTTTGGCTGCATCTGGATTGTGAGGGTTCAGCAGGGTATTGGGGGCTGGCTGGCAGAGGGGGAAAGGGTTTGCTCGAAATGCTGAAGGATTTCAACTAATTTTGACAGGGGAGTGGGACTCAGATTAGAATTACTATACAAGATGATGAACAGGCAAATAGAGAATAAAAATTAATTTTCCAGGGACTTTGAAGGAATGCAAGGCTCAGTTGCGGCTACTGTATTTTAAGACATGTAATTTCACAAGTAAGGCTGGTGAACTGTGAGCAGTAATTAAAAATATTGGAATATGATTGCTACTACAAAAATGTGATTGAAAGATCGTCAGGACTGGTAACATTCCGGAATCTACACGTCAGTTGTGAAAGAGGTGGTGGCATTGCCCAATGATCCAAGTATCCATTACAGCAGTGAAGATATCAGCAAAGGTTTTTCAAATGAGGCCATGTGGATGGACCATAGAAGCAAAAATGGGAGCAATCATTTTGTTGGGGGCATAAAACGGGTCTCCAAACAGTCAATGCAAGATGAGTAGATATAAGTAACTTACACAAGTTATAAGAATAATAGGAAATAACAGACAACTTCACTGGTATTAATTGGGGTCACCTTGATGGAGAGGCTTAGAGGAGGCAGAATTTTTAAAGTGTATCGAAAGAGCTTTGTGTACCAGTACTTAAATATTCATACTGGAGAAAGCATGATACCAGGTAGAATTGTAGAGTATGTGGGCAAGTGCTGGGAGTGCCAGTAGGGGGAATAAATTTGGAGGTGATGACTATAATTGTTTTAAGGACAAAGATGAGGATGGACTGGAAATTCAAGTTCTGAAATGAGTGAAGACTGATTTCAATGTGAATAGACTGGACCTGGCAAAGTAGATTTAGAGCAGTAGCATTGAGGTAGGTCAGCAAGTGATCAGTGGGAGGCACTCAAAAGTTGAATAGAATTTGAGGTCTAGATGTTCCCTTAATGGAAAGGCCAGCAAGCTTAATGAAGTCTGGGTATCAAGGTTCTGAGAAATAAAAGTGGGGTGGGGATGGAGGAAGGTAGCTTAGTGCAGTTTTGGCAAATTGAAAGCAGGTATAGACCTACAGGAATATGTAGGAGGGTGATTAAAACAGTTGGTTTATTATTGTTACTTGTACAGAGATAAAGTGAAAAGCTTTGTTTTACATGCCATTCAGACCATTCCAAGTATAGGTGCATTGATGTAGAACAAAAGAAGCAGCGTGCAAAATGGAGAATATAATTCAATAGTTCCATTTAATATCAGAGAATGTATACAATATACAACATGCAATTCTTGCTCTCCACAGACATCTTCGAAACAGAGGAATACCCCTAAAGAATGAATGACAAAAGCATAAGAACCCCAAAGTCCTCTGCCCCCCCACACACAAGCAGCATCAACCCTCCCCTCCCCCACTTATTCTTGCATAAAGCTTCAGCATTCCCATAACCCTCCATTCCAGCAACAACCCCCAAAGAGAGACCATGGTCTACAGTGCATCAAAAAAACCGTTTACTTCAATATTTTCTGTCTATCTCTCTCACAACAGATATCACTCCTTCCACAGCAAGAGTAGAAACAATAGTCAGTCTGAAGCATTGCTTTTTATTGAGTTCCTCGACTCAAGAATCAGCAGCAGTCTCCCCTCAGCATCCAGAGAGAGAGAGAGAGAGAGTGAATATGATGTTATAGTTATATGGATAATGCAGTGAGAGATAAAGTGGCAGTCATAAACATATGTCAAAGTGGCAATCTGTGTGTGGGGCTAGAGGATGTAGATGAGGTCTTCAGTGAATAATTCTCATTTGGGGCCATTATGGAGAAGAGCCTTGTTGAAGTAGGGGGACAGTGGAATTTCAGAAAAATTACCATTGCAAATGAGATGTTAGATGTTTGGTTTGTGTTTTTTTGCAGGTTTGGGGATAAATCACTAAGGCCTGACGAAAGGTATTCAAGGCTGCAATGGAGGTGACCAATGTGGTACTTTTATTTGTGTAGAGCCATTGGGGGGGGGAGAAAACAAATGATTACAAAGTGATGAATCTTCTCATCAGTGGTAGAGAACATATTGGGAACATCTGAGTGACAGGATTAATTTGCATTTGGAAAGACGGAATGATCAAGGACGAACAAAGATAACTACTATCAGTCTTTCTGTGTAACTAATTTGAATCACTATTTCAGAAAGATCATGCATCTCTATGAGCGTAGTGCAGTTGATCTACATGGTCTTCAGTGAAAACTGTGATAAAGTCTCATGTAGGAGATATTACAAGTTCATCATATCCAGAGCATTTGGCAAATTGGATCCATATATCCATATACATAATTGGATCCATCCGACTGCTGTCTCCTCCCCAAGTCGATAACCTGCTCCTTGGTCCTGCTGACATTGAGTAAGAGGTTGTTGCTATGGCACCCAGCTAGATTTTCAGTCTCCCTTCCACATGTTGCACATGCTGACCTGTTACCAACACCTCTCGCCTCATCCCCCCCGATTCGGCTTACAGCAGTGATTTTGCTAACAAACCAGAATATGGCAGTGGAGCTGTGCTCAACCACACAGTCGCAAAGCGAGTAAAGCAGGGTCTAAGCACACAGCCTTGTGGTGCACATGTGCTGACAGAGACTGTTAAGCAGACCCTACCGCCAACCCAAACTGATTGAGGTCCAGAAGTGAGGAAACGGAGGATGCAATTGCACAAGGATGTATTATTGAAGCCTAGGTCTTGAAGCTTATTGACTAACTCCAAGGGGGATGACGGTACCCAATGCCAAGCTGTAGTCGACAAAGAGCATCCCAATATATGCAACTTTGCTGTCCACATGTTCCAGGGTTGAGTAAAGAGCCAATGAAATGGCATCTGCTATGGACCTGTTGCTCTGATAGGCAAATTGGAGTGGATACAAGTCGCTTCTCAGGCAGGAGTTTATATTTTCATCACTGACCTCTCAAAACACTTCATCACTGTGGATATACAGTGGCATGCAAAAGTTTGGGCACCCCTGGTCAAAATTTTTGTTACTGTGAATAGATAAGTGAGTAGAAGATGACCTGATCTCCAAAAGTCATAAAGTTAAAGATGAAATATTTTAAGCAAGATTAGTGTATTATTTTTGTTTTGTACAATTTTAGAGTGGGGGGGGGGGGAGGAAAGGAGCACCACGCAAAAGTTTGGGCACCCCAAGAGATTTGAGCTCTCAGATAACTTTTACCAAGGTCTCAGACCTTCATTAGCTTGTTAGAGCTATGGCTTGTTCACAGTCATCATTAGGAAAGGCCAGGTGATGCAAATTTCAAAGCTTTATAAATACCCTGACTCCTCAAACCTTGTCCTAACAATCAGCAGCCATGGGCTCCTCTAAGCAGCTGCCTAGCAGTCTGAAAATTAAAATAAATGATGCCCACAAAGCAGGAGAAGGCGATAAGAGAGCAAAGTGTTTTCAGGTAGCTGTTTCCTCAGTTCATAATGTAATTAAGAAATTGCAGTTAACAGGAACGGTGGAGGTCAAGTTGAGGTCTGGAAGACCAAGAAAACCTTCCAAGAGAACTGCTCGTAGGATTGCTAGAAAGGCAAATCAAAACCCCTGTTTGACTGAAAAAGACCTTCAGGAAGATTTAGCAGACTCTGGAGTGGTGGTGCACTGTTCTACTATGCAGTGACATTTGCACAAATATGACCTTCATGGAGGAGTCATCAGAAGAAAACCTTTCCTGCATCCTCGCTACAAAATTCAGCATCAGAAATTTGCAAAGGAACATTTAAATACGCCTGATGCATTTTGGAAACAAGTCCTGTGGACTGATGATGTTAAAGTAGAACTTTTTGGCCGCAATGAGCAAAGGTATGTTTGGAGAAAAAAGGGTGCAGAATTTCATGAAAAGAACACCTCTCCAACTGTTAAGCACGGGGGTGGATTGATCATGCTTTGGGCTTGTGTTACAGCCAGTGGCACGGGGAACATTTCATTGGTAGAGGGAAGAATGAATTCAATTAAATAACAGCAAATTCTGGAAGCAAACATCACACCGTCTGTGAAAAAAGCTGAAGATGAAAAGAGGATGGCTTCTACAATAGGATAATAATCCTAAACACACCTCAAAATCCACAATGGACTACCTCAAGAGGCGCAAGCTGAAGATTTTGCCATGGCCCTCACAGTCCCCGACCTAAACATCATCGAAAATCTGTGGATAGACCTCCAAAAGAGCAGTGCATGCAAGACAGCCCAAGAATCTCACAGAACTAGAAACCTTTTGCAAGGAAGAATGGGTGAAAATCTCCCAAACAAGAATTGAAAGACTTAACGGGCTACAGAAAGCGTTTACAAACTGTGATACTTGCCAAAGTACTGACCATGCATACTGACCATACTGACCTTTTCCTTTTTTGTTATTTTGAAACTAAAAGATGGAAATAAAAAAGTAATCTTGCTTAAAATATTAAAGAAATGTGTCATCTTTAACTTTATGCCCTTTGGAAATCAGGTCATCTTTTACTTAGCTATTTACAGTAACAGAAATTTTGACTGGTGTGCCCAAACTTTTGCATGCCACTGTAAGTGCTACTGGACAATAGCTATTGAGGCAGGTTTTGAGGAAAGTCGATGCTTTCCTCCAGATTCCACTATCTGTGGTCTCTATGCTCTGGAATTCCCTCCCCTTCTCCCCTCATCTATCTCCTAGATGATAGATCTGAAAACTTTGCTCTTATGTAGATCATGGATAATATCTCCCTTTTTGGCTCATATCATTAACTTCAATAACACTATAAATTGATTGTCCTATGACACTTTCAAAGCCCAAATAAATACTAAACCCTGTGGTTAACATCACAATTTCTGTTCTGCAATCATTCCATGTTGTCCAAGAAGAGGGTTTTTTGCACAAAACAGTGTGCTGTATTTATTCAGTTACTGATGATGAATACACTTTAAGTCTTGGGCAACAGTACAAGTGATGTGTGCTTGAAGTAGGTGTGTACCTCAGATTGGTGAAGCAAGAGATTAAAGGTCTCAGTGTACACACCAGTCAGTGGATCAGCACAGGTGCTTAGTATTTGGCTGGATACCCTGTCTGGGGCATATGTTTTTTGTGGATTCACCCACCTGAAGTCTGCTGACGCATCAGCCTCAGACTGAAATCACAGGATCATCAGGGGCTGTGGGAGTTTGTGGTTTGCAGAGAAGTTCAACTTCCCTTCATCTGGTCAAAGCGAGCATTGAAGACATTTAAGCATATCTGGAAGCAAAGCTCTTTTGTCACTTGATTTATATCATCGGTATTCTGAATATGAATGTAGGAGGTATGATTAATGAATTTGCAGATGAGCATGAAGGTTGGTACTGGGTTTGATGAGTGATCTTCAGTTATTGAATTATATTGATGTCAAAAATAGGAGAGAAATAGCAGATGACATTTTATTCTGAAAAAGTGATGCATTTTAGCAGAATTAATAATGCTAGGGTCTACAATGAAAGAAGAATAGGACCCGAGGAAGTTCTGAGGAACAGGTGTACTTTAGTGTGTGTCCAAGTGTCCCTGAAGATAACAGCATGGAGCTAAGATAGTCAGAAGACGTGGGATACTCACTTCCATTAAACAAGGCATAGAATATAAGAGCAGAGGGATTCAACGTTATAAATCGTAGGTTAGCCACAGCTGGAGAATTGTGTGTGGTTCTAGTTTCTCCATGGAAGCAGTGTAAGGTTGTCTTCCAGTGCAGATGGCACCAGCATACAATGCTACCTCAGTCGACATCTTCCAGGTAGCTGTGAAAATGACTTGTATGCCTGTTTTTTCACCTTAAATGTGTTTCTGGGACTATTAGAGTCTGTGATTTACAGTTTGGGGATTGTTTGAGTGATCTGGCACTTTGCTGTCTCTGAGAACATTCCGGGAAGCAAGCACGGACTTAATGCGAAGAAACTTTGAGACTGGGTGTGAGCCGATGTTGAACTCTATTTCACCGGCTAAAGTGTCCATTAATCACTGATTAAAGCATTGAGGAAGATTGAGACATCGAGGTGAATGTGGAGGGCGAGCGAGAGTTCAGCAAAAGAACTGACTTCTTTTTGATCGCTGCCGGACAAGGAGTCTGAGTGACCTATTGCTGTGGCAGGCGATTAGGCCTCTTTCCCTCGTGTGGTGTCCTTTTTGATGAATGTTGGTGATATCGGAGGAGGTTATCATGGTTCTGCGTTTGTGGATTGGATTGATGTGTATGTGGACTATGGACTTTTTCCGACTTCTATGTTTTAATTGCCTGTTCGTTTTCTGTTTTGTTGTGCAAGGGTGTTCGGGGTTGATGTTCTGTTTTTTTGCGTGAAGGAAAGAGGGTTTTTTGGTGGGGTCCACTGTTCCTGTTCCCTTCTTTTGGGGTGGGGGGTGTTTTGGGGGTTAATGATCAGGATGCTGTTCTCTTTTGTATGTGGGGTGGGGAGGTTGGGTTTGATGTTTCTCTCTGAATGACTTTCATGTTCTTTTGTGGCTGTCTGGAAAAGACAAATTTCAGAGTTGTGTATGGATACATGCTTTGATAATAAATGAACTTTTGAACCTTATGGAGAATTTGCAGAGGAGATTTACTAAGATTTTGCCTGGGGTTGGAGCATTTCATCCTTGAGGAGAAACTAGATAGACTGGATTTGTTCTTTTGAACAGATTTTAACAAATCTCAACAGATTTTATGCAAACATGTCCAAAGATTGTTGTGATATGATTCTGCAATGTAGGGATGTACCCTTTGATTTTGGAATTGAGATATATTCACATCAGTGAGTAACTGATGGGTGAATAATATAATGTAATTTTGGAGGTCATAGAATTGTGTAAGTTAATGGCACAGGTGAAGGTCATTCACATCAGGAAAAAGTGTTTGGCTGTTTTCACAGACTTGAGAATTGTCTGTAATGTTGGAGTTTATGGTACTTCAATAGTTGTGCAAATACTTGTATTAAGGATTTGTACCTCAATTACCTTTTTAGTGGGGAGAGATAGTTGCAGAGCCCTCTGACCTTTTGATTACAGGTAACTTTCTTCAACATCCATCTATCCATTACTTGACAGCTTTATCCCCAGTGTGAAATTCTTTTTCTTCTTTTCTGTTCATTTTTTTTAAGCTCATCATAATTTGTGCATCTTAATCCTTGGCTCATGTGTTCCAAAGTAAACTAACCCAGCCTAGCCAAATTCTGCTGTTGACTAAAATTATTCAGTTTTTGCAATATCGTGAATTTTCAATGCTATCACATTCTACCTCTGTTTCTCCAGATTCAGCTTCTGGAGAAGCAGTTTGCATGAACTCAGAGTGGAGATGAGATGTTGTCATAGCAATACAATTCTGTTATCTTTTATGGAATTCCTGTCAAAGACCATGATTATGCACTGTTGTACTGGGAAAATATTGACCATTGTTCATCATTGATTTGATGAAAAGAAGAATCAATTCTTCCTTTCAATTCTTGTGAAACTTCCGTAAGATATTCTCCAGTCTTTAACAATGAAGAAGGTGAATTCAAATATTTTTAATATCATTTCGTGAATTCATTTTCTTTGCAGTACCTGATCCACCTCAAAATCTCCAGTTATCTTATACTGAAGAGTATACTATATTCGCCCGATGGAGCCCCCCTATCAATGCACATGGTTTGATTCGGGAATACGTTGTAAGTTTTCACATACCTTTTTAATAAAATTACTTTTAAAAAAAAAGCTGAGTTTTCCTGCAGTCTTTACATTGGGTTTTCATGATTGGGCCCCTTTTTGTTTTCTTTCATCTTTAGCATTAGTATTAAAGGCTGGAATATTTGAAAGATCTGTTTCTTAGTAGTCTTTGTTGTAAAATACTGTGAATGTGTTTCCTTTCCAAATATCCCAGGTAGGACTTTCCCAGTAAACATTAGAGCGCAAAGGAGTGTTGAGGGACAGAGGGATCTAGGAGTACACATACTTAGTTCCCTCAATAGCATCACAAGTAGATAGAAGGCAGCATTTGGTCAGGGGAGTGAATACAGGAGTTGGGATGTTATACTGGAGCTGTGCAAGACTCAAGGCCTTAAATTATAGGGAGAGGGTGGGAAGGTTAGAAATTTATGCTCTACGAGCATAGGAAACTGAAAGTTGACCTGACAGAGATGTATAAAATCATGGGTGAATACATACAGTATTTTTCCCAAGGAAAGGAAGTCAAAAACTAGAGAGCATAGCTTCAATGTGAGAAGAGAAAGGTTTAAAATGGGCCCAAGGGGCAATTGCTTTACACAGAGGATGGTGTGTCTATGGAATGAGCTGTCAGTGAAAGTGATTGAGACACGTACAGTAATAACATTTAAAAGACATTTGGACAGGTGTATGGATAGGATAGGTTTAGAGCAGGGGTTCATAACCTGGGGTCCTCGGACCCCTCGTTTAATGGTAGGGGGCCATGCAATTTTTTTTTAAATTGAGAACCTGTGGCTTAGAGGGATATGTACCAAATGGGGAAAATGGACTAGGTTAGATAGGCATCTTGGTCTGCATGGACAAGTTGGGCCGAAGGGCCTGTTTCTGTTCTGTACTACTCTGTGATACCACAAATTCCATTTTGAGCTGTAATGAAAGCTTTGCATGTTTGTAATTAAGTTCTATTGATTTGGGAGAAAAAAAGTTCTAACTTAATTTAATAAAGGATTGCATGTCATTTCCAGAGAATTACAACAATTCTCTTTAATATGGAGTGCTGACTGGAAATATAATCATTCCACTGTGACCTGTTCTAATGTCTATTGATACTCAATTCTGAAAAAGCTATACTTTGTGATCTTTTCCTGACAACCCTTCTTCTTTCTCCCCCCTCCCACTCCCTAACATGCTTTCCCAAATACCTAACCAGGTGGAATATGCCCAAGATGGAGTGGAAGAATGGACTTCACTGAAAAGCCCTGAATGCCAGAAAAATATCTCGAATCTGGAGATAAACATTTCGTACAGAGTCAGGGTGAGTAGAATACATTTACTGTCCAGTAAGTTGATCGCTGAAGTTGCATTGTTTTCAAATGTGTTTAAAGTATAGTATATCCAAAAGTAGCTTTACAAATTTCATTCAAAATTAGTGTCAAATTAGTTTCCATATTCATGCTTTGCATATGCAAGTGGCAGAGACTCGAGCTGTGATCCCCTGCTCGGCTATTCTTATTGAATGGTGGAACAAACTCTTACTCTTATTTCTGTTCTTCACCCCAGCTGTTTTGCATAAATGATAGAAATCATTAATCCCTTTCTTAACATCCACAAAGTTATTTGTTTGGACATCATCAAGCCCTTCAAGGTCCCACATGGTATTCTGGTCTGGAAGACTAGGTCTCATGAAATCTGCGGAGAGCTAGTTAGCTGGGTTCAAAATTAGCTCAGAGGTAAGAAGCAGAGGGTGGTGGTCAAAAGGTGTTTCTCAGAATGAAGGCCAGTGACTAGTGGTTTTAAAATGAAATTAAGATTAGCTTTATGTGTTTAATGTTCATCCAAATATACAGTGAAATGCGTTGTTTGTGTCAATGACCAACACAGTCCAAGGATGTGCTGGGGGCAGCCCGCAAATGTCACCATGGTTACAGCGCCACCAAAGCATTCCCACAACTTAATCGCACATCTTTGGTATGTGGGAGGAATTGAACTCGCATTGGTGGTGCTGTGAAATGTTACACTAACCAGTGGGCACCCATCCTGCATGGTTTGCCACAGGGCTCAGTGTTATTCATTATTTATATAAATGATTTGGATGTGCATGCACAAAGGTTGATCAGAAAGTTTGTGAATGATATGATACTAAAAGGTATTGTTTATTGTGAAGAAGATATCATGGATTACAGTGGGATCTTGATCAGTTAGTAAATTTGGGCTGAGGATTGGCAAATGGATTTCAATACAGATAAGTGGAGGGGATGAATTTTCAGAAAATTAAATCAGAGTAGGACTTGTACTATAACTGGTAGGCCACTAAGGAGTATAATGGAACAGAGGCTCCTGGATGCCTAGTTCATTTGAAAGCAGTGTCACGGGTAAGTGGAAAAGGCATTTAGCATACTGCTGTTCATCAGGCAGAGCATTAAGTATAGTAGCTGGGTCATAATGTTGCAGTTGTACAAGTTGTTGGTGAGGCTGCATGTGGAGTACAGCATACAGATTTGATCATCTTGTTATAAGAAGGGCATGGTTAAACTGGGAAAAAGTGCAAGAAAGATTTTTTTGAGAATGTTGTCAGGACTCAAGGGCCTGAGTTATAGGGAGCTTGTTCCATATAATCACCAAGCTGGGTCTTATTCTTTCATATGCAGGAGAATGAGGAGGGACCGTATAGAAATGTTTAAAATTATGCGAGGCACAGATAAGTTGGATGGTAAGTCATTTCCTCCGGATAGGGGAGTCCAAAACTAGGGGGCATAGATTTGGGGTGAGAAGGGAAAGATTTAAAAGGGATCTGAGAGGCAATGTTTTCATGCAGAGGCTGGTGATTATATGGAACAAGCTGCCAGAGCCAGTGGTTGAGGCAGGTACAATTATGTAATTTAAGAAGCACTTGGTTAAGTGCATAATGGGGCAGGGTTTGGAGCGATATGTCTGAATGCAAGCAAATCGGACAAGCTGGGTGGGTTATGTGGTTGGCGAGGATTTGCTGGGCCAAAGAGCCTGTATCTGTGACTCTGACAAGTATATTTTGACACAACGTATGGCTGATAACCTAGGAATGAGAATTTTTAATAAATTTTGTAGTCCAGGCATCCAACAGTCTTATTTCAACCCAGCAAATTTGGCAAAGGCATGACATTATCATTCTGTGACTCAATTACATATATAAAACAACATGTATAATATTTGTAATCTGATTATCACAACATCACAAATTTAAGAGCACTGAAATAGTCCACTTAACCCAATATGGTGGAGAAAATGCCTGATGATGGATCTTACTGAGATGGTATTTAATTTTGGCATCACTTACCTCAGTTTTTGTTAGTATTATCTGTGAGATGAACTCAACAGAATTTTAAAAAAAATAAAAAATTCCAACAGATTCTAATATAATTTCTTCCATCTTTGCAGGTTGCCGCTGTTACAGGTCACGGGATAGGCAACTGGAGTGATTCGAAAACTATTACCACAAAGAAAGGAGAAGGTAGTTGCAAAGCAATGATGTACAATGCCCTTTAGTTAGCAGTCTGCTTTTGAAATGCTTGAACTATTTTGATGTTATTAAAGTGTTTAATAGCTCAAAAGCACCAAGTCAGATAGTTTTAAAATCCTTGATCAATGTTCAGTAACTCCTAACTGGTAGTTCAGAAATTTGCATAATTTGAGCCCTTTTTTGAAACTGATGTAAATAAAGGTGTCATGTTTTGAAGTACTTAATGATTTTATCAATTAAAGGAAAAAAACTCTTCCTCCATGTGCAGTGACTGATCCTGGGCTTATAAGATCAACAGATCAATCGCATCAAGAAAGTTCAGACCATTATTAATATATTGTATAGGTACAATGTGTAGTACTTGGAATGATCCAAAAAAAATTTACATATAGTCAGACTTTATCCTAAATTTCCCTCAGTTTACCTGACAACTATTACAAAATGTTGCAATTTATTTTTGACTTGATCTTTGAGAATAGACAGCTTAACATAAGAAATAAATTATATGATGCATCACAGTTCCTGCTAACATTTCAATATCATTTTTAATTATTTTCAATATTTTAGTTATATTAATAGGCACAAGATTATTCCTCTATGTGAAAGAAGCTGAATATATTTTTTGAGGTCAGCCCCTAGCACTGAAAAGTACTCATTTCATTAAGAGCCTTATTGGTAGTTCTAAAGAGGGTCAACCACATAAATCTGGACTGCTTCTCCCATTTCTATAGACTGCAGGTACCCGATGGCACTCTCCCCATTCGTCCAGCTTTAATGTACCTTATCACTTCTTAGAGTGATTCCCTGCTTTTCTGGTCTCTTTGCCATATTCTTTTACCCTAATGACCATTTTCAGATCAAAATGAGCTGCTTTTAATTCAGCATTTACTGCAGCTGTATAAAACTTTGGTTAGGCTCCATTTGGGTAATCGTGTACACTTCAGGTAGTCACTTTACAGTAAAGATACACTTAGTGCAGAAGACATTCACTGGGATTTAGCATGTAGGATGGACAAACTTGAATAGTTTTCTCTGCAATGTCAGTGGTTGAGGGGCAACCTAATAGAAATATATATAATTATGATAGGTATAGGCTGGGTACTTAATCAGAATTGTTTCCCAGGGTGGATATGTCAAATACAAGAGGACCCAGCTTTAAGATAAGAGGGGGAAATTTTGAAGGTGTTAAGCAAGATGAAGTCTTTATCACAGCAAGATTGGTTGATGCTTGAAATACGCTTCCAGATGAAGGAACTAGTCAAAGCATATACGTTGGCAATTTTTAAGAAGCATTTGGATAGGTACATGAGCGGACAGGAATGGACCATATGTGGCAGATGGAATAAGTTTAAATTAATATCATAATCAGAATCAGGTTTATTATCACCAGCATATGACATGAAAATTTTAACTTAGCAGCAGCCGTTCAATGCAATACATAATATAGAAGAGAGAAAAAATAAACAAAGTAAAAATAATAAATAAATAAATCATTTGCAGTATACGTATATTGAATAGATTTTAAAAAGTCCAAAAATCAGAAATGCTGTATATTTTTTTAAAAAGTGAGGTAGTATCCAAGTGTTCAATGTCCATTTAGGAATCAGATGGCAGAGGGGAAGAAGCTGTTTTTGAATTGCTGAGTGTGTGCCTTCAGCCTTGGGCTTCTGTACCTCCTACCTGATGGTAACAGTGAGTAAAGGGCATGCCCTGGGTGCTGGAGGTCCTTAATAACGCAGGCTGCCTTTCTGAGACTCCGCTCCCTGAAGATGTCCTGGGTACTTTGTAGGCTAGTGCCCAAGATGGAGCTGACTAGATTTACAACCTTTTGCAGCTGCTTTTGGTCCTGTTCCATAGCCCCCCCATACCAGACAGTGATGCAGTCTGTCAGAATGCTCTCCACGGTACAACTATAGAAGTTTTTGAGTGTATTTGTTGACATGCCAAATGAAGTGCCTGTTCTTACACTGTACTATTTGTTCATAAGAAAAAGTAAAATTGCCCCCAATCTAGTTTGGAGTTAACATCTGAACTGTGGAATGCCATAAGCTGTTAAAGATACAGAGACTATAATTAAAATTTGAATCTTTATAATAGCTCAGATTTGATAGTCAACATAACAATTTAGTGGTTGATGAATTTAAGTGAATGAATAATAATGAATGAGTAGTATTACATACAGCTGTGTACAATTGTTTGCGTAAATGTTGATTCTTGTTTTTGCATTTTCTTCATAATAGCTATTCCACCACCAACTGTTCAAGTTAAAAATTCAAAGGAAGACATGGTTATCTTGAAGCTACAGTTAGATAATAAGTTTAAGGTACATTTCATATATAACAAACATTAATAAATGCCTTTTATTAAGATTGAGTAGCTTTACCATCTCTTTGATAATTGCACTGAACAATATGAAGTTCTATATCAGAAAGGTAAATTTTGTCAACTGTCACTTGGTGCTAAAACAGTAACCATGCTGTTCAGTTTGGATGTTTCTGTTATTTACATAATGTGTGCAAGGCATACAGATAAAACTGCAGTATGCAGATGTCCTTTAATTTGATATGTGATGGTAATATGCAAATTCAGATTTAGTATGTTTTAGACTAGTCTATTAGTATGACATGGGAACTAACAGCCAGGACATTTTCTGGAGGTAAGTGGGGAAAGTGAGAGGTACATGGACATACTACCCATTACTTGATTAGACAAATCAAGAATTTAGTTCAAATCTAATGGGAGGGTAATTAAGTGGAAGATAAAAATTCCGAGATGTAGACTGGAAGGGAACCTATAAGTTAGCTTATTGTTCTAGATAATTGTACTGGTCAGAAGTATATTTTAGTGCAGCATTGGAAGAGAAATTTACAAAATAATCTTTGTCATTTCAGGACAAGTTTATGAACATCAGTGGAAGGTGCCTAATTTTTTTCACCATATTTCTTTTCAGGTGGTCAGTTATGTGGTGGATGTGTCGTGGATGTTTGATACCCATATTAAAGAAAAGAGAACATTGACTCTTGATGGAAGAAAGACTACTTTATCTGGTATGTACCAGTATGGATTTGCGGATACAGATAATGAAGTCATACAAATACAAATGACTTCTCATGAAATCCATCAATTAATTTTTTTAAAGTCTAATCACTTGACTTGTGAGACCTTTATTGTATTGCTTATTGCATATATTTTGGCTTGGACATCAACAGACTTAAAAATAAATATTGTATGCAAACTTTCTGGCATGTATGTGTACTCTCTTCAGTTTGTGAGAGGGAGGCTTGCCTCAACTTTTTTTTTGTTCCAATCCTTGGCCCAAAAGCTACTCAGATTAACTTGTGCATTTGATTTCCTTCAATTTACAGTAATCAGTAACATCTGCAAATACCTGAATAGTAAACTGTAAAATTTGCTCTTGGATTTCTGGTCTTTCTATCTTTCTGTTAAGATACAAATTAAAATATACTTTGAGAAAGATATTATAAGTTGTCCACATGCTACTATGACTTGGGGTCACATTCTGATCACAAATTTTTAAAAAATCTTAAATCTACAAATAATTTCAAAAGTGTAGCTGTAGTCACATTTATCAATATTTTCTAAAAATCTGCATAGCATAGTTTTATATTTCAAAAGTTTTGTGCTCTAGCTGCTACTTGGAATAATGTCTGGTCTTTTTGTATCAATGGATTCATAATTTTTATTATACAGTTCTCAATTTAACTGCTGGAACAGATTATGAGATTTCAACATGGGCTAAAACACAGAAAGGAGATAGCCCAATATACATTACACATATTAAAACAAAAGGAACGATGCCAGCTGCTCCTAAACTTCAAGCAGGACCAATCAATCAGACTGCTGTGAACTGCAGTTGGAGTGGCCCAACTAATGTGGTAAGTGGCCTGTGTATTCTAGGCAGAACATTTAGCTATTGTAGTTATTGACCTTTTGATAGTGTTTCCATGGTTGCTGGATAAGAAACAACATAGCATGCTTTATCCCATTCTTCTCTGAAATCCTACAGAAGACAATCTCTGCTTAATAAATGTTTAGTCCAGAAAAAATATCTTCCATATATGTAATTATTGGAGCAAACTGTTATTTCCCTGTAACCGACACAAAATGCTGGAGGAATTCGGCAAGTTAGACAGCATCTATGGAGGGGAATAAATGGTTGACATTTTGGGCCAAGGCCCTTCAGCAGGACAGAAAAGTTGGGGAAGAAGCCAGCATAAAGAGGTGTGGGAAGGAGTAGGATGGCAGCTCTACTGCCATGACAAGGCCAACTCAGCTTGGAGGAACAACACCTCGTATTCCACCTCGTTAGCCTCCAACCTGATGGCATGAACTGTAACTAATTTCTCTAACTTCCAGAAAATTTTCCTCCCCCTCCCTTTCTCTTTTTTTCAATTCCCCATTCTGGTTACCCTCTCAGCCTTTCTCTTCTCACCTTCTTATTCCCTCCCTTCGATTCCCCTCCTTCCCTTTCTTCAATGGTCCATCATCCTCTCCTATTAAATTCCTTCAGCCACCTCTTCCACCTATCTCTTAGTTTCTTTCTTCATTCCCCCACCCCACCCACCTACCTTCTCCCTCACCTATTCTCACCCATCACCTGCTAGCTTGTACTCCTTCCCTTCACCTCACCTTCTTAATCTGACTTCTGCCTTTCCAGAACTGATGAAGAGAATTGGCTCAAAACGTCAACTGTTTATTCCTCTCCGTAGATGCTGCTTGACTTGGAGTTCCTCCATTTTGTGTGTGTTGCTGAAGATTTCCAGCATCTGCAAAATCTTGTGCTTGTTATTCCTCTGTGATGCAATTGATCTTGTGGGTTCTTCCAGCTCTGCGACCTTGTCAAAATCACCTTTCTGGATACTTTGCCTAGATGTTCACCTTCAGTAGCTTTTTTCAAACATAGATTTGCAACAGTTGGATTTTATACTGTTCAGAACTAATTCCACATGCACTCTCCAACAATAATTGCCCAAAATGAGAGCTGTCTTTTATGTTCTCCTCTGTAGACACCAATACTTATTTTACACTTTCCCATTTCTTTTGACCTGTGAAACATGGCAACTAGCAGCCATACTATCATTGTTTTATAGTAGAGGAAATGGGATAGTGTTTGCCTTTGACCATGTGAAATCTGTTCAAAGGACAGATTATGCTTTAGAGTGCCTGCTTATTGGTGCTGTGGCCACATTTTTTTTTGCAAATAACCTGTGAAAGTATCAGTCAGTTACATTGGAGAAAATTATTTGTCCTAATTCTGTTTTCTACGTGACAGCAAGTTTGCAATTCTTGTTCACACACTTCCTTGAATGCTGTGTGCTCTTATGCACAGTAGTTTATATGACACTCTCAAATGCCTTTAAATGTACTAAATCTACAAGTTCTCTATCAATTCTCCCAATTCACAGCCTCAAAAAATTCAAATAGATTTGTGGAATGCAAGTTACCTTTCATTAACCTTGTTGACTGGATTTGAGTATCTCCTGTACCTAATAATGTTGTCACTGAGTGTATTTCTGATTGTTTGTAGTTTTCTGCTGCTGTAGCCCATCCACTTCAAGGCTTGATGTGTTCGTTCAGAGATGCTCTTCTGCACACTACTATTGTAATGCATGGTTATTTGAGCTACTGTTGCCTTCCTATCAGTTTGAACCAGTTTGGCCATTCTCCTCTGACCTCTAATTAACAAGGTGTTTTTGCCCACAGAACTGCCACTCACGGGATTTGTTTTTTGTTTTTCACACCGTTCTCTGTAAACTCTAGAGACCATAGTGTGGGGGGAAAAAAGTCCCAGGAGATCAGCAGTTTCTGAGATCCTCAAACCACCCCATCTGGCACTAACAATTATTCCATGGTCAAAGTCACTTAGATCACATTTCTGACAACCACTGAACCTCTTGGCCATGTCTGCATGCGATCATGCATTGAGTTGCTGTCACAGGATTGGCTGATTATATATTTGCATAAATGTGTAAGTGTATTGATGTATCCTCTTAGTTGTCTCCTCTTTGATTATCAACTCTAGCATCTTTCCAGCAATAGGTGTTAAACTAAGTAGCTTATAGTCCCCCACCTTCTCTGTTCCTACAGTTGAAATGAGGTTGTTTTCTAATCCTCTGCTGCCCTCTCATCCTTTAAGAATCTTGAGTGCAGGATATTGGTTGTGCACTCAAGATCTGTCTGCCTTTAACCCTATGACCTTCTTAAATACTTGTGTCCTTGTGGTTGAGATATTCACAAGTTCTTTCATTTTTCACATTTCTGCCATTTCTTTGTTTCCTGTTTTTATTTCACCAGCCTTGTTCATTCAAGGTCAAAAGAAGCAGAATTAGACTTGCTTTTGCAATAGATAGATTAATAATTTATACGTATGATTAAGATAGAAGCTCAAATGTCAAATTTTGTGGAAAAACTTTTCATTTATAATTTTTTTTAAAAAAAATCATCCTTTTTATAATAGAATGGGGGAGTGTAAACAATACTCCACATTTATAAAATTTGCTTACCAAGACTAGAATGTTAGCTTAATAATTTTAGATTGGTACTCTTAATATATCAATTTCAGAATATTTAGCAAACTCCAGTATTCTGGCTTATTTTAAAAACATGAAAGGTCATAGTGAAAAATTCAAACACAGATTCTATTACTTGGTTTTGTAACAATTGCAAAAACAAAACTTGTGGTGAAGGTGGTTATAGCAGATTTAGCATCATTTAGCAGATTTCCAGCTTTAAATCCTCGTGTGAATGTCAAACTTTAGTATTAATTTCAAAGTTAAAAGTAAATTTATTTACCAAAGTGTACAAATACAAAAATAGAGGAAAACAAAGAAAAATTAAGCAATAAATATCAAGAACCTGAGATGAAGAGTTCTGGAAAGTGAGTTCATAGTTTGTGGGAACAATTCAGTGATGGGGTGAGTGAAGATTTCCCCCTTGGTTCAAAAGCCTGATGGTTGAGGGTTATAACTGTTCCAGAACCTGGCGGTGCAGGTCCTGGTGCACCTGTACCTTCCTGATGGCAGAAGTGAGAAGAGGGCATGGCTTGGATGGTGGGGGTCCTTGATAATGGTTGCTGCTTTTCTGCAACAGCACTCTAGATGTGCTCAATGGTGGGGAGGGTTTTACCCGTGATGGACTGGGCAGCACAGTCCAGTAGATATGAGTGCTATTGGGTGGTAGTCATTGAAGCAACTCACTCTGTTTTTCTTGGGTACTGTATGATTGATGATCTTTTAAAGCAGCTGGGAACCTCTGACTACAGCAGTGTGAGGTTGAAGATGTCCTTGAGCATTCCATCCAGTTGGTTTGCACAGATTTTCAGTACCCTGCCAGGAATGCCATTGGGGCCTTGCAAAGGTTCACCCTCTTGAAAGATGTTCTGATATCGGCCTCCAAGATAGATCGCAAGGTCGCCAGGTGCTGTGGGGATTTACACTGACGTATTCTTTATTCTCCTTTCAAAGTGTGAATGAAAGATGTTGAGCTCATCATCAGGGAGTGAGGCATCACATCCATTTATTCTGTTAGGTTTCACCTTATTGGAAATAATGGCATGCAAATTATGACATGGCTATTGTGCATCTATTCACAAGGAATTGCCTTTTCACTCTTGCAATGGCCTTCCGTTGGTCACGTCTTGTCTTGGTGGATTCTGGATGCCAGTCTTGAACACTACAGATCTGGCCCTCAACAGAGTGCATATTTCCAGATTCATCCAGAATTTCTGGCTTGGATATGTCTGATATGTTCTCGAAGGCACGTACTCATCCACGCAGTACTTGATTAAGTCAGTGAGGACTGCCATACACGTACAAATCTGAAGATGAATCCCTGAATATGGCCATTGCACAGATTCGAAGCAGTTCTCTATGTGTTCATCTTCCTCCCACGACTGTACCTTTTGCAGTCCTCACGAATGGTGCTCCAATCCTCTTTTTTTTCCTGTTCTAGTCTACTCAGTGTCTTCACACAGCAAAACAGCCATCCCTGGACACTCTCGTGAACTGCTGAAAGTGTTCTAGGACCACGAGAAATTGTAGCGAGTTGACAACCCAGTCCACCATGCAAACCAATCTTCCCTCCGTGGATTCCGTTTATACTTCCCACTGCCTTGGGAAAGCAGCCATCATAATGAAAGACCCTACTCACTCTAGCCTTCTCTCATCTCTCCTCTCCCACTGGATGAAAGATGCAAAAGCCTGAGAGCATGAACCACCAGACTCAAGACAGCTTCTAACCTACTGTTATCAGAGTTTTGAATGGACTTCTTGTGACTAAAGATGAACTCTTGATTTCTGAATCTACATTGCTGTGACTATTGATCTTTATTTGTGTACCTACACTGCACTTTCTCTAACTGTTAACACTATATTCTGCATTCTGTTTTCTTTTTACTTAGTGTAACTATGTTTTGAGGTATCTGGATGGCATGCAAATCAGAAGCTTTGCTTTCACTGGATATCAAAATACGTGACAATAGTATACCAGTACTTTAATTTCACTCCCATTGTGTCAAACACCAAAAAGATGTATATTTGTAGAAAGTTTTGCATATTCCTGTAATCAAACCCTTGTGTAATAAAGGCTGGCATACCATTTGTCTTCAGTGCCTGCTGCACCTGCATGATTGCTTCCAGTACTTTGTGCACAAGAACTCAGAGGTCTTTTTGAACACTAGGCAATTTGTCACCATTTAACAAATTTGCTGCTTTTGCTATATGTGCAGCAAAATGGACTACTTTATATTTTTCATGTTGTATTCTATCTGCCATGTTCTTGTCATGATCTTCTGTACTCACAATCCCACCTAGTACTAGCAATAGACTTAAATACATCTGTATCTTCAGTCATTGATGTATTCTCTTATTTATTGTTATTATATTGACATTATTGATCTATCCATTGATGTACAGTAGATAGTGATTAGCTGGGACTGAAGCATTAACTATTACAGTAACCCTAGCTGCAACCTATCCCTTTGCTCTTTGTACAATAACCAAATTTCAATACATGTCAGTATGATACTCCTAATTCCATGTGCCCGAACCTTGCTAACCAGCTTCCTGTGCACGATCTTTCCTCAACGAGCCTTCTGGAAATCCAAATTTACTATATCCATTGATTTCTTTTTACTTAATCTACAATAAAGCATACTTTATTTGGTTTCTTACTAGTTCTTGTATGCAATGATGACAAGTTATCATTGGAACGTTAAGGTTGTCCAGAAATAACTTGACAGTAACAATCTTATTTTGTTAACAGGTTTATGGTGTTTTCTTTGCCACGTCATTTTTGGAACTGTATCGGAGTCCAAGTATTGTTAAATCATCCAAGAACCATCTCACGGCGATAGTGCGCAGTGATGAGCAGTATCTCTTCTTGGTAGATATTTCATTTATTGTACTTTTACCTGCTGAAGGTCAGTTATTGTTTGCATGGAAATATGATAAAAAAGATTTGTTCTTTTAAAATTCTAGATCAGTTTTAATCTTGTCACTTTAAGTTGGATTGATTCCTTCTGAACTCAAACTTAACAAAAAGATTAGCCTAATGAGACTGCCAAATGAGTATGTTAGAAAAACATTGAGAAATTACTTCATTGTCGAATGCTTGTAACTGGTAGTTTTCAGGGGTCGTTCCTGGTGGTGCCTGGATATCACAACATTCTGGAGAGTATAATGTGGGTTCTTTGAGATGTGCTCACATGATGGCTGATTGTGAACTGTAAGATTAATGTGTAGTTTGAAGGAGAATCCTAATCATAAAAAAAATTCTTACACTTGAAAAATAATGATATGTACAGCACATGCAGTGTGTGGTCAGTTTGAAATAGTTAAGCAACCCAATCCAGCTGAGTTTAGGACTTTTCTAATTATATTTCCCAAAATCCTCACAGCTGTTTAACATGTTGGCTTTATAGAAACCTTTACTATTGGGGCAGGTGTTCTGGAATGAATTATATTGGATGCTTTGTTGAACTTGTACCTATAAAATGGGTGCAATAACATTGAATTTTTGATAGTTTTATCAATCCTTTCAAGAAGGGTATGAAATGTGGAGGCAGTCTCAAGATTTGATCATGTATTCCTTGCTCAAACTGCCAGATGGCATTGATTTGACATCACTGAGCCGTCCTTATTTAGTTTTATGCATAATATTTATCTAAAATGTGATTATAGAAGGTTTGAGGTGGTTCACTTTACCTGCGATCACTTTTTAATTTTCTATACATATTTCCAGGTTCGTGTTGTAGTCCCATATATGGGGCCACCATCTGAATATGTTGCTGTCAAGATGATACCTGATAACCGGCTGCCACCTCGCCACTTGCATGTTGTGAAGGAGGACAGGACATTTGTTGTATTGAAATGGCAGCCTCCGTATGACCTGCTGAATGAAAGTTTAGTGAGTGTTTGCCCTGCATCTATAGATAATTTGTATATCTTTGTTTTTATCTCCAATGCACCATGACCTTTTAAAAGACATTATGGGCTTAAAAGCCGGTGGACAAAGAACAGTGAGGCTATGTTAAAGTAGAAAATGCTGGAAGTATTCCGGTTAGACAGGATCTGTCTAAACTTTTAAATTTTAAAGCTAGGCCAACTTGTTCTAAGGTTCAGAGAAGGAAGAAGGGTAGAGAGAGTGAAGGGAATTCTGTGATGGGATGAAACACAAGTAGTGGTCACTCTGGCTAAATAAGGGTGGTGCCATTTTGTTAATCATAGCTGATCTGTCTGGAGAAGGTACAAGTAGAAGATGAATGAGAACAGAAGGGAGAAAATGCAAAACTGCTACTTCCCAATTCTATAATTGGTCAATCCAAAATAAGGGAATGTTCAAATAGATTGGGCAGAGTCAGTGGAGAGAAAAGCACAATTAAAGTTACAGGTAAATGGAACTGACATTTCTAATATTTATGGTAAGACTCAAGATTGTTGAATTCAGTATTGAGTTGTGGGTTGACAGGTGTAATGTTGTTTCTCAATCTTGCTTTGGGCTTTATTCAACAGTGCAAGAGGCCAAAGGTAAAGGGATCATTGAGAGTGAGATGGAGGTTTAAAGTGACAAACACAGTAAGCTTAATATCTCCCTGTGGACTGAATCGCAGTATTTTGCAAAGTGGTGGCTGATCTGCCTTTGGTTTCTGCAGTGTAGAGAAACCACTTGATGAGCATCTTGAATGCAGTGCACTGAACTTGAACAAAATAGAAGTGAATTGCTGCTTTAACTGGAAGGAGTGTTTGCACCACAGGATGATGGGTAAAGAAGATGCATCCCCAGTAGTTACTTGGCAGTGTGCAGTAACAAGTGGAGTAGGTTTTGAGAAGAATGGAAAAATAAGCCAGCGATACACTGGAAGTGGAAGGAAGGAGCATGTGAAGGGCACTAAATTGAAAGTGGCAGAAATTATAGTATGGTACATTAAATGTGGAGCCTGCTGGGAGCTCTGTACTTGTTCTGGGTGGGAGGGTAGTAAGAGCAGAAGTGCAGAAAATTGAACAGATGCACCGATGGCCATGTGAACTCATTGCAGAAAGGATAAAAGATGTATGTATCAGTACAACTGTTTGGAATGTGCCATCATAAGAACAAGCACAACATAGAGAAACTAGCAAAATGGAATGGAGTTTTTACAGGGGGCAGGGTGGGATGCTGCAGGATGCAGTTAAGATAGCTGTGGAAAACTGCAGACTTGCAATAGATATTGATTTCTAGCCCATTCATTAAGATCGAAGTGGGGAAGTATCAGGGAGTGGCCATGTGAATGTGAGAAGTGGATGGAAATTGACAAAGTTGAAATTTAGATTTCTGGATGATAGCAGGAACTAGCACAATTGCAGTCACCTTTGTTCTACATTTGAGGTCTAAAACAATTAACCCAATTTGAAATGTATAGTAGTTATATTAAAATATATCAACAGCTTTTTGCATGCCTCATTTCCTAATGAATTAAAATGTTCTTTAAATAATTTAAAGAACAAAGACATTCCATTTTTAAAAAAAACCTTCAATACATTTTTAAGGAGGTTCGAAATTCATTTAGTAAATCTAGTTTTGCAGAGCTAAGCTATTGGCATATGGTCAGTATGTTAATACTACATGTTGTTCGGGTTTAAACTAGAGTTGCAGAGGAACCAGAGTGCTAGATCAGTTAATGAAGAATTTGTGGAGGTAGATATTGGTAAGACCTCAGATAAAATTAGGAATCAAAAGGTTGAACATGGTGTGATTAGTATTCTGAGCTGCCTGTATCTCAGTGCAAGAAGTATTGTAGGAAAGGCGGATGATAGTGCTGAAGATGAGGTAGCTGGTTTACAAACAGAGGCAATGTGTAGTGAGGAGAGGCTGTTGATAGGGAAAAATTGCAGTCAACACGAATTGCAATGTAAAAGATGGACAAAATTGAAAAGGCTCAATACAGGACTGGAGGTGTATCTGAATGTGTGCAGTATATGGAATAAGATAGATGAACTTGCAGCACAGTTGCAGATTGGCAGGTATGATGGTAGGCATCACTGAATCATGGCTGAAAGATTACATTGGAAGCTTGATGTCCATGGATACACATTGTATCAAAAGCATAGGTAGGAAGGCAGAGGGGGGCAATGTTGCTCTGTTGGTTTAAAAAAAACTAAGCTTAACAAGCTTTGAGCCCATGGTATTACAGGAAAGATTCTAGCATGGACAAAGCAGTGGCTGATTGGCAGGAGGCAAAAAATGGGAATAAAGGGACCTTTTCGGGTTGGCTGCTGGTGACTAGCGATATTACACAGGGGTCTCTGTTGGGACTGATCTTTTTACGTTATATGTCAATGATTTGGATAATGGAATTGATGGGGGTTTTTTTGCAAACTTTGCAGATGATATAAAGTAGGTGGAGGGGCAGGTAGTTTTGAGGAAGTAGAGAGGCCACAGAAGGACTTGGACAGATTGGGAGAATGGGCTAAGAAATGGCAAGTGGAATATAGTGTTGGGAATTGTATGCTCGTGCACTTTTCCTGAAGAAATGAAAGGTTTGACTATTTTCTAAATGGAGAGAAAATACAAAAAAATCTGAGGTGCAAAGGGACTTGGGAGTCCTTGTGTAGGATTCTCTAAAGGTTAATTTGCAGGTTGAGTCTGTGGTGAGGAAGGCAAATGCAATGTTAGCATTCATTTCAAGAGGACTGGAATACAAAAGCAAAGATGTAAAGTTGAGATTTTATAAAGCACTGTTGAGGCATCAGTTGACGTATTGTGAGCAGTTTGGGGCCCCTTATCTTAGAAAGGAGAGTGTTCAAAGGAGGTTCATGAAAATTATTCCAGGGTTGATTGGTTTGTCTTATGAAGAGCTTTTGATGGCTCTGGGCCTGTATTCACTGGAATGCAGAAGAATGAGTGGTGACCTAATTGAAACCTATTGAATGATGAAAATCCTTGCTAGAGTGGATGTGGAGAGGATGTTTCCTATGGTGGGAAAGTCTAAGACCAAAGGGCATGGCCTGAGAATAGAAGGGTGTCCTTTTAGAACAGAGATGAGGAGGAATTTCTTTAGCTAGAGAGTGGTGAATCTGTGGAATTCTTTGCCACAGGCATCTGTGGAGGCCAAATCTTTATATTTAAGGCAGATGTTGATAGATTCTTGATTGGTTAGGGCATGAAGGGATATGTGGAGAAGGTAGGAGATTGAGTCTGAGAGGAAAATTGGATCAACCATGATGAAATGGTAGAGCAGACTTGATGGGCTAAATGGCTTAATTCTGCACCTATATCTTATAGTCTTGTGATCTTATAACTGAGTATGTTTTTATTTGGGACTTTTGCATAGCAGTGTAGATAATTAGTATTAAAAATGGCATACTATTAAGAGGCATTTTGGTGGTGCCAAAGGGATTGCATGGTTCTTGGCTCCAATTAGTCACCTCTCCCAGCAGGCCATTTGTGCTTCAGAACAGGAACCATTTTCATTCTGTGCTCCTATAAATGCTATGTGGATAACCAGCCTTGCAGTCTTTTTAAACATGTATGGTTGACTCTTCTGGGTTTTATTTTATAGCCAAATAGTTTCTTACTGCTATAATAACTGAAACAACATGTGCTAGTCACTAATCAAATTTGTTTGTTTCCCAGACTTATGCAATTCTTGTAAAAGATTCCATCCACCAGACTGAAAAAAGTTACAAAGTGGCCTCAAAGAACAACACAGTAGAATATATCGTGAAGCAGCTGGAGCCAGGTGGAAAGTACACTGTGGTCATTAGACTGTTAAATATGAGCAAAGAAGCAAGTGTGTCTCTTAACACAGGTGAGGCAAATTGTAAGACTTAAATCTTTTATGAAAAGGGTACATATGACCATGAAATGTAATTACTAACTGCTAGGAAAAAGCTAGGTTGCAAGCTTGAAGAAAGATTAATGCAAAATCATTTGTATAGCCAGCACAGTTTCTGTTTCCAGATTCAAAATGTAATTACTTTGAAGTGTTATAAATAAACAGGTAAATACAGGTTTATTTAAGCATTGAAAAATCTGTACTAGTGGTTGATGAGCAGCTTTGGCCCACTCTGCCCACCTGGAACCATTGCATGGCGCAGGATCAGAGGGCGATTTCTCAAGCATGATGCTAGGGAATCCCAACATGACCGCACCTATCTATTAATCTGAGATGTGCATATGCGGAAGTCTGGGTCATAATTTTCAACAGTTGAATGTTGATTGGAACTGCCAGCAATAACAGTCTGCATGATCTAGCTTAAAATATCCCTCCTGGCACTTATCCTTGTAAGCAAAACAAGTGCTACACCTGCCCTTACACTTCCTCCCTCACCACCATTCGGGGCCCCAGACAGTCCTTGCAGGTGAGGCGACACTTCACCTGTGAGTCGGCTGGTGTTGTATACTGCGTCCGGTGCTCCCGGTGCAGCCTTCTATATATTGGTGAGACCTGATGCAGACTGGGAGACCGTTTCACTGAACACCTACGCTCTGTCCGCCAGAGAAAGCAGGATCTCCCAGTGGCCACACATTTTAATTCCACGTCCCATTCCGATTCTGATACGTCAATCCATGGCCTCCTCTACTGTCAAGATGAAGCCACACTCAAGTTGGAGGAACAACACCTTATATTCCGTCTGGGTAGCCTCCAACCTGATGGCATGAACGTTGATTTCTCTAACTTCTGTTACTGCCCCTGCTCCCCTTCTTACCCCATCCCTTATTTATTCCCCCTCCTTTTTTTTCTCTCTCTGCCCCTCTCACAATCCTTGCCTGTTCTCCATCTCCCTCTGGTGCTCCCCTCCCCCTTTCTCCCTCAGCCTCCCGTCCAATGATCCTCTCCCTTCTCCAGCTTTTGCCAATCACCTTTCCAGCTCTTAGCCTCACCCCACCCCCTCCTGTCTTCTATCATTTCAGATCTCCCCCTCCCCCTCCCACTTTCAAATCTCTTACTATCTCTCCTTTCAGTTAGTCCTGATGAAGGGTCTCAGCCCGAAACGTCAACTGTACTTCTTCCTATAGATGCTGCCTGGCCTGCTGCATTCCACCAGCATTTTGTGTGTGTTGCTTGAATTTCCAGCATCTGCAGATTTCCTCGTGTTTGCGTTTTTAAAATATCTATGATTCTGTTGGCTAAGGTGGAAATTTTGCCAAAAACATTTAAGTTCTGTGTTTGTGTTTTGCTGTATTATCTTTAAAATCCCCTCGAGGTGTATGCACAAGTAGTTCAAATTTGTTCCAAAGAATTGCTTATCACGTGAGCTCTTCCAGAGTTGAGCACCTGGGGAACCAAGCTAAGCGAGCGGAGGTGTGAGGGAACTGGAGCATCTGTCAGAAAATCACACAATCATGAAGAGAACATTAATGCTCCACACAAACAATACCAAAGATCAGGGTCAAACCTTGATTCCTGAAGTTGTGAGACAGCAGAACTAACTGTTACACCATTATGCTGTATTTTGATTCTTTTGGCTGAAGGAGAAATATTAAAAGCTAAAAAACTATTATTATTCCTGTAACACACTTGCACTCTACCTAGTGCTTTGGATGCTTCTAATAGCTGTCATTCAGTTTTGTCTTAAAACAAGTCATGATTAGTAGTATTCACGCAGAAATACTATTCATGGCATTAGATTTTGAATAAGGTTGCTGCAGGGTTTAGGATATCAGAGTAGATTAGGCCATACAACATCTGCTGTGGCAGTTAATAAAATGATGGCTTTTTATCCAATCTTGGTCATCAACTCCATTTTCTGAGCTGATTGCTATAGCTCTTAATTTCCTTGTGCAGAAATATATCTGTGCTGGTGTTAATGACTTGATATTACCATCTCTGAGAGAATTCTAAAGGTTTGTTACTCTTGGAGAAAAGTTCTTCCTCTGTATCAATTGCGCTTTCCCTACTCTGAGTCTCTGTTCAAGACTCACCTACCAGAATGAAATACCTTCAGAAACATTACTGTATCAAACCCACTCAATAGTTTTGAATATTGTACTGAGCTTGCCTCTCAGCAGAATTTCAGGAGAATGAATCCTAATGGCCGTTCAAGGTCAAGGACACTCAGAAAGGGATAGTGCAGTCTCTTTCCCTAACTATTCTGGTATAGTTTTTAATATCCAAGTGAAAACAGTACTTATTTAAATTTGGTAAAACAAAAGATTTGCCTTCTCATGTGGTAAGTGTGGATTAGAAAAAAATCGTTGTGAGGTCCACCAGAATGAGTAAGCAAATATTTTCTATTATGAGCTAAGCACAGCATTTTGGTAGATTGCGGGCTGCAAATTTCTGGCAATGGTGAGATGCCTCTACTCAAATCAAGCACAACTTTGGTGTTATTTGGTTTCTTGACTTTTAGAAACAATTAAAAGCAAATAGGAATTAAAACTTTTTTAAAATAACATTGAAATTCATGTAATATTTTTGAATAGTAAGCGCTTAAATCAATTAAACCAACACAAATTACGTAATATTTCTCTTGCAATTGTTCTTCTCTGAAAAGAATGAAATTGCTGTTCCAGGTTTAAGCTGTTGCAGGCTCTTGACAATTCTCTGTGTAGTGGAATTAATTACCACAGGTTTATATTCTGCCACTGGAAATACTTTTTTTTTAAAAAAAAAAAGTAAATCAGTTAAGCACTTAGCAAGTTCAGGACTTACACATTTTGTGCAGCTATGCTGAACTTGTTGGCACTTAGATGGAAAGAGGCCGGCAGTGCATTGCAGATCTGCCAGCATTCCTGTGGCATGCCACCTACTGTTTTACCTTGGTAACTACAAAAATGCTAATTATTGCCCTTCTTTCATAATTGCATCAACTATTTTTCTTTGCATTATTTTAACTTCAACAGTCTTTATTGGTATTCATCGTGAGTGATGCTCCAGAATGACATGGCTAGTGCAGTTGGCTTTTCTAGTTTTCCTTGCTCTGTGTTTAGGGATCTAGCAAAAGTAATAACTGCTGCCAGTCTACTTATGTAATCCTAAAATGGCTATCTTTTTCAGTGCCTATAATAAGCAGTTTAACGGGTCTGAAATGTTGTTGACTAAATAATTACAATCAGATCTCATTTTCAAACACTTTAGTTGGAATGAACAGCTGTTTAATTTTAACTCTGATTTGTATGAACACTATATAAAATTGTAATAGTTTTCAGGGATGTGCCTGTTTTGAAAATGGCACATGCCATCTGGGTAGTCTAGGGATTTTAATTACTTACATTTGCATGCAAAACTAAATTGAGCTGTTGACCACTTTCAACTATCCTGATATCCCAGAGCCAGCGTTCATAATATGACAAATGATTTGAAAATGCATCAGTATATTTTTGAATTTCCTTCATGCTTTTGTGCCACAGGAATGATGACAATGATCCGAAGAAGTTGACCAAGATCTTTGCTTAGGGCCAGATATGTTGTGAAGAATGTATCTGGAATGCACTGAGCGATGAGCTCTGTCTGTTAGGAAGGTTGCTGGAGGCAGATGGTGGTGTTATTGTTTTTTGATAGTTTGAATATCTCATTGTATCCATATTTTCATTTCGTTGTCTTGTGGCAGTCCCTCTGTCGGCACCAGACTCACTAAAAATCATACCAGAGAAAGACCACATCCTGCTGCTGTGGAAGAACCTCAGATTAAAAGAACGGAGCTATAATGACAGCAGGGTAAGTGTAAAACATGATCAAAAGTTGCAGTTATTTATTTTGAACTGACTCCAATTTTATTTCAAGTCAGTTAGCATTAAACTGTCCAGTAGAATAAGCCAAAAATTAAGAAAGCTAATCTTAAAACTTTTTTGAATTGCATTTTATAAATCATGGATATTCTCACCCAAATTAATTTGGGTTTATACACACTGACAATTGAATGTTACAGGAATTGTAGCTATTTTGTAACAGTTACACTATTCTGCACTGTTACTATAATATTTCAACTTGCTAGTTTCTGCATAAAGGGGGTAATTCCTCCACTCCTCCCATAATATGAGATTGTAACTTGGTAAGAGTGAAGGAAGCAGTTGAATTTCCTTCTGCCATTTCAGATTTAATTAAGGTTCATACTTAAGTGGAAAATCTGTATTAGCTATTGGACCATTACATGAAATGAGTTTGGATAAGCTAAAAGGTTTGTTCTCATTCCTCTTTTGACAAAGGAGGTTAAGAGAAATGAAAAGAGATTAAGCAGAATAGAGTAACTTGAGAGAACAGACCTCTCAAAGACCAAAGGGGATATATTTTTGTGGAGCCACAGAAGATGGGCAAAGTCCTTATTGAGTATTTCCCCCTGATGAAGGGTTTCGGCCCGAAACGTCGTCACTACCTCCTCCCATAGATGCTGTCTGGCCTGCTGAATTCTGCCAGCATTTTGTGTTTTTAATGAGTATTTCTCTTCTGGTTTTAATATGAAGAAAGATGTGAAGATTTTGGTTTGAGGAAAAGTAAATGGTGAGGCCTCACATTACAGTTGAGGTGCTGAATATCTTAAAATGATTAATGGTAGGCAGATCACCAGAGCCTGTTCATGTATTTCCAAGAAATCTGGGAGGTTAGAGCAAAAATCGTGGGGTCCTGGCTGAGATATTTGTATCGTCATAGCCATGGGTAAGGTGCCTGTAGAATGGAGGTTGTGAATGTTCTCCCTTGATTTATGAAGGACCATTAAGAAAATCCTGAGAACCATAGACCAGTAAGTTTCTTATCTGTAGTACATAAGCTACTGGAGAGGATTCTGAGGGAAAGGATGTATGTCAATCTGGAAATATGGATGGCATCAGCATGGCTTTGCACATGGAATATTGTGTCATTGAATTGACTTTGACTTTATTACTTGCATCCTTCATACACCTGAGTAAAAATCTTTGTGTCTGTCTAAATGTGCAATTTATAGTAATTTATAATAATATGTACAACAGGGCAGACAATATAACAGAAATACAATTGTATCAGCATGAATTAATCAGTCTGATGGCCTGGTGGAAGAAGCTGTCCCGGAGCCTGTTGGTCCTGGCTTTTATACTGGTATCGTTTCCTAGATGGTAGTAGCCAGAAGTTTGTGGTTGGGGTGACTTGTGTCTCCAATGATCCTTCAAGCCCTTTTTACACACCTGTCTTTGTAAATGTCCTGAATAGTGGGAAGTTCATGTCTACAAATGCACTGGGCTGCCCGCACCACTCTCTGCAGAGTCCTGCGATTGAGGGAAGTACAGTTCCCATACCAGGCAGTGATGCAGCCAGTCAGGATGCTCTCAATTGTGCCCCTGTACAAAAATTCTCAGGATTTGGGGGCCCATACCAAACTACTTCAACTGTCTGATGTTAAAGAGGTGCTATTGTGCTTTTTCTACCACACAGCCAGTATGTACAGACCACATGAGATCTTCGGTGATGTGTATGCCAAGGAACTTAAAGCTGTTCACCCTCTTAACCCCAGATCCATTGATATCAATAGGGATTAGCCTGTCTCCATTCCTCCTGTAGTCCATAAACAGCTCCTTTGTTTTTGTGACATTGATGGAGAGGTTGTTTTTCTTGACACCACTGTGTCAGGGTGATGACTTCTTCTCTGTAGCCTGCCTCATTATTAGTTGAGATTGGGCCAATCAATGTAGTATCATCAGCAAATTTAATTAGCAGGTTGGAGCTGTGGGTGGCGACATAGTCATGGGTATCTGGGGAGTAAAGGAGGAGGATTAGGACACAGCCCTGCAGGCACCTGTGTTGAGGGTCAGAGGGGCAGACGTGAGGGAGCCCACTCTTGCCACCTGCCGGCGATCTGACAGGAAGTCCATGATCCAGCTACACAAGGCAGGGTGAAGGGTGAGGTCTCTGAGCTTCTTGTCGAGCCTGGAGGGAATTGTGGTGTTAAATGCTGAATTGTAGTCCAAGAACAGTATTCTCACATAAGCATCCTTCTGCAGGTGTTTAAGGACAGGTTGTAGAGCTGTGGCTATTACATTATCTGTCAATCAGTTGTGTTGGTAGGCGAATTGTAGGGGGTCCAGTGTGGGTAGGAGCAAGCTGCAGATATAGTCCTTGACCAGCCTCTCAAAGCATTTGCTTAAGAGCTTGATTGAGTTTTTTTTTTTGTTTTGATGAGATGTCCAAGAAAGTTGAGGGCAAGGCAATAAATGTGGTTTGTACAGGGTTCATTAGGATCTTTTAATGAAATCCAGGGAGAGCTGGCTAATTGAATACACAATTGACTTGTTGGTAGAAAGCAGGGTGATGGTAGAAGGCTGTTTCTCAAACTTTTTGACCAGAGCCTTCTGGTGTGCCTTGGGTCAGTACTGTACCCATTGTTGTTTGTCATCTCTATCAATGATTTGGATAAGATTTACATTTGCAGCTGACACTAAAATAGGCGGACATTGAAGAAGATTATCAAAAATTATAGTGAGCTCTTAATTGGTTATGTAAGTGGGCCAAGGAATGGAAAATTAAGTTTAATTTAGTTAAATGCAAGGTGTTGTAATTTAGGGTAAAGCCTAATCCAGATAGGATTTTCACAGTGAATGTTAGGGTGATGGGACTGTTGTAGTATGAGCACATGGTTCACTAACAGTGGAAATGGAGGTAGATAGGGTGGTGAAAAAGGCTTTTAGTACACCGGCCCCCTTAAACCAGAGCATTGAGTCTAACATTTGGAGCAAGTTGGTTGGGGTCATACAGGGCACTCATGAGGGTGCATTTGGAGTATTGCTTTCAGTTTTAATTGCTCAGCTACAGGAAAGATATTATTAAACGGTGAAGAGTGCAGAAACAACTTGCAAGGATGTTGCCAGGACTTAAAGGATTGAGTTATAGGGAGAAATTGGACAGATTAGGACTTTTAGAAATGGTTATTACCCTTCAATTATCAAGCTCCTGAGCCAGCATGGATAATTTCATTCACCTTAATACTCTACTACTTCCATACCTCATAGACTCACTTTCAGACTCTACAACTCAGTACTATATTTTTTTTAAATTGTTTGCACAATTTGTCTACTTATACACATTGGTTGCTTGTCAGTCTGTTATTTATAATTTTACATAGATTCTATTGCATTTCTTTATTTTCCTGTAATAGCCTCCAAAAAAAAAACCCGATGGTATATGGTGACAATGCATCTTTTGATAATAAATTTACTTTGAACTTTTAATCTTTGAACTTTATTCCTTAGAGCACAGGAGATGAGAGATTATCTGATCGAGGTGTGTAAAATCATGGGGGACATAATTTGGTTGAATACACTGTGTTTTTCCCAGGATTGGGGACAGGCTTAGGATCAGAGGGGAAGAATTTAATAGGAATTTAAGGGGCAACTTTTTTTTTTTACCCGAAAGGTGGTATCTGTGTCAACAAGTTAATAGGAACTTGAGGAGCAGCTTTTTTTTAAACCCAAAAGGTCGCAAAAGATGTGTGGAATGAGGAAGTGGTTGTGGCAAGTATAACAGCTTTTAAAAGACAGTTGGACAGCTGTATGGATTAGAAAAGTGTAGAAGGCCGTAGGCCAAATGCTAGCAAATGAGATTAGCTTGAATGGGGCATTTTGGTCTGCATGGACTAGTTGGGTTGTAGAGCCTGTTTCTGTGCTGCATGACTACAGTATTGTGACATTTTGTTAGAATAAAAAATGTATTTTCATTTTTTTCTGTACTCAAAATTTTTGTGTAACTAAAAGGATGGCTATTCTAATTACAGTAATCAATTGCTTTAAGGTGTTTTGAAGAACAGCACTTTGATAGGTTGGATTCCTGATGTTGACAGTGTAGTTGAGGCAGGAGGTGATATGATGATGGCTGGGATTTTCCCATAGAGATGGGAGTAGTTGCTGTGGGTTAGTTGTTATGTGTACATCAGAACCTCATAAAGCACAGTTGGCAAGTTGTTTGAGTATCTTTATTACCAATTGAATCTCCAGACATCATTGGATATGGAAGGTGTGGGATGTGATCTCGGTTCAAGAAGAAACAAATTACTTCTGACCAATGAAATTTTTTGAGGAGATAAGAGTGTGGTAGAACAAGGGAACCTGGGAGTACAGTTCCATAATTCGTTGAAAGTGGTGTCACAGGTAGATGGGTCATAAAGAAAGCTTTTGGCACATTGGCCTTCTTAAATCAAAGTATTGAGTACAGGAGATGGGATGTTCAAGTTGTACAAGATGTTGGTGAGCCCTAATTTGGAGTATTGTGTGCTGTTTTGGTCACCTACCTACAGGAAAAATGTAAACAAGGCTGAAAGAGTACAGAGAAAATTTACAAGGAGGACCTGAGTTGTAAGGAAAGATTGAATAAGGTTAGGATTGTATTCTTTAGAACATAGAGAGGAGATTTGAGAGGGGTATAAAAAAAATAATGAGGGGTATAGATAAGGTAAATGCAAGCAGGCTTTTTCCACTGAGGTTGTGTGGGACTACAACGAGAGGGTGTAGGTTAAGGGTGAAAGGTGAGATATTTAAGGGAAAACTTCTTCACTCAGAGGGTTGTGAGTGTGGAATGAACTGTCAGCACAAGTCGTCCATACGAGCTCGATTTCATTGTTTAAGAGGAGTTTGGATAGGTACACGGATGGTAGTGGTATAGAAGGCTATGGTCAAGGTGCAGGTTGATGGGAGTAGGCAGTTTAAATGGTTTTTACATGGACCAGATGGACTGAATAGCTTGTTTCTGTGCTGTATTACCCTGACTCTTGAGAGTTTATGGTCAAAAGAAATACTGTGGATGTTATACTTCCAGTAAATATTTTTCGAAGTGGCAAAGTGTGAGTTAATTTGAACTATAATGGATGGAAACTGTTTAAAAGTAGAAAAAGCTTTGTTTAATGAGTATGTTCTTGGGCAGGCGAAGGATCCTACCAAATATCATTTAAGAAGTAGCTAAAGATTTGAAATAAAGTGGTATGAGGAAGACCAAGGTACAGAGTTGTTAAAAAGCAAAAGTCTGCGGATGCTGGAAATCTGAAATATAACAAAGAATGTTACTTGGGAGGTCAGGTAATATAAGCACTGGTTGACGTGCTGAGTCTCCACAACATTTACAGTTTTTATTAAATAATTTTGTGTGTTCATACAAAGTTCACTGTTTTGAACAAGTTCATCTTCAGGAGACTGGAAACTTTGAACCTGTTAGAGCTCTTCAGGTGCTTTTTATGCTAGCTAAACAGTTGCCATCACATGGTTTAGTTAGCTGATAACTTGAATGCTTCAGTGAATTACATACAAATCGAATGAGTCAGGCTCTTGTATCCCTGTTGGAAAAATAAGCATTCCCTGGATGCCATTTGTTCCTTTATGATGATTGAGTGGAATTTAGTATACTTAATTATTCTTTTATGAACAATAATATTCTGAAAATGTAAATGAAAGCTGTTTTGAGGAAGTGGTTCTTGTTTACAGCTCCTGTGAGTTAAGTTGGATACCTTTTTTATTTTAGAGGATTTAATAAGTTTCTAAGTTAGCAATACTTCAGAAGACTAGCTTCTCCCTGTTTTCGTTGATGCTTAAGTAGAGAATGAATGTGGAGAGTGTAATGGCTAATTAAGTGATCTGCCACTCCTTCCTGGTGATCATTAAATCAATTTGATCTGGCATGAGAACACCGGTGATATTCATGAATCATCTGTTTTTCAGTTTGAGAGAAATTTAGGTGAAGAGCTTTTTCAACGCAAGATGGGTGGGGGAGGGAAGGGAGAAGGCAGGAAGAGGAATAAAAGAAAAGGACATGCTTCTCGACATAGTATAACTGTATGAACCTACTAGGCATACATTGAGAGTGGTGGGGATGGGGGGTTGGCAGTGGTTGAATCTGTCTACTTTGCAGTTTTTTGACTGTCATTCCAGAATTCATTGGACTACATTACCCAAATATATTATCTTTATATTATTACCAAAAATATTATCTTTACATGTTGACTTGGTTTTATTGGCTGTAACCATGCAAATTGTTGACATAATTGATTGAAATTGATCAGTGTGACTAGTTAATTGACCATTCTCTTATTTTTCATTAAAAATGCACTCTGGAATGTTCTCATGTTTTATTGTTTTACAATATCGAATCAGTGCATTTATTTTGGCTTTTTTGACACTGATCAACAGAAAATCCTCTTGTGTTAAAGTGAAAATAAATTTCTACAAATTGGTCTAAATTTATTACAATTAGTAAACACAAAGTTATTGATTGCATAATTACTCACCCCCTTCAAGTCAGTATTCAATAGATTGAACCTTTGGCAGTAATTGCAGCCTTGAGTCTGCATGGATGGGTATCTATCAGCTTTGTACATCTGGACACTGCAATTTTTCTCCACATCTTCTTCACAAAACTGCTCAAGCTCTGTCAGATTGCATGGAGATTGTGAGTGAACAGCCCTTTTCAAGTCCAGCCACAAATTCTCAATTGGATTGAGGTCTGGACTCTGACTTGACCACTCCAGAACATCAACTTTGTTTTTAAGGCATTCTTGTGTAGCTTTGGCTTTATGCTTGGGGGTAATTGTCTTGCTGGAAAACAAGTCTTCTCCCACATTGCAGTTCTCTTGCAAGATTTCACTGTATTTTGCTGCATCCATTTCACCCTTTACCTTCACAGGCCTTCCAGGGCCTGCTTCAATGAAGCATCCCCATAGCATGATGCAGCCACCACCGTGCTTCATGGTAAGGATGGTGTGATTTTGATGTGCGGTGTTTGTGTTTTTAGTCCGATGGTCAAAAAGCTGAATTTTGGTTTCATCAGACCATAGAACCTTCCAGCTGACTTTAGAGTCTCCCACATGGCTTCCGGCAAACTCTAGCTGAGATTTCATGTGAGTTTTTATTTTCATTTCATTTTTCAATCTTTTTATTGATTTTCAAATACAGAATATACAAATCAGAGGAGGAGTTTAGCAAACAGATAATATAAAAGACATATAAACAGCAATAATAAAAACAAAGTATATAATGTCAAAATCAAATAGGTAAAATATTACGCTGTTATATATACAATGGTCAAAAAAAACTACGACTCCTCATAGCAATCATAAAAAAAGATTGGAAATTTTATTTGATAAAGGAAAAAAAACCACTAACTAAACTGAAACAAAAAAGAGAGAAAAAAACATCCTTCCAATCGTCTCCGAACCTTCACGGATAAGGATTTTCCCGAAAGAGAATGAATATAGATAGATAGATAAATAAATAAATTGAACCATGTGAAAATATTGAATAAAGGGTCGCCAGACGTTCAAAATTAAAGGATGTATCAAATGTCCGGCTTCTAATTTTTTTTTCAACAGTGGCTTTCTCTTTTTCACCCTCCTAGAAAGCTGGGACTGCTGAAGCACCTAGGCAACAGTTATGTGTGCAGTGTCTCCCATCTCAGCCACTGAAGCTTGTAACTCCTCCAGAGTTGTCATAGGTCTCTTGGTGGTCTCCCTCACTAGTCCCCTTCTTGCATGGTCACTCAGTTTTTGAGGACGGCCTGCTCTAGGCAGATTTACAGCTGTGCCATATTCTTTCCATTTCTTGATGATTGGCCTAACTGTACTCCAACAGATATTCAGTGACATGGAAATTTTCTTTTATCCTTTTCTTGACTTGTGCTTTTCAATAACCTTTTTGCGGAATTGCTTGGAGTGTTCTTTTGTCTTCATAGTGTAGCTTTTGCCAGGATACTGACTCACCAGCAGTTGGACCTTCCAGATACAGGTGTATTTTACTACAATCCATTGAAACACCTTGATTGCACACAGGTTTATATAGAGCTAGGACACCTTAACTAATTATGTGATTTCTAAAACCAATTGGCTGCACCAGTGATGATTTGGTGTGACATATTGAAGGGGGTGAATACTTGTGCAATCAATTATTTTGTGTTTTATGTTTGTAATTCATTTAGATCACTTTGTAGAGATCGGTTTTCACTTTGACACGAAAGAGTCTTTTTCTGTTGATCAGTGTAATATATATATATATATATATATATATATATATATATATATATATATATATATATATATATATATATATATATATATATATGTAACACTTGCCCAACAGGCTGGTATATGTCTAGGGGAAAAAGAGATCCAGCCACACACCAACCCCGCCTCCCGTACACGCAGGTGCTGTGAGAATCGAGTTTATGCCTCGCGCCCCCGCCGGCAGTATCAAACTCACAACAAATACCGTTATGAAATACACTTTAAAGAGTTTACTAAAATTAAAAGAGTATTAGGCAGTACAATATATATATATATATATATATACAAGAAAAAAACAAAAGGCGCCAACTTATCAAAGTTCAGTCAGTTTAGTGCACATCGGTGGAGCTCATCCAGCGAACCATTCGACTCCTCGGTGGTCGTCCTCCCGAAACTCCCACTTCGGACTCCCCGGTGGTCTCCCGAGCGCACGTCCTCCTTCCTCGGCGTCTCCCTCCGGACTCCCCAAGCCCGCGCAACCCCTCCCCCAAGTTCCCAGCCTCACAAAACACAATAACATTCCCCATTGATTAACAAATGAATACAATTACCATATCAGCCATTCTAAAGCGAAACAACGGCAAGAGAAACTTTTAACAGACAAAGAAGCATTCCTACTCGTAACAAACCAAAGAAGCCCTTTTTAGTAACATACACAGGACATTGTGTGTGTGTATATATAATGTGATTCAATGTTGTAAAACAATAAAACATGAGAACTTCCGGGGGGGGGGGGGGTGAGGTAAATACTACTTATCAACACTGTATATGGACAAACTAGATCGTATAAGTGGAGAGAAATGTCAGTATGCACATGGAAAAAAGTGTGAGCGTATGTGAGATGCATTTCTTATCTTGAATTGGTGTTAGTGATGATTATATTGACATGCAAATATGCATTGAATATAAGTATTTGCTGTATCACATGCATCATGGAATCATAAAACGCTACAGCACAGAAGCAGACCCATCTAGTCTGTACCGAACTATTAATCTGCCTGGTCCCATCAACCTGAACCCAGACCATAGCCCTCTGTACCCCTCCCATTCACATAGCTATCCAAATTTCTTTTAAATATTGATATTGAACCCGCATCCACCACTTCTCCTGGCAGCTCTCAGTACTTCAGTTCCACACTCTCACCACCCTAAGTGAAGATGTTCCCCCTCATGTACTCCTTAAACATTTCACCTTTCACCCTTAACACATAACTTCCAGTTCAAGTGTCACCCAACCTCAGTGGGAAAAACATGCTTGCATTTACCCCATCTATACCCCTCATAATTTTGTTTACCTCTATTAAATCTGCCCTCATTCAACTATGCTGCAGGGAATAAAATACTATCCTCTACAGCCTTTCCCTATAATTCGGGTCATTAGTCCTGGCGACGTCCTTGTAAATTTTCTCTGTACTCTTACAATCTTATTGACATCTTTCCTGAAGGTAGGTGACCAAAACTTCATACAATTTTCCAAACTGGGCTTCACCAACATCTTGTATAATTTTAACATAACATCTCTACTCTTGTACTCAGTACTTTGATTTATGAAGGCCAATGTGCTAAAAGTTCTCTTTATGACCCTATCTACCTGTGACACCATTTTCAAGGAACTATGTACCTGTATTTCCAGATCCCTCTGATCTAACACACTCCTCAGTGCCCTTTTGCTCACCATGTAAGTACTACACCCTGTTTTTTTTTCCTCCCGAAATACAATATGTCACACTTGTCTGCATTAAATCCCATCTGGTATCTTTCAGCCCATTTTCCAGCTGGTACAGATCCTGCTGCAAGCTTTGATAGTCTTTTTCAGTGTCCACTACACCCCAATCTTGGTGTCATCTGCAAATTTGCTGATCCAGTTAACCATATTATCATCTAGATTGTTGATTATAGATGCAAAAATCAACAGACCCCAGTGTGAATTCCTGCAGCACTCCACTGCTCACTGGCTTCCAGTCAGAGAGGCAACCATCTGCTTGCCTCTCTGGCTTCTTCCCCCCCCTCCCAAAGCCAATGTCTAATCCAATTTATTACCTCATCTTGAATGCTGAGAGACTGAACCACCTGAACAGCCTCCCACATGGGATCTTGTCACAGGCTTTACTAAAATCCATGTAGACAACACCCACTGCGTTAACTACTTCAACTTCTCTGGTAAATTGCTCAAGAGACTTTATAAGATTGGTTAGATACAACCTACCAAGTATAAAGCCATATTGACTGTCCCTAATCAGTCCCTATCTATCCAAATACTTGTATACATGGCCCCTAAGAATACCTTCCAGTAACTTGCTCACTGGCCTATTATTTCCCGGCTTTTTCTTAGAGGCTTGCTTGAACAATCCAACATTAGCTATCCTTCAATCCTCCAGTGATGATTTTTTTAAATTATTATTCTCTCCCCCCCCACCCCCCACCTTGGGCAAAGACATTCTAAATATCTCTGCTAGGGCCCCTGCAATTTCTGCATTAGCCTCCCACAGGGAGTTCCTTCTCAAGCCCTGGGGAGTTATCCACCCTAATTTGTCTCAAGATAGTTGATATTTTGTCTACCCTTGAATGGAGTACATTTTTCATTCTGTTTCTCACCTGTTCAGGAATTAAAATCTTAATTTCTGGTTTAAGTTAAAAATTTCGAAGTACCTCCTGCAGTAATTCTTCTGCCTGTGTTCAATTTGCTTTAAAGCTTCAGAGGGCTTCACTTCTGATTGCATGTTTTGTATGTTGACTTTCACACAATGATATGTTGTCCTGTGAATGGCAGAATCCACTGATGGATAACACCAAATGAAATGGAGGGGAAAAACTGCAAAAACCTAATACATTGTCCTTTGTTTGATCCAGGGTTATGAGATCCACATGTATGATCATACGACCAATACAACAGTGTGTCTTGGGAATACAACGGACAACATCTTCAAGATTTCTAATCTGAAGGCTGGCCACAACTACACTTTTACGGTACAAGCCAGATGCTTGTACAATGGAAAGATTTGTGGTGAACCTGCTTCCCTGCTCTATGATGAACTTGGCAATGGTGAGTTCAAGAAAGTTTGCTAATCAGTACACAGACATGAATAATTTGTAGTAGGCCTGAAGGATGAGGGTTAACTAGGCAGTTAACAGAAGACTTGGCAATGACAAGACTATTGTAATTGCTGCCTGTATTGTTATTTTGCTTTATCATCACATGAAACAATGCTTAATTACGCTATTGTTCCTGTATCATTAGAGTAATGTCGTTCATAAGTTACGCCAGCTCATAAGATATAAGATGTGAACACCAAAGATTTGTTTTCTCAGAAATCTTTTAGTTGCTTTGGACAGATTCTATTTGTTTTCATTCTGCTTTAAAGACACAGACCAGTTCAATTTATTTATTTCTTTGGCGGTTTGATCGGGGCAGGACTGCGCAAGCGTGTGGATGTCAGCCAGTGAGAACAGCGAGAAGAGTTTAAAAGAAGACACCTTTATAGAGCAGGCATCAGAGAGGCAGGCGACGGAGTAGAGGGAGACAGAGTAGGAAGGCTTTGGCTCAATGGGGCATGGGCAATAGTGGGTCAAGGTGAGGTAGGTTAACTGTGTAGATTACAGACAGAAAGAGGCTAGTGTTCTGTGCTCAGTGTCAGATGTGGGAAGTCCAGGAGACTCCCAGCTTCCTGGATGCCCACATCTGTGTCAAGTGCGTCGAGCTGCAGCTCCTTGGGGACCGTGTTGGGGAACTGGAGATGCAGCTTGATGACCTTGGTCTGGTCAGGGAGCGTGAGGAGGTGATAGAGAGGAGCTATAGGCAGGTAGTCACACCGAGACCTGGGGAGACAGATAAGTGGGTAACAGTCAGAAGAGGGAAGGGCAGGAGTCCGAGGCTAAGAGGGTGGCGGCAGTGATGAGGGACTCTATAGTTAGGGGATCAGACAGGCAATTCTGTGGACGCAGGAAAGAAGCTCGGATGGTAGTTTGCCTCCCAGGTGCCAGGGTCTGGGATGTTTTTGATCATGTCCACAATATCCTGAATTGGGAAGCAAAACAGCTAGAGGTCGTGGTACATATTGGTACCCAACGGCATAGGTAGGAAAAGGGAGGCGGTCCTAAAGCAGACTACAAGGAGTTAGAAAGGAAGTTGAGAAGTAGGACCACAAGAGTGGTCATCTCAGGATTACTGCCTGTGCCACGTGACAGTGAGTATAGGAATAGAGTGAGGTGGAGGATAAATGTATGGCTGAGGGATTGGAGCAGGGGGCAGGGATTCAGATTTCTGGATCATTGGGACCTCTTGGAGCAGAAGTGACCTGTACAAAAAGGACGGGTTGCACTTGAATCCCAGGGGGACAAATATCCTGGTGGGAAGGTTTGCTCAGACTATTGGGGAGAGTTTAAACTAGGATTGCTGAGGGGTGGAACTGAACTGAAGAGATGGAGGAAGAGGCATTTGGCTCACAAATAGAGAAAGCCTGGAGACAGTGCGAGAGGGAGGATAGGCAAGTGATAGAGAAGGGACACACTCAGACTGATGGTTTGAGATGTAAGGAGTATTATGAACAAAGTGGATGAACTTAGAGCGTGGATCAGTACTTGGAGCTGTATGTCCTGGCCGTTACAGAGACTTGGATGGTTCAGGGGCAGGAATGGCTACTTAGAGTGCCAAGCTTTAGATGTTTCAGAAATAACAGGGAGGGAGGCGAAAGAGGTGGGGGTGTGGCACTGCTGATCAGAGTGTCACGGCTGCAGAAAAGGAGGAAGATATGGAGGGATTGTCTACAGAGTCTCTGTGGGTGGAAATTAGGAACAGGAAGGGGTCAATAACTCTACTGGGTGTTTTTTATAGACCAGTAACAGTGACATCGAGGAACAGATAGGGAGACAGATTTTGGAAAGGTGTAATAATAACAGGTTTGTCATGGTAGGAGATTTTAATTTCCTAAATATCAATTGTCATGTCCCTAGACCAAGGGGTTTAGGTGTGTTCAAGAAGGTTTCTTGACACAATATGTAGATAAGCCTACAAGAGGAGAGGCTGTACTTGATCTGGTATTGGGAAATGAACCTGGTCAGGTGTCAGGTCTCTCAGTGGGAGAGCATTTTGGAGATGGTAATCACAATTCTATCTCCTTTACCATAGCATTGGAGAGGGACAGGAACAGACAAGTTAGGAAAGCATTTAACTGAAGTAAGGGCAAATATGAAGCTATCAGGCAGGAACTTGGAGACATAAATTGGAAACAGATGTTCTCAGGGAAATGTATGAAAGAAATGTGGCAAATGTTCAGGGGATATTTGTGTGGAGTTCTGCACAGGTAGGTTCAAATGAGACAGGGAAAGGATGGTAGGGTACAGGAACCGTGGTGTACAAAGGCTGTTGTAGATCTGGTCAAGAAGAAAAGAGCTTACGAAAGGTTCAAAAAGCTAGCTAATGACAGAGATCTAGAAGATTATAAGGCTAGCAGGAAGGAGCTTAAGAAAGAAATAAGAGCCAGAAGGGGCCATGAAAAGGCCTTGGTGGACAGGATTAAGGAAAACCCCAAGGCCTTCTACAAGTATGTGAAAAGCAAAAGGATAAGACGTGAGAGAATTGGACCAATCAAGTATGATAGTGGAAAGGTGTGTTTGGAACCAGAGGAGATAGCGGAGGTGCTTAATGAATACTTTGCTTCAGTATTCACTACGGAAAAGGATCTTGGCGATTGTAGAGATGACTTGCAGTGGACTGAAAAGCTTGAGCATGTAGATATTAAGAAAGAGGATGTGCTGGAGCTTTTGGAAAGCATCAAATCGGATAAGTCACCGGGACCGGACGGGATGTACCCCAGGCTATTGTGGGAAGTGAGGGAGGAGATTGCTGAGCTTCTGGCAATGATCTTTGCATCATCAATGGGGATGGGAGAGGTTTTGGAGGATTAGAGGGTTGCGGATGTTGTTCCCTTATTCAAGACAGGGAGTAGAGATAGCCCAGGAAATTATAGACCAGTGAGTCTTACTTCATTGGTTGGTAAGTTGATGGAGAAGGTCCTGAGAGGCAGGATTTGTGAACCATTTGGAGAGCATAATATGAAAGGCAGGTCGTGCCTTACGAGCCTGATTGAATTTTTTGAGGATGTGGCTAAACACATTGATGGTAGAGCAGTAGATGTAGTGTATATGGATTTCAGCAAGGTACTTAACAAGATACCCCATGCAAGTCTTATTGAGAGAGTAAACACAAAGTACACTGCAGATGCTGTGGTCAAATCAACACGTACAAACATGCTGGAGGAACTCAGCAGGTAGGGCAGCATCCATGGAAACGAGCAGTCAAAGTTTCGGGCCAAGACCCTTCATCAGGACTGAAGAAGGAGGGGGCAGGGGCCCTATAAAGAAGGTGGGAGGAGGGTGGGAAGGAGAAGGCTGGTAGGTGCCTGGTGAAAAACCAATCAGAGGAAAGATCAAGGGGTGGGGGAGGGGATAGGCAGGAAAGGTGAAGAAGGAATGTAAGGGGAAAGCTCTGTGGGTAGTAAAAGAAGACAGAATCATGAGAGAGGTGATAGGCAGCTGGAAGAGGAGGCAGAGTGAAAGTGGGATGGAGGAAGGGAGAGGGAGGGAATTACCAGGAGTTGGAGAATTCGATGTTCATACCAAGGGGCTGGAGACTACCCAGACGGTATATGAGGTGTTGCTCCTCCAACCTGAGTTTGGCCTCATCATGGCAGTAGAGGAGGCTATGTATGGAAATATCTGAACGGATATGTGCCCCTTGTCCTCACCTACCACCTCACCAGCCTCCGGATCCAGCATACTATCCTCCGCAACTTCTGCCACTTTCAACAGGACCCCACCACTAAGCACATCTTTCCCTGTCTACCCTTCTCTGCTTTTCACAGGGATCATTCCCTCCACGACTGCCTGGTCCACACGTCCCTCCCCACAGATCTCCCACCTGGTACTTCTCCCTGCAAGCATAAGTGCTACACCTGTCCCTACACCTCCTCTCTTACCACCATTCAGGGCCCCAAACAGTCCTTCCAGGTGAAGCAACACTTCACTTCTGAGTCTGTAGGGGTCATCTATTGCATCCGGTGCTCCCGGTGCGGCCTCCTCTACGTCGGCATGACCCGACGCAGATTGGGGGACTGCTTCGTCGAGCACCTCCGCTCCGTCCGCCACAACAGACAGGATCTCCCGGTTGCCACCCACTTCAACTCTGCTTCACGTTCCCATTCGGATATGTCCATACATGGCCTCCTCCTACTGCCATGATGAGGCCAAACTCAGGTTGGAGGAGCAACACCTCATATACCGTCTGGGTAGTCTCCAGCCCCTTGGTATGAACATCGAATTCTCCAACTCCTGGTAATTCCCTCCCTCTCCCTTCCCCCATCCCACTTTCACTCTGCCTCCTCTTCCAGCTGCCTATCACCTCTCTCATGATTCTGTCTTCTACTATCCATAGTGCTTTCCCCTTACATTCCTTCTTCACCTTTCCTGCCTATCCCCTCCCTGCTTCCCCTCCCCCACCCCTTGATCTTTCCTCTGATTGGTTTTTCACCTGGCACCTACCAGCCTTCTTCCCACCCTCCTCCCACCTTCTTTATAGGGCCCCTGTCCTCTCCTTCAGTCCTGACAAAGGGTCTCGGCCCGAAATGTTGACTACTCGTTTCCACGAATGTTGCCCTACCTGCTGAGTTCCTCCAGTGTGTTTGTATGTGTTATTGAGAGAGTAAGGAGGCATAGGATTCAAAGGGACATTGCTTTGTGGATCCAGAACTGGCTTGCCCGCAGAAGGCAAAGAGTGTTGTCGATGGGTCATATTCTGCATGGAGGTCGGTCACCAGTGGAGTGCCTCAGGGATCTGTTCTGGGACCCCTACTCTTCGTGATTTTTATATATGACCTGGATGAAGAGGTGGAGGGATAGGTTAGTAAATTTGCTGATGATACAAAGGTTGGAGGTGTTGTGGATAGTGTGGAGGGATGTTAGAGGTTACAGCGGAACATAGATAGGATGCAAAACAGGGCTGAGAAGTGGCAGATGGAGTTCAAGCCAGATAAATGTGAAGTGGTTCATTTTGGTAGGTCAACTATGATGGCAGAATATAGTATTAATGGTAAGACTCTTGGTAGTGTGGAGGATCAAAGGGATCTTGGGGTCCGAGTCCATAGGACACTCAAAGCAGCTGCGCAGGTTGACTCTGGTTAAGAAAGCATACGGTGCATTGGCCTTCATCAATCGTGGGATTGAGTTTAGGAGCCGAGAGGTAATGTTGCAGCTATATAAGACCCTGGTCAGACCCCACTTGGAGTATTGTGCTCAGTTCTGGTCGCCTCACTTTTGGAAGGATGTGGAAACTATAGAAAGGGTGCAGAGGAGATTTACAAGGATGTTGTCTGGATTGGGGAGCATGCCTTATGAGAATAGGTTGAGTGAACTTAGCCTTTTTTCCTTGGAGCCACGGAGGATGAGAAGTGACCTGATAAAGAGGTGTACAGGATGATGAGAGGCATTGATCGTGTGAATAGTCAGAGGCTTTTTCCCAGGGCTGTAATGGCTAGTGTGAGAGGGCACAGTTTTAAGGTGCTTGGAAGTAGGTACAGAGGAGATATCAGGGGTAAGTTTTTTTTTATGCAGAGAGTGGTGAATGCCTGGAATGGACTGCTGGTGACAGTGGTGGAAGCAGATACAATAGGGTCTTTTAAGAAACTTCTGGGCAGGTATATGGAGCTCAGAAAAATAGAGGGCTATGGGTAACCCTAGGTAATTTCTCAGGAAGGACATGTTCAGCACAGCTTTGTGGGCTGAAGGGCCTGTATTGTGCTGTAGGTTTTCTATGTTTCTAATTTGTATTCAACTGAAGATACTAATTCCTACTTTTCAAGTATAGTCATTAGTCCCTAGTTATGGCTTCAAAACTGTGCAGGGGGTAGGGAACAGTATTAAAAATTAGTTTAGTTTGGTCAAAGAATTTGTCTTAAGAGAGAATTGAAATAAAGTACATCTTGTTCCATTTCCCTGCATATAAGGACATGAGTAGTAGTGAGGCTGGATCATGGCAGGTTTGGCTCACTACCATGTATGCCTGCACTAACCAAGGCTTGATGTGGAGGGCTCAGTGAACAGTGAGGACTGGATGAAACTAGGCTTTGGTTGGCAGCGCAGAGGCCTTGCCTTCAGAACTCCTTTGACTGACTCTAATGGAATGAAATTTGAGGTTAAGATTTTGGCTTCTGTCTCTGACATTCGCCTGGAATCTTCATTGAAATCATTGCAATGTCAGATGCGATGTCCTTTCTTTATAGTGTAGGAATTGAGAAGAAGGAAAATTCCATCAAAACTGGACAATTGCCACCGATTAGCTGCAGATTCCATCTTGAGCTTGTGCACACTGTCAAACACACGAGCCAGGGTTTACTGAAGTATGTCTTTAATGCTAGGATCTGGTATTACTAACAAGGGCAGCATTTATTATGCATTCCTAATTACCTTTGCCAAAATAGTAACCTGCCACAATGAACTGGTGTAGTTCTACTGGTGAATGTGTACCCACAGTGCTGTTGGGTATGGAGGTACAGTGATATTGCCAAGTCAGGGTGGTATGCAAATTACAGATGGTTTTTCCATACCCTTGAAACCTCTGTCCTTGTTGGTAATGGTTGTGGGTTTGAGGGTAACCTAGGCAAGTAACTGCAACATAATTTGTAGATGGTATACATAGCAGCTGCTCTTCAATGACGGAGTAATTAAATGTTCAGGTTAGTATTGGGTACCAGTCAAGGCAGTTACTCTGTCCTAGATGGTGTCAAGCATTTTGATTTTGTTTTATTGTAGCCTTTCTCATATAGGCACTCTGAATGCTGCCTGCCACGTTCTAGACTTACAGTTGGTGGAAAGGCCTTGGTGTTAATCATGCATGACAATATACCCAGCCTTTGTCTTGCTTTGCTAGCTGTGGTACAGTATTTATGTTGCTGGTTCAGAAGAGCTTTTAGTCAGTGGTAATCCTGAAGTTATTAATGATGAGGGATTTTGTGACTAATGCTATTGAATATCAAGTATGGCTCTCTTTTTGAAGACTATCATTGCCTCACCACCTTGTTGAGGACCATAATGCAAGCATTTCTTTCCATTTTTCAGCTTGCACCGAACTTTGCTGTGTATTGGTATAGATTGCTTTAGGAGTCTCAAATTGAATTGAACTTTGAGAAATCATTACCTAACATTCCCATTTTTAACCTTAAAATGCAAGGACAAATGGCTGAACACTCAAAAGCTCTGACTCTAGCCATTGATATTTGCCCTAATAAAATGAGGATGGATAAGAACAAGTAATTGATTTATATGCTCCTGCTTTGAATGATTCTCCAGGAGCTACAGTTAACAGTGCAACAAATCTGCTATGCTTCCCCTCACTCAGGGGTTATATAGAAGTTTAACAACCAGGATGAGCTAAGTAATTTCTATGCCAAGTTAAAAGGAAATGTTTTTAACAAAATCCCCTGTAGTACTCTGTGTATGAGGGATCAGTGTGAGCACAAAAGGGAAATGGTATACAGTAGAACAATTTTCTGCTGTAAAATGGTGACCATTCCTCTTTTTAAAAGACCTTTCCAGTGTAACATGGCTACAGAAAAAAGAGAACGGGATATAAATAATATGCAACAGGAAATTAATGCAAGTTGGAGAAAGATTTGGAAGATTTTTCCATGTAATAATGGGACCTAGAGATCCATATTTGGGAAATTCTGCAGGCCCCATGTAACTAAGTGTGACTGATTTTGTAAAAATGTAAGATTAAGCTGTGCATATGAAGCATTTCTTTTGTTAAAATGGGGGAGTAATTTGAACAACAAGGACTCATTTAAAGTTTTATTTGATGGTGGTAATTGGATTAAGGTAATTAGTTAATGGAATTTTGAACCACCAAATTGAATTGTCAAGCCACAAGGTTTAGTGACTAAAGTTTCAGATGCCTGTGGTTGAGTGCTTGCTAATGACTCCTGTTTCTCATTTACAATTTTTTTCTGATTTAAAGAAGAGCTGCTTAAGCATGCTGATTGTATACAGACATAGAAAAAATCATTACCAGTTCTGATTGTACTAAAGGCTTGGTCTTGAACATCAGAGTAATAGTAAATTAAAATACAACCATATAGGAAGAAAGATCAAGATTGAGGAACTAAATGTTTCTGAAAATTTGTAGTCTACTGGTGGTGTTATTGAAAAGTGTCTTTTTGTAGCATCATACATTAACTTTAAAGCCTTGTGCAGAATATATAAAACAAATTTTTGGTATGGATTGGCAAGTCAGAGTTGAAGGTTAAGCAGTTGTATTACTCCCTGGAATGCCAGTGGGTTTACCTTTCACTAGAATTTTCTGTTGCCCTTGCAACAGTTATATTTTTGATGGGCCACTTTGTTAACAGTCTGTAAGCAGCCTATATTTGGAATTTGTTATCTCTTGATTGAAGTAATATTAAATAAACAGCACACGCCAGGCCAGGCCAGACCAGGCCAGGCAACATCCATGGGAAAGAGTAAACAGTCGATGCTTTGGGCTGAGACTCTTCTTAAGGAACTTTGTCTCAGCCTGAAACGTCGATTGTACTCTTTTTCATAGATGCTGCCTGGCCTGCTGAGATCCTGCACCGTTTTGTGTGTGTTGTTTGGATTTCCAGTGTCTGCAGATTTTCTCGTCTTCGTATTATATTAACTAAATTTTGGTTTGTGTGTTTTCTCTCAAGCGGTAAGCCCATTACCTTCCAAGAATCCTAAGTCTACGGATGTAGCAGCCATCGTAGTCCCAGTCATGTTCTTGCTCCTTGTGATGCTGGGTACTGGCTTTGCTGTGTTATTTATTCGACATCGAAGGCTCCAGCACAGCTTTACAGCCTTTGCCAATAGTCACTATAATTCTCGATTAGGATCTGCTGTGTTTTCTTCAGGTGATGAGCTAGGTAAGAGTTTGCTCTACATGCATACAAAAGCCTTTACCGGTTGAAGTGATGGGTATACTAAAATGTAGTCAAACCCTCATCGTCATTCACTTGTTACCAATACACAGTCTAATTTATAAAGCATTTGTACTCCTAATAAGAATGCATTCTGATGCCAAATGTATGCTCGGCCTCCCCTTTAAGTTGGAAGAACACAACCTAAAGTTTTGTCCAAATTTTCTTTTTAAAGTAGATTACGGATGATTTAGTTTGTTACTGAAGTTTCCCTGTCTTTCCAGATTTTGGTTTATTATTGTCACATGTACTGAAATACAGTGAAAAGCTTTGTTCTGCATGCCATCCATATAGATCATTCCAAAACATAATAAGTAGTGTAAAGTAGTATAAAGGAAAAGACAAAAGCAGAATGCAGGATATAATGTTAGTTACCATTAACTGAGAAAGTGCAGTGCAGGTAAACAGATAAGCAAGGGCTACACTGAGGTAGAGTGAAAGATCAAGTGTTTTTCATACAGGAGGTCCATTTCAATGTCTTAACGGGGTTCTTGAGCCTGGTGGTGTGTGTTTTCAAGCTTTAGTATATTCTGTTGTGCTGTGTCCAGAATAATATGGGCAGTGTAGTAAATCCTGGAACAGACTGTCTGTTGATGACAGTATGCCACTTGTGACATAAGTGTGCTTTCTTTAAGTCTCTCCTATGCATTATGCATATTATCCTATGATCAGTTAATGGTTTCATTTTTAAAGTAAATGTTCTTTAAATATGTAAGATTGGTAATAGTTATTTAGTGTGCTAGATGCTACACCCCTAAATCAACTCATTTTGCTAACTGTAACAAGGTCTTGGGTAATCTAATTACTACAGAATTCTGTCATGAAATACTTGAGTTCAGTTGCCATGTTGTGAACTAATACTAATGATTCCAAAAAATGAGGTTCTACTGGCCAGTTATCTTGAATTCAAATTATAACTGCACTGTAGGATGACATAACACAACTTCCAAAAGACTCCAATATCAATTCAAAACTCAAACCTCAAATCCACAGGGATTAATGGAAATTCCTAATTAATAAATGACAAATAAGGCAAACTACAAAAAAATGTACTACTGATTTGAATGGATATCCCAAGCTCCCAATGATTGTCATTTCAATTCCCTTTCCCATTACCACACAAATCTGTTCATCCTCTGCTTTCTACACTGCCAGGGTGAGGCTCAGTACAAACTAAAGTAATGCATCATTCTGCCTGGATAGTCTAAAACCCAATAGCATAAACATTCAATTTTGCAATTTCATGTCATCTCACGTCTGGGTATATCTCTCTATCTCTGTTCCTTCCCCCCCCGCCCCGAAGACTGGACAGATTTTGGCTTATCAGCCTGGAAACACCTCAGGTGATTTCAGTGGTTTAAAGTTAAGGTTATAGATACATTTGGACATGACTATTATGTCGATGTGTGGATTAAAAATCACATATTCAAAACAAAATTAAAGCAAATAATTAGTTACTGTAGTTTCATAGAGCATGTATTATGTATTTTCAATGGAGGCAAATGCCTGGAATGCAATCAAAAACCTGGTGTCCAATGAAAAAATGGTTAGAATATATAGTATGTGGATGCTTGAATTAAAATATGATAAATAGCCATGCTCACCTGTAATTATTTTGTGCAGTCCTGCAGAATAGGTGAGCTAATTTGTTACCTGGTCATTTTATTGGAAAACTCTTGTGTCCTTTATCATTCAAGGCCTTGGAAATAACAAATATTTGCCAAAAATGAATCCTTACTGATTTTGTTTTAAAGACATGAGAAAGCATGAGAGAGACATCTGGTAGTTGTAGTCTTTCCACTGGTTTTCTGCAAGTTATAATCCTCTGCCCAGCTCAGTTTTCCCAGAGCCATTAATTGAAAATGGGAAACTTCCCCACCATCATCAAAATGTTTGTTGAATGATAAAAAGCTGGCTCCATTTGTGCTGGAGGTTGTTAGAAAATGGATCATTACCGATAATGTATGCAGCGGTACTTCCTGTACTTGTATAGTTGTAGCAGTGGTTGGGATGAATGAATTTTTAAATTTGTTTCTTATAGATTACCTTCCATTCAATGATTTGTTGCTGTTCATATTTTCCCCCCTCTTAGGTGATGATGAAGATGCACCCTTGATTAATGGTTTTTCAGATGATGTACCAATGGTGATTGCATGAAGATCTTGCTGCAAACATGTGCTTCAAGATTTCTAAGAAGTCTCAGCAGCAGGAAGAAAACCTTTTTTTAAAAAAAAAAAAAAAAAATGCACTTTTCCGAGTTACAATACATTATTTTTATATGGACCAAAACTTAGACTTTATTGTGATGCGCTGTGATGTTTGGATAAGATTGCAAGGTGTGTGGTGCAGCCCCAGTTTCTAACTAGGCTTTTGCACAGCTGTACTTGTGTTCCTTGTCTTCAGGCAACTGGTATTTTTCAGGTTATTTGCTTGGGGGATATTATGGATGCAGTCCCTCTTTCTGATGGTCTATAGATTAGACTAACTTATCAGTAGAAAATTTGACCTTGAGGTCAAATTTCCAAATTATTTTCCTTAAATAGTCATGACTTAGTGATCATGGTTTTTAAAAATAACTTAATCAAAAGATTATAACACAATTTATCATAATAGCATATAAAATAGTTTTGTTAAATCATGTATTGAAGCATCAGCATGGCAAATAATTTGCAGCAAAAACCGGTTCATAGTGAAATTTCATTTAGGCAGTGCAATTAATCCTTACACTATTTACTTATCACTCTTAAGCTATCCATTGATTAAAATCAAAAATAACATGGGCAGAGTTTTGGAATAATGCAATATACTTTCTATTAACAACATAATCAAGAAGTATACTTGTGTAATATACTTCATTTCCCCTACAGTTTCAATTTGTACTATATTCAGATAATTACAATTGTTTCAGTACTCTTGCATATTCCAGCAAGGTAGTTTCGCAATAACTTTTATTGTGTCATAGAATAACAAACAGCAGGAAGTTATTTGACCAAAGACTGTTCCAGCTTTTGAAAAGGCTTGTACAGTTAATTTCATTTGCACATTCTTTGTTCCTAGCTCTGCACCTTTCCACCTTTAAGCATTAATCCAGTCCCTTTTTGAAAGTTTCTTTTTATTGAATCTGCTTCCATTTCCCTTTCAAGTAATGAATTCCAGATCTTAACAACTAGCTGCTTTTTCAGTAAGATTTTTTTAACCAGTTACTAGAAGGGTACACTGAATAAATAAATAAATGTGCTTAGGCACTATAGTGTATTTTCCCCCAAAGCAGGGTTATACTGTTTTTTTCAAGATGAGCATTTTTTTTAGTTTAGAGTATGCACCAGCCCCTGTTGCCTTCAATTGGAATAGTGTCAGATGGTTTAATCCTAAAATTTTGTTTAAACAGAAAGATTTAATATTCCCAAAACCATTATCCATTAAGGGTTCCAGATGTGTGCATACTGAAATACATCAACAGTGTTGTACATTTTCCCTTTCATCTCTCTGACATTTCAGGTTCAGTCACAAAACTACATAGCTGCCAATCTTTTACCCCATAAAGCTGATGAGGTTGACTTTAAAAGATTTCTGTTACCTGCTAGTAGATGCGGGGGAAATGGCATTTCTTTGCATAATGAATTTTGGTGGCTCTTTCACAATTTTAAGGAAGTCGTATTGGCAAGCCAGAAGCTTGCATTTGAAGTGATGTATTGAACAAATGTCTCTGCCTCATTTGACTTGCACTGAAGTAGAGCTGCCTTCACTTTTTCAAAACCCAGCATTAGGTTTGCTTTTGGAACTCAACTGGACTGTTTCTATTTTATAAAAAAAATCTCCCACCAGATCTCTTGTAAACCAAAATTTCATATAAATGGGATGAATTGAAATAACTGGAAATGGGCAAAAATGACTTTATTTGGTAATGCCTTATTGTTAGAACACGTGGTTAATATTTTATCAAAGAAAATCTACTTTGCAACAAAAAAAAACTGCCTTTTCTATTTTTGGTTCTGACTAGTCTGCTGATTATTTTCAGTGTTTCTTGTGTTACTTAGGATTTTTTGTATCTGCCACTTTTCTGTTTAAAAGAAACATCTCAAGAAAATGACCCAAGTGGTGCATGCATCAATGTGCTTGCTATTCACTTGGAACTCTGCATTGTAAATTATATTCAGCTTTTTAATTCCAATTTCTTAAAGAAAAATAATTTTTAGAAGTTTTGTTAGAGAATTGTTGCATTAGATTATGTTGAACAGTGGACAGGGAAAGCTTAATCACCCATCATTCATAACATCAGAGACTGTACTGTGAAGGATATTAATGCATGAATGATCACTTTGGGACCAAAGGAATGACTTCAGATTAGTAGTTTTAAAGTTCATATTACTGTGATATGATGGTAGTTTGACCATCTGAAATAGAATGCATCTTCAGGTTGGCGCTTAGAAGGTTGCCAGCAGCTGCAAGTTTTGCATTGTTTCTGATCATGTTTTTCACATAAGATAGAACTGTTTGTTCTTGCTATTATTAAAGAACATGCTGAATAGTTTGGTTCCCAGATCTGGAATATACTGTATAACAAGTTCTGTGGATATCCTAATTTACTGCACTAACTGGCGGCAGTTTTTTAATACAAATGTAAGATACAGGAGTGCCTCTGTACTCCTTTATATTATTCAACAATATCATAGCTGATTCAAAGTACTGTCATTTGTACCTTCAAGTCCAAGCTCTCTCACATGTTGTAATTGAATTCTTGTATCAGTTAGGAGCAAAACATCTGATCTTAAATCCGTCAATTCTATAGCATACGTGATGGTCATGCAATTTAAGAAAAGTTTTATAGGTTTTAAAAGCTTTTAATATTGATATGTTCTTAATTATGTTTTTAGACAGATTTCTGAATCCCAGCTCTAATATTGCTTTGAACCTGTATGTAATTCTACAAAATGCAATTATATTTCTGTAATTCAATTTGGAAATGGGTTCAAATTGTGTTCTGAAGAACAACTAAATTTATGGATTTAATAGTTGAGGGCTCAATAAAAATTTGCAATAGGATTTTTAAACTATTTTAAAACAATTTAAATATTCTTAATTATTAATTAACATTTCCACAACACTTTTCTGTAAAGATTGCGTGTTTTGACTACATACTTGGTCAAAGTTTACTGATGACAGATAGTTTAAAGGAATGTAAAAGCACAGTGTCTTAACACAGCTCTCCTTTTATGTGAAATATGAACACTTCCTACTCATGATAGATATTTGTCTGCATTGTAGTGGTGTGTTTAAAATACTAAATATAAAAGTCCTCCTGAACAAGATCGATAATTACAATATGGTTGAGGAGTTTTTGAGTTTTGCCTGTATAAACTAACATCTATGGGTATATTTCAAACTTTTAAAAAAAAAAATAATGAATTTATAGTAAGTGTTGAAGTGTATACTTGCATCATACAAACTTGTAGCCTTGTTTGAACTTGATCAGATCCTATGTGAAATTTTGTCAAATGTGCATGAAGAAATTTTTTTTCTAAACATACTGTTTTCCTGCCATTCCATGTTTCTAGTTGGAAAATCCATCCTAATTCTTGGCAGCCTGCTGTCTTGTGTTAGAGAAGTTTCACTCTATGGTAGTTATGTGATGCAGTGTTGAAGTGAAGCCTTTCTTAAAACTGATCAAAAATTTTTGCATTTTATTTAAGTCACATGAATGTACTATTTTACTGCTGGTTCATAGGAAGGAAACGTCCAGCAGGGCTGCTTGTTTTTAAAATACGGTACTACTTTTTAATTTTCCTGTGATTTCATTTAATTTCTTGCCTTAAAATTGGAGTGTTCTTTTCTGTGCAAGAAGATGCTTAAAAGCCTTTAAATCATTCTGCCACATCTGCCTTACTGAGTAAATCTTGAGCGTTTTTTGTGCATCAGCCTTTAATAATTTCTCCCACACCCCACAATTAAACTGCACATGTGCTCCATTCTTCGTCAGCCAGTAACTTAGCAGGACAGTTTGTAGTTTTAGTGTACTGCATTTGCTTTGAAAATAAATTTGATTGCTTCAACTTGTTGAGAAATAAATGCATATCAGATTCCAAAGTTGCAGATTGTACAATGCACAGTGTACAATAGTAGGTGTTTTGTATAAATGGAAAATATGTTTTTAAAAAAGTGTAAATTTTGGGAAAATAATGCTGTGGATCTATTTTTTATGTTTGGCAGTGATTAGAGATCATAGAAAGCACAGTAGACTGTTTGCATGGGGGAGAGTACTTCTGTATATAGCAACAATATAAATCAGGTTTTGCTTTTATGTTCTGTGTTTTTAAAAATATAATATTATGAAACATATTTTGAATTAAGCATAGTTGTGCCAGAAATAATCAAAATTAGTGGTACTAAAGATGTTCAGGTTGAGATTTTTCACACTGTCTTTTGGTTTTCAGGCTGTTGTGTTGTAAGACTTTGCACTAATAGAATATTGGGCGAGTTGTATGACAGATCTGATTCTTTAATCATCTATTGCTGTACAATTTTGGAAGGGGTGCAATGTGATTTAAATGTAGATTTATTTCACTTAATAAATTTTACTTGGATCAAGACTTTCAGGAGTTTTGCAATTTTAATTGGTTCATCAGTTGAAGACAATATATTTCATAATGCAGTTTAAAAAAAAATTCTCTCTTTTTCTACTGCTCTTTCATTTTTCATCCTTTCCCTTCATCATTGTGAATGTTTTTCCCCTAAGCTATTAGAACAGAAACAGCTGGGTTTTTGACTAATATAGGACACCTTATTGCTTATTATTCTGCTGCCATGTCAAGTATGACCCTAAACACACGGGCATCAGTAAGCTGCTCAAGCGTTTCTGGAGGAATGCAAAGCTACATCATTCTTGCAAAATCTGTTCAGTTGGCAAGTTTCAGTAGGAAAACCTCATGATGGTGATTGGTTGTTGAATCCTTTTCCCTCACTACCACTGATCCCAAAATGAACACATTTTGTTTACTTTATAAAAAGGTCACGTACTGTATGTACTTTAACTCAGTAATCCCTTTTATTCTTTGCTATATGACTTTCAGTGAATGCAATGTTAACTATTTGTTATTTCTAAATTCCCATTATAGTGTCATATGAATTGAAGGTACTTTATGTACCCTGCTAGCAGCATTTACAGCTTGCTGCAGTCGGAACCTTCTCTCTGAGTAGAAGGCTGTACAAGTGTTTTCACTTATTTGACTTCATTAATACGTAAACTGCTCAAAGGAAATGGTATGCTCAGCATTGCCACCTAGACTGAAAGAATTGAAAGGGGGACCAAACATGGAAAATATTGTGTTCCTGATTTGATGACGGTGATAAATTTGATGGCTAAAGCTAGCCTGGAACGCTGTGTTTGGAAAAAATACTGCAAGATAAAATCCTGTGGAATTGGTGCAAACTTTTCAGAGTAACTAAAGGATGTTGCTGTATGTCTGGAGACAGAAAGTCTTCAATAGTTGCTGTTCTGCTTACAGATTTCCAGCACTTTTTTTTATTCCCGTCTCCAACATCTGGATTTTGGACCTCAGCAATGAGGTCTTGATAAAACTCAATATATTCAAGGCATTTAACTTGGTTTGATATAATAGAGGCTCAACACTAAACACACTTTCTCTTCGCTAGGGATGTCTGAAGTCCACAGTGGGCGGAGGGGGGGAGCGGGAGGAAACAAGGTATTCATCATAATACTGTGAAGGTGCAGCATTCACCTGACAGTCTCATACAAAGTGCAACACTACCACTATACTGTATTCTAAAACAAACAGTGGTCAGACTTTACTAAAAATGTGGAATTCTGCTATCTCAAACTGAGCAATGTAAAGACTGGAAAAGTTGCTGAAGAGACCCACAAGTTATCTTGGATACCAGATAAGATTAAAGAAATTGACTTGGCTACTTGGCCTTCTAATAATGGAAAAGCTAGCCTGTGTACATGCTGATTATTTAAATTAAACAGGCTGTAGGGTATCATGGCACGTATTCAATTTTGGGATTGCTGATTCATTGTATATCTTTTCAGGGAGTAGAATTAAAAGGCATTTTGCAAAAAAGAGGTGCCAAATTGGGCAAGTAATCCATCCATTCTTTCAGACTAGTTCTGATTGGCCAGGATTGGAGAAAAACTTTCCAAAGTCTCATTTTCCCTATTTAGCTTTGGTTTCTGAGTTAATTAATTCTCAGGACCTAATTTGAGACTTCTGGTGGGAATGCCAACAGTGAGGAGAGACATGCTTGGAGTGGTGATATGATGATGTGTAAGGCATTACAGTAAGTGAGCAAGACTTGATGGGCCCTACTGCTCTTCTTTCACTCTGTTCTTTATGTTTGTGCTTTGCTAAAAATAATTGAACTTTCACACTATAAAATTTGAGGTTGCCCTGTCCTTTGAAGGAAGAATGCACCTCAGTTCTGGTTTTGCTGTGACCATATATCTTAACTAAGATCCTGATATTTCTGGAATTGCCTGCATCTGTTCAGGCAGATTCTTTAAGTTTTGTACCTAGATTATGAAAGAGGAAGGGATTTGGAAAACTTAAGCTTGTGAGGCTACCTCTGCTACAAGCCATATGTTTGTATGTACCTTGAACTGGGATTTTTAAGGTCTGTGGATTCACCAAGGCAGTTGATAGCTCACCCATTCTCACAAAATACAATATTGCTGAAGCACGTGTCAGCAGTTAGTGACGATGTTTGATTCTTAATGGAGGGGTAGAGGGGAGCCCATCACAAGCTTAACTCATGAAAATTAATTTTTTTATTAATGGAGCTGGCACAATGCTCCCGTTTTGTTGTTAAACACTTGAATGTGTTGGAAGCAGCAGAGATCACTGAAGTGAGTCCAAACACGGGCTGTCCAGTTTTTAGCACTGCTGAATACTATTCTAATTTACCTTCAGTTGGTTTATCTGCTAATTAAGCTGATAAGTTAGATGCATTTACCTCCAATATTTGGATATTTCTTGCTCTCCTCCACCTATGAATAATTATAAACATGCAGACACGATCTAGTAACAATTTAATAGTGTTTCATTAGAGATTATTGCTTGCTGCTGTGCTGTGTAGCTAATTGTATAGGCCTGGCAGCATTTCAGAAGCAGGTTAATTATCATTGACATATATCAGGAAATTTGTTGTTTTGCAGCTGCAGTACAGTGCTCATCACCACAGAAGTTGGTTTGTTTGATCAATTTCCACTTGTGATGTTAATGATTCCCTCCACCATTAGCATCTATGGTTACAAATGCAGTGCAACAACTCACCAAGACTTGAGACGGGCATCCAATTTGCATTCTATGATGATAATGGTTTTCTCCTCTTTGAAGGGGAAAGCTTAGCTTTGCCGGGCTAGACTCCAGGCACTGAAACTCCTAACTATTTTGTCTCTATAAGAATTTGTAAAACTTGACTCTGACTTGACTACCTTTTTTTCTTGTCTTGTTTTTATCAAAATCTTTGGGACATTTTACCAAGTTAAAATTGTTGGATAAAAGCAAATTGGGTATTATCAGGTATGTTTTGTAAATTAATGCAGTTTATTTTTCCCTCGAGTGTAATGAATGTCTTTTTTGAATGAGATGAAGATTTTACCAACGTAGAGAGGACTGACCATCTGTTCTTCACATTCAAAAACATCAGTGAGAACATGGAGTCATTTACCATAAACATCCTGGGGTTACCATTGCTTGGAAAGTCAGCAAACCACATAAATACTGTGGCTACAAGAGCAAATCAGAAGCTGTATGTCTTGTAGTGAGTAACTCAACCTCTGACACTCAAAAGTCTATGTACCACCTACAAAGCATGTGACACCTGGTCCATTCCCCCTCTGTCCACTGGCAACAGAACACTAAGCTGTTGTCCTTCCCAATAAAGCCCATGCAGTGGTTGCACTGACTGCACACAGCCCCACACCCAGTCAGCAGTGTTCTCTTGTGGATTTGTATTTTAAAAATCTTATTAATTAAAGAAATGTACAGCATGACTATCAACATTTGTAGTTATAGGAGCAAGCCTTTGGGTCCAACTCATCCATAATGACCAAGTTGCCTACCTGAGCTAGAAGCATTTGCCTATATATATATATAGGCTCATTCCACTGTTTGTGTGGAAAAACCTGCCCCTCAGTTCCCTTTTAAATCTTTTCCTTATCACCTTAAACCTATGTCCTTTAGTTTTAGACTCCCCTGCTCTGGGGGGGGGGGGGGGGGGGAAGGCTGTGACCATTCTTCTTATCTATTTCCCTTGTGGTTTTTGTATTTATCTGAGATCACCCTTCACCTTCCCACACTCCAGAGATAAAAGCCCCAGCCTATGTAGTCCTCTATTTTGAACTTGACTTCTAGTTTCAGTAATATCAGTGTGAATTTTTTTTCTGAATCCTTTCCAGTGTAACAACATCCTTTAGCTAGGCAGTCAGAACAACAAAAAATAACTTCTCTGACCACTGAAGTAAGTGTGCCAAATACCTTCACCGCCTTGTCTACCTGTGTTGCCACTTTCAGGGTACTATGTAGTTGTTCTTCTAGGTCTCTTTTACAACATTCTCCAGGATGCTACTATTTACTATGTAAGACCTGCCCTGGTTTAACTTCTTAAAATGTAATACTTTGCACTTACCTTATTTAAATCCTATCTGCTATTCCTTGGCCTACTACACCATTTGATCTACATCCAGTTGAAATCTTAGAAAACTGTCTTTATTGCCCAGAACATCTCCAATTTTGGTCTCATCTGCAAACTTGCTAATGATGCCAACTGCATTCTCATCTGAATTATTAATATGGATGCCAAATAAAAGAGGACCTAATGTACAGAGCATTGTTGTGGTCTCTTGAGATGATACAATCTTAGTGGTTGAGAGGCATCTACCCTGGACTTAGTCCCTTGAAGCTCCAGACTGCAGTCCTTTTCCCCCAAACCCTGCACTTAGCTTCTATCTGTCCCTCAGCACATATTCCTGCAGCTTTCCTTTATTCGTCTTGTTGAGACGACCTTTCACAACCTTTCAACAACACTTGATGTCTGTCTTGGGATGTATCCCTGGAGCAGCCCATTGATTAGAGAGTCAGTCCTCTGTTATGCAGCTACTTAGGCTGAACCCCAACAAGGATCTTTGCATCCTTCTCCATTTCTTAGTAAATCCACAGTTTGCACAGAGACTGGTGCAACCTCAGCACATATTGACACTTGGTGCCCACGTGCTTGCTTTCTAAGCAAAGCCTTATGCAGGCTTATGCAGACATAAAGATGAGGGTTGTGTTGGGTAAATGTTTGCTGCTGTAGTCCAGCAATTCATTAAACCCACTCCAATGTAGATGCCCAAATGAACCAGAAATTTGCACGGATGGTTGCCTGAATGTGGGAACAGGGAATGGGCCAAACCTGTGCTTGCTACAGCAGAACAGAGAAGACCTCTAATCTGATGACCAGGTTCTTAACAGTAATGAGGTAGCACCAGCCCTACAATCCCAATGTTTGTTTATCCTTGCCCACTCCAGTCAATTTTTGATACAAGACTCGGCTCCTCTGAACCAGATCCCAAGCTTCTACAGATAGTATGACCTGATAGTGATGGATTGGTTGAGCCAGTAGCCACTGAGCATGGCTTTGCTATTCCTGCGACTGACTCTTGCTTCTGATGTCAACTCAAGCTGGCCGCTGATGCTGATCTATCTGTAAACTGACCTTGGATCCGAGCAGAAGGCCATGAGGTTGTCCATGTACAACAAGGCTTTCATCTGTTTTCCCTTCTGCCTAGCATCATCATTTCTCTTACACGCGGGTCACTCTTGATGGGTTATCATCCCTCAGCAAGCACGCTTGCAACCTGGAATGTGCCAGTTGGAAGCCAATAAGCTTTGGGCAGATGGTGCCTGCATGTTTCAGAAGTACTATCTTAAGAGATAGAGTAGGAGAGACAGAATAGATACCAATCAAATTAATAAGTCTATCCTTATTGGTCATTTACAATTCTCTTTGCATCGTAAATAATCTTTCTAAAGGGTAGATGGTCAGAGATAGGCAAAAGAAGGGAAGGAGCTGCCCATATTTACCTAACTACCCTTTTTATAGAGAGAAAATTGCTGCTTTCTCTTCATGTAAATCTTTGACCTGCAATCATACATGAGACTCGGGTAAAGGTTGCAGAACAGAGAAAGAACTTGTCTACATCTGGATCATAGCTGTACTTGTGGAGAGAGGACTGCATTTATGGTAACTACTACAATGTCTAATGTCCCAAAGCACTATGGTCATTGAAGAACCTGAAGTGTAATCAATAATGTGGCGGCCAATTTGTACACAGTAGGCTTCCTCAAACACTATGTGTTAATGTCTGATAACCTGTTTTAGTTTAGAGACAGCCCCCCCACCCCCACCCCAAGGCTGCATGCTCAGCCCGCTGCTGTTCATGGGGCAGATGCATGACTGCATTACTAGATCCAGTTCAAACTAAATCAAGTTCACTGATGATACAACAGTGGTTGGCCTCATCAACAATAATGACAAGATGGTTGATGCACCATCAATAACTCTTGGAGACGTGAGGCGAGATATAGGCTTTTATTGGCTGGAAGAAAGAACAAGCAGCAAGTGACCACCACAGTACATCCTGGAGACTGAGGGAGGAGCAGTGCCTCCAATCGCCTTTATACCAGGGTCCGTGGGAGGAGCCATGGGAGCAGTCAGCTGGGGGGGGGGGGGTCCAGACAGGTATATGTAGTTCACCACAATGGTGTACAGTGAGGAGGTAGAGCGGTTGGTGGAATGGTGTAAGCACAACAAATTGGACAAGACTAAAGAGATGATTGTGGACTTTAGAAAGGTGCGGTCTGACCATTCCTCACCAAACATAAATGACTCCCCCATAGAGTGAGTTACAAGCACTAAGTTTTTTGGAGTTCACATAATGGACGATCTCATCTGGTCCTGCAATACCACCTCTTTAGTCCAGAAAGCACAGTAGTGTCTCCACTTCCTGAGGAGATTAACATAAGAGGTTACTAGGGTATATACAGGGAAATGATTTCATCTGGTGAAGTGTGTCTGGAACTTTGAACATTTAGATAAGATCCAGGCCCCCTTGAGCAAAGTAAGTGAATACTTGTCACAAGCTAGTTAAAATACAAGTTTCAAAACTCAAGACTGAGAGATGTGTTAGTATTAAAGACTATAAAACCACTGCAGAGAGCCTGAATCAAAACCAAACAATGTGGAGTTGTTTAATTTTATAAACACAAGAGATTCTGCAGATGCTGGAAATTTGGCGTAACACATACAAAATGCTGGAGGAACTCAGCAGGTCGGGCAGCATCTATGGAAAGGAATAAAGAGCCAACATTTCAGGTCGAGACCTTTCATCAGGACTAGTTTTTTTTCATTTTGGGGAGAAAAAAGTGATTAATTAGGATTACTTCTACTCATTTAAATATGCAAGATCAGCCTGTCCATCAACCTCTACCTCTTCAAAAATTAAACTCCTGTGATCCTTTACTTCCAGATCATTAAATTGCTTGGTCCATGGGTCAATGGAAAACATTTCGTCTGGTTGTCAGTTACTTTCCATTTTCAGAATCTTCAATGTATAAAATTTGACAAGTTTATCTCTGATGCATTTGCATGACATTAGAAGGGTATAAGCAAAATTCATGCATCACATTTTCTGGTTATTGGTGGATACAGCCTATTCATAGTCAAATCATTTTGAAATTTATATACCCAGTCTATCATATTACTGTTGATCCTTGTTATGGGATGCCATGTGTCCAATGCCTGTCAGACACAGGCAAATACAAACAGAAGGAGGCAGGTGGACCATGACTGATCACAGAAAATGTCACCCCCACGCCTGAGCCAAACAACCATGTCCATCTAATAAATGGCCATATTGAATGCAACCTAAAGTTGGTTCAAAGTTGAAAGTAAATTTATTATAAAAGTGTGTATTATATGTCACCATATGCTACCTTGAAATTCATTTTTTGCAGGCATTTACATGAAAATAAAGAAATACAATTGAATTTGTGTAAAACCATACATAAACTGGCAAACAACCAATGTGCAAAAAGATGACAAATTGAGCAAATAATAAAAATAGAAAATAAATAATACTGAGAACATGAGTTGTCGAGTCCTTGAAAGTGAGTCTGGACTGTGGAGCATTGACGTGAGTGAAGTTAGTATTTCAGGACCTTGATGGTTGTGAATAGTAATTGTTCCTGAACCTGGTAGTGTGGGACCTAAGGCTCCTGTACCTCCTATCTGATGGTAGCAACAAGAAAAGAGCATAGCCTGGATGATAGGGGTCCTTGATGATCAATGCTGCTTTCTTGTGGCAGTGCTTCTTGTCGACGTGCTCAGTGTTGGGGAGGATTTGGATATATCCACCATTTGTTTTATATATATACAAGTGTTTCCATTCCTGGGCATTGGTATTTCTATACCAGGCTGTAACGTATCTAGTCACAATACTCTCCACTGTGCATCTGTAGAAGTTTATTAAAGGTGTCCATCCCACCCACCCTCCCCACTGAGTCTATAAGTCAGGGTGCCCTGAATAAAGTGACACCAACGATAATAGGACAGTCACTTTGAGAAAGCAGCAACTGTCGTATTAAATGCTTAGGCATTTAGAAATGTTATATGGGAAACCACAGGAAGCACAAGACCTGCAATTCCAGCATGCTGTGTGCTGCTTCCTAGCCAGAGTTTATATTTTTTACTGTGGTCATTAATTTGACATAAAGCACATCTACACAGGAAAGATTGCAAAATGGATAAAGCAGTGGCTGATTGGCAGGAGGAAAAGCATAGGAACAAAGGGAGCCTTTTCTGGTTGGTTGCTGGTGACTATTGGTGTTCCACTGGGGTTGGTTTTGGGACCGATTCTTTTTATATGTCAATGATTTGGATGATGGAATTGATGGCTTTGTTGCAAAGTTTGCAGATGATATGAAGGTAGGAGGAGGGGCAGGGAGTTTTGAGGAAATGGAGAGGCTATAGAAGGACAGACAGATTAGGAGAATGGGCAAAGAAATGGCAGATGGAATGCAGTGTTGGGAAATGTATAGTCATGCACTTTTCCTGAAGAAATAAAATGGTTGAATATTTTCTAAATGGAGATAAAATCCAAAAAGCTGAAATGCAATGGGGCTTGGAAGTCCTTGTGCAGGATTCCCTAAAGGATAATTTGCAGGTTGAGTCTGTGGTGAGGAAGGCCAATGTGATGTTATCATTCATTTCAGAAGGACTGGAATACAAAAGCAAGGATGTAATGTTGAGGCTTCACAAGGCACTGGTGAGGCCTCACTTGGAGTATTGTGAGCAGTTTTGGGCCCCTTGTCTTAAAAAGGATGAGCTGAAACTGGAGAAGGTTCAAAGGAGGTTCATGAAAATGACTCCCGTATTGAATGATTTGTCATTTAAAGAGTGTTTGGCTCTGGGCCTGTATTCACTGGAATTCAGAAGAATGAGGGGTGACCTAGCTGAAATCTATTGATTGGTGAAAGGCCCTGATACAGTGGATGTGGAGAGGATGTTTCCTATGGTGGGAGATTCAAGACCAGAGGACACAGCCTCAGATTAGAGGGGCATCCTTTTAGAATGGAGATGAAGAATTTCTTTAGCCAGAGGGTGGTGAATCTATGGAATTCTTGCCACAAGCAGCTGTGGAGGCCAAGTCTTTATGTATATTTAAGGCAGATGTTGATAGATTCTTGATTGTTCAGGGCACGAAAGGATGTGGGGAGGCAAAAGATTGGGGCTGAGAGGGAAAATGGTTCAGCCATGCTGAAATGATGGTGCAGATTCAATGGGCCAAATGGCCTAATTCTCCAATATCTATGGTCTTGGGGTCTTACGTGGAGCATTGTCACAGGGAAGCAGCATCCATCATTGGGGTCCCACACCACCCAGGCCATGCTCTCTTCTTGCTGCTGCCATCAGGAAGAAGGTACAGGAGCCTCAGGACTCACACCACCAGGTTCAGGAACAGTTATTACCCCTCAGCCATTAGGCTCTTGAACCAAAGGGGATAACTTCGCTTAACTTCATTTGCCCCATCATTGAAACAACATATGGACTCACTTTCAAGGACTCTTCATCTCACATTCTCAACATTTATTGCTTATTTATTTAATTATTATTATTACTTTTTGTATTTACAGTTTGTTGCCTTTTGCACTGATTGAATGCCCAAGTTAGTGTTGTCTTTCATTGATTCTATTATGGATTTATTGACTGACTGCAAGAAGATGAATCTGAGGGTTGTATATGGTGACATATGTACTTTGATAATTTTACTTGAACTTTAAAAATAAAGCTGATACAATTGCATCATTACATGTGAGCCACACTTCGTCAGTCACGAAGATGCAAAAAATGTCAATAATCGTGATAATTCTTGGATTTTTTTTAGCACTGGCAATTAAGGCAAGATGTTGAACAGAGGCTCAAATTGGATGTTAAAGATTTCATGGTACTAATTCAAAGGCTTGACGCATTATCTCCAGTATTTGTGCCTTTGTCCATCTATCAACGTCACTGAAGCAAGTTATCTGGCCATTGCTATTTGTGAGAGTTTGCTTTGTGCAAATTATATGTTGTGTTTTGTTTAATACAACAGGATCTTTCTTTCATTGTGAACGTATTTGTACCGTGCTTTTGGACATCAACGAATCTTTAAATCTGCTGCATAAATGCAAGACTTTCTTTTTCCATCTGTGATTGTAGCTAAGAGCCAGGCAGCCATTCTCTTTTGTTCTGTCTGCATTAGTGTATTGCCATTAAGTGAAAACTCTGTAAGGTTAACCTAGTGATGTAAATGGAAAATATTGACTATTCAAAAATGTTTCAAATTCTTTGGAACAAGGACAAGTATTTGAGTTGTCTAGAAGATGGGCCTTGAACAGATACACAGTATAGTCATGGCAATAGGCCATTCAGCCCATGTGTCTGACTACCAATGAGTAATCAAGTTAGTTCCTGTGCCAGACTACTCCCCACTTCTCACAAAAATTGTCTCTGTATATTCAGACAACACTGTTGAACCTACATCTACCACAGTATTAGTCACTGCATTCCAAATTCCATTCACTTATTGCTTGTGGAAAAAATTAAGCTTTCATCCCCTGCCTTAAATGTGTGCTCCCCCTGCTTATTGACCCTCCAGTAACCGGAAACCATTATTCTTTAGTCTCACTAAAACCATTAAGGTTTTGGAATCCTCATTTCAACATTATATTCTTCCAATCTCTCAGGGGCCAAGCCTTTGCTTCTCTCCAAGTCGCTTATTCTTGGAACCATTCCTGAATCTTTTCCAAAGCCTTCTGTTTCTTCCTCGACTGGCCATGAACTCGACACAGTAATTGTATTATTGGTAGATTTTGATTAATTTCTTAACTTATGCCGAAATAAAGCCAAGGATCCCTCTTTAAAGATTTGTACACATACCTCCAGGCCTATTCTCTTCACTACACAATCAGAAAAGCTCATCAACGCCTTTAGTTTCTGAGGAGGCTGATGAGAGCTTGATTTTGCATATCTGTACTCACATCATTCTACAGATGTACAGTAGAGAGCAGCCTGACAAGCTACATCACTGCACGGTTCAGAAATTGCACTGAGGTGGACAAGAAGGCTCTACAACGGGTAGTCAAAACTGCCCAATGCATCACTGGCACCAACCTACCCAACGTCAAGGCCATAGATACAGAAAGGTGCTGGTAAAGGACCAGTATCATCACGAAAGATGCCAACCACCTTGTTCATGGACAGTTTGTCCCACTCCCATCAGGAAGGAAGCTATGTAGTATCCTCACCAGGAACACCAGACTCAAAAACAGTTACCAAGCTGCAAGGCTTGATCAATGCTTCCACCCACTAACTCTACCACTACTTTATTATTTCCCATCAGTCACCTGATGTACAGCCCAGTGTCACTTTATGGACGTACAATCAATGTATACAGGATATTTTATGTATCTATATCCTTTTTACTGTGTTGGCGCGTGGCCTAGTGGATAAGGCATCGGTCTAGTGATCTGAAGGTCACTGTTTCAGGCCTCAGCTGAGGCAGTGTTGTGTCCTTGAGCGAGACACTTAACCACACATCGCTCTGTGACATCACCGGTGCCAAGCTGCTTGGGTCCTAGTGCCCTTCCCTTGGACAACATCGGTGGCGTGGAGAGGGGAAGGCCTGCAGCTTGGGCAACTGCCGGTCTCCCATACAACCCTGCCCAGGCCTGCGCCCTGGAAACTCCAGGCGCAGATCCATGGTCTCTCGAGACCGATGGATGCCACCACCATTAATTTATAGTAACTTTGATGTATTTTTGAGAAATCAGTATATTTTAGTATATTATGTGTTGACACTTGGCCAAGTGGCTGAGGCATTGGTCTAGTGATCTGAAGGTCGCTAGTTCGAACATCAGCTGAGGTAGCGTGTTGTGTCCTTGAGCAAGGCACTTAACCACACATTGCTCTGTGACGACACCGGTGCCAAGCTGCTTGGGTCCTAGTGCCCTTCCCTTGGACAACATCGGTGGTGTGGAGAGGGGAAGGCCTGCAGCTTGGGCAACTGCCGGTCTCCCATACAACCCTGCCCAGGCCTGCGCCCTGGAAACTCCAGGCGCAGATCCATGGTCTCACGAGACTAACAGATGCCTATTATCCTTTTTATTATTATATTGTGTTCTTTATCTTTTGCCTTTTTTTGTGCTGTATCAGATCTGGAGTAACAATTACTTCATTCTCTTTTACACATATGTGGTGAGAATGACTTTAACCGATCTTGAATCTTTAAACTTACCATATTGCTTTAGCGTCTGAATTTACATTTCCTATCAGAATGCCTCACCTGCACTTTTGAGTTGAATTTCATTTGCAACCTGTATTCCAATTTTTTGCTGTTCAGTGTTTCATGTAATTCAGTGCATTCTCAAGTTGTGTGTCTAGTTCTGCAGGTTTCTGAGGCTGAGGTGTCAAAGGGAGTAAGAAATAATGACAGACTTAATTCTGAAACTGCTCGGAACTCTACATAACACCCACTGCACCTGCACCCCCCCCCCCCCCCCAGCACTTGAACAATTAAAGCAATAGTCTTTACCTTTTTGTTTAATCCATATAGTTGATGCCCAAGCAAAACTTAGATAACTCGGGTGAAGTACTTGAAGGACTAAAGTAAAATTAATTCAAGAATTATTTTCCAAAAAATCCTACAGGTGGCAGTATCTGTACTGCTTCTGTAACACTGCAATACAAATCTGATGCTGCTTTGATTAAAATCTATCAACTCAACCCAATTTGACATCTTTTAAAATTATGCAGGTGGACTTCTAAAGTTCATGTTCAGTGGCCTTCTGACATTCCTGCCTACGTCAAGTTCAAATTCTTTCCATTTCTTAATTCTTCATGTGATATTTTAAAAATCAACATTGTATTTCCCCGAGAATAACTCGAAGCAAGCTGTCCTCCCACCAACCGCACCTCCCAATGCTTTTTTTTAAAAAGTAAAGATCTGAAGTAAGGAAAGGCAGTAGTTTTTGATGTGCTGGTTAAGGTGTGTGTTGGCCGTAAAACCATATTAAATAACAAATAATTGCCTGCAGGCGCTTCCTTGACATCATGAAATCTGAACAAAGAAACCTCGTGGTGATAACTGTAACTGAAAGATAAAATCTGTACTAGAACATAGAACGTAGAACATTACATTACAGGGCCTTTGGCTCATGATATTGTACCAACCTTTTAATCTACTCCAAAATCAATCTAACACCTTCCTCCAAGATAGTTCCTCATTTTTCTTTCACGTGTCTATTTAAAAGGCCCTTAAATGTCCCTCATGGATCTGTCTCCACCAACACCTCTGCCGGTATGCTCCACGCAACCACCACTCTGTGTTTAAAGAAAAACCCTTCTCTGAATCCCCCAATACTTTTCTCCAATCACCTTAAAATTATGCCCTCTTGTATTAGCCATTTCCACCCTGGGAAAAGGCACAGGCTGGCCACTCTATCCATGCCTCATTTATCATGTTATTCAGCTCTCTCAAGTCACTTTCATTCTCCTTAGCTCCAAAGAGAAAAACCGTAGCACATTCACCCTAAGACCTTCTCTCTAATCCAGGCAACATTCTGATAAATCTCTGCGCCCTCTTCTATACTTTTTTCCCCAGGGAGAAGGTACAGGTTGCCCCAGATTTTTGATTTTATTCTCGCTTGCACAAATGTCACTCCTTTAAGAAGGGAGGAATGCGAAAGAAAGGAAATAATAGGCTAGTTAGCCTAACCTCAGTGGTTGGGGAAGTGTTGAGGTTTCAAGGTACTTGGAGACTAATGATAAAATAAGTCAAAGTCAGCATGGTTTCTATGAAGGGAAATCTTACCTGACAAATCTGTTAGAGTTCTTAGAAGAAGTAACAAGCAGGGTGGACAAAGGAGAGGCAGTGGATATCATTTACTTGGATTTTCAGAAGGTGTTAGATAAGCTGCCTCACATGAGGCTGCTTAACAACATAATATCCTATGGCATTACAGGAAGATACGGGCATGGATAGAGGAATGGCTGACCGGCAGGAGGAAGCGAGTGGGAATAAAGGGGCCTTTTCTGGTTGGCTGTCAGTGACTGGTGGTGTTCCTCAGGGGTCAGTATTGGAACCACAACTTTTCACATTGTCAATGATTTAGATAATGGTATTGATGGCTTTGTGGCAAAGTTTGCGGGTGATACGAAGATAGGTGGAGGGGTAGGTTGTGCTGAGGAAGCAATGTGATTGCAGCAGGACTTAGACAAATTGGAAGAATGGGCAAAAATGTGGCAGATGGAATACAGTGTTGGGAAATGTATGATAATGCATTTTGGTAAAAGGAATAATAGTGTTGACTATTATATAAATGAGGAGAAGATTCAAACATCAGAGGTGCAAAGGGACTTAGGAGTCCTTGTGCAAGACTCCCAGAAGGTTAATTTACAGGTTGGGTCTGTGGTAAAGAAGGCAAAAGCAATGTTGGCATATGTTTTAAGGGGAATAGAATATAAAAACAAGGAGATAATGCTGAGCCTTTATAAGACACTAGTCAGGCCACATTCTCAGTACAGATGACCCTAGAACTTTGTATCTATGGCAATTCTCCAATATTTTTCATGTTCAAGTTGGGTTGGGGTTTTTTATGCAACTTCTGTGTGTGAGCAACTGAGCAGACACTTAACTTGTGGCCTCCTCTATATTAGTGAGACGCGTTATAAATTGGGGGACTGCTTTGTTGAGCACCTCCGTTCCATCCACCAGAAGTGGAACTTCCCACTGACTAAGCATTTTAATTCCGATTCCCATTCCCATTCTGACATGCCGGTCCATGGCCTCCTCTTGTGCCGTGATGAGGCTACCCTCAGAGTAAAGGAGCAATACTTCATATCATGTCTGGGTAGCCTCCAACCTGGTGGCCTGAATATCAATTGCTCCTTCTGGTAAAAAAAATCCCTCCCTCTCCACTCTTCTTCTGTTCCCCACTCTGCCCTCTTGCCTCTTCTCACTTGCCTATTACTTCCCTCTGGGTCCCCTCCTCCTTCCCTTTCTCCTAAGGTCCACTCTCCTCTCCTTTAAGATTCCTATCTCTCCAGCCCTTTACCTTTTCCACACAGCTGGCTTCACCTATCACCTTCTAGCTATTCTCCTTCCCTCCCCCTACACCATTTTATTCTGGTGTCTTCCCCCTTTCCTTCTCAGTCCTGAAGTAAAGTCTTGGCCTGAAACATTTATTCATTTCCATAGATGCTGCCTGACCTCCTGAGTTCCTCCAGCGTTTTGAGTGTGTTCCTCAAATTAGATGCTCAGCACAGCATAAATGTTTGTTCCAGGGGCTTCTCTATTGACCGGCTCAACAGGTGCCTACAGAAAATAGCTGCAACCTCGAGGGCACTTGAGAACGTGACTCATGATCAGATACCCATTTAGCAAATAGTCACATTAACATGAATGGGGCAGAAGAACAGGGAGGATGTACAAATCCAGCAGCTTAAGGAGAGAATTGCACTAATAGCACTTTTCACTGTTTTAGAATGTTTTAAAATACTATATAGCTTACAAAATGTCATAGAAGTGTAATTTCTGCGGTGATTAACCTAGTGGTTAGTACACACACAGCAAGCTTCTGCAGAGCAATTTAATAGCAGGTAATTTGTTTCAGTGGTTTTGGTTAAGGATTAAACTTCAGGCGAGGACTCAAGCTAAGCTTCTCAGTTTTTTGGTCATGGGATCTTTTATATCCATCTGAGTGAAATGAAGCCTCAGTTCAATATCTCATCCATAAGATGGAGTCTGAAATATTCTTTTGGAGCAGTACTAATTGTGTTGGGTTGTATAATGTGCTTATTTCTTTGGAGTGGATCTCAAATCAAAAATCACCTGATTGAGACTATAAAACAGAGGAGCAGAATTCGGCCATTCAGCCCATCGAGTCTACACCACCATTCCATCATGGCTGATTTATTATCTCTCTCAACCTTATCTCCCTCAACACCAGCTCCATAGCAAAGAAAGCCCAGTAGCATCTCTATTTTTTGCGAAGGCTGAGGAAAGTCCATCTCCCACCCCCTTCCTCATCACATTCTACAGGGGTTGTACTGAGAGCATCCTGAGCAGCTGCATCACTGCCTGGTTTGAAAATTGCACCATCTCGGATCGCAAGACCCTGCAGCGGATAGTGAGGTCAGCTGAGAAGATCATCGGGGTCTCTCTTCCAGCCATCACGGACACTTACACTACATACTGTATCTGCAAAGGAAACAGCATTATGAAGGACCCCACGCACCCCTCATACAAACTCTTCTCCCTCCTGCCGTCTGGGAAAAGGCTCCAAAGCATTCGGGCTCTCACGACCAGACTATGTAACAGTTTCTTCCCCCAAGCTATCAGACTCCTCAATACCCGAAGCCTGGACTGACATCTTGCCCTACTGTCCTGTTTATTATTTATTGTAATGCCTGCACTGTTTTTGTGCACTTTATGCAGTCCAGTGTAGGTCTGTAGTCTAGTGTAGCTTTCTCTGTGCTTTTTTTAATTACGTAGTTTAGTCTAGTTTTTTGTACTGTGTCATGTAACACCATGGTCCTGAAAAACGTTGTCTCATTTTTACTATGCACTGTACCAGCAGTTATGGTCGAAATGACAATAAAAGTGACTTGACTTGACTTGACTTATTCTCCTGTCTTCTCCCCACAACCTTTGACACACTTATTAATCAAAAAATTGAAGTTTGAAGGTATAACTCAGAGAACCCAAGGTAAAAATTAGACTTTTAATCCCATCCAGACAGCTTCAAAATCTGTGAAAGTTAAGTGACATTACTGAAACACAGAGGAATATCCACTAGAAGTGTTCCTGAGTGAATCTTTTTATGCCATGGGCAAATACCATTAAGCAAGGGGTCCATGGACCTCAGGTTGGGAACCCCTGATCTAGAATGAAGATCATGATTTTACTTCCATTACCCAGTCACATGGCTTTCTAGGTAAGTGACAGTCTGCTCAGAAATTACCCTACCTACTCGGTAATCTCCCTTCATCTCTTTAACCAGCCTTACAATGTTCTGCTTTTGAAAACTGTCCACAGAGCTGCACCCAAATGTGTGCATCTCTTTCATAGAACCTAGTATGATCATGTCATTCAAATGTAAGCAATAGCCCGTGAAAGTGCATTCTTTCAGAACATAGCACATTATACATGGTGAAGTTCCCAGTGGCTGACAATCAGGAGCAGTAAGTTGGGCTGAACTGTAACATGATGTGAGGAAAACAAGGTACATCAGACACAAGGAAGTCTACAGATGCTGGAAATCCAAAGCCACACATAGAGAATGCTGAAGGAACTCAACGGGTCAGACAGCATCTGTGGTAAACAACTAACAGTCGACGTTTTGGGCTGAGGCCCTGCTTCAGGACTGAGAAGGAAAGGGGAAAATGCCAGAATAAAAAGGTGGGAGGAGGAGGTAGAGGCTAGCTGGAAGGTAATAGGTGAAGCCAAGTTGGAGGAAAAAGGTCAAGTGCTGGAGAAGAAAGAATCTTATAGGAGAGTGGACCATAAGGGAAAGGAAAGGAGAGAACCTGGGTAGAAGCAATAGGTGAGAAGAAGTAAAAGGTCAGACTGGGGTCTGGAGGCAGGGTTGTGGAATTTGTTTACCGGAAGGAGAAATTGATATTCATGCCAACAGGTTGGAGCGTATCCAGGCAGAGTATGAGGTGTTGTTCCTTCAATCTGAGGGTGGCCTCATCTTGACACAAGAGGAGGCCATGGGTCAACACGTCGGGACGGGAGAGGGAATGAAAGTGTTTCACCATCTGTAAGTTCTGCTTTTGGCAGATGGAGCAGAGGTACTTGACAAAGTAGTCCCCCAATTTACAATGGGACTCACCGATGTAGAGGAAGCTGGACCCAATGACCTCTAGTTCTAGTCTCACTCAGCCTCAGTGGAAGTAGGCTGTTTGCATTTACCATCTGTAACTCTCATAATTTTGTGTACCGCTATCAAATCTCCCCCCTCCCCGTTCTCCTCATTCCGAATTCTCTTGGTATAGAAGTTGTCTCTTACCACCAATCCCGCCAAACTCACTACACATCTTAAACATTTGTCGTGAATCTCTGTCTGTAAATGAACCTGCTATCTCTGGGCAAAGTATAACTCCAGTTCCACACTTCAACTTTGTTACTCCTCTCAGAATGACTACTGATGGCCGAGAAACGTTGCCTTGCCAAAGGTGATCTCTTTCCAAGAGCAAGTATATTAAAACATACAGTATATTGGCTTCTTGGGCTGTTGGACTGGTAATTCTGCCAACTGAGCTTCCAAAACACCACAAAAAATAAAATTCAGTAGCAAGAAAAGAAAGAGTTCTCAACTGTTGGAGCAGCATTTAAATCATGTGATGATTAGGGGTGACTTCATCTTTAATTCCAAATTCTGAATGCAGAACACAGAAAAATGCGCCCAAATCGGCATTGCCCTTAGTGTTGGGCATTGTATCTTTAACAAAAGACATCTGAACAGGAAAAAAGCTTGAGCTGAAATCCTTTTGCGTTATTTGTAAGAGGAATGGCACATTGAAAAGGATATTTTAACTCCTTTAGTAGCTAAGCAAACCTCTGGTAGCAAACAAAGTGCCCGTGCAGCTCTCTCAATGGATGAATCACCATCACTCCTGAAAACCTTGTTTTGGCATCCTTGGATGCTGTTGCTACTAGACTATATGCCCCATGCGATGCCTTGTTGCTTATTATAATGCTACAGAAGTTATGTCGCCAGTCCAGATTGGTATGAAAATGACAAGCACAGATAGAAACATCCTCCAGGCCAGATCTAATTTAGGACTATATATTGTACACAATAGCGTTACATTCACTAGGCCCTCTTTAACTACCCAGCTCGTTGTACCCCAAAACTGATTAAATTCTTAGAACCTGATTTCCTTCTTACCAAATGATATTAATTCTGCCTATCAACACCAGTTATATTGCTGTTTTCTCATCAGCTTGGGCTTTTCCAAAATAAAGGGAATATGGAAGATCATAACTAAAACATCCAATATATCTATAACCATCATTGCTAGAACCGGGAAATGTACTGTATGCTATCAGGTCTGATGGGTTTTCAGATCTAAATCCTATTTTTTGCTGAGTTCTTTTCCTTAGTGATTTAATGGTTTCCAAATTCCTGGCTTTCATTTGTTCCTTGGTTGCCCGCTATTTCTGTTCCACATCTACCAACCTCGTAGTTTTGTTACTTCTGTCATTGAATCTCTCCTGTTCTCCTCCCTATCAAACATTTTCCTGTTTTCCCCTCCCTGTAATTGAAAATCCCTTGTCTCTCTGGCTTTTCTTAGATCTGCTTGATTACTACCGTTGAACTGAAGCACAAACCTGACCTCTCTCTGCACAGATGCTACCTAACCTGATGAATATTTATTTACAGTATTTCAAGATATAGCACAGTAACAGGCGCTTCCAGCCCGACAAGCCCACGCCACCAAATTACACCCATGTGACCAATTAACATACTAGCCTGTAAGTCTTTTGAATATGAGAGGAAACTGGTGCACTTGGAGGAAGCTGACTTGGCCTCCAAAGCCAGCTGTGGCAACAAAGTCCACAGCTTCCCCACTTTCTGGCTGAAGAAATTCCTCCTCATCTCTGTTCTAAATGGACATCCCTCTATTCTGAGGCTGTGTCCTCTGGTCCTAGACTCCCCCACTATAGGAAACATCCTCTCCACATCCACTCTATCTGTGTCCTCTGGCCCTAGACTCCCCCAGTATAGGAAACATCCTCTCCGCATCCACTCTATCTGTGCCCTCTGGTCCTAGACTCCCCACTATAGGAAACATCGTCTCTGCATCCACTCTATCTGTGTCCTCTGGTCCTAGACTCCCCCACTATAGGAAACATCCTCTCCACATCCGCTCTATCTGTGTCCTCTGGTCCTAGACTCCCCCACTACAGGAAACACCCTCTCCACATCCACTCTATCTGTGTCCTCTGGTCCTAGACTCCCCCTCTACAGGAAACATCCTCTCCGCATCCACTCTATCTGTGTCCTCTGGTCCTAGACTCCCCCACTATAGGAAACATCCTCTCCGCATCCACTCTATCTGTGTCCTCTGGTCCTAGACTCCCCCACTACAGGAAACATCCTCTCCACATCCGCTCTATCTGTGTCCTCTGGTCCTAGACTCCCCCACTACAGGAAACACCCTCTCCACATCCACTCTATCTGTGTCCTCTGGTCCTAGACTCCCCCTCTACAGGAAACATCCTCTCCGCATCCACTCTATCTGTGTCCTCTGGTCCTAGACTCCCCACTATAGGAAACATCCTCTCCACATCCACTCTATCTGTGTCCTCTGGTCCTAGACTCCCCCACTATAGGAAACATCCTCTCCGCATCCACTCTATCTGTGTCCTCTGGTCCTAGACTCCCCCACTACAGGAAGCACCCTCCCCACCTTCACCCCATTGAGGCCTTTCAACGTTCAATAGGTTTCTATGAGATCCCCCCTCATTCTTCTGAATTCCAGTGAGTACAGGCCCAGAACCATCAAACGTTCCTCATATGGTAACCCGTTCTTTCCCAGAATCATTCTCGTGAACCTCCTCTGAACCCTCTCCAATGTCAGCACATCTTTTCTTCGATAACGGGCCCAAACCTGCTCACAATACTCCAAGTGAGGACTCACCAGTGCCTTATAAAGCCTCAACATTACATCCTTGCTTTTATATTCTTACAGACAGATGGAACCTGGGTTCTCTGCGCTGTGATAGGATTACGCTAGCTTGAATCACTCCTTGCCAGAGTATTTTGTCTTTACTTCACATTTCCAGCATCCACACTTTTTAGCTTTTGGATTTAGATAACTCATTTGATATGTACGTCAGAAAACCAAGTCACCAACTCTGTCCTCATCGGGGGATCAGAAGTGGAGAGGGTCAATAACTTCAAATTCCTTATTATTTCAGATGACCTGTTCTGGGCCCAGAACACAAATGCAATTACAAAGAAAACACAGCAGCGACTCTACTTCCTTCAAATTTTGCATAGGTTTGCCATGACATCTAAAACTTTGACAAACTTCTATAGGTGTGTAGTGGAGAGTATATTGACTAGCTGCATCACAGCCTGGTAAGTGAGCACCAATGTCCTTGAATGGAAAATCCAACAAAAAGTAGTGGATACAGCCCAGTCCATCATGGATGAAGCACTCCCCAGCATTGAGCACATTTGCTTGGAGTGCTGTCATAGGAAAGCAGTGTCCATTTTCAAGGACCCCCTCCACCCAGGATATGCTCTCTTCCTGCAGCTGCCATCAGAAAGAAGGTACAGGAGCTTCAGGACTCACACCTCCAGTTCAAGAACAGTTATTATCCCTCAACAATCAGGCTCTTGAACCAAAGGGAATAACTCACTTGCTCCATCATTGAAATGTTCCCACAACCTATGGGCTCACATTCAAGGACTCTTCATCTCATGTTCTTGATATTTGTTGCTTATTTATTTAATTATTATTATTGTTTATTTTTGCATTTGCACAGTTTGTTGTCTTTTGCATGCTGGTTGAACACCCATTTTGGTTTCCCTTAATAATGCTCTACTCTTTGGGCAAACTAACGTGATTGTCAATCTAAAAACTCACAGGACCCAAATTGGTGTAGTCTTTCATTGATTCTATTATGGATTTATTGAGTATGCCCATGAGAAAATGCATCTCAGGGAGGTATATGGTGATGTGCCATATATGTACTTTGAAAATAAATTTACTTTGAACTTTAAAGGTTATAAAGCCATTTGTTAAAAACCCCTGCATTGCTCGGTGGGTACCTGTACAGTGTATTCTTGATAACTTTAAGGAGTGTTGCTCTGGAGTTTATTATACGAGCTTTCTTTTAAATGAAACTTTCAAAGCATGATGTTTATGCAGAACCAAGTCACGATTCCAACAGTGCAGTGCATTTAAAATTTAAAACAGTTACTTAATTCTCAAGGTGTTGATGAATCAACAGTGCAAGAACATGATAATTATCTGGAGTGAAGGCCAGTGATATTAATTAACACTTATGGGGCTTGGGCATTCAGCATATTCAGTCCACTCTTCAAAGAGAGAAAGCAGCAATAAGATTGTCCTGTGAGTTTTTAGATTGACAATCACGTTAGTTTGCCCAAAGAGTAGAGCATTATTAAGGGAAACCAAAATGAGATGTTTGGTTCGGAGAGACAGTGGCTGAGATTTTGGACAGGATTCAATATAACCTGGACAGGAGAACAGTGGGCTATGGACTGGGTTAACGTCAGTGATTTATGCCAGAAACAAATGCAAATTAGTTTTCTTTCTTCTGACTACTCTCCAGCTTTATCAACAAATTCAATCATTTGGAGATGGAGATGTTGCCTAGGAAATTCCTATGCATGCAGGAGCGTGTAGTGATGGCGCTGTGCAAGAAACCCTTGGCAGTGCGGTGTAGGGCTGAGGTGAATGACAGCCCCTCTCTGTGTGATAACACAGATAACCAAATGTAAATTACTATACTGTATGAGCAGTACAAATATGAAAGCAGCGTCTTCAAATCAACCCCTCCCCTCCCTGCCCCACCCCAAGAGAATTGGAAGGCCTTCCTTAACAGATCAAAGGCATTGTGTGTCACTGAAGATTCCATGGTGGATGTCACAGGAGCACTCCCAGTTGGTGGTTTGGATAAGAACAAAATCTTTAACTTGTTCTCACGCACACATCCTGTTAAGCCCTGTTCTTCCTTTCAAGTTTCTTGTAGTTTCTGAAGAGCACATATGTGTTTAATTGTTGCAACAATGTCAAGCATGTAGCGCATGCCATTTAATATCTTTATTGTATGCACAGGGGCTTCCAGGCACACGTGTGTCATATGCACAGAGCAGCACAATTCAATTTCTCAATGCTTGTGTGTCTGGATGTAATAATAGTATTTAACAACGGCCCTTCCACTTCCAAAGTGCCACAAAAAGCATTAAAAATGTGCTCCTAAATAGAAGTTCCAACCCATAAATTATTAAATTTTGTCCTGTTCTCAGTGTGAAATTTTTGGGAGCGATTAGGAAATGGTACTTGGCTGTGAGTTAATTGTTGTCAATGCTGAGAAAAGGGGCTGGGTACCTTTGTATATAAGACCATAAAAGATAAGGAGCAGAATTAGGCCATTAAACCCATTGAATCTGCTCCACTATTCCATCATGGCTGATTTATTTTCCTTCTCAACCTCAATCTCCAGCCTTCTTTTCATAATCTTTGACACCCTGACTAATTAAGTACCTATCAACCTCTGCTTTAAATATAGCCAATGACTTGGCTAACACAGCCATCTGTAGCAATGAGCTCTACATCCTCTGGTTAAACAAAATCCTTGTCATTTCTGTTCTACAGGGACATCCTTGTATTCTGAGGTAGTGCCCGCTGGTCTTAGACTCACCAACTGTAAAAAGGGACGGGTTACCTCTGAATGCAAGTGGGTCCAATATCCTTGTGGGCAAGTTGGCTAGACTTGTTCAGGTGGGTTTTAACTAATTTGGCAGGGAAATGGGAGCCAGAATGATGGTGCTGAAGATGAGGTAGTTGGTTTACAAACAGAGGCAGTGTGTAGTGAGACTCTTAACAAGGAGAGGCTGATGATAGGGCAAAATTGCAGTCAACAGGATGAGTTGCAATGTAAAAGGAGGCTAAAAGCAAAAAGGGTGAATACAGGACTAAAGGTGTTATATTTGAATGCGTGCAGTATATGGAATAAGATCGATGAATTTGTAGCACAGCTACAGATTAGCAAGTACTATGTTGTAGGAATCACTGAATCATGGCTGAAAGAAGATTATAGCTGGGAGCTTAATGTCCAAGGATACACATTGTATTGAAAGGACAGGCAGGAAGGCAGAGGGGGTAGTGTTGCTCTGTTGGTATAAAAAATAAATTAAATCATGAGAAAGAGGTGACATAGGGTCGGAAGGTGTTGAATCATTGTGGATAAAGCTAAGGAACTGTAAAGGTAAAGAGACTCTGATGGGAGTTGTAAACAGACCCCCCCAAACTGTAGTAAGGATACAAATTACAACAGGAGACAGAAAATCCTTGCCAAAAGGGCAATGTTACGATTGTCATGGGGGATTTCAATATGCAGGTAGATTGGGAAAATCAGGTTTGTACTGGATTCTAGGAGGGGGAATTTCTAAGTGCCTACGAGATGGCTTTTTAGAACAGCTCCTGGTTGAGCCCACTAGGGGATCAGCTATTCTGGATTGAATGTTGTGCAATGAACCGGAATTGATTAGAGAGCTTAAGGTAAAAGAACCCCTAGGGGAAAGTGATCATAATATGATCGAATTCATAGAAACATAGAAAACCTACAGCACGATACAGGCCCTCTGGCTCACAATGCTGTGCCGAACATGTACTTATTTTAGAAATTACATAGGTTACGCAATAGCCGTCTATTTTTCTGAGCTCCATGTACCTGTCCAGGAGTCTCTTAAAAGACCCTATCGTATCCGCCTCCTCACCACCGTTGCCAGCAGCCCATTCCACGCACTCACCACTCTCCAAGTAAAAAACTTACCCCTGATATCTCCTCTGTACCTACCTCCAAGCACCTTAAAACTGTGCCCTCTCGTGCTAGCCATTTCAGCCCTGGGAAAAAGCCTCTGACTATCCACACGATCAATGTCTCTCATCATCTTATACACCTCCATCAGGTCACCTCTCATCCTCCGTCACTCCAAGGAGAAAAGGCCGAGTTCACTCAACCTATTCTCATAAGGCATGCTCCCCAATCCAGGCAACATCCTTGTAAATCTCCTCTGCACCCTTTCTATGGCTTCCACATCCTTCCTGTAGTGAGGTGACCAGAACTAAGCACAGTACTCCAAGTGGGGTCTGACCAGGGTCCTATATAGCTGTAACATTACCCCTCAGCTCTTAAATTCAATCCCACAGTTGATGAAGTGTGTGAAGTTACCATTACTAAGGAGAAGGTTCTTGGGAAACTGAAAGTTCTGGAGGTAGGTAAGTCACCTGAACCAGATGGACTACACTCCAGAGTCCTGAAAGAGGAGGCTGAAGAGATTGTGGAGGTATTAGCAATGCTCTTTCAAGAACCACTAGATTCTGCAATGGTTCTGGAAGACTAGAAAATTACAAGTGTCACTCCACTCTTCAAGGGAGAGAGGCAGAAGAAAGGAAATTATAGGCCAGTTATTCTGACATTAGTATTTAGAAAGTTTTTGGAGTCATTTGTTAAGGATGTGGTTTTAGGGTACTTTGAGGCACATGACCTATTTTATTCAGACCTTTCAGTTTCCCAAGAACCTTCTCCCTAGTAATGGTAACTTCACACACTTCATAATTTCCTCAAGGGAAAATCTTGCCTGAGAAATCTGTTGGAATTCTTTGAAGAAATAACAAGTAGGAGAGACAAAGGAGAATTGGTCAATGTGTGCTTGGATTTTCAGAAGGCCTTTGACAAGATGCCACACATGAGGCTGTTTAACAAGCTTCGAGACCATGGTATTACAGGAAATATTCTAGCATGGATAAAGCAGTGACTGATTGGCTGGAGGCAAAGAGTGGGAATAAAAAGATCCTTTTCTGACTGGCTGCCAGTGACTAGCGCTGTTCCACTGGGGTCTGTGTAGGGACTCATTCTTTTTACGTGATATGTCAATGGTTTGGATGATGGAATTGATGGCTTTGTTGCAAAGTTTGCAGATGATATAAATATAGGGAGGGACAGGTAGTTTTGATGAAAGAGAAGGACTTAGACAGATTAGGAGAATGGGCTAAGAAATATCAGATAGAATACAGTGTTGGGAAGTGTATGGCCATGTACTTTTCCTGAAGAAACGAAAGGGTTGACAATTTTCTAAATGGAGAGAAAATACAAAAATCTGAGGCACAAGGGGATTTGGGAGTCCTTGTGCAGGATTCCCTAAAGGTTGATTTACAGGTTGAGTCAGTGGTGAGAAAGGCAAATGAAATGTTAGCATTCATTTCATGAGGATTAGAATATAAAAGCAAAGATGTAACATTAAGACTTTATAAAGCACTGGAGAGGCATCACTTGGGGCATGGTGAGCAGTTTTGGGCCACTTATCTTAGAAAGGATGTGCTTAGAAAGGTTCTCTAAAATGATTCCAGGGTTACACAGGTTGTCATATGAAGACCATTTGATGGCTCAGAGCCTATATTCACTGGAATTCAGAGGAATGAGGGGTGACCTCATTGAAACCTATCGAATGGTGAAAGGCCTTGATAGAGTGGATGTGGTGAATCTGTGGAATTCTTTGCCCCAGGCAGCTGTGGAGGCCAAGTCTTTATGTACACTTAAGGCAGAGGTTGTTAGATTCTTGATTGGTCAGGGCATGAAGGGATATGGAGAGAAGGCAGGAGATTGGGGCTGAGAAGAAAATTGGATCAACCATGATGAAACGGTGGAGCAAACTCGATGGACTAAATGGCCTAATTCTTCTCCTATATCTTATGGTCTTATAGGAAATGTGCTCTCCATGTCCACTCTATCTACGCTTTTCAATATTTGATAGGTTTCAATGAGGTCCTCCCTCATTCTTCTAAACTCCAGCAAGTACAGGCACAGAACCATCAAGCGCTCCTCAATACATTAACTCTTACATTCCTAGGATCATTCTCGGAGACCTCCTCTGGGCCTTCTCCAATACCAGCATGTCCTTTCTTGATGTGAAGCCTGAAGCTGCTCACGTTACTCCAAGTATGATCTTGACCAATGCCTTATAAAGTCTCAGTATTACATCCTTGCTTCTCTATTCTAGTCCTCTTGAAATGAATGCTAATATTGTTTTGCCTTCCTTACTACTGACTCAACCTGTAAGTTAACCTTTAGGGAATCCTGCATGAGGACTCCCAAGTCCCTTTGCACCTATGATTTCTAAATTCACTGCCCAATTAGAAAATAGTCTATGCCTGTATTCTTTCTTCTAAGGTGCCTGACCATACCCTTCCTGGCTCTGTATTCCACTTATGGTAGTGATGCCACGGTTATTCCATAAACTGAGCACAGTTGTCTCCTCAGAGTATCTGAGGATGAAAATGATAAAAATCCAGCCACAAGCACACTTTTGCAGCTGTGAATAAATGCTTAATTTCTCTCTGCCCATCAATTCCATTTGACTTGGTCAACCTCTCACTGGAATACAAAATATCTTTGAAATTTAAATTCACAATTGATGAACAAGCCAACACGAATTATCTTTGTCATTGATCACCAGGATTAGTCATACAATGAAAAGATTCCCAGGAACGGAAATTGAAAACGTAGTTGTGATGTTTGACTGAATGTGATAATGGCACCACCCAAATATCGAAATCAGCAACAGACTGTTAAAGCCTTGGGGATGGTAAAGTTTCCGCAGAGCTGAAAATTGCACGTGAATGCCAGCTGAGATTAATGTGCTTTTGTGATCTATACATAAACCACAACCCGCTAAACAGAGAGCAATGTCTGATCTGTATGTATCAAGTTTACCTGAAATTGAATTATAGGAATTCTAGGCCATGAGATTAAACTTTAGTTCACTTAATTTTGGGAAAAGAAAAATCCAAATTTAGACACTTGCAGTGTGTTAGCAGATCATAACATCATGAAATAACCACTTCTAGTTTTCTACCTAGTTGCATCACGGCCAAGTATGGAAACTATATGGTACAAGAATGTGAGAGGCTACTGAGAGTGGTGGACACAGCCAGCTCCATCACGGATACAGTTCTCCCCATCATCAAGGCCATCTACAAGAGGCGATATCTCGCGAAGGCGGTGTCTATCATCAGGGACCCTTCCATGTGGGCCATGCCCTGTTCTTGATTTGCCATCAGGCAAGAGGGATACAAGTCTGGAGTTTCACAGCATAAAGTTCAACATCAGTGTCTTCCTCAAACCCACCAGGTTCTTGAAATGACCTGAAAAACCTTACAATTGCTTTGGATATATATTTTATTCTCTCTCAGTCTCACACTGGTGTCATTTAATTTGCCCACATGTAAACGATATATAATGTGTTAATTTCAAAGTTAATCTTCACTTACACAAGGAAATCTGCAGATGCTGGAAATTCAAGCAACACACACAAAATTCGTCCTGACGAAGGGTCTCGGCCTGAAACGTTGACATTGCTTCTCCCTATAGATGCTGCCTGGCCTATTGCGTTCCACCAGCATTTTGTGTGTTTATCTTCACTTATATTTGTCTTTGTCTGGCAACGTATTGTACTGTTGCTTTAAGAAGCTAATTTTCATGGTATTTACACCCTGTGCATGTATGCCTATGACAATAACCTTGAACTTGAATGCTCTCTCACTCTCTTTTTTTCTCTGACATACTTGTCTCCACCTTCAGCTCACTGCTCAACAGGAGAAAGCCACTCAGCCCTTCAATAAGATTGTTGCTGATTCATTCCAGGCCTCATCTCTTCATCTGTGTCAGTTATCCAAAGCCCTCCATTCCTTGATCTTCCACAAATGCCAGAGAATTCCAGAGATTCATCACCCTTTGTCATTTGAACATCCTACACACATCAGTTCTAAACGTGACCAAAGAATGGGATGACCTTAAACACGAGATTCTGCGATTGCTGGAAATCCAGAGCAACACACAAAATGTTGGAGGAACTCAACAGGTCAGGCAACACCTATGGAAATGAATGAAAAGTCGATATTTTGGGTCGAGACACTTCATCAGGACTGGAAAGGAAGGGGGAAAGATGCCAGAATAAAAGGGTGAGGGGAGGGGACAGAGGACAAGCTAGAAGGTGATAGGTGAAACCACATGTGTAGGAAAAGTAAAGGGCTGGAGAAGAAGGAATCTGATGGGAAAGGGAAGTGGACCATGGGAGAAAGAGAAGAACGAGGGGCACCATGGGGAGGTGATAGGCAGGTGAGGAGAAGAGGTAAGAGGGAAAGTGGGGAATAGAAAAAAAGGGAAGGGGGGAGAAAAAAATGACTGGGAAGGAGAGTCCTTCCAGGTGAGGCAACAGCTCATCTGCAAATCTGTTGGGGTCATCTATTGTATCTAGTGTTCCTGATGAACCCTCCTCTATATCAGTGAGTCCTGACGTAAATTGGGGGACCGCTTTGACAAGCACTTCTGCTCCACAAGCCAAAAATCGGAAATTCCTGGTGGCCAACCATTTTAATTCCTATCCCCATTCACGTTGTGACATGTTGGTCTAGGCCTCCTGTTGTGCCATGATGAGGCCACTCTCTGGGTGGAGCAGCAACACCTCATTCTGTCTGGGTAGCCTTCAACCTGATGGCATGAACAGCAATTTCTCCTTTTTGTATTTTTTTTTCACTTCCACTCCCTTCCTTCTTCTTCTCCAGCCCTTTACCTTTCCCACCCACCCAGATTCACCCAGCACCTTCTAGCTAGCCTTCTTCCACTCCCCCCAATTCTTATTTCTGGCAACTTTCCCCTTCCTTTTCAGTTCTGAAGAAGGGCCCTGGCCTGAAACATTGACTGTTTACTCTTTTCCATAGATGTTGCCTGACCTGCTGAATTCCTCCAGCATTCTGTGTGTGTTGAATGCGATGATCTGACTCGTGGAGGACCAACCTGAAGTATCCATGGCTCACAATATGTAAGAGGGAAGTAAAGAGACGCTTCTCTCCAGCTTATAGCATGCGAGAGATGTATGTCTGGCCTTGACGAATCTTTGTTGTCTTTGAACCACCTGGAAGGTCTTGGCATAATGAAAGTGTTCAAGTACCAAGTGTACATTTGCTCGTGGTTGTCCTGAGTTCAGCTTTGAACTGACCCCAGAAACCCAGTGGTAATGTGATCCACGTGATATCGGTGGACTGCATTTGCTTTTTAAAACTAAAATGATGATTTCTTGTGTTGTGTGGAGATTTTGTTTTTGTGATATGCTAAAAGGGCTGCTTCACTACACAAAGTGCAATCAGCCATGGATTAATTGATATGTTGGATACATTCACCAACAGGCCATGTCTAATATATTTTTAGAGCTTCAAGATCTGAAAGCAAAGAAGGTGAAGGGCTAAGGTCACTATGTGTTTCTTTTGCCTCTTTCGAGCATTCTTTACGTTCATCCAAGAGAACTAAATTTTCAATATGTACTTCAGTCAATAAGCTATTCTACCAAAATAGATGGGATAGGTTTAGAAGTATATGGACCAACTCGTGTGACGAGCTCAGAGGGGCATCTTGGTCAACATGGGTGAGCTGGGCAGAAGGGCCTGTTTCCTGGCTGTATTACTCTATGATCTCATGACTCTAAAAAACAATACGACAGCAGATACAGGGCAGACAGAGATGGAGGACGTTCATTGCTGTCATAAATGCCAGTGGTGTAATGGGCAGTAAGTAACCTATTGTTAAACTCTTAAATATCAAACACAGACCTTGCATATTTCATAAACTTAACCCTAACCCAAACTGCTACTTGTGTACAGTACTTAGAACAGTACATCACAGTATCGGCTCTTCGACCTACAATGTTTGCCGACCTTTTAACCTACTCCATGATCAGTCTAACCCTTCCCTTCTACATAGCTCGTAACCCTCTATTTTTCTTCTTTCATCCATGAATCTATCTAAGAGTCTCTAAATGTTCTGAATACATTAGTCTCTACCGCCAACCCCTGCAGTCCATTCCAGATACTTCCCATGCTCTGTGTAGTAAAGTTATCTCTGACATCTCCCATAAAAATGTTCCTCCACTCACCTCAAAACGATGTCCTCTGGTATTAGGCATTGCTACCCTGGGTGATGGCAGTCCACTCTATCAATGCCTCTTGTAATCGTATACATCTCTATCAAGTCGCCTCTCATCCTCCTTCACTCTAAAGCTCAACCTTTCCTCATAAGACATGTTCTTATTCACATTTTGTCCTTTTCCCTGTCACCCACCTACTCAATTACCTAGAGTGACTCCTGATTCAACAACTCCACAATTTCATCATCCTTGCCTATGTTTTCAAGTGTCAGTGTGATGTTGAATTAACGATGGATTTAAAAATGTAACAGGCTAAAGCTTTGACCACCACCGTTACTGCCACCTTCCCCTTTTCCTGCTAACCCTCCCTCTATGCGCTTATGCCCCTGATATAATGGCTGTAGATCTGCCTGGTTGTAAACGTGCTCAGGGATAACTTGGCCACCACGTGGCGAGGCATTTAACTATGAAGATTATACTACTCAGAATATGCTTGTTGTACATTTATTGGACGCCATATGTATGTGCATTGTCATCGCTGTTACAGCACAGAGTACAATTCTCTGCACAGGTAAAGAGAATGCCCTCTCCAGGGACTCATTCATACCAATTACTGATAGATCACCCACACCACAATGCCTGCAGAGTGATGATATCCATCGGTGATCAAGTGAAATCCTTTAACAACTGGTTGCCTTTAACCTGAGGCCTTTTATCAGAAAAGAATTAGGAATGATACGTTTTATTGATTTATTTAGAGATACAGCAGGGTAACAGGTTCTTCCAGCCCAACGAGCCAATGCTGCCCAAATACACTCATGTGACCAATTAACCCACCAACCCGTACGTCTTTGAAATGTGAGAGGAAAGCGGAGCACCCAGAGGTCACGGAGAGAACATGCAAACTGCTTACGGACAGTGGCGGGAATTGAACCTACTTCTGCTCCTACAGTAGCATAGCGGTTAATATAACACTATTAGAGCGCCAGAGACCAAGGCTGTGGATTTCCTCTGGGTGCTCCGGTTTCCTCCCACAGTCCAAAGACAGAGTTTAGTAGGTTAATTGGCCACGGAGGTGTAATTGGATGACACGGGCTCAGTGGACCGAAGGATAAAATAAAATAAAGAGGTAAAAGCTTTCAAGTGTGGTTACTGAAAGGTTATGAATACTTCACTTAAGCCTTGACACATTGAATCCATTGCACAGACTAAAATCGTGTCAAGTTCATGTTGATTCTGTGTGTCTCAGTGGTTTTCAGCTTCAGATTCTGCACTCACAGAGTTTGCACGTAATTCATGGCCAAGTTATGATTATGCCTTGAAGATGTCTTACCGACCTGATGCCATGTTGTTATTATATCTGCCCTGCAACCAGCAACCACCTGACAAATCACGACATGTATCAGCACATTCTAAACATGCACTCTTATGAACAATATACATTTTTATGTAAGCAAATGCATTTCCACATTCATATATAATTGATATTCACCCATAAAAAGTATTTGCATGCCAAGCATTATACCTTGATATCTTATGCACACATGTGTCCGTGCATTTCTATACATTATTATTTATGAGATGGTCATTGGCTGTAGGACTGTTGGAACAGTAGTCTGTTGCTAGGGAAACAATGACATTATAACATTGGATTGGCTATTTATGACATCTTCAAGGGCCAATTGCAACTTGGCTTTGAATATATAACATAATGAAGTCCAGGTTTTGTGCCAACTTTTTTTTTCTGTTCTTGTCTGTCCACTGAAACCTATTTGGAAGCAGGGCAACAGGGCAAACTGGAATTTCTCACAGGATTAGAGGCTGACCTGTTTGCTGCCAGGCAGAGACAGAGAGTTTCGATCTCTTTGCTATTCATCAGTGATTACATGCCCCCAGCACCTGCAACAAGGAGACATAAAGCCGGCATTCATCGGAGCCTGGCAGCTTAGGCATGGGAACATCAGGGAACGGGGTGACAATCATTGTAGCTCCAGATAAACATATTCAGTAAAGAACTTCAAAAACACAGGGCTCGGTGAAGCTATGCTTGGTATCACAGAATACCCTACTGTATAAACAGGGTTCCTCGCTGCCAGTAAACAGCAGAATTAATTTATTAGGAAATACATGTTACACTCCAGCATGTTTATTTTAGTCTTTTCTAAAAAGCTAGAGCAACTGGTTCTAAATAGCTCTATTAATGTTTGGCTCATCTTTCGAAATGCAACATAATGACATTCCAAATCTTCCATTTAATTTTGAAGATTACTCTGCTGAAAATGGCTTCTGTCCTTCATATTCAGCATTTATTGTTGTGTGTTAATGATGGTGTTTTTGTAGCGGCAACAATACTTCCAGGTCAATCTGTTTAAAGAAACATGGAGCAAAAGATAGAACTCCATTATTAAGGACCCCCATCACCCAGGACATGCCCTCTTCTCATTGTTACCATCAGGAAGGAGGTACAGAAGCCTGATGGCACACACTCAGTGACTCAGGAACAGCTTCTTCCCCTCTGCCATCTGATTTCTCAATGGACATTGAACCCAGGAACACTACCTCACTACTTTTTTATTTCTCAAAAAATGCTGGAGGAACTCAGCAGGCCAGGCAGCATAGAAAAGAGTAAACTGTCAATGTTTTGGGCCGAGACCCTTCATCAGTCCTGACCTGCTGCCTGGCCTGCTGAGTTCCTCCAGCATTTTGTGTGTGTTACTTTGATTTCCAGCATCTGCAGATTTTCTCTGATTTCTGATTCAACATTTTTATTTCTGTCTTTGCACTACTTATTTAACTTGACTATTTAATATACATATATACTTACTATAATTCACAGCTTTTATGTCTTGCATTGTACTGCTGCTGCAAAGTTAACAAATTTCACACCATATACCAGTGATATTAAACCTGATCCTGATTCTGAAATTGAAACCAGTCCTTGATGTTTTCAGCTGCACCATCTGTGAAGTAGAACTGATAGTGATTTATCCAGTGAAGCAACCGAGTGTTGAACTGAGCAGCAAAGTTCCAATTCTAAAATATTAGTACACTACAGCACATGCATTTAATCAGGGTAAGTTTAAAGGAGATGTGCAGAACAAGTTTTTTTACTTGAAGAGTGGTAGGTGCCTGGAACAGGGAGCGGGCTGCCAGGGGTAGTGGTAGAGGCAAGTATAATAGTGGCATTTAAGAGGTTTCTCGATAGACACAGGAATATACTGGAAATAGAAGGATATGCATCGTGTGCAGGCAAAAGAGATCTAGCATAACGTGGCACCGTATTCACTGCAGACCAAAGGTCCAATTCCTGTGATGTACTGTTCTACGTTCCACGTGATATCCTCATTTTTGCTGCAGCTTTTGCCTTAGCAGCTTCAGTTATTTTTCTACCGTGACAAACTTTTAATATCTGTACTCTAACTTTCTCCACCACTTAACTTCCCATTCTCCGCTCCCCTGATTGGCTCTCGATGTTGCACTTTGGTGCACCAGCAAAAATATAAGCACTCTCAACTTGCTTCACTAAATCTCTGCCAGATTATATTTTTCCTAATAATTGTTTTGGCCAATTAATGTGTGCTTATTTTCTGACTAAAACTGTTAAATGCTCATTAGAAGCCTATCAAGGTACTTGTCTCTGTGGGGCAGTATTGTAACTGTAGGTTACCAAGGGAGCTGTTTTGCCACCACAGTGGATTCCAGTTAATTGGGGCACATCAGGATGAGTACGTTTTGGCCCAATTAAGCAGCTGCCCCATTAGTCCAAATTTCATGGAAATAGTTAAAAAGGTATAAAAAAAAGGACAATCATTTAACTGAGTAACAAATTAGGTATTTAAATTAAATACAGAACAAACAAAAACATTACCTATACTACTACAGTACTGCAAAACTGTATTAGTTCCTGGTAGTTATCGATGGAGAAATTTTTCCAGTGTATACCTCTGTGTTCTTTTGATTGACTCTAAATGCACAAAAGCAGTGCAGATACCTAGTGCAAATAATGGACTGCCTTCATACAATGCTTTCTATGATCGCATCTTCCAAATCTACATTTTTATTTTAACATTCAAGATGATTGTCGATAACTTCAAATTCTTCATAGTTCTTAACTTGCTGAAGTAATGAAATCATTTCATTTTCACTCCTGGCTGTTTCTGGCATCTCCAAGCCTGAATGGTTGAAACAGCAGTGAGAAAGACAGTTCTGAATTGTTTTACTGCTTATTTCCTCACCAACTATCAGTGACAAAAAAATCACTGCTTTTTGAACAAAAACACACATAACTGATGTTTTTAAAAAACTGTTCACTCTTACCATAGGGTAGTTCTAACGACCACATTAGAGTACATGACTGATGCTAGTTAGAAACTGCTCAGCAACAGGCTCCTGTCCCAATTAAGTGGCACAGTGTCCAAAATAAAGTAAGGAAATCCTGGCTATTTTCTTGGTTAGTTTTTGTTCTTTAAGAGTTATCCCAATTAAGTGGCTTTCCAAATTAAGCAATGGCCCAATTAACTGGAATCCACTGTATTTTTAAAGTGAGAAGCTCCAAAATGTATTTACAATGATGATTTTATCAATGTATTAAACCTCCGTGATTCAAATGATGAAACTATAATTTAAGTCTACATTTATTTTATTAGCATGAATTCCTGAACCATAGAATAAAATAGCAAGTCAGAGTCATGATGTTGAAGTGTTGACTATAAGAGAGGACTTTAACATTAAGTCCTTTACCTAGTTCGGCCTGGTGGCCCTTTGGTCACCGAATATGATGCCACATGAAACTAAATCTCTTCCATCTGCCATATTCTATATCCTTCCATTCCCTGTATATTCATGCATTAATCCCTATTTTCAGAAAGCAAGTAAAAGCCTTTGAGTCAGTGGTTGCCTCCTTACCTCTGAGGCCCTCCGTTGTTTGAGGTCGACCATGGATGTTGCTTGCCAGCTGTCTGCAGGACATGCAAGCCTGGGCAGTAGGATAGGACATGTTGCTCATGTAGCAGGCTCCCCCTCTTCTTCATGCAGCTGCTGAATCCAAAGGAGCAGCAGGGGTTGTCAGTTAGCATTGAACTCAACATAGGACTGCCTTAAGGACTCCAGCTCTGGATTTTTCCTCGGGGTTTACTCCTGAATCCTTCCCCGTGAGTAGGTATAGCAGCGAGGCGGCGGAGGTTTGAGATCAGAGTTTTCCTTCTCCGAGATGAGCCGCCAACCACGGCTGCTGAGCCCCATCTGCCCAAAGTGACCGGTTTTAGGGTGCCAGTAACCCACTTTTGCCCCTTCTCCTGTCAGTAGAAGTGGTTCCGCCAGACTTAGTAGCTAAGCCACACGTGAAGGCCAAGAGCTGGACTTGGCTGTTAGAAACTATTTGAGGCATACACCATCGGGAGCATTTAGTAGCTTGTGGGAGCTTATACCTCCACCAGCTGTGACAACCTTAAGGAACCATCGTGTCCTTAAGAAGGGTCACTGGTGTGCATGAAGATATAGGTTTGAGATAATTATGTGCCCTTGTGAAGCTATTGGTGGTAAGCAACTAAACGGGGTTCAAGCTCAGGAAAGGAAGAGAAGCCTTATTAGGCTTAATTGGTCATGTGGCCTAGCTGCTCAATTTCTTATAAATCTTTATTGGTATGAGCAGCTATTGCCAAGCTAGGAAGGGAGAATGGACCGATGGTCTGCCAGCAGATTCTGGCTCACTACATGTTACATGGCCCTCTGATGTGCCTTTATTACTTTAAGGTGAAATGGTGAATTCTGGTTAATTAGGACCCATCCGGACAGGGACATCTTGGCCCAATTAGTCAAATTTTCATAGAATAGTTAAAAAGGTATATATAAAAAACAAACTTCCTCTTAACTGAATAACAAATGGTGCATTAATTGAAATATAAAGCAAATTAGAACATTACCAATACTACTACGGAACTATAAATCTGTACTAGTTCCTAATAGTTATTGACAGTGGAATTTATCCAATGTATGTAGCCGTGCTCTTTTGATTGACTGTAAATGAACAAAAATCATGCTAACAGCAAACAGAACGAGTGAAAAAAACACAGAATACAAAACACCAAATCACAAAGACATGAAAGAGTCCAGGCATATTCAGCTCAGCTCACTTCAATCCAACGCCATGTCTCTCACTATCCTACAGGTTAGTCCGTCCCCATCAAAAACACACAAAACAGCAACAGAAAAAGGAGCCGGCCGGAAACCAGAGACACAACATAATGTGAACTACAGAATCCAATCCACAGACCATGTCGATTAACCTTGCCCAAGACTCATAGGCCCTGGCACCATCCTCTGGCAACATCGAGCAAGAGGGAGAGGGAGGGAGGGAGAGAGAGAGGGAGAAAGAGAGAGAGAGAGAGAGAGAGAGAGAGAGAGAGAGAGAGAGAGAGAGAGAGAGAGAGAGAGAGAGAGAGAGAGAGGGAGAATGAGAATCCATACGTAGGCACCTTCCTCCAGGAACAGCAAGTGAGAGGGAGAGGGAGGGAGAGAGAGAGGGAGAGAGAGAGGGAGAGAGAGAGAGAGAGAGAGAGAGAGAGAGAGAGCATCCATACGTAGGCACCTTCCTCCAGGAACAGCGAGCGAGAGGGAGAGGGAGAGGGAGGGAGGGCGAGAGAGAGGGAGAGAGAGGGGGAGAGAGAGAGAGAGAGAGCATCCATACGTAGGCACCTTCCTCCAGGAACAGCGAGCGAGAGGGAGAGGGAGAGGGAGGGAGGGCGAGAGAGAGGGAGAGAGAGAGAGAGAGCATCCATACGTAGGCACCTTCCTCCAGGAACAGCGAGCGAGAGGGAGAGAGAGACCGTTCACACGCAGATAGACGGTACTGAACACCTGCACCCACCACCCGCTCTCATCCTCATTGGTTTCGATCTTCCTCGATGCTTTAACTGGCGGGATTGGTGAGAAATGGAGTCAACCTTGGGCTCGCATCCTGTCTGCAGGCATCTTGGATTCCAGGCTGCGCGCTCTGCTTGAAACCTCGTCAGTGTGGAGCGTGCTAATGTATCTGGCATTTTGAAAAAGGGAGGTCGTGTTGGGTCTCTTAAAGAACATTAAGGTGGACAAGTTATCAAGGCCTGATTGGATATATTCCAGGTTACTGAGAGAGGGAACAGATGAGATTGCTGGAGCCTTGTGTCACCTCTAACCACAGGCCAAGTCCCAGATGACTGGTGAGTAGCTGATGTTGTTCTAAAGGGGAAATAGGGATAATCCTGGAAACTATAGATAATAGACAATAGAAGTAGACCATTCGGCCCTTCGAGCCTGCACCGCCATTTTGAGATCATGGCTGATCATCTACTATCAATACCCGGTTCCTGCCTTGTCCCCATATCCCTTGATTCCCCTATCCATAAGATACCTATCTAGCTCCTTCTTGAAAGCATCCAGAGAATTGGCCTCCACTACCTTCCGAGGCAGTGCATTCCAGACCCCCACAACTCTCTGGGAGAAGAAGTTTTTCCTTAACTCTCTCCTAAATGACCTACCCCTTATTCTCAAACCATGCCCTCTGGTACTGGACTCTCCCAGCATCTGGAACATATTTCCTGCCTCTATCTTGTCCAATCCCTTAATAATCTTATATGTTTCAATCAGATCCCCTCTCAATCTCCTTAATTCCAGCGTGTACAAGCCCAGTCTCTCTAACCTCTCTGCGTAAGACAGTCCGGACATCCCAGGAATTAACCTGGTGAATCTACGCTGCACTTCCTCTACAGCCAGGATGTCCTTCCTTAACCCTGGAGACCAAAACTGTACACAATACTCCAGGTGTGGTCTCACCAGGGCCCTGTACAAATGCAAGAGGATTTAGCCAGGAGGTAACTAATAAAGTGACCATTGAAGGTAAATCAGCCATGATGATGAGCAGACTCAATGGGCCGAATGGCCTAATTCTTCTATGTCTTACAGATTAAGTCATGTGTTCCTGAATTAATGTTTAGGACATTCAGGACTATTCCCTTTTACCTCTGCCCCTCAGGTGGCTCTGCCCTGCCTTTGATGGGTCCAGCACATTGTCTGACCATTGTGCAGTAAGTGTACTGGACAAGTATCTGTGTTTGGCTGGAACTGAGCTTAACTGTTTTCCAATAAGACAACTAAGTCCCATTTCTGTGACCTCAAGTAAAGACAATTCAGCTAGGGAAGGACTGAGAGGCCAGGTATCTGGGGAAAACATATCCTACAGTTTTGGCTTACAGAAAAAGTAGGGTGTGGGTGGTTACTGGGGAATTTCTTCATATAAATTAGCATTTTTGTGAATTTAAAGTAGAAACTTGTTTCTCTTTTAATTTTGTAACTTGTACATTTTAAAATTTCAAGTCACTTGGCAAATTAGACTTGTAAAAAGAGTTGATAGAAATCGTTTTGTTTCTATAAGCATTGAATTCAGTTTTATTTATTGACGCTACCTGGTCCATTCCTTTTAAACCCATTAGCTTCTGCCAAGACTTTTCACTTAATCATGTTCACAGATGAGATTACAGACCAGCGCATTCCACATGACTTACTGGGGCCTCAGAGGGGAGGAGAGGAACAGAGTACTGGGGAGAGTTTGTGTAGCAAATACATTCAGTTAACAATTACAAAATATAAATGTAGCTGTCAAGGGAAGGGTAGTATTTATTTCTGGCCTAAACAAAGGTAGGAATAACATCAAGCAGTAGCCATTCAGTACTGATCATTAAATAACTGTAAGGTGATTGCAGGAACTAAAGGGGGTTGTCAGAGATAGTCTTTTTTACACAGAGTGGTGCATGTTACAGATACATTGGGGGTAGTTCAGAGACTCTGAGAAAGGCACATGGATGATAGAGAAATGGACGGCTATGTGAGAGGGAAGCAATAGGATGATCTTGGAGTGGGCTAAAAGGTCAGCACAACATTGTGGGCCGAAGGGCCTGTGCTGTGCTGTACTTTATTTATTTTTAAATTTTTTGAACATTTGGAGATACAGTGTGGAATAAGTCCTTCTGGCCCTTCAAGCAGCAGCAACCCACAAACACCGATTTAACCCTAAACTAATTGCAACAATTTACATGACCAATTAACCTGCCCGGTAAGTCTTTGGACTATGGAAGGAAACCAGCGGACCCAGAGAAAGGCCACGCATTTCACAGGAAGCAGGTATAAAGACTCTGCACAGAGAACGTCGGGACTGAACTCCGACACCCCGAGCTGTGGCAGTGTCACGCTAACCACTATGTTACTGTGACACCCAACTCTTCTATGTTCTAAAGACCCTCACCATCCAGAGCATACCCCCTTCTCATGACTACCATCAACATGGAGGTATAGGACACATGCTTAACCTTTTAGGAACAGCTTCTTCCCCTCCGCCATCAGATTTCTGAATGGTCTATGAACCCATGAACACTACCTCACTATTTTGCTCTCTTTTTGCACAATTTATTTACTCTTTTATATTTCTGATTGTAATTTATAGTAAGTTTTTATGTATTGCACTGTACTGCTGCCTCAAAATGACAGATTTTGTGACATACAGAATGACAATGGTATTTAACCTGATTCTGATTCTAGTATGGAGTACTAATGGCCAGGTCTTAGACAGTCAGTATACAGTAGACTATACTTAGGCTAGTCCGTAAGACTTAGGAGAGGAGTTTGGCCATTCAGCCAATCAAGTTTGCCCTGCCATTCGATCATGGCTGAATTAATTTCCCTCTCAACCCCATTCTTTTGCCTTCTCCCTATAACCTTTGATGCCCTTCTAATCAAGGGCCTATCAACCTCTGCTTTAAATAGATAAAGATTACAAAGATTGGCTTTACTTGTCACATGTATATTGAAACATTGAGTTAAATGCCCTTGAGATATGCCTCCATAATGGCAGCCACAAAATGTAGAAACCCAATAGAACCCATTAAAAAAGACTGCTGAACACACAGTGTGCAAAAAATAAGAACAATTGTGTAAAAGTAAACAAATAGAATTCAGAACTGAAGTTTACGAAAGTGAGTCTGTAGCCACGAAGCCAGTCACAGATCAGTTGAGTAAACCTCGCCAAGCAACAAGCTGAACACTGACCCATTCCTCACCTCCAGCCCCAACACCCTGACCTTTTCAGTCTGGCCCGGTGCTTAAATCGGACAAATCTCAGCTCACTCCTTGCTGGCGGACCCAGACCCTGTCACTTCGATATGCTCTCAGGTTCGGGCCTCACTGCCTCAATTCAGCCCGTATCTGACCCTTCAAATCTGGCACAGCGCTTAAGTCAGTCAAACATCGGTTTGTTCTTCGCTGTGAAGCCCTGGGCCCTGCCGCCTCACCTTGAATTGCCGCTTTGAATCGGCTCCATGTCCACTCCAGTAATAGGCAAACATTGGCTCATTCCTCGCTCTCCATCCTTACAAGTCCTGGCCCCACCACCTCCATTCAGCCCGTACACGCTGCACTGCCACTGTCCTACGCCTTTGAGATTTCAGTTCACACCACAAAAATGCCAATTGTACAGGCGGTTCAAAAGCTCTACTCCAAAAGGGAAGTTACAGACTATTGATTGCAGTGATCATTGCCCAGAAAAATTGTGAATAATTGTGAGTTTTATTTGTTGCCAGTAAGGTGTCATTGTGTTTCACCAGTACCATTTTAAACCAGACAGTGTACAAGATGATAAGAGGCCTAGATCAAATGGATAACCAGAGACACTTCCCCAGGGTGGAAATAGCTAATACAGGGGGTCATAATTTGAAGGTGATTGGGTGTCAAAGGTAAGTTTTATTTTTTAAGCACAAAGTGGTGGGTGCATGGAAAGCCCAGCCAGGGATAGTGTAGAGGCAGATGTACAAGGGGCATTTCAGGAACTCTGAGATAAGAACATGTCTGACAGAAAAATGGAGAGCTATGCAGGAGAAAAGGTTTAGATTGATCTTAGAGTAGGTTTAAAGGTCAGCACAACCTGGTGGGCAGAATGGCCTGTACTGTGCTGCTATGTTCTACATTCTATGTTCTATCACAGGTACAACTGTCCTCACCATCAAGAAAAAATCCACAAGGAAGGTGGCATCCAACATCAGGGCCATGCTCTCTTCTCAATGCTGCCATCACAGAGGAGGTAAAAGAGTCTAAAGACCTCACATCTCGAGGTATAACAACAGCCTCTTCCCTACTGCCATCAGGTTCTTGAACCGACCTGAAAACCCCTAACGCTATTTTGACTATATATATATCAAAATAATATACATATACTGTATATTTCGATATACAGTATATGCCTAGATTTCTCTCTCAGTGTGGAACTAGTGCCATTGTTGATTTTGTTAATTGTTACATACAGAAGATGGCAGAAATTTTCAAGCTGTTATGTATTGGTGCACTGTGCAGGTTCCTATTCACTTATAAGAATTTTACGCAGAGCCCTATTGAAAAAATTGCACATGGAATTTGGGATGTGATGGTTGACACATGGAGAACCTGTTTGCACTAGGCTGATGATTAATAAACAGGGGTTCTCATTTAAGATAATTGGCAAAACAGTGAGAAGTGAACCATATTTTATGCAGTGAGTTGTTTGTATATAATTTACCATCAGTCATTTATCTACACTCTGTCATCTACACTGTCACCTGTGTCTTAGCCTCCTGACAAGACTGTTTACTCATTAACCTTGCGCCCACTGACCTTCATTAACCCTCTAGTTAAGCAGTGCCTTAACTTTATCATTTTCATCTTTGGTCTCAGATCCCTCCATGGCCTCCTTCCTATCTTGCAACCTCATCTTGGTCTACACTTCACAGTAGCAGCTCTCCTCTAATTCTGGCCTTTAGATGATCATCAACTTTAATTTCTCCACCTTGCACTGAGACCCAAAACTCTAAAGCCCACCCTAAACTCTCCCTCTCTCCTCTTCTGAGCTTTCTCCACCTCTTCTGGTTCCTTTGAGGGATTTAAGGCCCTTTAGGTCATCTACTCTATTAACTCTTTACGTGGCCTTCTGTTTGACAATACACCTGATATTGAATGTTTTCCATATTAAAGGCCCTATTCGGAATAAATATGTATAATCTGAAAGCATGCTAGAAGTTTACCAATATCTCTCTAAAGGATTTTAGATAAATCAGAGAAACTACTGCAGGCGAATCGATTCCATAGTAACTTTGGAAATAGAATTGGATAGGAAATGTTTGCAATGAAGAAGGAGAGTTGGGTTACGTGAGTAGAACTTTCAAGGACAATGGAGGGTTGGTGAAATGAATGGATTCCTTCTGTGCAATATGGTTCCAGCTGAGATGGAATTGATTTGCACTTGTTATTTCTTACATTGACCTATTTGTCTTCCCTGATTGACCTTGCCCTTGTGTTGGAAAATTTGTAATAATTTCCTGAATACTGTAAGTACTGAATCAATGTTGCTGTTAGACAACTGGACATTAGGCAGAATGCAAGATAAAACAATGAATGTACATTTACTTTAAGCTTGACAAATCAAATTATTCCTTTCTCACATTGACACAATGTCCAGTATATACTAACAATTATCAGTCTAAACAAGAACAACAGTTTTTATTCAGGGTCCTAGATACTGATAATTGTTATGTTAATAATTTCATTTGAAAGAGGCACAATTTAGATTTACATTATGAATTTAAAAGGAAGTGCTGAAGGCATTAATAACACTGGACAACAATATTTTTCGAAAGTGTTGCCTCCTCAGATTTTTTTTTGTTTATGATAGACCACTTGAAGCTGAACACGAATATAATTTCAAACTACTTGTATCATGTAGGAGTTTGGAGAAACAAGAAATTAACTTTTTTGAATACAATGCATTTAATTGCATAAAGATGCTGATGTTTTAGTTCAACTAAGCTAAATATGCTTTGTTGATGAATCCAGCATTGATGGATTCCAGTTGCCCTGATACTGTTTCTCCATGACCGTAATGTCCTGGTGAAACCTTTCGCCATGCTCATCACTGACAGCGCCGAGATTTGCAGAGAAGAAGTCTAAATGGGAATGCAGAAAATCAATCTTTAGTGACATGTTGCACTTCATGGTGAAGCATGTTGTCAACCAGCTGCAGGTAGTTTGGTGCTCTGTAGTGGCCAAGAAAATTTTCAGCAACATCCCTCAATGCCTTCCATGTGATTTTCTCCGGTCCCATTAGAAGTTCTTTAAATTGCCTGTCATTGATGACCTGTTTGATTTTGGTCCAACAAAAATGCCTTCCTTAATTTGGCAGCAATTATTCTAACTTAAATTATGAATTGAAATAATAAATATAGGTGAGTTTAAAAAAATGGTGCGTGATAGGGAAATGTCATGGTGATTTTCATGATCAGCAGCCCAAAATCCTTAAGATATACCCAATAATATTCAGGAAGCAAAATCTTAGCAGTCCAGTGTAATCCATGGCAGCTTTAAGTGGCATCTCTTATTTTTCATTGGAAGCAGTGCCTGTCAAGTTCATCATGCCAACACCCTATTTTGACCACACTCTCCAAATGGGGTTGGAGATATGGGTAAAGGACCAACGAACAGAAATTTGAACTAATTTTCTCCTTTTCCTCATCCAAATGTTCAAAAGGAAGATGTAGTTACTGCTTCTCACTTGCTTTTATAGCCACCATCTCTCATAGATTATGGATAGAATTAGGACCTTACTGGTACATGTTTCCTAGTGCACTTTCTGAAACTTGAGCCAATTCATTAGCACTTAAACAGAAACTTTTTGATTTGGTGTCCTATTGTATGGAGTTGATTTACATAGGAACTTCAGTGTGTGTTCAAGCTAAATAATTTCCAGGCTTTTGTTGTACTTTAGTGGTGAACCCTGTTGTGGACATAAGTATCCACCGTCCAATAGAATTTGTGAATGACCATAAAGAGCCTCCCGATTTGGCAAACTGGAACAGAGCTGTTGAGGAAAGAGGACAGTATGGAGGAGAAGACATTGACCATTGATTTTATGCAATATGAACAGGACTCGGTCAGTAAAACCCTCTAATATGAAGCACTCCCTTTGTTGTATATTGGATTGCAGCTCAGGTCTGTGGATTGGGCGTTCACCTGGTGCAACTAGATTGATGAACCAGGGCAATAATATTTCCAAGTAACCAGAAGAATGTCATGGTTTTTTTGTAGAGTTTAAGATTTATCTTTCTTTATTTCCAGCCAGGTTACAATTGTAAGGAAGAGAGAGCCAGCGACCATACCTAATGGTGCAGGAGCTTAAATTATGTGAAATGACCTGGGTCTGATGGACAACTCACTGTTGCCTTCCTTGGCAGTGACCAGACTGCTGGGAATTACGCTCGTGGACAAGTTCCTCTAGAGCTAATTGTTTTTTTTTGCTTCCTGGGCTCTGCTTACTTCCCTGTCTCCTCAAACACCTGAGTCAATTATACAGAGGCTGAGGCTCTGTGTTTCTTTGTGCCGAACTAGGAGCTGTAGCAATCATTTATTTCAATTTTTTTTTTGCTCATCAATGGACAGTATGTCAAGCAGGCATTCATCCAGTGTGGGTATAGGTGACACCGCCCTAGACTTCCCTCCAAACAACTCAAAGTTATGTCCCCTTGTATTGGCCATTTCTCCCCTGGGAAAAAGTCTCTGGCTATCAACTCTATTTATGCCTCTAATCATCTTATACACCTCTGTCAAGTCACTTCTCATCCTCCTCCTCTCCAAGAAAGAACCCTAGCTCACTCAACCTATCCTCATAAGACATGCTCTCTAATCCAGGCAGCATCCTGATAAATCTTCTCTGAACCCTCTCTAGAGTTTCCACATCCTTCCTATTTGCACTGTGTAGCTTTTGAAAATGATGATTTACGATTATTTGAGTTTAGCACATTTTATTAATGTACGAATGTTCACAGCCATTCCTTCTCTGAGAGCTGCAATTAAATATTTCTTGGTATGCTTTTGTGCCTCTTCCATCTGAGTTCCATTTGATAGAATCAAAAAACCACACACCCCTTGTGACTGTTCCAGCTCTTTAAAAAAGATATCCAACTAGTTCCATCCCTGCACTCTTTACCCAAAAGTTCTGCAATCTATTTTACCTTTCAAGTTTATATTCAATTTCCTTTTGTAAGCTATAGTTGAATCTGCCAGTCTGTCAGTGAGATCTACGACCCAGACTATGGAAATTCATTGTTTTAAAAGTATTCACTTCATTCTCACCCTGTTCTTTTGCCAATTATCTGATAGCTTTAAGATCGCTCTGCTCCATCGGAAGGGGTTTCCTTGCCTGTGTATGGGTCTGTTGTAAACTATTTAATAGAGATTGATTACTATAATTAGTCATCAGTTCTGTTACCATTACCTTGGAAAGTAGAATGGGAGCCAAATAATCTTTTGACTTCCTATGTCCCTAAGGCATGTGTGCCTCTAATAACCTCTCTATCTCAGGTTAGTCAGTAAAGAAGGTATTACCTCTTTCTGTGCAATATGTTTTCTAAGAATCAATTTACACATAAATACATATATTATTGAATCAGTCATGCGCATTGGTTCCAAGAATGGGTTGAATCTTAGTTTAGAAATTTAGTTTACATACTAACTTTTTCATATTCTTTTCTTTACAGCGTAGACTTGTTTTATCAAGTTGATGTTGAATTGGATTGAGAGGGGTAGGAATTCAATCTTGGTCTCATGAGCTGAATACACAATGCAGTAAAGGATGTCCTTTCACTCGCGTTCTAAAATTGATTTCCAATGACTCCAATGGAATCGACTTTCAGTAGCAAAGGGCAATGTGCTGTTTTGTAACATTTCAGCCAGACTAGATAGGCTGGATTTGTTTTTTTCCTGAGGTGGAGAAGGCTGACAGCTGATCTGGTTGAGCTCTACAGAAGTCATGAGATGTATAGATAGGGTAGAGATACTGAGAAACATTTCTCTATTACAGAATTGTCCAGAACCAGAGGGTTGTGGATTTAAGTTAAAGAGTAGGAAATTTAGAGGGGACGTGAGGAAAATTGTTTTCATGTAGAGGACGAATGAGATCTGTAATATGCTGCATGAGGAGGTGATGAGGGCAGTGTTACAGGTTTCAACCACCTTCTGGATATTCCCATAACTTTTCTAATGTTTTGCATGGACTAGATGGACTGAAGGGCCTGTTTCTGTGCTGTATTTTTCTATGACTCTATTTAATGAGTATTTAACTGTGCATGTGAAGTATGTTGGCATAAAAGAGCTAGGTTAAGTACTAGAAAATAGGAATACTTTAGATAGGTAATTGATAGTACTGACACAATGGGCTGAAGGGCATGGTTTTGTGTTGTGATACACAATAACTCTTTCTATGTTATATGTTTAGCACAAGCAGTCAGGAGGTTCTTTGATATCATTTATTTACACCAACATTGCATGTGCCCAATGCTTATTGTGTAGAAAGAACTTGGCGTTTCACAAGGATCTTAGCTAAGGAAACTAAGGACACCAAAAAAAGCAGGAGGATTATTGGGTCTAGTCAAGGACAAGGGTTTTAATGAACCTCTTGAAGGAGGAGAGGCAAGGAGTATCGTGTTCAGTTCTGGTCACCTCATTATAGGAAGGATATGGAAGCTTTAGAGAGAGTGCAGAGGAGATTTACCAGGATGCTGGCTGGATTAGAGAGGGTGCAGAGGAGATTTACCAGGATGCTGCCTGGATTAGAGAGGGTGCAGAGGAGATTCACCAGGATGCTGCCTGGATTAGAGAGGGTGCAGAGGAGATTTACCAGGATGCTGCCTGGATTAGAGAGGGTGCAGAGGAGATTTACCAGGATGCTGCCTGGATTAGAGAGGGTGCAGAGGAGATTCACCAGGATGCTGCCTGGATTAGAGAGGGTGCAGAGGAGATTCACCAGGATGCTGCCTGGATTAGAGAGGGTGCAGAGGAGATTTACCAGGATGCTGCCTGGATTAGAGAGGGTGCAGAGGAGATTTACCAGGATGCTGCCTGGATTAGAGAGGGTGCAGAGGAGATTTACCAGGATGCTGCCTGGATTAGAGAGGGTGCAGAGGAGATTCACCAGGATGCTGCCTGGATTAGAGAGGGTGCAGAGGAGATTTACCAGGATGCTGCCTGGATTAGAGAGGGTGCAGAGGAGATTTACCAGGATGCTGCCTGGATTAGAGAGGGTGCAGAGGAGATTCACCAGGATGCTGCCTGGATTAGAGAGGGTGCAGAGGAGATTCACCAGGATGCTGCCTGGATTAGAGAGGGTGCAGAGGAGATTTACCAGGATGCTGCCTGGATTAGAGAGGGTGCAGAGGAGATTTACCAGGATGCTGCCTGGATTAGAGAGGGTGCAGAGGAGATTTACCAGGATGCTGCCTGGATTAGAGAGGGTGCAGAGGAGATTCACCAGGATGCTGCCTGGATTAGAGAGGGTGCAGAGGAGATTTACCAGGATGCTGCCTGGATTAGAGAGGGTGCAGAGGAGATTTACCAGGATGCTGCCTGGATTAGAGAGGGTGCAGAGGAGATTTACCAGGATGCTGCCTGGATTAGAGAGGGTGTAGAGGAGATTTACCAGGATGCTGCCTGGATTAGAGAGGGTGCAGAGGAGATTTACCAGGATGCTGCCTGGATTAGAGAGGGTGCAGAGGAGATTCACCAGGATGCTGCCTGGATTAGAGAGGGTGCAGAGGAGATTTACCAGGATGCTGCCTGGATTAGAGAGGGTGCAGAGGAGATTTACCAGGATGCTGCCTGGATTAGAGAGGGTGCAGAGGAGATTTACCAGGATGCTGCCTGGATTAGAGAGGGTGCAGAGGAGATTTACCAGGATGCTGCCTGGATTAGAGAGGGTGCAGAGGAGATTTACCAGGATGCTGCCTGGATTAGAGAGGGTGCAGAGGAGATTTACCAGGATGCTGCCTGGATTAGAGAGGGTGCAGAGGAGATTCACCAGGATGCTGCCTGGATTAGAGAGGGTGCAGAGGAGATTTACCAGGATGCTGCCTGGATTAGAGAGGGTGCAGAGGAGATTTACCAGGATGCTGCCTGGATTAGAGAGGGTGCAGAGGAGATTTACCAGGATGCTGCCTGGATTAGAGAGGGTGCAGAGGAGATTTACCAGGATGCTGTCTGGATTAGAGAGGGTGCAGAGGAGATTTACCAGGATGCTGCCTGGATTAGAGAGGGTGCAGAGGAGATTCACCAGGATGCTGCCTGGATTAGAGAGGGTGCAGAGGAGATTTACCAGGATGCTGCCTGGATTAGAGAGGGTGCAGAGGAGATTTACCAGGATGCTGCCTGGATTAGAGAGGGTGCAGAGGAGATTTACCAGGATGCTGCCTGGATTAGAGAGGGTGTAGAGGAGATTTACCAGGATGCTGCCTGGATTAGAGAGGGTGCAGAGGAGATTTACCAGGATGCTGCCTGGATTAGAGAGGGTGCAGAGGAGATTCACCAGGATGCTGCCTGGATTAGAGAGGGTGCAGAGGAGATTTACCAGGATGCTGCCTGGATTAGAGAGGGTGCAGAGGAGATTTACCAGGATGCTGCCTGGATTAGAGAGGGTGCAGTGGTGATTCACCAGGATGCTGCCTGGATTAGAGAGGGTGCAGAGGAGATTTACCAGGATGCTGCCTGGATTAGAGAGGGTGCAGAGGAGATTTACCAGGATGCTGCCTGGATTAGAGAGGGTGCAGAGGAGATTTACCAGGATGCTGCCTGGATTAGAGAGGGTGCAGAGGAGATTTACCAGGATGCTGCCTGGATTAGAGAGGGTGCAGAGGAGATTCACCAGGATGCTGCCTGGATTAGAGAGGGTGCAGAGGAGATTTACCAGGATGCTGCCTGGATTAGAGAGGGTGCAGAGGAGATTTACCAGGATGCTGCCTGGATTAGAGAGGGTGCAGAGGAGATTTACCAGGATGCTGCCTGGATTAGAGAGGGTGCAGAGGAGATTTACCAGGATGCTGTCTGGATTAGAGAGGGTGCAGAGGAGATTTACCAGGATGCTGCCTGGATTAGAGAGGGTGCAGAGGAGATTCACCAGGATGCTGCCTGGATTAGAGAGGGTGCAGAGGAGATTTACCAGGATGCTGCCTGGATTAGAGAGGGTGCAGAGGAGATTTACCAGGATGCTGCCTGGATTAGAGAGGGTGCAGAGGAGATTCACCAGGATGCTGCCTGGATTAGAGAGGGTGCAGAGGAGATTTACCAGGATGCTGCCTGGATTAGAGAGGGTGCAGAGGAGATTTACCAGGATGCTGCCTGGATTAGAGAGGGTGCAGAGGAGATTTACCAGGATGCTGCCTGGATTAGAGAGGGTGCAGAGGAGATTTACCAGGATGCTGTCTGGATTAGAGAGGGTGCAGAGGAGATTTACCAGGATGCTGCCTGGATTAGAGAGGGTGCAGAGGAGATTCACCAGGATGCTGCCTGGATTAGAGAGGGTGCAGAGGAGATTTACCAGGATGCTGCCTGGATTAGAGAGGGTGCAGAGGAGATTTACCAGGATGCTGCCTGGATTAGAGAGGGTGCAGAGGAGATTTACCAGGATGCTGCCTGGATTAGAGAGGGTGTAGAGGAGATTTACCAGGATGCTGCCTGGATTAGAGAGGGTGCAGAGGAGATTTACCAGGATGCTGCCTGGATTAGAGAGGGTGCAGAGGAGATTCACCAGGATGCTGCCTGGATTAGAGAGGGTGCAGAGGAGATTTACCAGGATGCTGCCTGGATTAGAGAGGGTGCAGAGGAGATTTACCAGGATGCTGCCTGGATTAGAGAGGGTGCAGAGGAGATTTACCAGGATGCTGCCTGGATTAGAGAGGGTGCAGAGGAGATTTACCAGGATGCTGCCTGGATTAGAGAGGGTGCAGAGGAGATTTACCAGGATGCTGTCTGGATTAGAGAGGGTGCAGAGGAGATTTACCAGGATGCTGCCTGGATTAGAGAGGGTGCAGAGGAGATTTACCAGGATGCTGTCTGGATTAGAGAGGGTGCAGAGGAGATTTACCAGGATGCTGCCTGGATTAGAGAGGGTGCAGAGGAGATTTACCAGGATGCTGCCTGGATTAGAGAGGGTGCAGAGGAGATTTACCAGGATGCTGCCTGGATTAGAGAGGGTGCAGAGGAGATTCACCAGGATGCTGCCTGGATTAGAGAGGGTGCAGAGGAGATTTACCAGGATGCTGCCTGGATTAGAGAGGGTGCAGAGGAGATTTACCAGGATGCTGTCTGGATTAGAGAGGGTGCAGAGGAGATTTACCAGGATGCTGCCTGGATTAGAGAGGGTGCAGAGGAGATTTACCAGGATGCTGCCTGGATTAGAGAGGGTGCAGAGGAGATTTACCAGGATGCTGCCTGGATTAGAGAGGGTGCAGAGGAGATTCACCAGGATGCTGCCTGGATTAGAGAGGGTGCAGAGGAGATTTACCAGGATGCTGCCTGGATTAGAGAGGGTGCAGAGGAGATTTACCAGGATGCTGCCTGGATTAGAGAGGGTGCAGAGGAGATTTACCAGGATGCTGCCTGGATTAGAGAGGGTGCAGAGGAGATTTACCAGGATGCTGTCTGGATTAGAGAGGGTGCAGAGGAGATTTACCAGGATGCTGCCTGGATTAGAGAGGGTGCAGAGGAGATTCACCAGGATGCTGCCTGGATTAGAGAGGGTGCAGAGGAGATTTACCAGGATGCTGCCTGGATTAGAGAGGGTGCAGAGGAGATTTACCAGGATGCTGCCTGGATTAGAGAGGGTGCAGAGGAGATTCACCAGGATGCTGCCTGGATTAGAGAGGGTGCAGAGGAGATTTACCAGGATGCTGCCTGGATTAGAGAGGGTGCAGAGGAGATTTACCAGGATGCTGCCTGGATTAGAGAGGGTGCAGAGGAGATTTACCAGGATGCTGCCTGGATTAGAGAGGGTGCAGAGGAGATTTACCAGGATGCTGTCTGGATTAGAGAGGGTGCAGAGGAGATTTACCAGGATGCTGCCTGGATTAGAGAGGGTGCAGAGGAGATTCACCAGGATGCTGCCTGGATTAGAGAGGGTGCAGAGGAGATTTACCAGGATGCTGCCTGGATTAGAGAGGGTGCAGAGGAGATTTACCAGGATGCTGCCTGGATTAGAGAGGGTGCAGAGGAGATTTACCAGGATGCTGCCTGGATTAGAGAGGGTGCAGAGGAGATTCACCAGGATGCTGCCTGGATTAGAGAGGGTGCAGAGGAGATTTACCAGGATGCTGCCTGGATTAGAGAGGGTGCAGAGGAGATTCACCAGGATGCTGCCTGGATTAGAGAGGGTGCAGAGGAGATTTACCAGGATGCTGCCTGGATTAGAGAGGGTGCAGAGGAGATTTACCAGGATGCTGCCTGGATTAGAGAGGGTGCAGAGGAGATTTACCAGGATGCTGCCTGGATTAGAGAGGGTGCAGAGGAGATTTACCAGGATGCTGCCTGGATTAGAGAGGGTGCAGAGGAGATTTACCAGGATGCTGTCTGGATTAGAGAGGGTGCAGAGGAGATTTACCAGGATGCTGCCTGGATTAGAGAGGGTGCAGAGGAGATTTACCAGGATGCTGTCTGGATTAGAGAGGGTGCAGAGGAGATTTACCAGGATGCTGCCTGGATTAGAGAGGGTGCAGAGGAGATTTACCAGGATGCTGCCTGGATTAGAGAGGGTGCAGAGGAGATTTACCAGGATGCTGCCTGGATTAGAGAGGGTGCAGAGGAGATTCACCAGGATGCTGCCTGGATTAGAGAGGGTGCAGAGGAGATTTACCAGGATGCTGCCTGGATTAGAGAGGGTGCAGAGGAGATTCACCAGGATGCTGTCTGGATTAGAGAGGGTGCAGAGGAGATTTACCAGGATGCTGCCTGGATTAGAGAGGGTGCAGAGGAGATTTACCAGGATGCTGCCTGGATTAGAGAGGGTGCAGAGGAGATTCACCAGGATGCTGCCTGGATTAGAGAGGGTGCAGAGGAGATTCACCAGGATGCTGCCTGGATTAGAGAGGGTGCAGAGGAGATTCACCAGGATGCTGCCTGGATTAGAGAGGGTGCAGAGGAGATTTACCAGGATGCTGCCTGGATTAGAGAGGGTGCAGAGGAGATTCACCAGGATGCTGCCTGGATTAGAGAGGGTGCAGAGGAGATTCACCAGGATGCTGCCTGGATTAGAGAGGGTGCAGAGGAGATTTACCAGGATGCTGCCTGGATTAGAGAGGGTGCAGAGGAGATTTACCAGGATGCTGCCTGGATTAGAGAGGGTGCAGAGGAGATTTACCAGGATGCTGCCTGGATTAGAGAGGGTGCAGAGGAGATTCACCAGGATGCTGCCTGGATTAGAGAGGGTGCAGAGGAGATTTACCAGGATGCTGCCTGGATTAGAGAGGGTGCAGAGGAGATTTACCAGGATGCTGCCTGGATTAGAGAGGGTGCAGAGGAGATTTACCAGGATGCTGCCTGGATTAGAGAGGGTGCAGAGGAGATTTACCAGGATGCTGTCCGGATTAGAGAGGGTGCAGAGGAGATTTACCAGGATGCTGGCTGGATTAGAGAGGGTGCAGAGGAGATTTACCAGGATGCTGCCTGGATTAGAGAGGGTGCAGAGGAGATTCACCAGGATGCTGCCTGGATTAGAGAGGGTGCAGAGGAGATTTACCAGGATGCTGCCTGGATTAGAGAGGGTGCAGAGGAGATTTACCAGGATGCTGTCTGGATTAGAGAGGGTGCAGAGGAGATTTACCAGGATGCTGCCTGGATTAGAGAGGGTGCAGAGGAGATTTACCAGGATGCTGCCTGGATTAGAGAGGGTGCAGAGGAGATTTACCAGGATGCTGCCTGGATTAGAGAGGGTGCAGAGGAGATTTACCAGGATGCTGCCTGGATTAGAGAGGGTGCAGAGGAGATTTACCAGGATGCTGTCCGGATTAGAGAGGGTGCAGAGGAGATTTACCAGGATGCTGGCTGGATTAGAGAGGGTGCAGAGGAGATTTACCAGGATGCTGCCTGGATTAGAGAGGGTGCAGAGGAGATTCACCAGGATGCTGCCTGGATTAGAGAGGGTGCAGAGGAGATTTACCAGGATGCTGCCTGGATTAGAGAGGGTGCAGAGGAGATTTACCAGGATGCTGCCTGGATTAGAGAGGGTGCAGAGGAGATTTACCAGGATGCTGCCTGGATTAGAGAGGGTGCAGAGGAGATTTACCAGGATGCTGCCTGGATTAGAGAGGGTGCAGAGGAGATTCACCAGGATGCTGCCTGGATTAGAGAGGGTGCAGAGGAGATTTACCAGGATGCTGCCTGGATTAGAGAGGGTGCAGAGGAGATTTACCAGGATGCTGCCTGGATTAGAGAGGGTGCAGAGGAGATTTACCAGGATGCTGCCTGGATTAGAGAGGGTGCAGAGGAGATTCACCAGGATGCTGCCTGGATTAGAGAGGGTGCAGAGGAGATTTACCAGGATGCTGCCTGGATTAGAGAGGGTGCAGAGGAGATTTACCAGGATGCTGCCTGGATTAGAGAGGGTGCAGAGGAGATTCACCAGGATGCTGCCTGGATTAGAGAGGGTGCAGAGGAGATTTACCAGGATGCTGCCTGGATTAGAGAGGGTGCAGAGGAGATTTACCAGGATGCTGCCTGGATTAGAGAGGGTGCAGAGGAGATTTACCAGGATGCTGCCTGGATTAGAGAGGGTGCAGAGGAGATTTACCAGGATGCTGCCTGGATTAGAGAGGGTGCAGAGGAGATTCACCAGGATGCTGCCTGGATTAGAGAGGGTGCAGAGGAGATTTACCAGGATGCTGCCTGGATTAGAGAGGGTGCAGAGGAGATTTACCAGGATGCTGTCTGGATTAGAGAGGGTGCAGAGGAGATTTACCAGGATGCTGCCTGGATTAGAGAGGGTGCAGAGGAGATTTACCAGGATGCTGCCTGGATTAGAGAGGGTGCAGAGGAGATTCACCAGGATGCTGTCTGGATTAGAGAGGGTGCAGAGGAGATTTACCAGGATGCTGCCTGGATTAGAGAGGGTGCAGAGGAGATTTACCAGGATGCTGCCTGGATTAGAGAGGGTGCAGAGGAGATTTACCAGGATGCTGCCTGGATTAGAGAGGGTGCAGAGGAGGTTTACCAGGATGCTGCCTGGATTAGAGAGGGTGCAGAGGAGATTTACCAGGATGCTGCCTGGATTAGAGAGGGTGCAGAGGAGATTCACCAGGATGCTGCCTGGATTAGAGAGGGTGCAGAGGAGATTTACCAGGATGCTGCCTGGATTAGAGAGGGTGCAGAGGAGATTTACCAGGATGCTGCCTGGATTAGAGAGGGTGCAGAGGAGATTTACCAGGATGCTGCCTGGATTAGAGAGGGTGCAGAGGAGATTTACCAGGATGCTGTCTGGATTAGAGAGGGTGCAGAGGAGATTTACCAGGATGCTGCCTGGATTAGAGAGGGTGCAGAGGAGATTTACCAGGATGCTGTCTGGATTAGAGAGGGTGCAGAGGAGATTTACCAGGATGCTGCCTGGATTAGAGAGGGTGCAGAGGAGATTCACCAGGATGCTGTCTGGATTAGAGAGGGTGCAGAGGAGATTCATCAGGATGCTGCCTGGATTAGAGAGGGTGCAGAGGAGATTCACCAGGATGCTGCCTGGATTAGAGAGGGTGCAGAGGAGATTTACCAGGATGCTGGCTGGATTATAAGGGTAGGATGAGTAAGATAGGGCATTTCTCTTTTGAGGATGAGATGTGATTTGATCAAGGTGTACAAAATGATAAGAGGCATAGATCAGGAGGGCAGCCAGAAAGATTTTCCCAGAAATGGCTAATACCAGAGGGCATATCTTTAAGGTTTTTGGAAAAAAGGTATAGGGGAGATGTCAAAAATATGTAATTTACACAGAGAGTTGTAGGTGCATGGAACACCCTGCCAGGATGGTAATAGCGGCAGATACATTAGATACATTTAAAACACTCTTAGATGGCCAGATTAATGAAAGGAAAATGAAGGGCTATGTAGGAGGGAAGCATTAACTTGATCTTGAAGTAAATTTGAGGGTCAGCATAACATTGTGGGCCGAAGAGCCTGTACTGTGTAGGACTGTTCTATGTTCTCTGTTCTAAAGAGGTTGAGGGAGGGGAATTCCAGAGCCCACTGCTCGAACAGTTGGCAGCGGCATCTTGGGGTCACACTGAGGCTACGAGGCACAGGTTTTTTGTTCTTCTTCCCTTTGTAACCCAGGGATACTGAAGCTGCCAGGAGACGATGAGAATCAGAGCAAACAAGAACCAGGAATTGGAAGAATGCGGAGTCCTCAAAGCTGAAGGCTGAAAGTTCCCTTCAAAGAAAGGCAACCTTTTCCAATAAGCTGGTTTAAATTTAAAACCTTTACATTAGCCATTCCTCTACAAACATTATTGCATTTCTCTAAAAATTAAAAACAACTGCAGATGCTGGAAATCTGAAATTTTAAAAAAACAGCAAATGCTAGGAACACACAGTAGGTCAGGCAGTGTCTGTTTCTCTTTCCACATGTGCTGCCTGACCTGCTGATTGCTTCCAGCATTTCCATTCTGTTCCCCTCTAGCCTCTGAAGCAAAGCCAAGTCTCTCCTCTCCCCAGTGAATTAGAGTTCTGCCTATTTCTTGTTACTCTTTTTGACTATAGTTTGCCATTCAGTATCATCATCCCCTCAAAACTAATCAATAAGCTCCAAGACTTGGCCTCAATACCTCCTTGTGCAATTGGATCCTCAATTTCCTCACTTGCAGACTTCAGTCAGTTCAGATTGGCAACACATCTCCTCCATGATCTCCATCAGCACAGGCGTACCATACGGCTGTGTGCTTAGCCCCTGCTCTACTCACTTTACACTTATGACTGTGAGGCAAAGCACAGATCCAATGTTTATTCAAGTTTGCTGGCAATCCCAGTGTTGTAGGCCGAATCAAAGGTGGTGATGAATCAGCAAATAGGAGGGAGATATGAAATCTGGCTGAGTGGTGGCATAACAACAACCACTTACTCAATGCCACCAAGACCAAGGAACTGATTATTGACTTCAGTAGGAGGAAACCAAAGGTCCATGAGCCAATCCTCATCAGAGCATCAGAAGTAGAGAGAGCCAGCAACTTTAAAGTCTTCGGTGTTGACTCCTCTGAATCCCTTGTTATTTCTGAGGACCTGTCCTGGTCCCAGCACATCAGTGCAATTATGAAGAAAGCATGGCAGCGCCTCTACTTCCTTAGGAGTTTGCGAAGATTCAGCGTGACATCTAAAACTTTGACAAACTTCTATAGATGTGTAGTGGAGAGTATATTGACTGGCTGCATCACAGCCTGGTATAGAAACACCAATCCCCTTGAACAGAAAATCTACAAAAAGTAATGGATATGGCCCAGTCCATCACGGGTAAAACCCACCCCACCATTGAGCACATCTATATGAAACAACATTGCAGGAAGGTAGCATCCATTATCATGGACCCCACGACCTGGAACATGCTCTCTTCTTGTTGCTGCCATCAGGAAGAAAGTACAGAAGATGGTACAGGACTCACACCACCAGGTTCAGGAACTGTTATTACCCCTCAGCCATCAGGCTCCTGAACCAGAGGGGATAATTTCATCGTTGAAATGTTCCCACAACCTAAGGACTCACTTTCAAGGACTCTTCATCTCATGTTCTTGACATTTATTGCTTATTTAATTATTAGTATTATTATCATTTATTTCTTTTTGTATTTGCACAGTTTGTTGTCTTTTGCACACTGGTTGAACATCCAAGTTGATGTGGTCTTTCATTGATTCTGTTATGGTTATTGTTATGAATGTATTGTGTATACCCACAAGCAAATGAATCTCGGTGTTGTATATGGTGGCATACATGTACTTTGATAATATATTTATTTTGAAAATTGAGGCTAATTGAACATTTTAGCCTGATTTGTGGCTCATCGATGTTAAGATTAATCTACCATGATGCTACTTTCCTGCAATGACCTGTATCCTTTGATTCCTCCAATATCTAGATGTGCTCATTCTTGTGGTTGTCTTTTCACTTAACTTTCTATTGGCCCTTCTAGTCCATGCTGGCCTTGTTTTATGCCTAATCCACTGCTGTCAAACTTAGCATAGCTCATTCTCTCAGCTTTAAGTGTTTTTTACCATTGTTTCTTCAAAGGGCAATGCCACCTTTTGCTGGCTTAACCAGTTCATTGACTTTCATCAGCTTAGATGGTAAATGCTGTCAGCCAGCAACTAGATGCACCATCTCCCGCTCAAATTCTTCCCTGACCCTATGGCTACATGCTTAACATATTATTGGGCAGTGACCATATGCAAATTTTAAAATATCTTTATTTCAAGGATACTGAAGCTAAATTTTGTACACCTGCCTCATTCCCTCCACCACTACTGCACAATGGCTACTGTGTGCACCATCCTGAAAAACATACTACAAATACTCACCTCGAGGAGGCTTGACCCAAAAGCAGAGCAGCGGGAGATGATTTAGCAGTAAACAATATTTTACTAATAAACTGCAAAGTAACAAGCCACAAGGGGCCACAAAACAAGAGAGAACAGATGTTTAACAGAACAAGGTAACTGAAGGCTAGGAGCAACTGGTTGAGGTTGGCTGGTTCAATGAGTGAACAAAAGACTGTGGATGAAAGCTGGGTTTAAATAGGCTGCAGGTGATGAGCTGGAAATGAGCGGCAGGTGACTCCTGTTGCCTGGGTGGAGCCTGGGAGGTACCTGCCTGTACAAGTCTAACATCAGCTAACACTTCCCAGACCTGTGATTCCTGCCACAAAATAACAAATTTCACAAGATATGTCAGTGATGTTAAACCTGATTCTGATTCTGGTTCTTAATCCTGGAATTCCCTATCCACAAACACTATGGGAAGACCTTCTTCAGAAGTGGTTCCAGAGGCCTGCTGGCATTACGTTCTTGAGGACACTCTGGAGTGAGCAGTAAATGCCAGTATTGTCCAGATTATGAAAAATAGAAAAGCCCTTCATCCTTGTCCCAAAACTCAACTCCCATTTGGAAAGTGCAATTCATCAACTGAAAAGTAATTGGAACAAGGATTATTTTCAACAACAATTTCATCTGTTAATATGCTACCAAGCTCCCCATGAGATCTTGCTTCCATATGTTCAACTGGAGCATGTACCTGCAATGAAATATGCTCAAGATAAAATCCCCCCCCCCCCCCACACTTCAGCAGTGTGAAAGGACCACCGTTTGGCTTTGGCTCTTATTCTGTAAATGTTATTAAAAGTCTTAGTTTGTTCCTTGTACTTATTTTCTGCTTCCCTTGGTTGATGGGATATAGTTTTTATCCGATGAATCTTCAGACCTTGCCTGGCTCAGAATTCTTCCAATATTTTATTCACACCCTCCAGGCAGCAAACACGCTGGCCAATCCTTCTCTAATTTGGTGTAGTGGCCCATGGACTTCCGGCAGGATCCCTCAGGATTGAGCAGCCCACATGTTTGAGTTTGGAGAAAAGAAAAATTGGGAATCCTTCCTGAGTTATTGATGTGAAAGGAGATTTCTGATGTACTGTAGCAAAGCATAATTCAACTTCATTACAAAGTTTTGATTTAAAAGCTACGGCATTCTTTTTAATGAAGCTTATAAAATTTGTTCGGCTTTCTGCCACATTCCATAACCAAGTTTATTTAAACTCTTTGAACTATGTTATGAAATTGGTAGGCATGTATAAAATGTAGGGGGCACTTTTTTGACATCAGAGGTTCAATATTCCTGTTTGCATAATAAGCATGTTTCATGGAGAGATAGGAAAGATGGGGGACTTCATTAAGGTGTGTCCAACCATTTCTGTCCTTTCCGATATTTTAGGGGTGGTTGGGACTCTCCTATAATGGCTACATGGAATCCAAGAGACATAGAGTTATACAGCGTGGAATCAGGCCCTTTGGCCCAACTGGCTTTTGCTGACTAGCCGGTCACATTTGCCAGCATTTGGCCCATAACTTTCTGTGCAATTTCAATCCATGTATCTGTACAACTGATATAACTTCCCTGTTAGCTAAATGAGTTAGGACAGGCAACAAGTGTGAGAGAGATACAACAAGCTGCCTACTTGAGAAAAAGGTTCAGAACCTTCAAGTGTCTGGTTTGATGCTGACTACGTAATGACTATGCAATAGGGCTGGTAGCCATAGTCCTGGATTAGTGATCGGGAGACACGTATAGGGCAAAATGGCAGCCAACACAACTGCAGCAAAATCCAACAAGTGTCTAAATGTTAAGAGACAGGATATTTTTTATTGTGGCTATGCTAAAAGCAAAGGATGTAATGCTAAGGATTTATAAGGGATTGGTCAGACCACATTCGGAGTATTGTGAGTAGTCTTGGGGTTCCGTATCTAAGAAAGGATATACTGGCACTGGAGACAGTTGAGAAGAGGTTCATGAGAAGGATCCCGGGAATGAAAGGGTTAATGCATGAGGAGCGTTTGATAGCTCTGAGCCTGTACTCAATGGAGTTTAAAAGATTGAGGGGGGATCCTCTTGAAGACTACTGAATATTGAAAGGCCTTGATGGAGTGGAAGTGGAGAAATTGTTTCCAACAGTGTGAGAATCTTGGGCTAGAGGGCACAGCCTCAATAGAAGGACGTCGCTTTAGAACAGAGATGAGGAGGAATTTATTCAGGCAGAAGATGGTGAATTTGTGTAACTTGTTGCCACAAATAGCTATGGAGACTAAGTCATTGGGTATATTTAAAGCAGTGGTTGATTGGTAAGGTCAGTCATGGTCGAATGGTGGAGCAGACTCAATGGGCTGAATGGCCTCTGTTTTATAGTCTAATAGTCCTAGGTTGCTTGAGGAATGTTTGTTGGTCAGCACACTGTGGAAAATATCACCCTTGCTCTTCTTCAAGTTAATAGATGGCATCCTGTTAATCCACTGGAGACAACTGATGAGGCCTCAGGTTTGAAACATGGAAACACAGAAAACCTACAGCACAATACAGGCCCTTCGGCCCACGATGTACGAACATGTTCTCTCAGCTAAGGATGATACTCTGTTGGAGCAGCACTCTCCAGTTCTGGCACTGGAATTATGCACAAAGTTCTGTGTAGTGAGAACTTCAGAGTTGGAGCTGATATACAAAAGGAAGATTTCCCTTTTAGAGCCTGTATGTTTTAAGGTTTCTCACCCTTGTCCCCCACCAAGGGAAAGGGGATTGATGATTCCATTCCTCTCCTGAAGGTCACTCTGCACTTTAAAAGCTATATGCACCGACTGAGATGTCCCGTGAATACTGTGGCTCTGAGATGACACTTGAGCTTGCTTTGCTTTTTGACAGGTCACCTGACACAGCTTTGGCTTCCCACCAACTACAAAGTTCAAAGTAAATTTTATTATCAAAGTACATGTATGTCACCATATACAACCCTGAGACTCATTTCCTTGTGGGCATAATCAATATATTCAACAGCCATAACAGAATCAATGAAAGGCCTCACCAATGAGGCAGACAACCAGTGTGCAAAAGTCAACAGTGCAAATACGAAAAGAAAAAAAAAATGATAATAAATATTGAAAACATGAGATGAAGAGTTCTTGACAGTAAGCCGGTAAGGTGTGGGAACATTTCAGTGGTGGGGCGAGTAAAGTTGAGTGAAGTTATCCCCTCTGGTTCAAGAAGTGAGTAGTTGAGGAGTAATAACTGTTCCTGAACCTGATGGTGTGAGTTTTGGGGCTCCAGAACCTTCTTCCTGATGGCAGCAGCGAGGAGAGAATATGGCCTGGATGGTGGGGATCCTTGATAATGGATGTTGCTTTCCTGCACCAGTGCTCTGTGTAGATGTGCTCAAAAGTGGGAGGGATTTACCTGTGATGTACTGGTAAAAAAATATAAAAATACAAAGTCTTAGTCTTAAACACTTAAAAAAATAAACTGAGTTAAAAAGACTGCAGAGGCTGAGTGGAAAGGCGATTTCTAGATGACTCTTTTGAGGGACTTGAGTCACCTATAATTACTATCAGCACCCTTGGAGCAGGAGTGGGAATTTCAAAGGCCCCATTGGGTGAGACTGCTGTGGTAAACCCTGGACATGAATCAGATTTAATATCACCAGTGTATGTTGTGAAATTTGTTAACTTTATGGCAGCAGTACAATGAAATACATGATAAATAAATATAGAGAGAAAAAAACTGAGTTACATTAAGTATATACTGTATATATCTATTAAACCATTAAGTTAAAATAATTAGTGCAAACTAATAGAAATAAAAAAGTAGTGAGGTAATAATCATGGGTTCAATGTCCATTCAGGAATCGGATGGCAGAGGGGAAGAAGCTGTTCCTGAATCGCTGAGTGTGTGCCTTCAGGTTTCTGTACCTCCTCCCTGATGGTAGCAATGAGAACAGGGCGTGTCCCGGGTGATGGAGGTCCTTAAGAATGGAGGTCGCCTTCCTAAGGCACCGCTCCTTGAAGATGTCTCAAATACTACGAAACAACTGGATGAACAACTACAGATTGTAGTTATATGGCTCTGTCATGTTGTAAGACATCTTGAGACACATAATGGAGTGAGAATTCCATAAGACATAGGAGCAGAATCAGGCCATTCAGCCCATCGAGTCTGCTCCACCATTCCATCAAGACTGATTTTTTTTCAACCATATTGATCCCAAATTCATCTTGTCTATTGAGGCGAAATGTCAAGCAAAGTCTGAAAATCAGCAATCAACATTATTAGTTAAGGTTACCTACAAAGTCTTTTAAGAGAGGGGGAAAAGAGAGAGGTGGAGATATCAGGGGAAGGAAATACCAAAATCTAAAAGTCTGACCATTACTAAATGAAGTATGGATGTGGGCAGAACTGGAGGCGGACAGGAAATTAATGAGTCTTAAGGTGGAAGGAGGTTGTAGAGACAGGGAGGAGCAGAGGCAAGGATTTGGAACAAAAGGTCAAGGTTTTTAAACAGAGGCATTACTAATGCATGACATAGTAAACTAATGTGTGATATTATAGTAGTGCTATCACACGAGGAGTGGGAAGACAGATGTGGGTTCTGATAAGGACTTCAAATGAAATAAGGCTATATGTTTTAAAAATAAAGTTAAAACATATTAAGTACGCAGAGGGTTAAAAACAGAGAGGAGAACTGGAGAAAAGAGGCCTTGACAACTAGCTTACTGTTGGTAAAAATTAACTGCGGCAGCAAGTCAGAGGGCTGTACATTTTGAGAACATAATGAATCATTTTCTTTGGTAAATCTGGCAAACATCAAACCTGTTCCTGCGGCCCCTTAACTTGAGTGAACTCTCTGTGACACATCAAATTTAATGAGATTGTACAGAGTAGGAATCTGGGACAGAGGCAGTGCTGTGTGTTACAAAGTCCCACAGCACTTAACAACCAATAGAACTGCTCTCCCTCTTTCCTTCTCTAAATATATCTGCTCCAGGGAAGAAAAAAAATCCCTTTTTGGCTTTCAGAATTCCTGTAGTCTGTTATGCTCACTCAGGATACACTATTGAGTCTTTTCCCTTGCTCTGACATAAATGATTGACAGCCTATAGTGCCTTGCTTGTTATTTCCTCCTCCATTCAGACCCTGTGAAGAAATTCTTCATGTGACCTCAACAAGCGTACTCAGAAACCTCAGCTCACTGACCCCTATCGACTTCAGTTTCAGCTTAGCTTCCAATTTAAATTCCTCTTTGCTGCTTCAATAGCTTCACTCCTCCCTATCTTCGTAAGTTCATCCAACTATGAGACCCATTAGAACTCTGTCCTCCTCCCTATCTGATCTCTTGGTTTAAATCAGTCCACCTAAGCAGCTTTCCTGGCAGATACAAGGAAGCATAGATATTCCAATCCAGAGCACAAACAAATTGCTGCAGGAACTCAGCAGTGGAGGGAAATGGACAGTCAATGTTTCAGGACCAGACCCTTCATCTGGACTAAAATGGAATGGGGAAGGTGCCAGAATAAAAAGGTGGGGGGAGGGGGAAGGAGGCTAGCTGGAAGGTGATAGGCGAAGCCAGGTGGATGGGAAAGGTAAAGGGCTGGAGAAGAAGGAACCTTCTCCTATCCTAATATCTGGTAGATGGCTGGGTGTCAAACAAAGTTCTCCTCTATGAATAATTTTAGGGTATTTTAATACACTTCTGGTACTATATAAATGTATGTAATAGACACCTTAAATATTTTGTAACAGATTAATGCACTGGGTAGCTTTCTGGGCATCTTTTGCCTTTGCTTGTGACTCTCGAACAGATGACATTCTTTCCCCACTTTACATGCTGTTTTTCAGTAAGGGATCTGCCCTGCCAAAGAGCAGAGGTTAACAGTGGTCACCGAGAAGTATTTCTTTAGCCGTAGGAGGAGTTCTTCTCCACTGGTATATTTGACATTATATCAGACATCGGAAATGTCTCTTCTTATTGACCAGTTGTGGGTGCTGTTTGCCTGGTAGATAGATATCTAAATTGCTGTTCATGTTTACTTGCACTGAAAGTCTTTAGTGATCAGTTTCGATAGCAGAGGAGCATAGAACATAGACGAGTACAGTGCAGGAACAGCCCTTCAGCCCACAATGTTGTGCTGAACCAGTTAAAAAGCAAATCAAAAAAACCCCAAAAACTAATCCCTCCTCCCTACGCCATGTCCATATCCCTCCATCTTCCTCACATCCATGTGCCTATTTAAACGTCTCTTAAAAGCCTCTAATGTATTTGCCTCTACCACCACACCAGGCAACACATTCCAGGAACCTACAACTATCTGAGTAAAAAACTTACCCCTCACATCCCCCATGAACCTACCCACTCTCACTTTCAATGCATGCCCTCTGGTATTAAACATTTCTACTCTGGGAAAAAGATACTCCCTGTCTACTCTATCAACGCCTCTCATAATCTTGTAAACCTCTATCAGATCTCCCCGCAACTTCTGCCACTCCAGAGAAAACAACCCAAGTTTGTCCAGCCTCGCATGATAGCACACGCCCTCCAAACCAGGCAGCGTCCTGGTGAACCTCTTCTGCACCCTCTCCAAAGCCTCGACTTCCTTCCTATAGCGGGGCAACCAGAACTGTACGCAATACTCCAGATGTGGCCTAACCAGAGTTTTATGAAGTTGCAACGTAATGTGAGTAGAAGGAAGTGGAAACATTGTAGGAAGGTGACTGAGGAAAACAGCCAGAGATGTAAGTGTAATTAAACTTGCAGTTTTTGGGGGTGTGTGAAAGGGTGGTGCTGTCTGGAAGGTGTTTGTATGGGTGCTATGCTAGCATAGCGGTTAGCACAACACTATTACTGCTTAGGGTGCTCCGGAGTTTGGAGTTCAATTCCAGCACTGTCTGTAAGGAGTCTGTGCATTCTCCCCATGGAATGCATATGTTTCCTCCGGGAGCTCTGGATTCCTCCCACAGTCCAAAGATGTAGGTTAACTGGTCATTGTAAATTGTCCTGTGATTAGGCAAGGGTTAATCGGCGAGTTGCCGGGCAACGCAGCGCATTGGGCCGGAAGGGCCTGTTCCATGGCAACATTTGCAGGTTGCCCCCAGCAAGTCCTTGGACTGCAGGTCATTGATAGAAATGATGCATTTCATTGTGTGTTTCGATCTACATGTGACAAATAAAGCTAATCTTTAACATAAAGATTTAATCTTTACTGGTTCTATACTGTTGAGTTCTGATGTGCCCTTCGATAGGTCACATCTCTTTTAGTGAGGGTGAATTGCTTTCAAGTGTACAAGCTGCCATTTTGTTCCATCCAGAGGTATCCAAAGACTAGAAAGGTCAGGATAACTCTTTTCCTGCAAAATGATTGAGCAGTGAACAAGAAAGTGTAGCAAGCAACACGATAATGTCGAACTTGGTGTTGTTGCAAGAGAAGATAATGAATCATTTTCTTTAGTAAATCTAGCAAACGGCTGTGGAGTCCAAGTCATTGGGTGTAGTTAAAGTAGAGGATGATGGATTCTTTGTTAGTAAGGGCATCAAAGATTATGGGGAAAAGATAGGAGAATGGGTTTGTGAAGGCTAATAAATCAGCCGCGATTAAATAGCCTGATTCTGCTCCTGTGTCTTATGGTCTATAGTATGACAGTGTTCACTATCGCCCTGGTATTTCAGATAATATACAGTTAGTTAGCAGTTTAACAAGCTAGTTTGTATGAAACAATTGTGGAGAATCGGGTTCACTCAAGTCTTTGTGTTGGATTTGTACCCAGTGCTAAATAAAACTGTTCATGTCTGCATTTTGGAATTTCTTCTGGTATTTTATCTGTGCACATATGATTACATTATTATTAATAACTACACTGAGATCCCCTCTCTGTGGGCCCATGAGAGAATATCTGGGAGAAAGCATTGCGTGAGTTTGTAGTTCTCGATCTGAAGCTTTCCAGAAAGAGATGGGATAGATAGGTGCTGACTGATGGATAGTCTTTCACTACAAAGTAAAAGTTCTGAAACATACTGCATAAGTGGAATTTTATGTGCATAAAAACATATGAAAGAATTAGAATTCAGCAAAGAGATACTAAAGTTTAACTAGTAGATACTCCAAGAAGGAAGGAGTCAGCAAAGTGATCCAATTATAGTTCAGCAAAGGGTCTGCATAGACTCCATTTTGTAAATGTTGCTTTAACTAAATTGCAGGGTGGAAAGTTATGGGAGATTCAGATTAAACTGCAGAAGAACAATGGTGACTTTTCACTATTAGTGATGATTTGCAAAAGTCAGTGGGCATATTTTTTCCCAATGGAAAAACAGATTATATTACAATCAAAGTTTTTGTTACATTTTCTAAAAGCATATGATATCTATAAATAATGCTGTGGTCTTGTGGCTGCTGTTGTGAACCAGTTATCTACATGGTATTAGCTATCATTTGTGAGTCATGACCAAGGATGAACTGGGTGGCACATGGTTTGGGGAAATGCAGCCTAGTCCATTTCTGAGAGCTTCCCATACCCGCAGGGGCAGGGCTTACTTCTTGAAACCTCTGCAGGGAGGTCCAGTTCACCAACCATTTTCTCTGCACTAACCCTCTCCACAGATTCCTCCATCACTATTGTCTCTCTGCTGTCTCCCTCTTCTTCTTCTCTGAATGGCTCATGAGGAATGGCCCATAAGACCATTAGCCATAGGAGCAGAACTAGGCCATCCAGTCCATTGAGTTTGCTTCACTAATCCATCATGGCTGATTTATTATTCCTCTCAACCTCATTCTTCTGTCTTCTCCCTAGAACCCTTTCTAACTAACAACCTTTACTTTAAATATCACTTGGTGTCCAATGCTACCTGTGACAATGAACTCCACAGATTCACCAGCCTCTGGCTAAAGAAGTTCCTCCTTATCTCTGTTCTAAATGGACATCTATTCTAAGGCTGTGCCTTAGAACCACCCAGGTCATAGACTTCCCACTGTAGGAAACATCTTCTCCACTTCCACTCTGTCTAGGCCTTTCAGAGTGTTTGTGTGTGTGCATATTGTGAGTGAGTGAGAGACAGACAGAGGGGGGTGGGTAGGGAGCAGCATTCAGTACTCAGAGTTCAGGACAAGAAATTGCAGTAGAGGTGTAATACTGCAGAACTCACAATTTCTGCAGATTCCAAATGTGGGTCAGTTCATCGTCATGACAAATGCAGACATAAAAATTACAGGACAGGTTGGCCTGAATGTTGTTCAGCCCCAGAATCTTGCAGAGCACACAGGGAATGGTGAAGTAGTGGATTATGAGAAGACACTACATCAGTGCTGCCTTTAGCCCAGTCTAAGCCCTGGCTTAACTGGAAACAGATAGGAGGCCAAGGCCCTGCCTCCCCAGCAAACATTATGCCAAGCAGACATTCCACCCTGTCTGTGGGGCTGGGAGTGTGTCACTCACTTAGATCCATCTCTGGCTGGTCCAGGAGCAAAAAAAATGTTTCAGGGCTATGCAAATTCTAAATGCAACTTATAAGAATATGAAGCCTGCACCTGTAACATCCTTGCTGACTCCTGTCAGGTTGTGACAGGGAGCCTGTAAAAGAAATGGATGTGTTCTTCCTCACAAAGCCATACTTGTACATGCTGAATAATTCGTAACTTGGCTTAGCAAGAAGTACAAAATACAGTGTGTAGAAACAGACATCCGAGCAGAAGTGGCATGAGGGAATTGGTAACTTTTAAACTGCTTCTGTTTTGGATCAAGATTAGCGGGTGAAGGCAACGTGATCATTTCTCATCCCAGATCCCTCAGCTTCCTAATGTCCAGGGCACCTGTTGGAAAGACCCTTCTGTGAAGCCAGTGCATTTTTGATGAAAACAAGTTGGTCCATGAATAAAAACAAATTATTAATTCTGACAAATAAAAGTCAGTTTTATTTGTCACATGTACATCGAAACATTGAAACACAGTGAAGTGCACCATTCGCGTCAATGACCAACACAGTCTGAGGATGCGCTGGGGGCAGCCTGCAAGTGCACCATAGCAAATGTCTTCTATTGTACTGTTGCTGACATAACAAATTGGGTGAGTTTTATGAAAGAAAGATCTGGGAAAACAAAAGTCCTGATAAAAAATAATGAAGAGATGATTTTTTTTCCCAATGAGATACTAAGAAATCCAAAAATGGGTGCACATTGACTCAATTATTAACATAATTAACTCTGGTCTTTTTGGAGTTGGGGCAATTAATTTCTCACCCCCCCCCCTCCTTAAAGTCAGAAATCTCTTTCTGGATGATAACTGCTTTGTGCTGTCAGGTGTATTGAACTGAATCTGGTTTGTAGATGTAATAACATCATGTTGAGTGAACAGCCAAAGCTGTGAAGCCTATAGACTCAGTAAATTCTAGTGATGTTTCCACCTCAGTGTGGGAGCGGCATTCCCTGTCAGAGGTGACATTGTTTGGATGAAATGTTAACCAGGGTGTCGAGTAAGGAGGTCTTTTCAGAAAATAGCTGGACACTTCCCCCGGTCTCTTGGCATTGATTAATATCAAAAGATCTCTGAAGGGGTAATGTTAGAGTTAAAATAACAGCCAGATAAGTGTTATTGATGCCATTTGCTGATGTTGCAGTTGTAAATTCTAGGCTTCTGACTTCCAGGTAATATATTCTGTTGATGTAAATCAATGCCATTGATTGGTCCTTCCTGCCTTGGCCTAATGATTGATCTGCTCCTTCCTGTATCCAGACTAGCACAATATTTGTTCTAATTCTTTCTCCATTCTCTTCTGACATTATTGACTGAAGTTGGATAACATTACTAAGGATATTAACTTTCTTCCATGGCCAGTTCATTCTCTGGTGTATAGCACTCTCACCTGAGTCAGAAAGGTGGTTTAAATGCCTTTCAAGAAAGCAATGAGACTCAGGGACTTGTGGTAATATTACTTTGTGATTGTATGTGATGGATTATAAGTATATGTGCTGTGTGTGACTATATATACTATGTTTTGTATCTTGGCCCCAGAGGAACAGTGTTTCAATTGGCTGTATACTTGTACATGGTTGAATGACAATAAACCTGAACTTGATTAAACTTGACTACAGTGTCTTGTCTCACATTCCAATGCACTACTGAAGGAGACACTATATTCTGAATGAAAGATGAAGTCAAGGGCTCTTCCACTGTCTCAGACTGGCATGCACACCCAATCAACAATATGAACAATCTAACATTGCTTTCTGTGAGACCATTACAAATGAGGTTGCATTCTAAAGCTACTTCATTCATTTAAGGCACTTTGTGGCAAAAACTCATGCATTGTGAGCCTTCTGTTGATATATTAGTCAATCATTAAACTATTTTCTCAGCAACAAACAATCTACTGGAAGAACTCAGTAGATCAAGCAGCATCTGTGGGAGAAAAGGAATTTTCAATGTAGTGGGTCAAAGCCTTGCATTAGTACTGTTTTCTCAGGTATGGGATCACAGTTTAGCCTTAATCTTGTTCTTGAGTAATCATTCTCCATGCCATTCCTAGTGGTGGAAGGATATTGATCAGGAAGGACGACAATGAACCTTGAGAAATCATGCTCTCAAAATGCAAAGCTCATTAAAAAAAAGGATAAGATGCCAGCTCAATTAATAATGATAAAATAGAGATTTTTCCTGGTCAGAAGTCTAGTGATTGGAGTCATGAGGAAGAACAGGCATAACTTCATTAAGAACCTAAATAAGCTTCAGTGACTGTAAGGCCTAACTAACAAAGTTACTACGTTCTTATCCAAGCTGATAACATCCACCATTCTTCCAACAAGATAGACTAGACGGGCAAGAACTATTGAATAAACTGGGTGGACCTCGACAGTTTTACAAAATCTGGCTTACCAATTGATCCATTAGGCTGATTTGGACTTCAGTTAACCCAAAAATTGTACTTTTGTGGGACCAGTTTGAATAGATTGTGCTTTGATTTACTTTTGGACTGAATGGGTACTTTTTCTGGGCTGTGTTATGGAACTTCCTGTCTTTATTCAGTATCTGCTGAGCTGAGCAGGACTGTGTTGTGATTTGTAAACACAGGATGACTGGATGGTAATCAGAGGAAAGGGTCCAGGCTGGTTTCCCCTTAAAGCAATTGTGTGAAGACCAGCACTTGCAAACCCTGTGCCTCCCTCAGTGAGGTCACCAATAGAAAGATTATACACATTTATCCTATATTGAGAACTTAATAATCTCCAAATTCACTTCACAATCAATGTAAGTTGTCTGAAGTGATATCACCATTGTAATACAAACAACAAAGATTAAAGATATTTTTTAAAGATTACCTTTATTTCTCACATGTACATCAAAACATCGAAACATGCATACAGTGAAATGTGCCATTTGCATCAACGACCAACACAGTCCAAGGATTGTGTTGGGTGCAGCCTGTGAGTGTTGCCACGCTTGCAGCATAGCAAGCCCATAACTCACTAACCCTGACCCTAACTGCGAGGAAATCGGAGCACCCGGAGAAACGCCATGCAGTCACGGCAAGAACCTGCAGGAATTGAACCCTGATTGGGGGTCGCTGGTGCTGTAAGGCATTGCGCTAACTGTGCTACGCTACCATGCCTCCCTACTCTGCCGGGCTGCCTTAAAATTCACAAATAAATTCACACCTAAAACTTTTAAGTCTCAGCTCAAAGGAACCTGTGCAACGGAGCAACAGTCACTCAGTACTGAGGTGGAAGAGCCAGCCTAAATTTTGTTCTTAAGAGTCTGAAGTTGAACTTCAACTTAAATTTTTAAGTTGGACAATGAAGTGTTGTGACTGAGTCATACAACAGAATTCCTCATTAAAACAGTCCATTAGTTCACCTTTGACAATTCTTCAAGATGAAAAGTTACCATTTAATAAGTCTTAAATTTTCATAGTATGCCAATGTATCTTAAAGCAACGTTCAATATTATCCAACTTTCTATCACAAATTTAAACAGCCTGTAAAATAGCAGAGCAGTTAGTGTAAACTATTAACACTGCAATTACATCCTTTCACTTATGGTGGCAATGTAGATCCTCTGTTGCCCATTATCCCGAGTTCTCAGTCTGTACTGCAGACTCCACGAGGGATTGGCCACTTCCTGCCATTTCAGAGTCAGAAAAACAACAGGGTTTCCTTATTTAATGTTCACCTGAGCTGGAAATGGTGTTGTTGTAAACGACTTCAGTTTCCTCAGAACATGAAAGAAAAAAATGGTTAGGATTCACAATCCTGACGGTTGTTGCTCAACGCTTTCCAGTCAAATAGTGCATTGTCTCTCAATGTTTTGATTAATTCATGAAGACCAACCACGGGCAAAGTACCAGATGGTAGGAGAATTATTGAAGCAAGGCACATCAATGTAAGTCAGCTCCCTTCTAATACCTTGAACTTCTTTTAATTTATACTGCAGTACAGTATTAGTTAAAAATTTGAGTAGCAGAGAACCAGAGGTCATTTGGAAGCTGGTGCAATGAAAAAGGAGCTTACATTGACAGTTCTTATTATTGTAATGGAAGATAATAGTGGTATTCCAACACGATGCTGTTAGCTGCTCGCACATGGGAGGAGCTCACATTCAATACAAGCTGGGTTATCAATAAAGTTCAGTTGAATATCCTGCATACTGGACTCCTGGCGTGCTCTGCACTCTCCCTCAATAATGAACACAACGATTATAAATTTGCAGAGTAACTTGAAAGGAATTACCAAGGGTAGTAATTTGACAGGAACTGTAGACCAATGAAGTATTTTAATATTGTAGAAATACTGTATGGTATGTTTGTATAACATTTAACAATCTATTGCTTTTGAATCAATATTGGAAAATAGAAAATAATTTAAATTCTACTTATTGATAATTCATGAACAACTAATGCATTAATCTCTCAGGCACAAAGCATATGATTATATGCAATCATTAATTTTTATTGGCTTACTTGCTTTGAAAACGTTTGACTTTTTCTTTATATTGCAAGGTTTCTAACTGCATGAATAGCACCCTGAGGATTTATTGTAGGATTCTTAAATCTTTTATCTAAAAGTATTTTAGACCATAAGACATAGGAGCAGAATTAGGCCATTCAGCCCATTGAGTCTGCTCCACCATGGCTAATTTATTATCCTTCTCAACCCCATTCTCCTGCCGTCTCAGATCCTTTGATGCCCTTCCTAATCAAGAACCAATCAACCTCCACTTTAAATATACCCGATGACTTGTCATACATTTAAAGAAAGAAATGTGATCTTTTTTTCATAAGAAATGCAAATCAAAACAATATTTGGAATTTCTCCACTTCATCTCAACATCAATGTCATTCTTGCTTATGGCTAGCATCTCTTCCTTCTGATCTTAACTGGACATAAGCTGCTCTGGCAGACCTCTGCAGTGCTGAGCAAGTGCTGCAGTACTGGAGATGTCATCTTTCATCTAAGACAGTAAACTCAGTCCATATTCCTTGGGTGCATGTGATATATCTTATAGCATAAATAACATAAAGGAAAGGAGGGGAGCTTGTCTCTGTGTCTTAGTCAGTACTTGCCTCTCAAATGATGCCTATTAAAAATTTTAACGTTTATCACTTTGCAGATTGTTCAACCTTGCTAGCGATAAATTGCCTGCTACATTTCCTAAATTACAACGGTGTATATACATTAGAAAGCACTTGATTTGTTATAAAGTACTTTGTGACCTGTTGAGGTTATGAAAAAAAAGCTACAAAAATGCAAGTTCGTCCTTTTATTACACCTGCCACTGCACTATGGATATGAGATAAATGTGCAGGTTAGCTGTATGACCCTCAGTATCACTCAGTCAGGAGAATGCAAGCTAAGTATTGTGCATTGTGCTCTAATTATACACAGACTGCAGTCTATTTGAGAGAATGTGGAGAGGACCAACCCTGGGCTCAGCACGTAAATGCCATTACAATGAAAGCACAACAGCGTCTCTACTTTCTTCAAGTTTGCGAAAATTTGGCATGTCATCTAAAACTTTTGACAAAACTCTGTAGATGCACAGTGGAGACAATATTGATTGCTTGCATCACGCCTGGTATGAAGACACCAATGTCCTTGAACAGAGATACTTACAAAAAGTAGTCGATACAGCCCGGTCCATCATGTGTAAAGCCCTCCCCACTATTGAGCGCATCTACACAGAGCACTGTTGCAGGAAAACAGCATCCATTATCAAGGATCCCCACCACCCAGACCATGCTCTCTTCTCACTGCTGCCATCAGGAAGGAGATATAGGAGCCTCAGGACTCACACCACCAGGTTCAGGAGCATTTATTACCCCTCAACCATCAGGTTCATGAACCAGGGGGAATAACTTCACTCAACTTCACTCACCCCGTCACTGAACTGTTCCCACAAACTATGGACTCACTTTCATGGACTTTTCATCTAATGTCCTCGATATTTAGTGCTTACTTATTTATCTATCTATCTATCTATCTATCTATTTATTTATTTATTACCATCATTATTTCTCTTTTCTTTTTGTACTTGCTGTTTCCTGTCTTTTCCACACTGATAGCTTGTCAGTTGAGGGCAGTCTTTCATTGATTCTATTGTGTTTCTTGTATTTACTGTGAATGCCTGCAATAAAATGAATCTCAGTGTTGTATCTGGTGACTTATATGTACTTTGATAATAAATTTACTTTGAACTTTGGACTTGCTGAAATGTTCAATTTAAACAAATGTTCATTATATATACCTTATTCTGCTTCTGATCGGGGACGGTTTAAAAAAAAAACTTTTTTTAATCATTGATTTCATTTGCATAGCTTATTCGGGTTGATTGGGAGCTAATTTCATACTCCATTCTCTTCATAGGAGTGTCTCAGATAATACTGAAAATGATAGGATTTTAACCAAGTTGTTGACCAGTGGAAATACTGAAGCATTTTGAACACATTGGTGCAGGCAGATACTGAGTCAGGGGCTGTATTCATGGAAATTTCCATATTAACACTGACCAGATTTGCTTCCATTCAGCAACAGCACCTTCCATTTGTATTGTGCCTTTCAGTTAAGAAAACATTCCCCGCCAGTTTACGAGTACGTTGCCCTGCAACATCTGACATAAACTTTGCTGAGTGCTTTGAATGCTCCAAGTTCTGTTCTCTTGCACACACTAGATTTAAAAAGATGAAGATTTGCTTTATTTGTCACATGAAATGCATCATTTTTGTCAAATCACATTAGCAAGGACTTTATTTTATTATTGGTGGCAGTGCACTTACCTGCTGAGGCCATAAACTTTTGAATTTCACAACTTGAGCTTCTCCAAGGGAGTGTTTTAAAATCAACCCTTTGTCTGTTTGTTCTAAGATCTCTTTAAATGGCTGTGTCAAACTGTTAGAAAACAGAAAACAGAAAGGTTGAATAAGTTAGGACTTTATTCCCTGGAGCATAGGAGAATGAGGGGAGATTTGATAGAGGTATATAAAATTATAATGGGTATAGATAGAGTGAATGCAAGCAGGCTTTTTCCACCGAGGCTAGGGGAGAAAAAAAACCAGAGGACATGGGTTAAGGGTGAAGGGGGAAAAGTTTCAAGGGAACATTAGGGGGGGCTTCTTCATGCAGAGAGTGGTTGGAGTGTGGAATGAGCTGCCAGATGAAGTGGTGAATGCGGGCTCACTTTTAACATTTAAGAAAAACTTGGACAGGTATATGGATGAGAGGGGTTTGGAGGGATATGGTCCAGGTACAGGTCAGTGGGACTAGGCAGAAAAATGGTTCGGCACAGCCAAGAAGGGCCAAAAGGCCTGTTTCTGTGCTGTATTGTTCTATGGTTCTATGAGTTGTAGAATCCTTAAAAGTGAGTCCATAGGGTGCAGAACCAGTTCGGTATTGAGATGAGTGAAGTTATCCACGCTGATTCAGGAGCCTGTTGGTTGAACGGTAATAACTGTTCCTGAACCTAGTGCTGTGGGACCTAAGGCTCCTGTACCTTCTTCCCGGTGGCAGCAGTGAGAAGAGAGCATGCCCTTTGGCCCAACTCGTCTATACCAATCAAGATGCTCATCTGTGGTAGTCCCATTCCCATATACCTCTGATCCTTTAAAGCTTTCCTACCCATTATTTACTACATTAAAAATTCTTGCTGTTGATCACTCTTGGACCATGGTGTTGACATGGAGAGGTTCCAACTAGGGAAGTAGGGTGAGAAGCTTGAACCATCAGTTTCAAAATATCCGGGAGAAGATGAGACTTTCTTTATGAGTTGAGTATTATGAACCAGAACACACTCCTAGAAAGGATGAGAGTAATGGATTCAATAGGGACTTTCAAAGGGAAGTGCTTAAAACCCTGAATGTTTGAGCTACCATAAGGAAAGAACCAGCAAGCTGGATATTTAGTTAGTGCTTCAAAAGGCATGACACAGACACTATGGACCAAATATTCTCAGTGTGTGGTATCATTTTATGAATCTATGAATATTTTCTTTTCTTCTGCTGTTCTTACTATTTGTAAAGTATGGATCTATTTCTTTTAGGGCAGTGAACCACCCCACTTACGTATTGATCTGTTGTTTACGCATGTGCATTATTCTCTCTCTCTCTCTCTCTCACATTGTAATGTGAATACATCAGTTAAAGCCATCTCCCGTGTGTGTGCTTTTATTTAACTGATACGTAGCTGTGCACAAACACAACAAATTGGCAATGAGGATGAATTTGCGTGTCAGAAAATAGCATGAACTGCACCGACAGTTACGGGATGAAACAGTGAGAGTTAAACAGCATGAGAAAGCCAAAAGAACGCATGAGTAACAGTGAACTTAAAGTGCTGAACTTTAAGCGCTGAACTTAAAGTGAAAACAACGTGGCGATGGCTTCAGCTTGGAAAGTTGATGAACTTGATAGTGCTAATGAAGGCTGGGAGTCGTATATTGAGAGGGTTGAACTGTATTGTAAGACAAACAACGTGGAGGAGCAATAAAAAACCCTTTGCACTGCTTAGCTTAATGGGTGCAAGGACGTGCAGTTTCTTACGTATCCTAGTAACCCCTGCAAAGCCAGCAAACAAGATGTTCGACAAAATTATTACAATTTCACACAATCACTTAGCTCTAAACCACTGGTAATAGCTGAGAGATTTAGATTTTACCAAAGGAACCAGTCAAAAGATGGAAGCATTTCGGAATACTTTGCAGAACTGCGCAAACTTTCCCAGTACCGTAACTTTAGAGATGGACTCTTTGATACATTAAGGGACAAGCTTGTACGTGACATGCATAGTCAAAGCACTCAGAAGAGGCTACTGGCAGAAAGAGACCTAACCTTAGAACGGGCATTGACCATTGCAATATCATTGGAGACTGCAGCAAAGGATGCAGCAGAACTACAGAAAAGGAGGTTAGAATGTGAAATGCACAAAATATCCCTGAATGGTGCAAAAAGCCAAAAATGTTATTGATGTGCAAATCCTCCATTGATGGTTCGAAGGAAAAGTCTACTGGAAATGTCACAGACAAGGTCGCATAGAGAGAGTGCACAAGGCAGACAAAAAGCACAACGGAGTAAAAAGTCTCAAACACAAAACTAACCAATGTATAAAATTACCGAATGTAAAACAGAATCAGACAACATAGAGTCCGACAAAGGTGAACTGTCATGCCTAGAACTGCATAGTATTACTGAAGCAGATCGCAATATAATATGGATCACAATAGATGTATCTGGTGTAAAACTGAAAATGGAACTGGATACGATTAGCTTGTCCATTATTTCTGAGGCTGACTGCAATAGACTGTTTTCTAAGATACCATTAGTGAAGACCTCAGTGATGCTAAAGACTTACACAAGTGAAAAAGCGTCGCCCAAAAGCAAACTGAAAGTAAACGTGATGTATGGAGCCAAACACAACAGTTAGAGTTTTATGTTTTGAAAAGTGGAGGGCCAGCACTTTTTGGATGTGAGTGGTTGAGAAAAATCCAACTACACTGGCATTCAATCAAAGCTCTCAATGTGACATCAACAGGCAACTGCAGCCCAAAAGGTAGTACTAACCAGAGACTGTCACAGCTGCTTAATGCTAATGAGAAGGTGTTTTAGAAGGGAATAGATAAACAGATCAAAGACCTGGACAAAAACTATTCGGAATGCCAAAAATGTTTTTAAAAAATACCCCCACAGGCACCATTACATCCATGGGAGTGGCTGCTGTCACCATGGCAAAGAGTACATATTGACTTTTCTGGGCTATTCATGGACTCCATGTTCCTGATTGCTGTGGATGCTCACTCAAAGTGGCTGGAGGTCATACCAATGAAGTCAACCACCTCAGCAAAGACTGTTTCCACCCTGAGGACTACCCTGGCCAGAAACGGCTTACCAGAACAAATTATGAGTGACAACAGACCAGAATACGTGTCAGAAGAACTCCGACTGTTCATGAAGGAAAATGGCATCAGACATTTCAAGTCACCTCCTCATCACCCAACAACGATTGGGTTAGCTGAAATCTTCAAGAAGTCCATTAAAACCATGGACAAGGAGGGCATTTCTCTACATCACAAAGTGGACAACTTCCTTTTCATATACTGGAACTCTCTTCATGCCACGACAAATCAAACACCTGCAATGCTGTTCATGAACAGGAATCTGAGATCTTGCATAGACCTCCTGAAACCAGATCTATGGAGGGAAGTACAGAATAAACAGTTCAACCAGTTGCCAAGTGAAGCAGCAAGGATCTTCAAGATTGGACAGGAAGTCCTAGTATTTGAGGTGTCACTGGTTAATCTGTTCTGTACCTTACAATATTTAATTTATGCACTTTAGTTTGTTATTTATGTGCATTCGACCTATAGATTGTATCCTTACTTTCATAAGTTGCTATGTGTACTACTGGGCTTTACACACTGGTTTGGAGAAACGTTGGCTAGTTTGTGTATAGTTAAATGGCAATAAACTTGACTTGACTTGAGATTGAATAGAGAGTGCATTTGTGTTGAATATTAGTTCATTACCAAGTTTAGATTGCTGTGCACAGTTCTGTATTGCATATTATGTAAAGTATACAGAGATGGTACAAATAAATTTTTAAAATATGATACCAGATCTAGGTACAGATGAATAGCCTCCATACAACAAGAGGTGGGGTCATACTGGACCTTGTGTTGAGTAATGAACCTGGCTAGATGACCAACCTTTCAGTGGGTGAGCAGTTAGGGAACGTGTTCACAACTCCTTAAGTTTTAAGATAGCTATAGATAAGGATAAGTATGGACCGTGTGAGAGAGTTTTAAACTGGAGCAAGGCAAATTACAAAAGCATTAGGCAGGAACTAAGGAGAGTTAATTGGGAACAGTTGTTTATGGGCAAGTCTACGTCTGACATGTGGAGGTTGTTTAAACGGCACAGAGTACAGGACAGGAACGTACCAGTCAGAAGGAAGGAAAAGGATGGCAAGGGAAGAAAACCTTGGATATCAAGAGAGGAGATGAATTTAGTCAAGAAGAAAAAGCAAAGCTTAGGAAGTGCAAATCAAACTCAATCCTTGAGGATTATAAAGAAGCCAGAAAATAAAGAAAGGAATTAGGAGAGCAGGAGGGACTGTGAAAGATCCTTGGCAAGTAAGATTAAAGAGAATTCCAAGGAATTCTATACATCAAGAGTAAGAGAATAACTAGGGAGAGGGTAGGACCACTCAAGGATAAAGAGGAGAACATTTTCTTGGACGTGGAGGATGTGGGTGAGATCCTTAATGAGTACTTTACATCAGTATTCACTAAGGAGAAGGTTGTGGAAGATAGGCATATCAGTGCTGAGCTATTTATAAGCTAGGGCATTTCAAAGTAAAGGAGAAGGTAGTGTTGGGTCCCTTAAAGAGCACTAATGTTGATAAGCCACAGGGCCTGCTGGGATATACAAGAGGTTATTGAGAGAGACAAGAGAAGAGATTGCTGGACCTTGATCAATATCTTTGTGTCCTCCCTAATCACAGGTGAGATCCCAGAGGACTGGCGAGTAGTCAATGTTCCATTGTTCAAGAAGGGAACCAGGGATAATCCAGGAAACTATAAACCGGTGAGTCTCACATCAGTGGTAGGGAAGTTACTGGAGATAATTCTTAGGGGTGAAATTTATGAGCATTTTGAAAACCATGGCCTAATTAGAAAGAGCTAGCATGGCTTTGTGTGGGCCAAGTCATGTCTTACTAACTTGATTGAGCTTTTTGATGAGGTGATGAGGGCAATTGATGAAGGTAGACCTGTGGATGTTGTCTACATGGATTTTAGTAAGGTGCCCGACGGACCCTTACCCAGAAGATTAAGATGCATGCCGATCCATGGTAAATTTGCTGTTTGGAGTCAGAACCGGGTTGCTCATAGAAGACAGAGGGTAATAGTCAAAGGGGCTTATTCTAGCTGGAGGTCTGTGTTTAGTGGTGTTCCGTAGGGATCTGTACTGGGACCTCTGCTGTTTATGATGTATATACTGTAAATGACCTCATTAAAATGTAGATTGGTGGGTTAGTGAGTTTACAGTTGATGCGAAGATTGGTGTTGTTATGGATTGCATAAAAGACTGACAAAGAATACAGCGGGATATAGATCAGTTGCAGATATGGGCGGAGAAATGGCAGATGGAATTTAACCCAACCAAATGTGAAAAGTTCACCTTGATAGGTCAAACGTAAAGAGACAGTACACTATTAAGAGCAAGATCCTTAAAAGTGTTGATGAGCAAAGGGATCTTGGGCTCCAATTCTATAACTCCCTGAAAGTGGCTACACAGGTTGATAGGGTGGTTGAGAAGGCATATGGAATGCTTACCTTTATTAGTCAAGGCATTGAGCTGACAAGTCAGGAAGTTATGTTGCAGCTTTATAGAACTGTGGTTAGGCCACATCTCGAATATTGCAGACAGTTCTGGTCCCCATATTATAGGGAGGATGTGGGAGCTTTGCAGAGGGTGCAGAACAGGTTTCCCAGCATGCTGCCTGGTTTAGAGGACATGTGCTATCATGAGAGGTTGGACAAACTTGGGTTGTTTTCTCTGGTGCAGTGGAGGCTAAGGGGAGATCTAATGGAGGACTATAAGATTGAGAGACATAGATAGAGAACACAGCCAGTGCCTTTTTCATGAGGTTGAAATGTCTAATACCAGAGGGCATGCATTTAAGATGAGAGGGAGTAATTTCAAAGGAGATGTGAGGGGCAAATTTTTTACACAGGGAGTGATAAGTGTCTGGAGTGCACTGCATGGGGTGGGAATAGAGGCAGATATATTAGAAACTTTTAAGAGACATTTAGTAGGCAGAAGAATGTGAGGAAAATAACGAGAAATGGATGTTGTGTAGGCAGAAGATATTAGTTTTGTTGGCCATTTGATTACCAATTTAATTGTCTTGGCACAGTATTGTGGGCTGAAGAGCCTGTTCCTGTGCTGTACTGTTCTCTGCTCTAAGCTCTATTGTGAAAAGCATGCAGAGATGGTTTAAATAAATTGTGGAAAGAAAGAAATGATGCTAAAATTCTTAATGGATAGAGCAAATACTGCCATTGTACTTACTCATAAAGACTAAATTTAACAACCGTCAATGTAAGATTTTGGCTAAGAAATCAAAACAGGAATTTATAAGGGAGTTGTGAAAAGGTGGAGACAATTAGAATGGATGTACTTACAGGGATGTTAGACCAGCATTAGAGAGACTAGGGAGCAGGTGATGTAGGATGATATGAGGCTTGTGGAAGACGTAGACATCATCTTGGACTGGAGAAGCCAAATTTCCCATTGTTATGCTATAGATATAATCCCAGGGCGAAGACTCAGTGGTTGATTTGAGGGCTTTGCATGGAATGGTGCCTGCAGAATTAATATGCCAAAGCAAAAAGACAACTAATATCCAATAAAGATTTTCCTCAAACTTATGGCTGAGGCTATGAAACTTTTCAGTTCTATCTCTGGTGCTTTATTTGCTTTTTATTTTGGAGAGGGGAAGCTGACTGTTTAACCTGGGGTTAGGTTAACTAGAACAATAGCAAACCGTATTCAGGAGGAGAGGAGGCAAAATACACAGAACACTGATTCTCTTTGCATCCAGTTTCCTTCTAGTGTAGTCTAGTAATGTTGTGGCCTTAAACAGAGATTTAATTATTCATCATTCATTGGGTTTTGGTTAATCTGGAGTGTTGTGTTGCTTATGGCAACCATCTCCAGTATCATCTTGTTCTCATTTAGAAATACTTAATGCTTTGTTGTAGGTTGTCACCTGAATGATGCTGTTTTCACATTCTTTTGAGTGACAAGTATTTCCCCCTTTTTGTTAAGTACCAGCTTTCTAAAAGTCTTCTACAGAATAGTTGAGGTCTTTCACCAACCTTTAATCCACCCCACTCCCTTCTCCTGGACATCTTTTGCTCCTATGTTTCAGAATGCAGAAAATAGTTGTGTTTATGTTCAGGTACTCATTGTTAGCATGAAGAACATGGACCACAGATGGAGATAAGGCAAAGCTCCCAGTGCACTGCTCCAACCTCAAAAATGTCTCCAGTCACCCCTATATTAGCCAGAATAAGATTCCCATTCAAATTTACCTGTGATGAAAATAGGAGTAGAAGTAGACTGTCAGATCCTTTGGGCATGTCCTGCCAATCAATATGATCATGGCTGATCAAATTAGATCTAAGCTGACTCCATTAGGCAATAGTTCAAGACTATCTAAATGACACACCTTTTATTTTGTATTCAATACATTGAAACCACTTTATAAGCTGTTTCTGTATATGGAAGTGAAATGTTGACATTTTCAGTATTTAGATAGAAATTCCAGCATTTACATAGCAAGACCCCAAGATATCCCAAATATTTTCTTTGTGCCAAAGGAATACTTGTGTGTTGTTACTACTGTAACCTAGGAAAACCAAAAGCCAATCTTTGCATTGCAAGCTCCCAAAAATAGCAATATGATTAACCAGAGACACAAGAAACTGCAGATGCTGGAATCTGGAGCAAAAGAATACACAAGTTGCTGGAAGAACTCAATAGGTCAAGCAATATCTGTGGGAGGAGAAGAATTGTTAAGGTTTCAGGTCAAGATCTGGAAATCTTTTCTATTGATACTTATGCTCTTCAGGGATGGAAATTTGGTATTTCTACTAAGTTTGATCTGCATGTGGTTCTAGACCCACCTAAAAGGTTGTCTCCTAACTGCCACAGATCAGGAATGGATAATAAATGTCAGCACTGTTGATGATGTCAACATATAGTGAAGCAATAAATATAAGTACAAAGAGCACCATGTAAAATTGGCTGCACAAAGATCGAATGGACAGCCAGAGACATTTCTCAGGGCAAAAATGGCTTAATCTGAAGGGGCTTAATTTTAAGGTAATTGGAGGAAAGTTTTGGGGGGATGTCAGAGATAGGTTTTTAAACAGAGAGTGCTAAGTGCATGGAGCACATTGTTGGTGGTGGTGGCAGATACATTAGGGACATGCAAGACACTCTTAGATGCACACGACTGAAAGAAAAATGGAGGCTATGTGGGAGAGAATGGTTAGATTGATCTCAGAGTAGGTTAAAAGGATGACACAACATCATGGGTTGAAGGGTCTCACCTGTCTGCACTGTTCACAAAGTATACAGTACACATATTTTGTGTTTTTTAAAATAGTCAGAATGCAAAAAAAAGCTCTGCTGATATTCTCTGGAATATTTTGATGGGATTCTTTATGTGTCACTCAGAGTCTGCCTTTAACCATTTATCTCAAACTCTGACAGCCCCGTGCACCCTCACACTTTCATTGGACAGGAGCCTAAAAAGATTCTGCTTTTGCCGTTGACGTGGGTTTGAATATAACACCTTTGACTCGGACATCAAAGCAATACTTAGTCTACTGCGGGTGGTGGGGCGGAGATACGTCTCTACCAAAGGAGGTGCAAGGTGCTCCTTCCCTCCGCTAGCCTGTAGGTCACCCTTGGGAAGGTGTAGCACCTGCTTAGCCCACCCACCCCCTATCAGGGACTCGTGAAGCCATGGGAGATGGTCTATGAACAGCTGGTGCATATCACAAGTCCTGGTTGTGTGACCACTGACACCAGGTAGACAATCTCTGAAGAGTGTTGATAATGGCTGAGGTCACCCGTCTTGCCCAGAGGAAGGCAATGGAAAACCACTTCTGTAGAAATATTTGGCAAGAACAATCCTGGTCATGGAAAGACCGTGATTGCCCGTGTCATACGACACAACACATAATAATGATGATGAGTCTACTTATTCATTAAGTGACTTACAATTAATGCTGAACATTTGTTTATTAATCAGTTCCTTTAATTACTAGGGGTATTACAGATTTTCATCCAATCTGGTATTTAATAAATATCAATCCATACTGAATTTACAGGCAGAGAAGGTAATTTATCTCAACGTATCTGTACTAGTGTTAATGCCTCCAGCTTCCCTTCTCCTTCGCACGTTTATCCATCCACTCACTGAACAGAGGATAAGAGAACAGAGAAATTTGCAAATGAACGCACAACATGTCGAACCTTGAAGTGGATGGGCTATAGCAGCAGAAGATTACGAACATACACCTAATAAAGTGGCCACTGAGTGTAGTTTGTGACTGGGATCATCGTAAGACACAGACCTGAGGTGATCTATACAAAAGCAGAACGCAGACACAAGCTTGATGTGACTGGACTGTGACTGAAAGACATTACAACTACCATAAGCAGGGAATAAGGCAGCATTCTTCAGCACAGGTACTTCTGCAAGACAAACAGACTGCAGATTATCCTGCCGGATAATATGAATCTTGATTCAAAGCTTTCATCAATGCTTCCCCACTGTACTGAAATAATGCTGAAACAGTTCTGTGATGGGGATCCTGTTGCAAAGGCCTTGTTTGAACTGAATTCAAAGTCTCCCCTGACCAGCAAAGAGGAGTAAATTGAAATAAAATGACAGGTGTCGGCGCTTCAGTGTCCTAATCACATCCAAATGTGACCTGACAAAGGGAGCTTTGAGGAGAGGCAGGTTACAGTAAAGGGTGGAGGGGGGATAGTTTTACAGTAACTGGGCAGCTTCCAGCATGCCTGTGATGGATAACAGTGTGCCCTGTGTTTTTTGTTAAACCTTTCCATAACCTTTTTGTTTACTCCATGTCACCATGCACCAACATTCCCAGGCACGGTGTTGTCCAGTTCGCAGAAGTGTTAACTCTTTTCGATATTTCTTCTGTCTTGGAGTTCAGCAGGGATGTGGAGGAGGGGGAAAGAAATGAAGTCCACTGGGATTTCAAACGTTTCGTTTTATTTTTACTGTTTTCAAATTCTTTCCAAAAAAAACCATATGCTTCAGGGAAGTTGTTAAATGTGTGTACACTATTTAAAGAAGTCCCCGAGGGCTACAATATTTGGATTTCTTTTACCACAGGTGTGGTCACTTCATCAAGGAGGTGGGTTATTGGTATAACTCCAGATGCCAATCTGCTTTTTTCTTGAGGAGAGGTTTAAAGGTAGAGCAAACTTGCATATCTTCACAGTATTTCATGACCTCAGAAAGTCCCAAACGATTCCAGTCAATGCTATACCTTTGAACGATAGTCACTGTTGTAATTCAGGATGCACACTAGCCAATATGCAAATAGCAAGCTCCCACAAGGAGCAATAAATTCATAGAATCGTAGAGAGATATAACATAGAAGCATGCCTGTCAGGTGTCCAAGTATTAACTACCCACTTACACCTGCATTCAATCTATTTTATTCTCCCCACATTCCCATCAACGCCTCCCAGGTCATCTACTTACAGGAAAGATGTAAATAAGGTTGAAAGAGTACAGAGAAAATTTACAAGGATGTTGACGGTCTGGGGGACCTGAGTTATAAGGAAAGATTGAATAGGTGAGGACTTCATTCCTTAGAAGTAGAAGATTGAGAGGAGATTTGATGGTGGTATACAAAATTATGAGGGGAGACTTTTATTAAATTATGAGGCGAGCAGACTTTTTCCACTGAAGTCAGGTAGGACTACAACCAGAGGTCATGGGTTAAGGGTGAAGGGTGAAAAGTTTAAGGGGAGTATGAGAGGGAACTTCTTCGCTCAGAGGGTTGTGAGAGTGTGGAATGAACTGCCCGCACAAGTGTTGCATGCGAGCTCAATTTCAACATTTAAGAGATACAGTATCAGGAGGGACACTAAGAATAACACTACTGTTCTTTAATAAAATATAATTTTTCACACTCAAGTGAATGGGCAGTTTCTTTAATGTTTTGTCTAAATGACAGTGACTCTGACAGTACAATACTCCCTGAGTCTTGCATTAGAAGTCTTAACCTAGATTCCGTGGAGTGCACTGAAACCCGTTTGAGCAATCTCGGACTTTTCTTTTTGGAGTGACGGAGGATGAGAGATGACTTCATAGAGATACATAAGATGATAAGTGGAATAGATAGAGTGGGCAGCGAGTGACATTTTCCCAGAGTGGAAATGGCTAATACAGGTCTATGGTCCTGTGCAGGTCAATGGCAGTTTTAAAGGTTTGGCATGGACTAGATGGGCTGAAGGGCCTGTTTCTATGCTGTACTTTTCTATGACTCTATGACTCTCTCAAACATATGAATACACGATAGGAGCAATTTTTAGTGGCCAAATTATTTAATCAACCTACACAGGAGCAGCAAAGTAGAGTGTTTAAAGGAGGTTTATGAAAATGATTCCAGGATTGAACAGCTTGTCATATGAAGAGTGTTTGATGGCTCTGGGCCTGTATTCACGAGAATTCAGAAGAATGAGGAGATTCTTTGAAAGTTCATTGAAACCTATCGAATGGTGAGAGGCCTTGATGGAGTGGATGTGGAGAGGATGCTTTCTATGGTGGGAGAGTCTAAGATCAGAGGACAGAGCTTCAGAATAGAGGCATGTCCTTTTAGAATGGAGATGAGGAGGAATTGCTTTAGCCAGAGGGTGGTGAATCTGTGGAATTCTTTGCCACAGGCAGCTGTGGAGGCCAAGTCTTTACGTATATTTAAGGCAGAGGTTGATAGATTCTTGATTGGTCAGGGAAGGGATACGGGGAGAAGGCAGGAGATTGGGGCTGAGAGGGAAAATGGATCAGCCATGATAAAATGGTGGAGCAGACTCAATGGGCCAAATGGCCTAATTCTGCTCCTATTTCTTATGGTCTTATGGTCGAAGTTGATGGAGAGATACAGTATCAGAAGGGACACTAGGAACAACACTACTGTTCTTTAATAAAATATAATATTTCACACTCGAGTGGAAGCGAGTGACATTTTCCCAGAGTGGAAATGGCTAATACAAAGGGCCATAATTTTAAGGTAATTGGGGGTAAATTTAAGGCAAGCTTATGGTGTATGTCAAAGGTAGGTTTTTTACACAGAGTGTGGGTGTGTGTAATGTGCTGCTGGGGTGGTGGTAGAGGCAGATACATTAGGGACGTTTAAAAGACTTTTAGATGGGCACATGAATGACAGAAAAATGGAGGGAGGGTTGACCAAGAAGTGGTTATATAAGGAATGTATACTTACTGGAGAAGTGAGAAATATGAAGGGTCAACAGGATATTAGAATTATAAGGGTAACATTTCAATGACAATCAAAATGGCCAGTGGGCTAAGTTGACCAAATTACCTGACTCAACAATGCTCCTATCAGCATTTCAGGAACAAAGGATGGGGATAAAGTTTCTTAGAGAGGTGAAATATTATCCACTCTAAATTCAATGTCACATAATTTGAATTAAAATTGTCTGATACATCGAATTGTACAATACAGAAACAGGTTACTCGGCCCATCGAACGTGTCCTGTTTCGAACAGGCTGACAGTTAAGTTGCCATCCCCACTGTCTCCATTTGGTGTCTACCTCCTTTTCTCAATCTGGCCTCGTACCTCTTCTCACTTGCCTATCACCCCCCCCCCCCCACCCCCGCATCCCCTCCTCCCTCCTCCTTCCCTTTCTCCTATGGTCAGTTTCCTTTTCCTTTTTCTCCAGCCTTTTACCTTTCCCACCCACCTGGCTTCACCTTTCACCTTCTTGCTATCCTCCTCCCCCACCCACCTTTCCAGTCTTGAAGAAGGGTCTCGGCCCGAAATATTGACTGTTTCTTCCTTTCCATAGATGTTTCCTGACCTGCTGAGTTCCTGCAACATTTTATGTGTGTTGCTTTGGACTTCCAGCATCTGCAGAATTTCTCATGTTTCCATTTGGTTTGTCTTCTTTTCTTTGCAGGTAGGGGGAACCTGTTCCCATTTGGATCAGCTAATAAATTTCTTCCACTGGCCGCAGTGAGTGTAAACCTGGCCACAGTAACGAGCAAGAGAAAATCTGCAGATGCTGGAAATCCAAGCAACACACACAAAATGCTGGTGGAATGCAGCAGGCCAGGCAGCATCTATGGAAAAAAGTAGTCGATGTTTCGGGCCGAAACCCTTTGGCAGGACTGGCTTGGTAATGAGAAACACAGTTAATTCAAACTCTTTTAGATTTTGTACTTTCTTTGAGGAAAGTGCTTCTTCTTCGGCAGGGAGTCACTCGGAGTCAATTTGACTTTGAGCTAATGTGTCAAGTGGGAACTGCAGAGTAAGGAATCATGTTGGAAAGGTTTAAGTTTGCAAAGCTTATTGCCATGTGCACACATCCAGGTATGCACACGTGCAATGAAAAATTGGCTTGCAGCAACATTACAGGTATGTAGCATTAGAGACACAACATTCACAAGAGAAAAATAATTAAACATGAATGATGTAAAATTATACAAGAACAGCACAGTTATAACAAAATTGTCAAATATTAGAGGAACATTAGAGCTTTATAAAACAAGCAGCAGGTCTCCTGCCTCTTTGTTCATTAGGACTACAAGAGTCTTTAAGTTAGTCTGGTGGCAAGAGTTGCTTGGCACGGTACTGATGTTTTGAGGTTAATTTTCAGCCTGCACTGCTGGCAGCTGCAGTAGCCCTGCAGACCAAAATGTTGCCACCTATTAGCCCTTGCTTGAAAATGTGTTTGTCTGCATTCCTAGAGGGAGATGAAACTCAACAGGATTGCTGTAGAAAATAACATCAGCAAGTTTGCTGATGATACTAAGCTGGGTGGCAGTGTGACATGTGATGAGGATGTTAGGAGAATTCAGGGTGACTTGGATAGGCTGAGTGAGTGGGCAGATACTTGGCAGATGGCGTTTAATGTGAATAAGTGTGAGGTTGTCCACTTTGGGAGTAAGAACAGGAAGGCAGATTATTATCTGAACGGTGTAGAGTTAGGTAAGGGAGAAATACAAAGAGATCTCGGAGTCCTTGTTCATCAGTCACTGAAGGTGAATGAGCAAGTGCAGCAGGCAGTGAAGAAGGCTAATGGAATGTTGGCCTTTATTACAAAGGGAATTGAGTACAAGAGCAAGGAAATCCTCTTGCATTTGTACAGGGCCCTGGTGAGACCACACCTGGAGTATTGTGTACAGTTTTGGTCTCCAGGGTTAAGGAAGGACATCCTGGCTGTAGAGGAAGTGCAGCGTAGATTCACGAGGTTAATTCCTGGGATGTCTGGACTGTCTTACGCAGAGAGGTTAGAGAGACTGGGCTTGTACACGCTGGAATTAAGGAGATTGAGAGGGGATCTGATTGAAACATATAAGATTATTAAGGGATTGGACAAGATAGAGGCAGGAAATATGTTCCAGATGCTGGGAGAGTCCAGTACCAGAGGGCATGGTTTGAGAATAAGGGGTAGGTCATTTAGGACAGAGTTAAGGAAAAACTTCTCCCAGAGAGTTGTGGGGGTCTGGAATGCACTGCCTCGGAAGGTAGTGGAGGCCAATTCTCTGGATGCTTTCAAGAAGGAGCTAGATAGGTATCTTATGGATAGGGGAATCAAGGGATATGGGGAAAAGGCAGGAACCGGGTATTGATAGTAGTTGATCAGCCATGATCTCAAAATGGCGGTGCAGGCTCGAAGGGCCGAATGGTCTACTTCTGCACCTATTGTCTATTGTCTATTATCCCTCACTCAAAATGTCTTCCAACACATAGACTTTGAGCATCCAGAAGTCCATTCAATGTGTTGATTGTTGCACATGGAAAAACTACAGAACATGGGAAAATAACAACAATATACTGTAGCTGCTCAGTTCCTTGAACTCATTCTGCTATTCACAGGCGCTTTGAGAGAACTGGTGCATTTTGAAGGTTGGCATAATTTACTTCGATTCAGATGCTTAATTTAATCAAGCACAAGCAAATATCGCTTGTTCCAACAGCTCCTCCAGACACATTTGTGCATTTACAAGTTTCACTGCACATTGCAGTTAAATGGTTGATGTTTGGTAACCTTGGCTCTGTGGTGGAGATGTTGAACAGTTCCCCATTCATCCCGTGGATTGGATATGAGGTGCAGAACTGTGGAAAGGAAAACCTGTAAAAAAAATGCAAGGCAAAAAATACACTCAGTGCCCATTTTATTGGATACCTCCTGTACCTAATAAAGTAGCCACTAAGTGTACAGTATGTTCATGATCTTCTGCTGCTGTAGCCCATTCACTTCAGGGTTCGATGTGTTGTGTGTTCTGAGATGAGTGACCTGTCTGGCCATTCTCCTTTGTCCTCCCTCATTAACAAGGTGGTTTCACCCACAGAATGACTGCTCACTGATTTTTGTTATCTTATGCACTATTCTCTGTAAATAGAGACTGTTGTGTGTGAAAATTCCAGGAGATCAGCAGTTTCTGAGATACTCAAACCACCCCGTCTGGCACCAACAATCATTCCCCAGTCAAAGTCACTTACATCACATTTCTTCCCCATTCTAATGTTTGGTCTGAACAATAACTGAACCACTTGACCATGTCTGAATGCTTTTCTGCATTGAGTTGCTGCCACGCGATTGGCTGATCAGATATTTGCATTAATGAGCAGGTGTACAGGTGTCTCTAATAAAGTGGCCATGGAGAGTAGACTGGAAATGACTAACTGGATGAGTTGTTATAAATTGTTAGAATACTTCATTTGTTTCATCTGGGAACTAACCTGTAGGCTACCCATGGATTGTCCCAAAAGATGAGTGGAGGATAGACTTTGATGTTGAACAATATTGTAAGGTGGGCCACAAGAAGTCTGATTCGCAATTCTCCAATTTTTACTTTTTTTAAGTGAATTGGGAAAGTTATGAAACTAGTTTGGCTCCTAGTTGGCTACGAAGAAGATACCAACACCATAAACGTTTCTGAATTGTAACACATCTGACATGATCAAACTTGTTCCAGATTCTCAATCACTGCTTCCATTCCATCCTTAACCACAAAATTTTCTTAATAATATGATTTATAAATCACTGCCTTTTTTCTGGAAGGTTTAGATGTAAATATAAAGGCTCTGAGCTAATCAACTGCATGTTTTTTTTCACCAAACAATGATGAAGGAGGCAAACTGGATTTGAATCTGAATCTGAAGTGGGGTTATTGAGAATGACATTGGACATAACAGCAGTCATCAATGTAAAAGCAAGCCATTCTGTTGAGTGATTTGTAATAAGAAAAGATCTTCCAGTATACTACTATATGACAAAATACTGTCAAAGAAACACTATTGTTGAACACTGGCATGAACATTGATTGCTCTAGCTTTCAGTAATTTCTTTCTCTCTCCCATTTTGACTCCCCTCTTACCCCTTTCCTTCTCCTCACCTGCACATTGTTCCCTCTAATGCCCCTCTTCCTTCCCTTTCTCCTGTCTGGTCCACTCTCCTCTCCTAACAAATACCTTCTTTTTTACCTCTTCCACCTATTGCATCCCAGATTCTCACTTCATTCCCCCCTCCCACTGGCACCCACCCACCTTCCCCCTCACCTGGTCTCACCTATCACTTGCCAGCTTGTATGCCTTCCCTCACCTCACCTTCTATTCTGCCTTGTTTCCCCCTTCCTTTCCAGTCCTGACGAAGGGTCTTGGCCCAAAACATTGACTGCTTATTCCCCTCCATGGATGCTGCCTGACCAGTTGAGTTCTTCAAGCGTTTTGTGTGTTCCTCTGCAGAATCTCTCGTACTTACGTTGTTGAACACTGTCATTGTAAAGAAGAGAAATACTGCAGCTAATGTGTGCAAAACAAGCTCCCACAAACTGATGTGTGAGAATAATTAGACAATCTGGTTTTGTTTAGCTGTATTGGTTTTTGAACCATAACTACAGGCCAGAAGACTGAGATGAACTCATTATAAAGCTGTCTGGCAATAATTCCATAGGATCCCAGATATTACCCCTGAGCTGTAAAAAGTTGGCTGATATCTAGTCGTGAAGTTTGCAAGGTATAATTTGTCTCCAGGCTATTCCGGGTTTCTGATCTCACCAGTCACTACCAGACAGTGAATGTGTACAAATTTCAGATGAACTGTTGCAACTAATTTCCCGAACATAACAATAGCAATCTGCATTTATGTGACACTCTACCAAAATAACTTCAGTATTTCAAAAGAATGTAATTAAACATATTTTGACACTGTGCTAAGTAAGGAAGTATTGGAGAAAATGGCCAAGAATCTGGAAAAAGAGGAAGTATTAAGGTTGTGGATTTTAATATTGAGATGTTGCCAAACTGGAAGCCAGTGCTGGTAAGTATGTGTTGAATCTTCTTAATTCCAATCCAAGCTCCATGATTCCTCTCTGCACTGAGCACTGTCAAATCATATGCAGGTTTGTCACTCATAGTGTATCAATGATAGATTCCAGGAGCATTTCCACCATGAAAGAATTAAGTTAGTAGACAACCTTAAAGAAGCTGCAAGGATTTTATAAACACCCTGTCCAAGATTGAGAACATTGGTGGGGAAAGTAAGAGAAGACAGCTTTTCTGTCCGTTCATTGTCTATTCTTTTACTTTTATCCATGCTGACATCTCGTGTTCAATCCTAATTGCTTACACAATGTGGTGGTAAGTTGCAGTCCTACCATTGTGTTGTTGGATGGAGAGCTGCAGTATTTTGACCCATTGATGATGAAGGACTGGTGATGTATTTTCAAATCAGGGTAGTGTGTAGTTTGAAGGGAAACGTGGAGGTAATGTTGCTGCCAGATAGATGCCTAGTCCATCTTGAAGGGGGAGAGAGAGAGGTTCTATTGAAGTCATCTAGGTAAATGACTGCAGTGCACTCTGCAAATGGTATAGACTGTACCAGTAGTGGAGGGAATGACTGTTCAGGGTGATTATGGGTGTTAATTAAGCAAAGTGCATTGGTTTCTTGAGAGCTTTTCAAGTTACACTCAACAAAGCAATTGAAAAGTATTCCATAATGCTGCTTTGTAGACCACGGAGAGACCTTAATGTATCAGCCATTCCTGTGAAGTTCCTTCCTCCCTGGGAGCTTCCAATGAGGTTCAAATAACCGTGGGAAGACTGGCCAGTAAAACTGCTGGTGGTAAATTTGTTAATTCTGATTGGACATATTTCATCATATGCCCCCCCATCTTGTTTACCTCACAAACCATGTCTTTGCTGTTGAATTCACAGTATTCTAGCCTTACGTTGTACCTTTATCCTCACACCATGTGAAACTAGTAGATTCTCTACCAGCCAATGGAATGATCCTTTTTCATATCTGTTACATCACCACTTCCATTTCCAACATATTGCTAATGTTTAATGCCTCATGGTTTTGCTGATCGGCTCTATTCGTCATTGCATACGGAAATTAATTTTCAGTGACCTCATAACAATCCTGAACAATTGGCAACCCCAGACAGTGGCAGAAAGTGCAGATAAAAGATGTTGAGACTGTGATAGGTCTGTCTATTCCCTCACACTTCCCCACTTCCATATTGCCTATTTTGAGGAGTGGATATAATACAGGATACGTTTACCTATTGGCATCAGGAAAAGAAGGAAGGATAAATCAAGTGTTTACTAACATTAGTTGCTGTTCATGCTAAAATGCTCCAATCATCATTCGTAGGTGTTGGCTGAGGGAATTAGCTGCTACGTAGGCTAAACTTCTCAGTAATATTTTGACAGACACCACTGTACCATTCCTTTTCCCCTTGTAATGTCACAAATTAAATAATTCTGGATTTAGCTAATGTTATACAAAAAGTCCTCTACCTGATAAAGATAATTAGAGAGTCTGAATCACCAGAAAACAGAAGTTGTATTCTACTTTATGTGGTTTTAGTAACCCTGGTTCAATTCTGACCTTAGGTGATCCCCCGTGTGGAGTTTGCCCATTTTCCTCTTTCTATGCATGTTGATTGCGATTGTGTAGGTGAATGGCACAAACTGGTGGGTAGGGGAGTTGATGTGAATATGAGAACAAAATAGGATTAAAGTGAATGGTTGAAGCAGAGTTAGGCCATTTCCGTGCTATATGGCCCAATACCTTTACAAATAAGTTGCAGTCATATCCTTGAACGCAAAGTTTCCTTGGGGCAAAAATATTTAGAAATGAGAAATCCAATGATTTATTGATTGCTCCCCTTTTCACCTTGCACCACCCCACCCCCGCATTCTTATCACTGCACCACTTGCCAAAGGCGGGCAAGAAATTACTGACACAGATGCTAGAAATAAGAGATTATTGATGTGGCATTGTAGCTTCTTGGAGACTTGCAAGAATGCACCTGTAGGGAAATATGCCTGAATGGTTACTGCTTCCTTTCACTTCTTTTTCATTCCCAATGCTCCAGGCTGTTATCCCAAAGCTACTAAGAGAAGAATAAGAAATAAAAGCAGAAAATGTGGAAGCACGTGAGCAACAAACAGAAAATGCCGGAGGAATTCAACTGGTTAGGCAGCATCTATGGAGAAGAGTCGACATTTTGGGTTGAGAATCTTCATCCTTCGTACTTACCAGGTCAGGAAGAAACTGTGTGGGGGGGGGGGGGAGGGGAGGGTGATACCTGCTGTCCATTTACATGATTTTCTTTCTTTCTTTCAAAATCCTTGCACTTAATGTTTATTTTTGCTATTTAAGAAGAATAACAGGTTACTAGAATAGTGAAGTGCATATTGCGTAGCTTGTAAAACAAGTTCCTTATATAATGCCATGTGTTCCTTCTTCAATGTCTAGTTTCATTCCATCTTTTCTTTCTGCGTTGCTGTGTGTAATTTTCTTCATTCTTTTGATCGGTGATCCTACCCTAAACCTCTCAGTTGTAATGCCAAAGAGTTGGCTTTAGTTTTGGTCCCAACATTTTCCTTCTTCTTGATCTTAAATGTAAAACTCTCACGGCTTTTGGTTGGCTGGTAGAGTCAAGCTTGGGCAGAAGCTCTGAATCCTGGAACAAACTGATGGGTTGGAAACTAAATGATGCCAACAAGCTGACCATAAGGAGTCTTTTGTGGCTCCACAAAGAACCAGGATTTCTGAAGTAATGAAGCTTGAGAGAGAGCAGGTTCGGTATTGTCATATTGTCATTTAAAGCAAAATTGGATAGGTATATAGATAGGAAAGGAATGGAGGTTTATGGGCTGAGTGCGGGTCAGTGGGACTAGGTGAGAGTAAGCATTCGGCACGGACTAGAAGAGCTGAGATGGCCCGTTTCCGCGCTGTAATTGTTATATGGTTATATATAGAGAAGAACCTGCAATATCAATATAGAAGTGTGCCATTGTTATATCTATTATTCTGTGAAATGAGCCTTCTTGAGTCACAAGAATCTCGAAGACCCAAGGTTCCATTCTTTTGGATGGTACCTGAGTTCTCAGCCTTGAGTTTTTGAGCTGGTTGTTATCAACTGAATTTGAGCAATTCTGCATCTTGGAGTAAAGTGCACGGCAGACTCTGAGAAAAGCCAAGCACATTGATCGTGGAACACACACAAAGTGCTGGAGGAACGCAAGCAGGTCAGGTAGCATCTATGGAGAGGAATGAACAGTCGACATTTCAGGCCAATAACCTGGATACAAAGGGGGAGGTAACCAGAGAGAATCCAGCATTTTGTGTGAGTTCCTCAAGTTTTCCAGCATCTGCAGAATACCTTGTGTTTACATATTGATCGGATATGTTTGATACAACAGCTTTTGGCTGATTTAAGTAAACACTGCCTTGAAGTCACATCACATCTTGCTTATAGAGTCCGTCTTAGTCTTGCCTTTGATGCAATTAAAGGATTAGGATTTAGTGGAGGGGTAGTACCATGATACAATGGTTAGCGCTGCTGCCCCAGTAGCTCCAGTGTCACACTTGATCTGGGGTTCTGTCTGGGTGAAGCTTGCACATTCTCCTTGTGACTGCATGGGTTCCTCTTGGGTGTTCTAGTTTCCTCGCACATAGAAAGATAGAGATATGGAGATACAAAATGTATATAAAAAAGGAAATATTATTATAGTCATGGGGGATTTCAATATAAAACCATAAAACCATAAGATATAGGAGCAGAAGTAGGCCATTCTGCCCATCAAGTCTGCTCCGCCATTCAGTCACGGACTGATCCAATTCTTCCAGTCATCCCCACTCCCCTGCCTTCTCCCCATACCCTTTGATGCCCTGGCTAATCAAGAACCTATCTATCTCTGCCTTAAACGCACCCAATGACTTTGCCTCCACAGCCACTCATGGCAACAAATTTCACAGATTTACCACCCTCTGACTAAAGTAATTTCTCCACATCTCTGTTCTAAATGGACGTCCTTCAATCCTGAAGTCATACCCTCTTGTCCTGGACTCCCCTACCATGGGAAATAACCTTGCCATATCTAATCTGTTCAGGCCTTTTAACATTTGGAGTGTTTCTATGAGATCCCCCCTCATTCTCCTGAACTCCTGGGAATACAGCCCAAGAGCTGCCAGACATTCCTCATACGGTAACCCTTTCATTCCTGGAATCATTCTCATGAATCTTCTCTGAACCCTCTCCAATGTCAGTATATCCTTTCTAAAATAAGAAGCCCAAAACTGCACACAATACTTCAAGTGTGGTCTCACGAGTGCCTTACAGAGCCTCAACATCACATCCCTGCTCTTATATTCTATACCTCTAGAAATGAATGCCAACTTTGCATTTGCCTTCTTCACCACCGACTCAACCTGCAGGTTAACCTTTAGGGTATCCTGCACAAGGACTCCCAAGTCCCTTTGCATCTCTGCATTTTGAATTCTCTCCCCATCTAAATAATAGTCTGCCCATTTATTTCTTCCACCAAAGTACATGACCATACACTTTCCAACATTGTATTTCATTTGCCACTCTCTTTTTTTCTGCCGATCAGCCAATGCTTTACCCATGCAAGTAACTCCCTTGTAATTCCATGGTATCTTACCTTGCTAAGCAGCCTCATGTGCGGCTCCTTGTCAAAGACCTTCTGAAAATCCAAGTACACCACATCTACTACATCTCCTTTGTCTACCCTGCTTGTAATTTCCTCTAAAAATTGCAGTAGGTTAGTCAGGCAGGATTTTCCTTTCAGGAAACCATGCTGGATTTGGCTATCTTGTCATGTGCCTTCAGGTACTCCGTAATCTCATCCCTAACAATCGATTCCAACAACTTCCCAACTACTGATGTCAGGCTAACAGGTCTATAGTTTCCTTTCTGCAGCCTCCCACCCTTCTTAAGTAGTGGAGTAACATTTGCAATTTTCCAGTCATCCGGTACAATGCCAGAATCTATCGATTCTTGAAAGATCATTGTTAATGCCTCTGCAATTTCTCCAGCTACTTCCTTCACAACCTGAGGGTGCATTCCATCGGGTCCAGGATATTTATCCAACCTCAGACCATTAGGCTTCCTGAGCACCTTCTCAGTCGTAATTTTCACTGCACATACTTCACTTCCCTGACACTCTTGAATGTCCGGTATACTGCAGATGACTTCCACTGTGAAGACTGATTCAAAATATGCATTCAGTTCCCCTGTGATCTCTGTGTCTCTCATTACAATATCTCCAGTGTCATTTTCTATTGCTCCTATATCTACCCTCAACTCTCTTTTACCCTTTATATACTTAAAAAAGCTTTTAGTATCTTCTTCGATATTAGTCACCAGCTTCCTTTCATAATTCATCTTTTCCTTCTTAATAACCTTCTTAGTTTCCTTCTGCAAGTTTTTAAAAGCTTCCCCATCCTCTGTCTTCCCACTGGCTTTGGCTTCCTTGTATGCCCTCTCCTTTGCTTTTACTTTGGCTCTGACTTCACTTGTCAGCCACAGTAGTGTCTTTCTTCCATTTGAAAATTTCTTCTCATTTGGAATATATCTGTCTTGCACTTCACTCATTTTTCGCAGAAACTCCAGCCATTGCTGCTCTGCTGTCCTTCCTGCAAATGTCCCTTTCCAGTCAACTTCAGCCAGTTTCCCTCTCATGCCATTGTAATTTCCTTTATTCCACTGAAATACTGACACGTTGGAATTCAGTTTCTCCTTCTCAAATTTCAAAGTGAACTCAATCAAATTGTGATCACTGTTCCCTAAGGGTTCATTAACTTTAAGCTCTCTTATCACCTCTGGATCATTGCACAACTCCCAATACAGCACAGTCGATCCCCTAGTGGGCTCAACAACAAGCTGTTCTAAAAAGCCATCTCTTAGACATTCTACAAGTTCCCTCTCTTGAGGTCCATTACTGACCTGGTTTTCCCAATCCACTTTCATGTTAAAGTGTCCACCGATTATCATGACATTGCCCTCTGACACGCCTTTTCTATCTCCTGCTGTAATTTGTAATCCAGATCCTGGCTGTTGTTTGGAGACCTGTATACAACTGCCATTAGGGTCCTTTTACCCTTGCCATTTCTTAACTCAACCCATAGAGACTCTACACTTTCTGATCCTATGTGATCCCTTTCTAATGATTTAATATTATTTCTTATACACAGGACCACACCGCCCCTCTTCCTACTGACCTATCTTTCTGATACACTGTATATCCTTGGATGTTCAGCTCCCAATGGCAGCCATCCTTTAGCCAAGTTTCAGAGATGGCCACAATGTCATACTTGCCAATCTGTAGCTGAATTTTGAGATCGTCCATTTTATTTCTTATGCTGCGTGCATTCAAATATAACACTTTCAGTCCAGTGTTTGCTGCTTTCTGTTTTAACTGCACCACGCCTCTACTGCCCTGAAACTCATCCCACTGGCTGTGATTATGCCTTATCTCTACCTGTCCTTTCTATCATCTCTGTTGCACACTATCTTTGATTTATTTCTGTATGCAGGTAGATTGGGAAAATCAGATTGGTGATGGATCCCAAGAGAGGGAATTTGTAGAATGCTTATGAGATGGCTTTTTAGAATAGCTTGTGATTGACCCCACTCGGGGATCAACTATTCCAGATTGGGTGTTGTGTAATGAACCGGATTTGATTAGGGAGCTTAAGGTAAAGGAACCTTTAGGAGACAGTGATCATAAGATGATAGGATTCACCCTGCATTTTGAGAGGGAGAAGATAAAGTTAGATGTTACAGTGGAGTAAAGGGAATTATAGAGACATGAGAGAAGAACTGGCTAGAATTGATTCAAGGGGGACACTATCTGGGATGACAGCAGAACAGCAATGGTTGGAGTTTCTGGGAGCAATTCAGAAGGTGCAGGGTAAATACATCCCAAAGAAGAAGTATTCAAAAGGCAGGTTGAGGCATCCATGGCTGACAAGGGAACTCAAAGACAGCATAAAAGCAAAACATAGTGCATATAATATAGTAAAAATGAGTGGGAAGTTAGAGAATTGGGAAGCTTTTAAAAACCACCAGAAGGCATTAACATAGCAATAAAGAGAGAAAAGATGACATACAAAGGTGAGTGAGTGAGTGAGTGAGTGAGTGAGGCCGCCGTCAGTCAGGGTCGACCATGAATGTTGTATCCAAGCTGTCTAGGTATGCAGCCCAGGGCAACACAATATGGAGAGCAAGCTGTTGCCCATGTAACATGCTCTTCCTCTTCACACATCTGATGAACCCAAAGGAACGGTAGAGACCAATACAGTTTGGTACTAGCAGTGTCGCAGGAGTTGCTAGCCAGTGTTGAGCTCCATTGACTGCCATAGGGACTCCAGCTCCAGATTTTTCCCTCATGGTTTACTCCCGAAGCCTTCCACATAAGTGGATATAGCCGCAAGGCAGCGGAGATTTGGCGTCAGAGTTTTCCTTCTTCTAGATGGCTGATGAGCCGCATCTGCCTAAAAAATATAAAGATAAGTTAGCCAATAGTATAAAAGAGGATACCAAAAGTTTTTTCAGATATATAAAGAGGAAAAGGGCAGCAATAGTGGTTATTGGACCACTGGAAAATGATGCTGGAAATGTTGTTTGATGACTCTGGGCTGTGTTCACATTTAGAAGAATGGGGCGGGCGCTATCTCAATGAAACCTATAGAATGTTGAAAGGCCTAAGTAGAGTGGCTGTGAAGAAGACGTTTCCTGTAGTGGAGAAGTCTAGGGCCAGAGGGCACAGCCTCAAAATACAAGCATGTCCCTTTAGAACAGAGATAAGGAGGAATTTCATTAGGCAGAGGGTGGTGAATCTGTGGAATTCACTGCCACAAATGGCCATCGAAGCCAAGTCATTGGGTATATTTAAAGCAGAGGTTGCTAGGTTCTTGATTAGTAAGAGCATCTAAGATTATGGGGGGAGACAGGAGAATGGGGTTCAGAGGGAAAATAAATTAAATAATGGAATTTTGGAGCAAACTTGATGGGTCCTTCTGCACACTGTGCCTATATCACCCACCACACACCCATCTGTCCTGATCCAACACTAATTCCATTCTTTTCTTTCCTCTGTCCTTCTCATAGTGTTCTATCACCCACCTACACAATGGGTCAATTAACAACAGCCAATTAATCTAAAAACTGGCATAACTTCAGCATGCAAGATGAAATTAGAACACCTGAGGGAAACTCACAGTCACAAGCAGGACATACAGACAACACCGAAGGTCAGGATTGAGTCCATGTCCGTCGAGTCATGAGACAGCAAATCCAAACACTACACCACCGAGTCACCTTTGCCCCTCCAATTTATTTTTCCCATCATTAGTTTCAGGCATTATTGACGGAGTCTTTAATTGTCACAGTTCACCTTCTCCTCTCCTATCAGATTCCTTCTTCTTCAGCCCTTTACCTTTTCCACCTATCACCTCCCAGCTTCTCACTTCATCGTCCCTCCCCCACACACCTACCTTCCCCCTTAGTTGGCTTCAGCTATCACCTTCCTGCCTGTATTCCTTCCCCTCCCCCAATCTGCTTAATCTGGCTTCTTCCCCTTTCCTTTACAGTACTGTTGAAGGATCTCGGCCTGACTTGTTGCCTCTATATTCCTCTCCGTGGAAGCTGCCTAACCTGCTGAGTTCAAAGTTCAAAGTAAATTTATCATCAAAGTACATATATGCCACCATATATAATCCTGGGATATACATTTTCTTGCAGGCATTCACAGCAAATACAAAAAACATAATAGAATAAAATAAAAGACTACACCCAACAGGACAGACAGACAACCAGTGTGCAAACGACATCAAACTGTGCAAAGGTGAAAGAGAAAAAAAATAAGCAATAAATATTGAAAACATGAGATGAAAAGGCTTGAAAATGAGCCCATAGATTGTGGGAACAGTTCAGTGATGGGGTGACTGAAGCTGAGTTAAGTTATCCCCGCTGGTTCAGGAGCCTAATGGTTAATTGTTCCTGGTGTTGGCGCATGGCCAAGTGGTTAAGGCTTTGGGCTGGCAATCTGCAGGTCGTTAGTTTGAGCCTCAGCCGTAACATACCACACACTGCTCCTACATGTTTATAGCCCAGTGGCGGCAGTTGGTGCAGTATGGACAAGACAAGAACCTGGTGGTATGGCTCCTGAGTTTCCTATTACTTCTTCCTGATGGCCGCAGCAAGATGAGAGCATGGCCTGGGTGGTGTGAGGGATGCTGCTTTCCTGTAACAACGTTCCGTGTAGGTGTGCTCAATGCTGGGGAGGGCTTTACTTGTGATGGACTGGGCCACATCCATTACTTGTTGTAGGGTTTTCCTCTCAAGAGCATTGGTGTTTTCATATCAGGCTGAGATGCAACCAGTCAATAAACTCTCTGTTACACATCAATAGAGGTTTTTCAAAGTTTTAGATGTCATGCCAAATCTTTGCAATCTTTGCAGTAGAAGTGTTGCTGTGCTTTCTTCGCAATTGCACTTACATACTGGGCCCAGGACAGGTCCTCCGAAATGATAACACTGAGGAATTTAAAGTTGTTGACCCTCCACCTCTGATCCCCCAATGAGGACCTGCTCATGGACCTCTGGATTCCTCCTCCTGAAGTCAATAATCAGCTCCATGGTCTTGCTGACATTAAGTGAGAGGTTGTTGTTGTGGCACCCCTCAGCCAGATTTTCAATCTCCCTCCTATTTGCTGATTCATCACCACCTTTGATTTGGCCTACAACACTGGGGTTGCCAGCAAACTTGAATAAACATTGGATCTGTGCTTTGCCTCACAGTCATAAGTGTAAAGTGAGTAGAGCAGGGGGCTAAGCACACAGCCGTATGGTACGCCTGTGCTGATGGAGATCATGGAGGAGATGTGTTGCCAATCTGAACTGACTGAAGTCTGCAAGTGAGGAAATCGATGATCCAATTACACAAGGAGGTATTGATGCCAAGGTCTTGAAGCTTATTGATTAGCTTTGAGGAGATGATAGTGTTGAACGCCAAGCTGCAGTCAATAAAGAGCATCCTAATGTATGCATCTCTTGCTGTCCAGATGTTTCAGGGTTGAGTGAAAAGCCAATGAACTGGTATCTGTCGTGGACTTGTAGTGCCAGTAGGCAAACTGGAGTGGATGCAAGTCACTTCTCAGGCAGGAGTTGATATGTTTCATCACCAACCTCTCAAAACACTTCATCACTGTGGATGTAAGTGCCACTGGACAATAGCCATTGAGGAAAGTTCTTCTTAGACATCAGTAAAAATGCGGGATCAGCTTCCAGTAAGTTGAGAAGCTGTGGATTTGGTTGTCCTGCTGTCAGCAAGGTGTCCCTGTAAATTGTGGAACATACAGAGTGACACAACATGCCCTGTGTTTCATAATGTCCATAGCATGCAGTTTTCTGCTCCGAGTTAAGTTGGTGTCATGCTGAGCACAGATTAGTAATTCCAGTTAGTGTTTGTCCAACAGTGGGAAAAATTCAGCAGCCATCGTGTGAACAGAAGTACCTGGGCCAATTTTGTATCTGGTGTAATTTCACCCAGTAATAATGTCAAGTGTCGAAAAGTCCACCACCTAGCTCTAAATAAAGGCAACCATACGATCTAATTCCTAGGCTATGGAATGGAATAAAAATTTTAGAAAAGAAATTCCCTGGCAGTTTCCCAACCAGAAAGTGAAATGGAAAACTGCTCCTTGAATATCAAGTGCAACCTTTAATATGAACCAAATAACTTGGTTTATGTCCAGATATGAATAACTACAGATTAGACGGGGCAGCTGAGAAAATTCTGACATCTGTGTTACAACATTGTGGCTTCAAACCCGACCTGAAAACAAAGCAGCATCCATCATCAGGGACCACCACTATCCAGGCAATGCTCTCTTCTCACTGCTGCCATTGGGAAGGAGCCACACCACCAGGTCAGGAACAGTTATTACCCTTCAACCATCAATCTCCTGAACCAGTGTGGATAACTTCATTCACCTCAACACTGAGCTGATTCCAAGACCTATGGACTCACATTCAATGACTCCACCACTTATGTTCTCAGTATTTATTTATGTATGTATGTGTTTATTTATATTGATTAATTTATTTGTTTGTTTCTTTGTATTTGCACAGTCCATCTTCTTTTGCCCATTGATTGTTTGCCAGTCTTCATATATAATTTTTCATTGATTCTGTTGTATTTCTTTGGTCTACTGCGAAGGCCTGCAAGAAAATGAATCTCAGATGACATTTACATACTTTAATAATAAACTTACTTTGAACTTTGAACTTAGGAATCTAGACACATTCCAAATTTTTTTTGTCTGAGTCGCTGACCTTCAGCCAAATTATAAACTGAGAGGTGTCTGTTAGCACTATCATGATGATGAGTACAAGAGATATTGTTGGTGTCTTTGCCATCCTTCAACCTACATTCCAAAAAAAAGGAAATTATCTGGGGATTATCGTGAAAGCTTATTGTGCACAAACTGGCTGCTGTGTTTCCTACATTACAACAGTGAATACACTTCAAAAGTACTTCACTAGCTGTAAAGTGCTTGGGAGGTCCTGAGGTTGTGAAAGGCACAATGTAAATGCAAGTGGTTTCCTTTCCTTTTAGATCTAAAGGCTTCTGAATTAAGAACTATCGATCAAATCAAGTTCAAAGACAGGATGGCAGAAGAAGCATGTCATTTTAATGAGCAATTTGGTATTGCATTGTCTGCTTTACCCTTTTGAACCTCACAGAGCATGTATCCTTTGATAGTTCAACCATTTAGGACACAGCACACTCATCTGCAAGCTTACCTCCTTTGATGCTAGACAGCAATCAAAGCCATTGCTTATGTCTGTGAGGTGTGTGCTGAAATCTACAAATAAAATGCCCATTGTCTTTTAAAGGACCAATAATTTGATTAGACTGTCCTCCACTCTCAATCCGACGCCACCCACCTGGGACTATATTCTAGCTAAGGTCCAGCTCTGTAAATTCTACTTCGTATTTTTGAAAATCAGTAAGAAAGCAGCCTTAAATTCATTTAATCTTTTTCTATAAAAGTTTTCCTGTCATGAAAACCTAAGTTATATACCAAAACCATTTTGCTGCACATCATGTTGACCACTGAAAACACAACACTGATGTGAAGGTTACAAATTCAACAGAATAAAGAGTGTTTGATATTGGAGGTACTGAAGAAAATAATCCATGTTTACAACAAAAGAAAGACCAATTTATAGCGATATCATTGTCAGAAACACAAGGGGACCTTGTTTATATTATCTTGTCCCAGGCTATTCAATTTTTTTTATCACTGCAAGGCTGTAATATGAGCAGGAAAGTTTGTGCACAATATACAGGACAAAGTGAGAAAATGGCTGGAGGAAAGGCAGGCTTTATCAGCTTTGTCAGTATTAACCCTAATTTTAGACAAACAATTCCACAGCTACCAGAATCTTGTGCTTGCAATACAGTCCTGCTGATAACTGGCAACTTAAGGAAACACTGTCTGTGAAACCCCTTTCCTTTCCGAGAATAGACAGCATCGTCGAGGCTTAAATCTTTAATAATAAGTGATTAAAGGAAATCTAGACTATTCTTTCAAGGACAATAAGGTAGAGAGAAGTAAACTCCTTTCTCTGATTTGAGAGTTCAGAAGCAGGTGATACTTACTTACTGCCCATTACATCACTGGCACTGAAGGCAGCAGTGACGGTCCTCCATCTCTGTCTGTCCTTGGCCATCTTCTCTATTGCGCCCCAGATATGGCTCAGGGTCCTCATTTCTGCATATACTATACCGCACCAAATTGTCTTTGGTCTCCCACGTTTCCTCTGCCCTTCAGGGGTCCAGTGAAGTGCTGTCTTGATGATGGAGTTGGCCTCTTTTCTTAGTCTTGGCAGTGTTCTGGGCTTTCCTCATCCTGCCAGTAGCTTCCTCTACTGTCAGCCATGCAAGTCCCGGGTGAAGACTTGGGAGTACTGTCGCACACAGGTATCGAAGGATTCTTCATTGCTGTTTCTGTAACAATCTTTTGGAGGAGAAGCAAGGGGTAGAGCCTTAAAATTAAGTTCAGGGGTGAACGCTGCCAAATCAGTGGAGCAGGTAGCAGAGCTGTTCCTCACAGTTACACTGACCCTGATTCAATCCCGACCTGGGGTGCTGTGTATGTAGAATTTTCACGTTCTCCTTGTGACCCCCATGGGCTTCCTCTGTTTGTTCTGGTTCATTGTTGAGGGGCCATGGTAAATTTCCCCTGATGTGCATCTGAATCTTGGAGGGAAGTTAACAGGAATGGAGGGAAAATAAAAAAAGATGCAAATAAAACAAACTGTTTAAAATCTGAAATAGTGAAAACAAAATTCAGGCAAGACATCATCTGTGGAATGAGAAACTCAGGTCTAAGACCCTTCATCAGAAGATAAAGTCATTGATGCTTAATGCTTGGTGCATACTCAGTGGGCTCCTCCAAGAGGACCACAATCTCGTCGAGGTTTGGAGGGTTGCGTGCCTCAGTGACCCGGAGATCTATGTTGGCTGGAGTCAGGACTTTATGCTTTGCATTTTGCTGGATCGCCCATGCCAAATAGGTCAAAGGATAAAGGTCAGACTAACAGTGGTCCACCAGTCCTCCAGGTTTGGAGTTCAGCTTGGAGAAACAACACTGGCTGGTAAAACAAAATTGTTATAGAGACAGCAATGAAGAATCCTTCTACATCTGAGTGCGACGGTATTCCTGAGTCTCCATCCGGGACTTGCATGACCGACAGTAGTGAAAACTGAGAGGAAGCTACTGACACAATGAAGGAAGCCCTGAACACCATCAGAGATAGAGGACCTTCATTGCTGCCATAAACACCAGCGGCGTAATGTGCAGTAAGTTAAGTATACTCAGTGGGCCGAAGGAATGGTTTCTGTGCTGTATGTTCAGTGGCTCTCTGACATTTGCACACAAAGCATAGTAGAAATGTTCTGGTCCCAAATATTTTTGACACTGGATGTCATTTGAAGACATCTGAGATTAATGAATGTTGTGTTGCATTAATTTTATTTTTCAAAGGGATGTGTTGCTAATAACACAATCTTGTTTGGCCTTTCATTTGGGTCACACCTTCTTTCCACAATATGTTTTATCAAACTTCAGCTAATATCATGAGTTCTTGTTTAGTCACTCTGCTGTGCCATTTGAGAAGGAGCAGCAAAAGACAGCAAAATACAGATCTCATCTGGTGAAAGAATTTAAAGGAAGTTGATACATAGCCTGAAGATTAAAAATAGATCCTCTGCTTTGATGATTCAAGTAAATCCCACAAATGAAGAATTAAACCAGGCATTTGTACTGCAGGCCAAAAACAGTGTGAAGGGGTTAAGGAGCTTGTAACATGGAAATGGAGTTAATAATCAGTAGAAACTCCGTATGACCGGGAAATTCCACCATAGATAAGACCTTTGTTCGTGCTTAAGAAACTTTAAACTTTTCTTCTTGGTTTTAGGACCTTGTATATCATGCTTCACTGTTCAAATGGAATCCACCAGGTGAGCTAAAATATATTAGAGTACTTTGCAAATGGCAAGTGAAACAAGGAGCCCTTTCACATATCCCATAGACCAGTAAAGTGCCTTTAATTAACAACAATCTCCTTAAATTACATGGTAATTCTCAACTGGCTTTTCAGAGGATCCTGATGAGGCTGAAGTATTTAGTCTTCAATGGTAGAGGTTGTCTAGACTGAAATTGCAGTTGTTGGGTTAAAAAAATCAAATGAGTTAAATAGCTGCTAGAATGATTGATGTGCATTATCTCACTTGAGCAGAGATATAAAGGATATGAGATGGACAACTGTTGTAACGCAGGTTAACTGATGGGCTTAGGAGTGCGTCACACATCAGTGACATTGTTTGGGGTCAGTAGGCACCTGTTATTGTTTCATTTAGGAGGGATATACACTCAGTGGCCACTTTATTAGGTACAGGACATACCTAATAAAGTGGGCACTGAGTGTATGTTGTGGTCTTCTGCTACTGTAGCCCATCCACTTCAAGGTTCAACATGTGTGTTCAGAGATGTTCTTCTACACATCACTGTTATATTGTGTGGTTATTTGAGTTACTGTTGCCTTGAACCACTCTGAGCATTCTTCTCCGATCTCTGTCATTAAGAATGCATTTTCGCCCACAGAACTGCCACTCACCGAAAGTCCCAGGAGATCAGCTGTTTCTGAGATACTCAAACCACCCCATCTGGCACCAACAATCATTCCCCAGTCAAAGTCACTTGGACCACATTTCTTCCTCATTCTGATGTTTGGTCTGAACCTCTTGACCATGTTTTCATGTTTTTATGCATTGAGTTCCTGCCAGATGATTGGCTGATTAGATATTTGATTAATTGAGCAGGCGTGCCTGATAAAGTGGCTATATGCAGATTCATTTATTTATCACAGAAACATTGAAACATACAGTGAAGTGTGTTGTTTACAGTAACAATCAACAAAACCTAAGCATGTGCTGGCTGGGGTCAGTCCACAAGTGTTGTCACATTCCGTACTCCGGTGTTCAGCAGAACACAAGCGACAGCACAGCAAGCATCTCAGTGCTGAAGAAGGGTCTCAGCCCGAAACAACAACTATTTATTCATTTCCATAGACGCTGCCAGACCTGCTAAGTTCCTCCAGCATTTTGTGTGTGTTGCTTTTACCTTTCCCACCCTCCCACTCACCCACACACACAGTCAGGCCTCCAACCTCAGGATGAGCCACTTCCGGGCCTCCCACTCCAGTCCTTAATAAAAGAAACAGGATAAGCAGATGGCTGGAAGAGAGTGAGAGGAGGTTCATGCACCTTAAGGAGGTACTGACTGGCTGAAAGAAAGACATGCATTTCAGCAGCACCTTACTTTGGTTTAATGTAGCACAAAATGTTTCACACCCAGTGCAGTCACTGCACTGCAGAAAATGCAACAGGCAAGCTCCCAGAACAGCACTGTGACAATGGACAATTAATCTGGTTTTTAATTATGTTGACCAGAAGATAAATATTGACTGTTGAAATAAAACCTTTGGATCATGAATGCCCATCTCAAGCTGCTCAGCAGTGCAGGATCCCCCACTACTACAATTTTGGCTCTGGTTTTGTTTTTCAGTGATGTTTCCTCTGCTGGGATGTTCCTGGGACAAGTCCGCTGATGATGATGAAGCTCTGGCCATCGTGACTTTGAGCAGGTTTTGGTGTTGGTCATCAGATGAGTGTGAATGGGAATATTGATCAAGTCAGGAGATTGCCAATGGATTTAATCTTACTTGCAGCCTGAAGGCAACTGGAATAAGAGACCCCATAAAAACTACACAAAATGGGAAAACGGATTGCCAGTAAATCATGACTGCCAGCTCTTGCAAAGCTCTATTTTAAACCTGTTTATTTCTCTTGGTTCTGCTTCCATTTTGCTGCTGCCAATTGTGCTCTTTTTGTCAACTGTGGCTTAGTTAACAGCATTTTCACCCCTGGGTCAGAAGGTTGATGGTTCATGTACCACTCTGGACTTAAGCATATAAATATATGGTTAGCACAACATTTTACAGTGCTGGCGACCCAGGTTCAATTCCCACCACTGCCTGTAGAGTGTTTGTATGTTCTCCCCGTGACTGCGTGGGTTTCCTCCGGGTGCTCCGGTTGGTAGGTTCATTTGTCATTATGAACTGTCCCATGAAAAGGCTAGGATTAAATTGGGGGACTGCTGAACGGCATGGCTCAAAGGGCTGGAAGGACCTATTCCTCGTTCTATCTCAAAATAAAAATTTTTTTAATTAAAAATTAAAATCTACGTGGATACTTCAGTGCTGGGTGGAGGGAGTGCTGCATTGATGGTAATGCCATCTTTCAGAAGATCTGTTAACTCGTCTACCTATCTCTCTGGTAGATGTAAATGGTCCTATGACCATCTATAAAGAAGTGGAGGAGAGTTATCCCTGCTGTCTCTGGTCAATGCTTATAGACAATAGACAATAGACAATAGACAAAAGGTGCAGAAGTAGACCATTCGGCCCTTCGAGCCTGCACCGCCGTTTTGAGATCATGGCTGATCAACTACTATCAATACCCGGTTCCTGCCTTGTCCCCATATCCCTTGATTCCCCTATCCATAAGATACCTATCTAGCTCCTTCTTGAAAGCATCCAGAGAATTGGCCTCCACTACCTTCCGAGGCAGTGCATTCCAGACCCCCACAACTCTCTGGGAGAAGAAGTTTTTCCTTAACTCTGTCCTAAATGACCTACCCCTTATTCTCAAATCATGCCCTCTGGTACTGGACTCTCCCAGCATCTGGAACATATTTCCTGCCTCTATCTTGTCCAATCCCTTAATAATCTTATATGTTTCAATCAGATCCCCTCTCAATCTCCTTAATTCCAGCGTGTACAAGCCCAGTCTCTCTAACCTCTCTGCGTAAGACAGTCCAGACATCCCAGGAATTAACCTCGTGAATCTACGCTGCACTTCCTCTACAGCCAGGATGTCCTTCCTTAACCCTGGAGACCAAAACTGTACACAATACTCCAGGTGTGGTCTCACCAGGGCTCTGTACAAATGCAAGAGGATTTCCTTGCTCTTGTACTCAATTCCCTTTGTAATAAAGGCCAACATTCCATTAGCCTTCTTCACTGCCTGCTGCACTTGGTCATTCACCTTCAGTGACTGATGAACAAGGACTCCGAGATCTCTTTGTATTTCTCCCTTACCTAACTCTACACCGTTCAGATAATAATCTGCCTTCCTGTTCTTGCTCCCAAAGTGGATAACCTCACACTTATTCACATTAAACGCCATCTGCCAAGTATCTGCCCACTCACCCAGCCTATCCAAGTCACCCTGAATTCTCCTAACATCCTCATCACATGTCACACTGCCACCCAGCTTAGTATCATCAGCAAATTTGCTGATGTTATTTTCTATGCCTTCATCCAAATCGTTAATGTAAATGGTAAACAGCTGTGGTCCCAATACCGAGCCCTGTGGCACCCCACTAGTCACCACCTGCCATTCCGAGAAACACCCATTCACCGCTACCCTTTGCTTTCTATCTGCCAACCAGTTTTCTATCCATATCAATGCCTTCCCCCCGATGCCCTAAGCTTTGATTTTACCCACCAATCTTCTATGTGGGACCTTATCAAATGCCTTCTGGAAATCGAGGTACACTACATCCACTGGATCTCCCCCGTCTAACTTCCTGGTTACATCCTCGAAAAACTCCAACAGATTAGTCAAGCATGATTTACCCTTGGTAAATCCATGCTGGCTCGGCCCAATCCTATCACTGCTATCTAGATATGCCACTATTTCATCCTTAATAATGGACTCTAGCATCTTTCCCACCACCGATGTCAGGCTGACAGGTCGATAGTTCTCTGTTTTCTCCCTCCCTCCTTTCTTAAAAAGTGGGATAACATTAGCCATTCTCCAATCCTCAGGAACTGATCCTGAATCTAAGGAACATTGGAAAATGATTACCAATGCATCCGCAGTTTCCGGGGCCACCTCCTTTAGTACCCTAGGGTGCAGACCATCTGGACCTGGGGATTTGTCAGCCTTCAGTCCCATCAGTCTTCTCATCACCGTTTCCTTCCTAATGTCAATCTGTTTCATTTCCTCTGTTACCCTATGTCCTTGGCCCATCCATACATCTGGGAGATTGCTTGTGTCTTCCTTAGTGAAGACAGATCTAAAGTACTCATTAAATTCTTCTGCCATTTCTCTGTTTCCCATAACAATTTCACCCAATTCATTCTTCAAGGGCCCAACGTTGTTCTTAACTATCTTCTTTCTCTTCACATACCTAAAAAAGCTTTTGCTATCTTCCTTTATATTCCTGGCTAGCTTGCGTTTGTACCTCATTTTTTCTCCCCGTATTGTCTTTTTAGTTAAGTTCTGTTGTTCCTTAAAAACTTCCCAATCATCTGTCCTCCCACTCACCTTAGCTCTGTCATATTTCCTTTTTTTTTTAAATGCTATGCAATCTCTGACTTCCTTTGTCAACCACTGTGGCCCCTTTCCCCCCTTTGAATCCTTCCTTCTCTGGGGGATGAACTGATTTTGCACCTTGTGCATTATTCCCAAGAATACCTGCCATTGCTGTTCCACTGTCTTTTCTGCTAGGCTATCCGTCCAGTCAACTTTGGCCAGCTCCTCCCTCATGGCTCCATAGTTTCCCCTGACATTCTGCAACACTGACACCTCCGATCTGCTTTTATCCTTCTCAAATTGCAGATAAAAGCTTATCATATTATGATCACTACCTCCTAATGGCTCCTTTACTGCAAGATCGCTTATCAAATCCTGTTCATTACATAACACTAGATCCAGAATAGTCTTGTCCCTGGTCAGCTCTCGTACAAGCTGTTCCAAGAATGCATCCCGTAGGCACTCTACAAACTCCCTATCCTGTGGTCCAGCACCAACCTGATTCTCCCAGTTCACCTGCATGTTGAAATCCCCCATAACTACTGCGACATTACCTTTGCCAATTGCCAATGTTAACTCCCTATTCAACTTGCACCCAATATCCATGCTACTGTTTGGTGGCCTGTAGACAACACCCATTTGGGTCCTTTTGCCCTTACTGTTCCTCAGTTCTATCCACACAGACTCTACTTCTCCTGACCCTATGTCCCCCCTTGCAAAGGACTGAATCTCATTCCTCACCAACAGGGCCACCCCACCCCCTCTGCCCACATTTCTGTCCCTACGATAGCACGTATACCCTTGTACATTCATTTCCCAGGTCTGATCTCCCTGCAGCCATGTCTCCGTTATCCCAACAACATCATAGTTACCCATTCGCACCTGGGCTTCAAGCTCATCCGCCTTATTCCTGACACTTCGTGCATTCAGATATAGAATTTTTAACCCATTTCTCCTCTCTCTGTTTGAATCGCTGCCTATTGTGCTTAACCCAGCTCCCCGAACTCCCATCGGGCTATACGCCCCTAGAATTTTGTTGTCCTTCCTAAATTTACTTATTCTTTCAACACATTTAACTCCATGTTCCGTCAGACCATCCCTCTGTACATGAGTCCTCCTTATCACTTGTTCTGCCCCACCTTCCTCTACTACACACTTAATATTCCGGAACCGTGTAGTCCCCACCTGTCCTTTATTCTTCCTCTCACTATCCTCTCTCACATTCTGGATCCCCGCCCCCTGCAAATTTAGTTTAAACCCCCCCAAGAAGCACTAGCAAACTTCCCTGCAAGAATGTTAGTACCGCTCCAGTTCAGGTGTAAACCGTCCCTTCGGAACAGATCCCACCTTCCCTGGAACAAAGCCCAATTATCTAAAAACCTGAAGCCCTCCCTCCTGCACCATCCTCTCAGCCACGTATTAATCTTTATAAACCTTCTGTTCCTTGCCTCACTCGCACATGGCACAGGTAGCAATCCTGAGATTGTTACCCTGGAGGTCCTGCTTTTCAGCTTCGCACCTAACTCCCTGAACTCCCTACGTAGGACCCCCTCACTCATCCTACCCACGTCATTGGTCCCTTATCTCCCAATCAATATTACAAAACCAAATCATCTCATTGTGGACCCATTGTTGCTTGTGGGATTTGCTGAATTTCCCAAATTACCGTGATTCCACTTCACATTTACTATATTGGCTGCAAAGTGCTTTGAGATGGCATGGTAGCATAACAATTAGCGTGATGCGACCATCCAGGCTGATGTTCCCGTGATGTTCTAAGGGAGAGAGACACACTTCTGGAGTTTGGTGAATCTGTTGGAATTCATTGCCACAGATCGCTGTGGGGGCCAAGTCATTGGGTATATTTAAAGCGGAGTTTGATAAGTTCTTAATTAGTAATGGCATCAAAGGTTACAGGAGAAGGCAGGAGAATGGGGTTGAGAGAGAAAATACATCAACCATGATGGAATGGTGGAGCAGATTCAATGGGCCAAATGGCCTAATTCTGCACTGATGTGTTATGGTCTTATGGTCTTAAACTAATTGTCCCACTATGTTTCCTACACAACACCAGTGGTTACATTCTAAAAAACTATTCACTCAGCTGCAAGCTGCTCTGTGAGGTCCTGAGGTTGTAAAAGATTCTGTTTGTTCTTACTTATTGTCCCTGGTGACACAATCTGCCCAGCGAAACGGCACCTTCAGTGTCAGAATGTCAGATGTACACATTGAAAGGACTGTCCCAGACTGAGGTAAGAACCAAACATCATAAGAAATATATGCAGGAACAGGTCTGATGATCCCTTGAGCCTATTCTGCCACTCAGTAGATTTTGTGGCTGACGTGATTTCCAACTCATAATGTTCCTGTTTGATCGTTATAAACATTGATTCTCCTGTTATCCAAAATTACTTAAAGATTCAACGTTCACAGCCATCTGAGCTAGAGAGCCCCAAAGATTCAGATTCAGAGAAGTTCCTTCAAACTTCAGTCTTAAGTAGCTGACTCTTTATCCTGAGAGAGCTTCCCAACCAGGTGAACAACTTCATTTAATCCATCATTTAAGGTCCCACAGAGCCATTCACTTTTCAGTCAGATCAATTCCTAATCTTCTGCCCTCCAAAGATTATTTGGCCATTGTACTTTATAAGACCATAAGACATAGGAGCAGAATTAGGCCACTTCACCCATTGAGGCTGCTCTGCCATTCCATCATGGCTGATTTATTCTCTCTCTCAACCCCTTCTGCCTTCTCCCTGTAAATTTTGACACCCTGTCTAATCAAGAACATATCAACTTCTGCTTTAAGTATGCTCAATGACTTGGCCTCCACAGCCATCTGTGGCAATAATTACCAAGATCCCAATACCAACCCCTGTGGAACACAACTTGTCACTGGCAACTAACCAGAGAAGGCCCCCTTTATTCCGACTCTTTGGTTCCTGCCCATGAACCAATCTTCTATCCATGCAAGTATCTTTCCATGGGCTCTTACCTTGTTAAGCAGCCTTATGTGTGGCATCTTGTCAAAGACCTTCTGAAAATCCAAATAAGTAACATCCAATGATTTTCCTTTGTCTACCCTGCCAATTATTTCCTCAAAAAATTCCAATAGATTTGTCATGCAAAACTTCCCCTTAGGAAAGACCATGCCAACCTTAGCCTATTTTATCATGTGCCTCCAAGTAACCCGAAACTTCATCTTCCCAACCACTGAGGTCAGACTAACTGGCCTATAATTTCTTTGCTTCTGCCTCCCTCCCTTCCTGAAGAGTGCAGTGATATTTACAATTTTCCAGTCCTCCGGAGCCATTCCAGAAGTTAGTGTTTCTTGAAAAATTATACTAATGCCTCCACAATCTCTTCGGCCACCTCTTTCAGAACACTGGGGTGTTGTCCATCTGGTCCTGATCACTTATCTACCTTCAGATATTTCACCTTCCCAAGCACCTCTCTTTAGTAATAGCAACTATACTCACTTCTACTCCCTGACACTCTCGACTTTCTGGCATACTGTTGGTGTCTTCCACGGTGAAGTTCGATGCAAAATATTTATTAAATTTGTCCGCTATTTCTTTGTCCCCCATTACTACTTCTCCAGTGTCATTTTTCCAGTGGTCCAATATCCACTTTTGCCTCTCTTTTTATGTATCTGAAAAAACTTCTGGTATTCTCTGAGACAACTTACCCCCCCCCCCCCAAGGCAATAATTTGATTCCATTTTTTTCCTAATAACTTTTCACTCACATGTTCACTGGGGTTTGTTGAACTCTATTCCACCCTGACCTTACAGTGCTTTTCACTCAATAGGCTGCTTGAGATTGCAGAATTACAGCATCACATGACAGAAAAGATGGGCATACTTGCAGACTGTAGCTTTGCAAAGAGACCATGGAGTAAGATGCAAGAGCCTGTGTCACTGTTCATCCTGAGCAACGGTTCCAGGGACACTTAAGGACATCAAGTGCTGCTGGCAGATCATCATCTGGTGAAAGGCGCCTTTGGTCTGCCTGAAACTTGCTGGTCTCCCAGCACATCGAGATGTCCATGGAGGGATGTTGCCGACTGGCACAATCCAGGCTGCAGGAGTACGTGCTGAGGGACTCACTGAAGCTCGGTGCAGCCACCATTAGGGCTCGGTGGGGAAGGACCACAGTATAGAGTTCTTCTGCTATTGGAGCGGGAAGGGCCAGGGCGGGTGAGGAAGCCACTCACTTATTGTAGTAAAGTACCATCCCAGGGGATCACATGAGGGGCAACGGTCCTAGCGGTTTTAGGGAATGTAGTAGACTGTGAATGTAAGGATGAAAAGCCATTACTTTTGAAATAATTGTTATTATGAATAAAGTTTATTTTGATATAAAAAAGTGCTGGGGGATGCTCTGAAGCCAACGCAAAGCCTCTGTCGTGAAGGACCACTGTCTCAGCTCCTTCAGCTGTCGGTCCTGAGTCAGGTGGAAAACCCCTCGAGCATTGGAAGGGTATATCACCACTGGGGGGGGGGGGGGAACACATGTAGGGATGGTACTATGGCTTTAAAAAGTGTCAACCTTGACACGAAGAATATAAATAATTTTGCACTTTTTATTCTGTTGTGTATATTTTTATTATGAATACAACGTATTTTTGAAATAAACATTCTGTAAATTGTGTCTCTGCAGGCTTTATGATGGAGACTTCCAGTTAGTGTTACTCATTTCCCCTTTCATCTGAGCCCTGCAAGCTTTTCCCTTTACAAATATACTTCCCAAACCCTTTTCTGTTATAGATTCCTCTCCTTTTTGAAATTCATGTTGAAACTACTTCCTCTCAGGTAGTGAATTCTGCTACATAAAACTTGTTAGACAAAAATTCTCTTTGTTTGTCCATCTAGGTCTTTTACTAGATTCTGCTAGAGGATTTATCGACTGAAGTCTGCTGGAACCAGTGTCAGTACTGCGAGCTGTGTTCTCAGCTGTGATGTGCTGTTAAATTTACACAAAGACGGTAAGCTGCTCAGGACTAAATATAGCCTCACAAGTGGCTCTGTGTCTGTAGACCATGTAAATATTTAAGAAGCAGAAAGGGTTAAAACAGTTATTTTAGGAGGTTTACAATGTATTTCAGACTTTGTTTCTTTTCTGATTTTATTCCCTCCCTCTTCCTCTCCCACGCCCCTTTTTCTTTAACAATAAATGCGCTGGGATTATTTTTTTGCTTTTTAATTCAAATGACCAATTGTTGCAAATTCTGCAGGCTTTTATGGTGCCTGTATTAATGTAACTAGTCAATCATGAAAAGAATTTTGTTGTTGAATGGACTCAGAGTCCGGATCTCCAGTCAGGCAGTTTGATAATACGGGACTTGAATTTGAGTTGATTTAGATAGAACCAGTTTGTCTGGAAGAAGGATTAGCAGATTAAGAGGCTCTGTGTTTTTTTTATTATTATGTAATGCAGTGTTAGATTTCATAACTAGAAAGGGATTAATTAAAATGTTAATGGATGGGCAGCAGAGGGGAACAAGGTTTCCAATGGCAACATTTGCAGCCCTCACCACACACATATTAAACATTCTCATGCCTGCCATTACTGGCTGTGAGATAGCCTCTCTCCCGGATTCCTGTAGACAAACCTCTTCAACAGAGCTGAACACTTTCCATCAGACAAAATCTCCAAGATGCACCACTTTTAATAGTGTGCAAAGGCATAATTTAAAATACATTATTTTTCTTCCACAAATACATCAGTTTTTGATCTATTGAACATTCATTTTCTTATAGTGTTGCCTCATGGTGTAGAGGATATTGAACTGAAAAAGCCAATAATGTGGCGCCTTGCAATATCCCATATGTTCACTAAGTAGAAAGGCAGAGGACTCCTCTATACCCTGAGAACTTAGTATAACCACTAAACAATAATGTTTAGATAATATTATTGCACATCATAATGCAGCTTATTAATAAGGGGGTTACCAACTGATGCTGAAAATAAGCCTAGAACATAGAATATAGAACACTACAGCACAGTACATACCCTTTGGCCCACGATATTGTGCTAACCATTAACCTACTCTAAAATCAATCTAACCCTTCCCTCCTTCTTTGCCTTCCATTTTTCTGTCATCCATGTGCCTATCTAAGAGTGTCTTAAATGCCCCTAATGTATCTCCCTCTACCATCAGCCTTGGCAGGGGTTATCACGCACCCACCACTCTTGGTGTGAAAAAAAATTACCTCTGATATCCTTCCTATACTTTCCTCCAATCACTTTAAAATTGTGCCCCACGATATTAGCTACTTCTGACCAGGTAAAATGTCTCGAGTTGTTCTCTTGATCTATGTCTTTTAACATCTTGTACACCTCCATGAAGTTGCCCCTCATCCTCCTTCACTGCAAAGAGAAAACCCTAGCTCGCTCAACTGACTGGAAGAAAATACAGTCCTGGGTAGCCCTTTTCTAGATACAGGACAGTTCTGTTTTATTTAAGGTCCACCTATCATCAGCATATGCCTGTTCACTCTTGGTACAATGAACTTTGTACAAAGTACGAAGTACTTTGGATCTGTCTTCACTAGGGAAGACACAAACAATCTCCCAGATGTAATAGTGGCCAAAGGAACTAGGGTAAAGGATGAACTGAAGGAAATTTATATTAGGCAAGAAACGGTGTTGGATAGACCGTTGAGTCTGAAGGCTGATAAGTCCCTGGGACCTGATGGTCTGCATCCCAGGGTACTTAAAGAGGTGGCTCTAGAAATCGTGGACGCATTGGTAATCATTTTCCAATGTTCTATAGATTCAGGAACAGTTCCTGCTGATTGGAAGGTGGCTAATGTTGTCCCACTTTTCAAGAAAGGAGGGAGAGAGAAAACAGGGAATTATAGTCTGGTTAGCCTGACGTCAGTGGTGGGAAAGATGCTGGAGTCAATTATAAAAGAGGAAATTACGACACATTTGGATAGCAGTAGAAGGATCAGTCTGAGTCAGCATGGATTAATGAAGGGAAAATCATGCTTGACTAATTTTCTGGAGTTTTTTGAGGATGTAACTATGAAAATGGACAAGGGAGAGCCAGTGGATGTAGTGTACCTGGACTTCCAGAAAGCTTTTGATAAAGTCCCACATAGGAGATTAGCGGGCAAAATTAGGGCACATGGTATTGGGGGCAGAGTACTGACATGGATTGAAAATTGGCTGGCTGACAGGAAACAAAGAGTAGCAATTAACAGGTCCCTTTCAGAATGGCAGGCTGTGACCAGTGGGGTACCGCAAGGTTCGGTGCTGGGACCGCAGCTGTTTACAATAAACATTAATGATTTAGATGAAGGGATTAAAAGTAACATTAGCAAATTTGCTGATGACACAAAGCTGGGTGGCAGTGTGAAATGTCAGGAGGATGTTATGAGAATGCAGGGTGACTTGGACAGGTTGGGTGAGTGGACAAATGTATGGCAGATACAGTTTAATGTGGATAAATGTGAGGTTATCCACTTTGGTGGCAAGAACAGGAAGGCAGATTACTATCTAAATGGAGTCAAGTTAGGAAAAGTGGAAGTACAATGAGATCTAGGTGTTCTTGTACATCAGTCAATGAAAGCAAGCATGCAGGTACAGCAGGCAGTGAAGAAAGCTAATGGCATGCTGGCCTTTATAACAAGAGGAATTGAGTATAGGAGTGAAGAGGTCCTTCTGCAGCTGTACAGGGCCCTGGTGAGACCCCACCTGGAGTATTGTGTGCAGTTTTGGTCTCCAAATTTGAGGAAGGACATTCTTGCTATTGAGGGAGTGCAGCGTAGGTTCACAAGGTTAATTCCTGGAATGGCGGGACTGTCATATGTTGAAAGATTGGAGCGACTGGGCTTGTATACACTGGAATTTAGAAGGATGAGAGGGGATCTGATTGAAACATATAAGATTATTAAGGGATTGGACACACTGGAAGCAGGAAGCATGTTCCCACTGATGGGTGAGTCGAGAACCAGAGGCCACAGTTTAAGAATAAGGTGTAGGCCATTTAGAACTGAGACGCGGAAAAACTTTTTCACCCAGAGAGTAGTGGATATGTGGAATGCTCTGCCCCAGAAGGCAGTGGAGGCCAGGTCTCTGGATGCATTCAAGAGAGAGTTAGATAGAGCTCTTATAGATAGCGGGGTCAGGGGATATGGGGAGAGGGCAGGAAGGGGGTACTGATTGTGTATGATCAGCCATGATCACAGTGAATTTGGCTAGAAGGGCCAAATGGCCTACTCCTGCACTTATTGTCTATTGTCTATTGAATTGTCCTGCTCTTGACCTTTCATCAAAGATGGACTTTATATTCCCCTTTACACCAGCTGTTTTCCACATTAGTATGGAGCTTGGCTGTATTTCTAAAAGATCTGCTGCACTGTCCTCAATACACAGGCTGTCTGCTCCTCAAAACAGAGCTTGCCAACCCCTCAATACAGGAGACACACCCTCTTCTGTACAGCATGCTCTTCTTTTACAGAACAGCTGCCAGCTCCCTAAAACAGGGGCCATGTGCTCTTCAATTCAAGAGCCTCCCATTCCCCAATCTAGAGACAGTTTACTTCACCACACAGGAAACGGAATTGGTTTAGTTTTGTCACATGTACTGGAATACAGTGAAAAATTGTCCTGCTTATCATAAACAAAAGCGATTCCACCGATTCACCACCCTCTGGCTAAAGAAATGCTTCCTCATCTCTATTCTAAATAGATGTCCCTCTATTCTGAGGCTGTGCCCTCTGGACCTAGACTTCAACTACAGAAAACACCTTCTCCACATCCACTCTGTTTAGGCCTTTCAATATTCGATAGGTTTCAATGAGAAACCCCTCATTATTCTAAATTCCAGCGAGTACAAGTCAAGAGCCTTCAAATCTTCCTCACACATTAACCCTTTCATTCCTGAAATAATTCTCGTGAACCTCCTCTGGACCCTCTCCAATGCCAGCCTATCTTTTCTTAGATAAGGGGCACAAAACTACTTACAATGCTCCAAGTGTGGTCTGACCAATGCCTTATTAAAGCCTCAGTATTGCATCCTTGCTCTTATATTCTAGCCCTCTCAAAATGTATGCTGACATTACATTTGCCTTCCTTACCAACCAACCCAACCTGCAAGTTAACCTTTAGAGAATCCTGTACAAGGACTCCCAAGTCCCTTTGCACATCTGACTTGAATTTTCTCCCCATTTAGAAACTTGTCTACCCCTTTATTCCTTCTTCTAAAGTGCATGACCATACACTTCCCTACACAATATTCCATCTGCTTCTTTGTTGCCCATTCTCCTGATCTGTCTAAATCCTTCTGCAGACTCCCTACTTCCTCCACCACCTTTGTAACGTCTGCAGACTTGGCCACAAAGCCATCAATTGCATCATCCAAATCTTTGACATTTCACGTGAAAATAAATGGTCCCAATACTGACCTCTGTGAAACATCACTTGTCACTAGCAGCCAACCAGAATAGGCCCCCTTTATTCTGACAAGGATATTGGTCTCCCTTGGGTTCAGGTGTAACCCATCCTATTTGTTCAGGTTATATCTTCTCCAGAAGAGATCCCAATAATCCAGAAATCTGAAACCCTGCCACCAGCACCACATTCTCAGCCACTTATTCATCTGTACCATTATTCTACTCCTAGCCTAACAAGCATGTGGCACTGGGAGTAATCTAGAGATGACTACCTTGGAGGTACAGCAGTAGCAGCCAAGCCAGTGGACCTCCAAGGTAGTCAGGGTGTCAAAGGTTATGGGGAGAAGGCTGGAGAATGGGGTTGAGATGGAAAATAAATCAGTTATGATCGAATGCTGGAGCAGACCTAATTACACCAAATTAGGCCTAATTCTGCTAATGTCTTATGGTCTTCTGGCCTAATGCTGAAAATTCAGAGTAACACACACAAAATGCTGCAGGAACTCAGCAGGTCAGGCAGCATCTATGAAAATAAATAAACAGTCAATATTTCAGGCCGAGACCCTTCATCAGGGCTGGAAGGAAAGGGATAAAGGCTGGAATAAAGAAAGTGGAGGAGTGGGGAATGAGGACAAGCTAGATACTGTTTGTACAGATCAAGCTACTCTACTACTTGAACTAATTGAGCTTTGAAGCATCCTTCATTGACTGAAAGAGTGCATATCACAAGAAGCTCAACACTCTCTAGAACAAAACAGCCTGCATAAGTGCTGTGCTGTTCACTACTCCAAAAATGTATTGCCTCCAGTATTGTGCACTGTGGCTACAGTATGTCCTGCTTCAAGGCTCTGAGCACCAGCCAAACCCATAACCGCTAACGTTAAGCCAGAAAAAGACAGTAGACACATTGGCTTGCTGGACGTTCACATCATTCTAACTCAGAAATACACCTTCATTCCTTCTCCAAAGCTGGGTTTAAATCCTGGAACATAACCCCAACCACATTGTGGAGGCACTTTCACTTGACAAACTGCAAAGATTCAGGAAAGTGGTCACCACAATGTTGACCTAGCCAGTGCTGCCCAGTCCCTGAAAAATGTTTTAAAGATTCTAGTGCTCTCCTTGAGCCACGGTTGAGCTAAAGAAATGCATTGTGTATAACTAAAGTTTTATAATCTAGAAAAAATTAACTCACTGGAAATAAAATATCAGAGTGAATTTGGAAAATATCTGTTGAAGGGATAATAATATGAGACATTTTCAGAATAGATTAATCAGGATAATGAAGGGGCAAATCTACCTATGAATTTCAGGTAGATTCCTTTAAAGAAGACTGAAAATGCACAATTATTATGCTTATAACTTAATTCATGGCATAGTTGGAAAACACAATTGGCAGGAAAGTTATTGCTGGCACAGTCTCATTGTATATCATCTATTCCTGAACCAAAACAGACCCCTGTAGAGACATGAACATATAATCAAATCTGATATTCCAGGTGAAGTATAGAGAAAATCTTGCATTGTCAGTGATGCTGTCTTTCAGATGAGACCTTGAAGAAAGTTCCCTTCAGCCTCTCAGGTAATTGTAAATGATCATTTGTTGAAGAACTCTTTGGAGCGCTGGGGCTACTATGTCTCCCTCAGTAACACATAAAAACAAGAGATTCTGCAGATGCCAGAAATCCAGAGCAATGCACACACAAAATGCTGGAGGAACTCAACAAGTCAGGCAGCATCTATGGAAAGGAATAAAGAATCAATGTTTTGGACCGGGACTCTTCATCAGTATTGGAAAGGAAGAAGCTAGAATAAGAGGGCAAGGAGTACAAGCTAGAAGGTGATAGGAGAAGCCAGATGAGTGGGAAGGTAGGTGGGTGGGGAAGGGGAGGGATGAAATTGGAAGCTGGGAGGTGATTAGTGGAAAAGGTGAAGGAACGAAGAAGAAGGAATCTGATAGGAGAGGAGAGTGGTCCATGGGAGAAAAGGAAGAAGGAGGGGAACCAGAAAGAGGTGATATGGCAGGTGAGAAAAAGAGAAAAGGCAAGAGGGGAGTGAGAATAGGGAAGGAAGAAGAGAGAAGGGGACGAGGGGAATTAATTACCAGAAGTTTTAAAAAAAATCGATGTTCATGCCATCAGGCTGGAGGCCTCACAGCCAGAATATGAGGTGTTGCTCCTCCAGTCTGAAAGTGGCCTCATTGTGGCAGTACAGGAGGTCATGGGCCAACATGTCGGAATGGGAATGGGAAGGATTGAGGGAATTTCTCTCTCAATTCTTCTTTACTCTTCTGGGGTCAATAAGTAAACCTCTGCCTTCTCCACGGTGTCCTCCGACCAGCATCACTAAAGTTATTATTGATCATTATTTCATTGCTGTTCTATAGAGCTTGCAAATTTCACAGTCTTAATTCTAACATTGCTGCATTTCCACATTTCAAAAGAAACAATTAGAACATTAACATTTTAGAAGGACTTTTATTCTTTTTTCATGTGTTCTAATTGTGTTCTTTCTTGTAAAAATTGTGTAGAATTTATGTTTCATTTAGGCTTTTCTCATGAATGCCACTTATAAGTGCCTGTGTTGCTGCTGTAAGTTTTTCATTACACCATGCATAAATGTACTTGTGCATATAACAATAAAGTTGACTTTGACTTTGAATTCCATTGGCTGTAACATACTTTGGCATGAGGTTTAGCAAGGGGTTACAGAACTTTTCTCTTGTTCTTTGCATTTGCTTTTTTAGGAGTTGTAATGAAACAGCCAGCAGGAGAGTTACTTCAATCATAATATAATGTGTTTTTTTCCTTGCTAAGTTTAATAACTTCCAAGAAAATCTCGAGGTTTCACACCCGGTTGGAGTTATACTATACCTGGCACACAGCCCATGTACTAAGAACCAGAGGCTGCTTCTGATTGCTTCTCCTCATTCTGTATAATGGCTAAGCTGATTTCCAAATTATCACCCTAATTTTTCCTTTAATGTGCATCAAACCACTCTTCACTAATTTAAATGTAATTGGCAGAGTGTTCTCCAGCGAACTTAATGGGCTGTTCTCCTCTATAACTTCCTTTGTTAAATGTTGCCATCAATCCATCTCATTCAGCCATTCAGAGAGATGTCAAATATATAAAAAGCATTAAGCCCTATTAAATAAATATTTGAATAAAATCTAGTGAGAACTTCTATCTCCTTGCACCAAGTAAGTTAGGAAATCAGGCTCCATGGATTGTGCTAACAGATTCCAGTCTATGTGTATTTACTTGTTCAAAACATTTTAGTCCATCTGGAATGGCTATTCTACCAGATACTTGCAATGGCTCAATAAGTTACTCTTTTCTGTTGCTGTGGTTGTTGACTTCCAAGCTTGTTAAGTTGTTAGAAACATAGAAACTTAGAAACCCTACAGCACAATACAGGCCCTTCGACCCACAAAGCTGTGCCGAACATGTCCCTACCTTAGTATTACCTAGGCTTTACCCATAGCCCTCTATTTTTCTAAGCTCCATGCAGCCATCCAGGAGTCTCTTAAAAGACCCTATCGTTTCCACCTCCAGCACTGCCGCTGGCAGCCCATTCCACACACTCACCACTCTCTGCGTAAAAAACTTACCCCTGACAACTCCTCTTACCTGCTTCCAAGCACCTTAAAACTGTGCCCTCTCGTGCTAGCCACTTCAGCCCTGAGAGAAAGCCTCTGGCTATCCACATGATCAATGCCTCTCATTATCTTGTACACCTCTCATCCTCCGTCGCTCCAAGGAGAAAAGGCCGAGTTCACTCAACCTATTCTCATAAGGCATGCTCCCCAATCCAGGCACCATCCTTGTAAATCTCCTCTGCACCCTTTCTATGGTTTCCACATCCTTCCTGTAGTGAGGTGACCAGAACTGAGCACAGTACTCCAAGTGGTGTCTAACCAGGGTCCTATATAGCTGCAACATTACCTCTCAGCTCTTGAACTCAATCCCATGATTGATGAAGGCCAATGCACCGTATATCCTTCTTAATCACAGAGTCAACCTGTGTAGCAGCTTTGAGTGTCCTATGGACTTGGACCCCAAGATCCCTCTGATCCTCCACACTGCCAAGAGTCTTACCATTAATGCTATAGCCTGCCATCATATTTGACCTACCAAAATGAACCACCTCACACTTAACTGGGTTGAACTCCATCTGCCACTTCTCAGCCAAGTTTTGCATCCTATCAATGTCCTGCTGTAACCTCTGACGGCCCTCTACACTATCCACAACACCTCCAACCTTTGTTTCATCAGCAAATTTACTAACCCACCCCTCCACTTCTTCATCCAGTTCATTTATAAAAATCACAAAGAGTAGGGGTCCCAAAACAGATCCTTGAGGCACTCCACTGGTGACTGACCTCCATGCAGAATATGACCCATCTACAACCACGCTTTGCCTTCTGTGGGCAAGCCAGTTCTGGATCCACAAAGCAATGTCCCCTTGGATCCCATACCTCCTTACTTTCTCAATAAGCCTGGCATGCGGTACCTTATCAAATACCTTGCTGAAATCCATATACACTACATCTACTGCTCTACCTTCATCAATGTGTTTAGTTACATCCTCAAAAAATTCAATCAGGCTCGTAAGGCACGACCTGCCCCTGACAAAGCCATGTTGACTATTCCTAATCATATTATGCCTCTCCAAATGTTCATAAATCCTGCCACTCAGGATCTTCTCCATCAACTTACCAACCACTGAAGTAAGACTCACTGGCCTATAATTTTCTGGGCTATCTCCACTCCCTTTCTTGAATAAGGGAACAACATCCACAACCCTCCAATCCTCCAGACCCTCTCCTGTCCTCATTGATGATGCAAAGTTTATTGCCAGAGGCTCAGCAATCTCCTCCCTTGCTTCCCACAATACCCTGGGGTACATCCCATCCGGTCCCGGTGACTTATCCAACTTGATGCTTTCCAAAAGCTCCAGCACATCCTCTTCCTTAATATCTACATGCTCAAGCTTTTCAGTCCACTGGAAGTCACCCTTACAATCACCAAGATCCTTTTCCGTAGTGAATACTGAAGCAAAGTACTCATTGAGCACCTCTGCTATCTCCTCCGGTTCCATACACACTTTTCCACTGTCACACTTGATTGGTCCTATTCTCTCATGTCTTATCCTCTTGCTCTTCACATACTTGTAGAATGCCTTGGGGTTTTCCTTAATCCTGCTCGCCAAGGCCTTCTCATGACCCCTTCTGGCTCTCCTAATTTCATTCTTAAACTCCTTCCTGCTAGCCTTATAATCTCCTAGATCTCTATCATTACCTAGTTTTTTGAACCCTTCGTAAGCTTTTTGTTTCTTCTTGACTAGATTTACAACAGCCTTTGTACACCACGGTTCCTGTACCCTACCATCCTTTCCCTGTCTCATTGGAATGTACCTACAAAGAACCCCACGCAAATATCCCTTGAACATTTGCCACATTTCTTCTGTACATTTCCGAGAACATCTGTTTCCAATTTTTTCCTTCCAAGTTCCTGCCTGATAGCCTCATATTTATGCCTTCTCCAATTAAACATTTTCCTAACTTATCTGTTCATATCCCTCTCCAATGTTATGGTAAAGAAGATAGAATTGTGATTACTATCTCCGAAATGCTCTCCCACCGAGAGATCTGACACCTGACCAGGTTCATTTCCCAATACCAGATCAAGTACAGCCTCTCCTCTTGTAGGCTTATCCACATATTGTGTCAAGAAACCTTCCTGAACACATCTAACAAACTCTACCCCATTAAACCCCTCACTCTAGGGAGATGCCAATCAATATTTGGGAAATTAAATTCTCCCACAAAAACAACCCTGTTTTTATTACACCTTTCCAGAATCTGTCTCCCTATCTGCTCTTTGATGTCCCTGTTACTATTGGGTGGTTTATAAAAACACCCAGTAGAGTTATTGACCCCTTCCTCTTCCTAACTTCCACCCACAGAGACTCCATAGACAACCCCTCCATGACTTCCTCCGTTTCTGCAGCAGTGACACTGTCTCAGATCAACAGTGCCACACCCCCACCTGTTTTGCCTCCCTCCCTGTCCTTTCTGAAACATCTAAAGCCTGACACTTGAAGTAGCCATTCCTGCCCCTGCACCATCCAAGTCTCTGTAATGGCCACAACATCACAGCTCCAAGTGCTGATCCACACTCTAAGCTCATCCGCTTTATTCATGATACTCCTTTCATTAAAATAGACACATCTCAAACCATCAGACTGAACACGTCCCTTCTCTATCACCTGCCTATCCTCCCTTTCGCATTGTTTCCAATCTTTCTCTATTTGGGAGCCAACCTCCCTTTCCTCCGTCACTTCAGTTCAGTTCCCACCCCCCCAGTAATTCTAGTTTAAACTCTCCCCAGTAGCCTTAGCAAACCTTCCTGCCAGGATATTGGTCCCCCCGGGATTCAAGTGCAACCCATCCTTTTTATACAGGTCATACCTGCCCCAGAAGAGGTCACAATGATCCATAAATCTGAATCCCTGCCCCCTGCTCCAATCCCTCAGCCACGCATTTATCCTCCATCTCATTCTATTCCTACACTCACTGTCACGTGGCACAGGCAGTAATCCCGAGATTACTAGCTCTGTGGTCCTGCTTCTCAACTTCTTTTCTAACTCCCTGTAGTCTGTTTTCAGGACCTCCTCCCTTTTCCTACCGATGTCATTGGTACCAATATGTACCACGACCTCTGGTTGTTCTCCTTCCCACTTCAAGATATCGTGGACGCGATCAGAAACATCCCGGACCCTGGCACCTGGGGGGCAAACTACCATCTGAGTTTCTTTCCTGTGTCCACAGAATCGCCTGTCTGACCCCCTAACTATAGAGTCCCCTATCACTGCTGCCTTCCTCTTCCTTTCCCTACCCTTCTGAGCCACAGGGCCGGACTCTGTGCCAGAGGCATGGCCACTGTTGCTTCCCCCAGGTAGGCCGTCCCCCCAAAAAATACTCAAGCAGGAATACTTATTGTTAAGGGGGACAGCCACTGGGGTTCTCTCTGGTACCTGCTTCTTGCCCTTCCATCTCCTGACTGTTACCCACTTCTCTAGCTCCTGTTGCTTATTGTCTTTCTGCAGCTCTACAACATTGCCAAACCATTGACATTTTTTTTGTGGAACTTATGATTGTGATCACCTAGATGTATGACACTTCCTTCAGTGGTCCTAGAAATGTTCCGCTATTCTTTCAATCTGCCTAATATTTATGTCAGTATTGTCAGGAATACCTGCATATAAACAACTACATTGCAGAGACAATAAAAGCAACAGCATAATGTTATACAGTATATTTATGTTAAATTTATTTTCATCATCAATATTTTGTGAATATTCTCCTTCCTTCTAATCTATAGAGGGAAGTTAGAGCACTAAGAGAAACATGAAGAGGAACTAGAGCAATTAGAACATATGCAACTGGTTTCCTCGACTATAACTACACCGTGCATGTGTGCATACGTCATACCGCTTACACAATTGCTCTTTGAAAATAAAGTGTGCTTTACACATTATTTCCAGATTTAACCCATTCACAAGTTTCATGAGACTCTTTGATCTTCTTCAAGAAATTTGTGTCCTTGGCTTTGAATCCACTTTTTGACTTGAGAAAGGTGTTACTTCTTGACCCAGATCAGTAGAAACACGTGCATTTCTTTTGCAGCTTTCTCTGAACTGTCTCTGGTAAACATCCATCATTATATCATTCATCAACTTTCTCTTGAGTATCTCTTGCAGGAACTAAGTAATTTATGTGCACTCTTCTAATTGCATCTCCTATTTTCACTGCATATTTTAACTACCACTCCAATATCCCATAAATGAATGCCAGGTGTGCTAAGCAGCGTTAAGACATGAACATTACAGAGTTGTTTCATTATTACCCCCGTGCTTGATTTCTGCCCTATTGGACTGTTTCTCAAAATCCTTTCCTCAAGATTTGACTTAACTAAGTTCAAACATCTTCTCAGCCTTTCATTGGTAACAGGAGTTTAACATGAATGGCCTCATTCTGAAATTTAACTGGAAGTTTGCCAATTGATGCCTCATCATTAAACTCAAGTTCCCCTGTAATTCTTGCTTTCTTAGAGCTCTTATGACATTTCTTACTGATCTCTCAGTTATACCATGTGATGCAGGGTTCACATGATTTATTACAAAGTGTTCAAATAAAAATGAACAAAACTGAGATCATCTGTCTCTAATGACTCTACTGAACCTGAGGTGAGAAAATGGATCTCACTTCTTTGACTGCGCACTCTGTTGTGACACAGGACCCAACATTTATTTATTTTTTTAAAAATTTTATTTAGAAATAAAGCACAGTACCAGGCCCTCCTGGCCCAATGAGCCCGCACTGCCCAATTACACCCATGTGACCAATTATCCTACTAACATGTCCATCCTTGGAATGTTGGAGGAGACTAGAGCACTGGGAAGAAACCCACGCATTCATGGGGTTCATCCTTTATGTGCCATGTTGTATGACGTGGGTGATCATGGTCTTTTCATGACAATGATTGCTCTTGGGAAATTTTTCTACAGAAGTGGTTTGCCATTGCCTTCTTCTGGGCAGTGTCTTTACAAGACGGGTGACCCCAGCCATTATCAGTACTCTTCAGAGATTGTCAGTCTGGTGTCAGTGGTTGCATAATCAGGTCTTGTGATATGCACCGGCTGTTCACATGACCATCCACCACCTTCTCCCATGGTTTCATGTGATCCTGATCAGGGGGCTAAGCAGGTGCTACATTTTGCCCAAGGTTGACCTGCAGGCTAGCGGAGGGAAGGAGCGCCTTCCACCTCCTTTGGTAGAGACCGATCTCCACCTTGCCACTCATTGCTGTTGCTAACTTCTTACCAACAGTGATGGAATTGAACCTCGGTCGCTGACACTGTAATAGCAATACGCTAACCACTATGCTACTGTGCCGCAGTAACACATTTCATCTCAAGCCATTTTGAGTGACTACCAATGGGTATCATCAGAACTTAGCAATTCCCTTCTCACAATAATTAACGTGTATGTGCTAAAAAGATTCCCACTCTGTAAATGTGTTTCTGCTACCTTGACTCTGTAGTGTTGATGAAATACTCATCTATTAATTTTTGAAAATCTTTGCCTAACCAAGCCAACATATTTCTGGCAACAGCCTTCATGCTCACAATACCAGAATTCAGTGTGACTTTCTGGTATGATCATTTTGTGTTCCACTGAATACAACCTTGTTCCAACAACAGTTCCTTCAAAGCAACACACACAATGTTGGAGGAACTCAGCAGGTCAAGCAGCATCTATGGAAATGAATAAACAGTCAACATTTCAGGCTAGGACCCTTCTTTGGAACTGAAAAGGAAGGGGGAAGACGCCAGAATAAAAAGGTGGGGAGGAGGGAAGGGTGCTAGCTGGAAGGTGATAGGTGAAGCCAACTTTTTTTTTGTTTGCATACGTATTTTATTCATGATACAAGATATTGTAAGCAGAAAACTGCCCGACATATCACCTTCACCAGGCTACCTGCCATCAAGGACATATATACAGAAAGGTGCTGGAAAAGGACCAGTGACATCATGAAGAATCCCACCCACCCTGCTCTTGGACTGTTTGTCCCACTCCCATCAGGGAAAAGGCTGCTAGTGTCCACACCAGGACCTCCAGACTCAAAAACAGTTACTTTCCCCAAGCAGTAAGGCAAATCAACACCTCCACCCATTAACACGCCCCTCTACACCCCCAACCACCACTACTTTATCATTTCCTGTTAGAGTCAACTCATATATGGCACTCTTCTGCCTATAGACATTCAGTCAATCTATGTATATAAGCTACCTTATATATTTATACAGTATTTATTGTGTTTTTGATCTTAGTGCATTTTTTGTGCTGCATCTAATCTGGAGTAACCAATATTTCATTCTCCTTTACACTTGTGTACAGGAAATGACATTAAACAACCTTGAAACTTGAATTTCTTGAAAGTCATCAGCGCTAATTTCAGAATGAAGATTGTGCTTTCACAGTGTCTGAGGTGCTCAGACCAGCCAAAAAAAAAGATAACACACAAAATGCTGGAGGAACTCAGCAAGTCAGGTAACATCCATGAGGGGGAATAAACAGTTAACGTTTTGGGCTGAGACCCTTCATCACAGCGACTGTTTATTCTCCTCCATGGATGCTGCCTGACCTGCTGAGTTCCTCCGGCATGCTGTGTTTTGCTCTGGATTTCCAGTATCTGCAGAATCTCTTGTGTTTAGAACAAAATAATGGCCCAGTGTTGTTTATGAAGGTGTATAGCCTATGATCAAAGGAAATGGGAAATGATGAATCAATTGATCATCACTTCGAAAACAATCCTGAAATGCTCTTTAGCAGCTTGAACATAATTTCTTTTCTTTTGTATATATGATGCAAATGCATTTTATATTCTTGATCACCATTTTTACATGACTGATTATGAATCTTTTTTAATGCAATGTTTAACGTAGGTGTTGAATGATGTGAACTAGCAAAGGCTTATTCCACAGGCACTTCCTCCATAAGCCACGAACATATTGTTGTTCCTTGCCCAATTTCCATTTTTCACTTTTCTTCAGTATTTGATGTTGTATTAACACTTTTGCAAGATATAGCAAAAAATATACATATCTTAATACTGTCATGCCTAAGACAGATTTGTGGTTTACAATGTTTTCAGTTTGCATTATCTTTACAGTTATTTTGACTATTTCTTTGACTTATTGCAATCTATTTTCATCTACCAAGAACAACCATTTATTTCTGAAAATATGAACGCTTTCTTTCTAATGAATTTTATATAGGGTCTGTGCAGCCACCTAAGTACTTCAAATGTCTGAAAGTTTTCTTCTTCAGTACTTGTCCATGTACATCATCTTGGTTTCATTGACAATAATCTATACCTTGTGAAATCATGTCCTTGGTGGCTTGAAAGATCACATCATAAGGAGATGAGTAGGATTAAAGATCAATATACATTAATTGTTAAATATTGTTGACTTTTCTTATCTGATCATATGCATGTAACTGGTCAGGTTTGGAGAAATCTTTGGCTCTTGTCATATCTACAGTATGAAACAGGCACTGCTCATCACCATCTACTTCATTCAGTGTGAACTTGCATTCACCAGACAGTCATACATTTTTGTCCACTTTAGGCACCATTGCAGGTTGTGTTGTCCAGTAATTTAAGTGGTTGGCTTTACTAGAATTCTATTCTAATCCATTCTAACTTATGTAACTCTTCCTCTGCCTTGTTTTTCACAAATGGACAAATGAGGCTTACAGCAGATTGGACTTGCTATACTCCCATGTATGTATCCTTGAACATGTACTTTCCCAAAAGCATATTTCATCATGATTGGCTGACTATTATAACAAACTGAACATTCCATCTGGTCCAAAGTTGCAGTACTTTGGCTGAATAGGTTATCAAGTTCACTGTGTACTTTGTATTAGATATATGGCTGTACATACACCCATTGCATAACTGCTGTTATGCCAATACCCTTATGGTGCACTACTTATTTACACTCCTTTATTGGGGTCATTTTGCTTTCAGCCATTGCCACTGCATAATCCCATTGCCCATGAATGGAAAAGCCTACAAGAAATAGCGGGTGCAGCCCAGTGCATCAGAGGAAAAGCCTTCCATTGAGCACATCTGCAAGCAGCACTGCCACAAGAAAGCAATCATCTTCACGATAACCGCTAGGGAGGAAAGTGTCTTGAACATAGGCTGTTCCTTCTGTCTTATGAAAAACCATACCTAGTGGGATCACCATTAGTAAAGTTGAAATATGGAGAAACTAGCCTGGGAATGTAGAGTAGGAGACTAACAACCCAAAGATTCAACTTTGAGATAGATAAAGTACACAGGAATTAGCAAGGCATAACATTGACTTCTTCATTCTCAGTGATGCTTGGTCTTCTGGGAAGGACACACATCTTGGAAAAAGAAATCCGACTGTGAGTCCCTCATGTTTTGTCACGAGGAGTGAGATCGGTGGTGTGCTCCCTGCATTCTGCCTGGGGAACAATAAACGGTGATCATCAGCAGCCCCCACATTAACTAAACCAGCATCTCACTGTCACGTTATCATCAGATTCTGGATTCTGATGGTTAAGGAAAATTTCTACCCTGATCTCAATGATGTCCTTGCCTCCATTACCAATGTTATTCTCCTGGACTGTTTCATTGGCTGGGTTGGACTTCGCTACAAAATCTGGAATGGCACTAAAGGAAACTACTTGCAGATCCCACTTAGTGAATGGTCTGAAAATACTGGCATGAAGTAAAAGTATGGTGCTCAATTCCTTGCTGCATAAATATTTGTGGTTTGGACCAAACTGTAGGAATGTTTTTGCCTTTCTCATGTTCTGGATCAAGAGGATAATAACAGTAATCAATATTCTGAAACAGTAGTTCCAATTTGTGCAATAGCTTCCAGGCAGAGAACTTCACAATATAGAGAAAATTTGTGGCAGGTATCTCAGTTTCTAATATGGGGAAATTGAGAATTTGCAAGGCCGGGGAGGTGGAATTTAACCTTCCAAAATCCCATAACAGCTGAGGTAGAAAAGACTGGGTGGGAGAGTAGGTTAGTGGAGATAGTGGCATATTTACCAGATCCAACCCTACCTACCTCATTTCAGTTTGATTGTGGAGGTTTTGGGGGTCCTAGTACTTCTAATAATTAGACACTTCCTTCACTATTGTTTTCAGGATTCTCTGGCTTTAGGGAAATGAATTTTACAGAATAAGCATGAAAACCAGTATGTCCTCATACCTTACTGCCAGTTTCCCCCAAACAAAGTCCTTGTTATAATCAGTCAATTCTATGCCTGACCCTCCTATCTCACAATCTCTCAGCTCTTTACCAAACTTTGACTTCTCCACTACCAATCCTACCAATTGGTAATCCCTACCAATTACCAGGAAACCAAAGACCTCTATTGTAGGTTTCCCAGTCAACTACTTTTCAGCAGTCAGATAACAGTCAAGGCATAAAAATAATTATCAGGCCCCATCATCTGGAAGAACTTCACCAAGGACACTCCCATGCCCAGCTGCGCAAGGAGGGTTGGGTGTGGGACTAACAACCCCATAAAACCCCAAATCTACAGAAATGCCAACAGAAGCTCCAAGGACATCAACCCTGGGAGAGGATGGATCTTTGAAGATGGGTTACACCCAGTGACAATTTGAAAGACTGGCTGAGGACAGAGAAGTCTGGTGAGCTGCTATCAATAGCCTATGCCCCAGTAGGGGTGATGGACTTTGGCAACTACCACCTGAAAGGCCACAAACATGGTTTTCTCCATGCATTCTGCTGTCTCCCTCACCTCCCTGGGAATATTGAGATTAGTCCAGTGAGTACCCTGCCAAGTAAATTCTTGTTTCAAAGCTGCCTCCAGGAATGCTTTCTACATTATGCTTGTACAAATTAATGAGCTAAATAATTGGATGGAACAAATCAGAGTGGCAGTTCAAAGGTAGAGAAAGGTCCATGGATAAGGGGTAGCTGAAGAAATGAGAAGATTGTTTCAAAACTAAATAATAGCACAGACCAATCAATGTTACTATGTTAAAAGAAGCAGTTATCTTAGGATTGAAAGAAGGCCAGAGACTTTACCCAAACCAAAATTAAAGAGTTTTTTGATTTTTTAAAAAATCTTATTGAATATGACACTGTAATGTGATATTGCAAAAGCTTATAGGATACTGGACTTCACATAGATAGAATATCAACTTTTTTACAAATGACCTGGATGAGGAAGTAGAGGGTTAGTAAATTTGCTGATGACTCAAAGGTTGGGGGTGTTGTAGATAGTGTGGAGGGTTGTCAGAGGTTACAGCGGGACATCAATAGAATGCAAAAATGGGCTGAGAAGTGGCAGATGGAGTTCAACCCAGATAAGTGTGAGGTAGTTCATTTTGGTAAGTCAAATATGATAACAGACTATAGTATTAATGGTTAGACACTTGGCAGTGTGGAGGATCAGAGGGACACTCAAAGCTGCTGCACAGGTTGACTCTGTGGTTAAGAAGGCATACAGTGCATTGGCCTTCATCAACTGAAGGATTGAGTTCAAGAGCCGAGAGTAATGTTACAGCTGTATAGGACCCTGGTCAGGTCCCACTTGGAGTACTGTGCTCAGTTCTGGTCACCTCACTACAGGAAGGATGTGGAAACAGTAGAAAGGGTGCAGAGGAGATTTACAAGGATGTTGCCTGGATTGGGGAGCATGCCTTATGAAAACTGGTTGAGTGAACTTGGCCTTTTCTCCTTGGAGCGACAGAGGATGAGAGGTGACCTGATAGAGGTGTACAAGATAATGAGAGGCATTGATCGTGTGGATAGTCAAAAGGCTCCCAGGGCTGAAATGTCTAGCATGAGAGGGCACAGTTTTAAGGTGCTTGGAAGTAGGTACAGAGGAGATGTCAGGGGTAAGTTTTTTACGCAGAGAGTGGTAAGTGTGTGGAATGGGCTGCCAGCAATGGTGGTGGAGGCAGAAATAATAGGGTATTTTAAGAGGCTCCTGGATAGGTACATGGAGCTTAGAAAAATAGAGGGCTATGGGTAATCCTAGGTAATTTCTAAGGTAAGGACATGAAGACATGTTCGGCACAGCATTGTGGGCCGAAGGGCTTGTATTGTGCTGTAGGTTTTCTATGCCTCTATGTTTCAAATACAGCCTTGGTTCAAGTATTTTTCACCTGAATTATGACCTGTGCTGATCAACTGGCTGGAGTGATCACTGATATCTTGAACCTCACACTCTGGTAGTCTGAGGTACCCATCTGCTTCAAGCAGGCTTCAATTATACTGGTGCCCAAGAGGAACATGGTAACCTGCCTCAATGACTATCACCCAGTGGGACCTACATCTACTGTGATGAAGTGCTTTGAGATGTTGGTAATGAAACATAACAACTCCTGCCTGAGAAACACCAATGTCCTCCATCAGAAAAATCCTACAAAAAGTAGTGGATGTGGTCCAGTCCATCAGGGGCAAAGCCCTCCCCCACCATTGAGCACATCTACATGAATCACTATCGCAGGAAAGCAGCATCTATCGTCAAGGACCCACACCATCCAGACCATGTTCTCTTCTTGCTACTGCCATTAGGAAGGAGGCATAGGAACCTCAGGACTCACACCACCAGGTTCAGGAACAGTTATTACCCCTCAACCATCAGGCTCTTGAACCAAAGGGGATAACTTTATTCAACTTTACTTGCCCCATCACTTAACTGATTCCAAAATCTATGGACTCAATTTCAAGGACTCTTCATCTCACGTTCTTGATATTTATTGCTATTTATTATTATTATTACTATATTTTGTATTTGCACAGTTTGTCATCTTTTGCACATTGGCTGTCCATCCTGTTGGGTGTGGTCTTCCAGTGATTCTATTGTGTTTCTTGTATTTATTGCATATGCCTGCAAGAAAATGAATCTCAGGGTTGTATATGGTGACATAATAAATTAACTTTGAACCTTGACAGGTTTTAAAGTTTATATCATTTAGTCTAAAGCAGGTTAGACAAGAAGCTCAAAGATAGATAGATAGATACTTTATTCATCCCCATGGGGAAATTCAACATTTTTTCCAATGTCCCATACACTTGTTGTAGCAAAAACTCATTACATACAATACTTAACTCAGTAATAATATGATATGCATCTAAATCACTAACTCAAAAAGCATTAATAATAGCTTTAAAAAAAGTTCTTAAGTCCTGGCAGTTGAATTGTAAAGCCTAATGGCATTGGGGAGTATTGACCTCTTCATCCTGTCTGAGGAGCATTGCATCGACAGTAACCTGTCGCTGAAACTGCTTCTCTGTCTCTGGATGGTGCTATGTAGAGGATGTTCAGGGTTTTCCATAATTGACCGTAGCCTACTCCGCGCCCTTCGCTCAGCTACCGATGTTAAACTCTCCAGTACTTTGCCCACGACAGAGCCCGCCTTCCTTATCAGCTTATTAAGACGTGAGGCGTCCTTCTTCTTAATGCTTCCTCCCCAACACGCCACCACAAAGAAGAGGGCGCTCTCAACAACTGACCTATAGAACATCTTCAGCATCTCACTGCAGACATTGAATGACGCCAACCTTCTAAGGAAGTACAGTCGACTCTGTGCCTTCCTGCACAAGGCATCTGTGTTGGCAGTCCAGTCTAGCTTCTCGTCCAACTGTACTCCCAGATACTTGTAGGTCTTAACCTGCTCCACACATTCTCCATTAATGATCACTGGCTCCATATGAGGCCTAGATCTCCTAAAGTCCACCACCATCTCCTTGGTCTTGGTGACATTGAGACGCAGGTAGTTTGAGTTGCACCATATCACAAAGTCCTGTATCAGTTTCCTATACTCCTCCTCCTGTCCATTCCTGACACACCCCACTATGGCCGTGGGGTATGACTCTTCCCTAAAATGGCAGAACAATTATAGCTTTAAAATCAGCCACTTCTGTTTTGAGAACTTGCACTCATGTGGGGTAACTTTACACGGGTTGAAGCTAATGCAGAGAGAGATGCCAATAGCTTCAGCAGAAACGTACTGGTCTGTAGTTGGACTGGGGTCCAAGAGAACTGAGTTAGGTTACAAGAAGGAGGATGCTGGTTATTAAACAAAATTAAAGCTTGTTCTGATTTGAGAATAGTGCAAAATGCTTCAATTAGCATAGAATTGAAAGGACATTCATTTCATGTTTATAAGGATTATTCAAATCAATATCATACATTATATAGAGTAATTATTGATGTGACTGGCAGAAAATAAACTAAAGGCAGGGAGGCAGGATTGAATTTAATAGCAACAGGAAACTTAAAGAAGAATAGAGTGGCACAGTAGATCAGCATTTTGCGTTCAGTTCTGATCTCTGGTGCTGTCTGTGTGGAGTATGCATGCTCTCCCTGTGATCAAGTGGGTCTCCTCTGGGTGTTCCAGCTGTCTCCCACTGCCACAAAGATGTATGGGTTGAATGGCTATTAGCCACTGTAAATCAAGGTTCAAAGTACATTTATTATCAAAGTGTATATACATTATACAACCTTGAGATTCATCTCCTTACAGGCAGCCACAAAATAAAGAAACCAAAAAGAACCCATTAAAAAAAAACACCAAACACTCAGTGTGCAGAGAGAAAAGAACAAATGATGCAAACAATAAAAGCAAATAGCATTCAGAACTGAAGTCCACAACGAGTTCGTCCACAGACCCTTAGTTCAGCGCGGAGCTGAGTAAATGTCACGGAGCAGCGAGCTGAACTGGTCCATCCCTCACCTCGGGCCCGACCTTCTCAATCTGGCCCGATGCTTAAATCATCATCCAAACATCAGAGCTGAGAGTAGTGGTGGTGGTAGAGTCTGAGGGTCATGGAGTTGGTGGGATTGCTGGAAGGAATGTGGTTATAATAAAAACAGAATTGTGCAGTGTTAGTGTATATAGGTGTTTGATGGTTGGCAGAGACTCAATGGGCCAATGGACCTGTTTTCTGTGCTGTTTGATTCCAGGGTTTCTGTGACTCCTTGACTAATATCTACTGGCTTGGATTATTGGTCTCATTATCTCCAGCTTGTATGATGGAGAATCAACCAACCTCCATATTTTTGATCTTACATTTTTACATTTCTCCAATCATGCCCTCTGTGCATCAGTGATTTTAAAATGCTCCTAAAAATACTACCTTTTTGTCACTGGATCTAACATCTTAGGAAATTTGTTGTCAAACTTAGGTTGATATTCTCCTGTGAAGTGCCTTGGGGCAACTTAATGCAAATTGAGGGCAAATTAGAATATACAGTTTAATATTTTCTTGCAAAATGTTCATAATTACACATTTTTCACACATTCATTTAGACATAAACCTCTGTGCATTGATTAGTGAATTCCTTTGGGGTTAATTTGCACATTAATCGCTGGGTTTCTCAATTAAATTATTTTTTAAAATTGACTTAATTGTATAGTTGATTTTTTGAATTATTTGCAAATATCTTAATATATATCTAGATGATTTTTAGTTGCTGACTCATTGAGATTATGATATACAAAATGCCCCTGATAAATTGCTAATGTTCAGCTTGAGTATATTACTAAACTGAAAGCTGAGATCCTTGGTCAGAGGATTGCCTGGGATGACTGAACAGCCAAAATAAAATTACCAGGAAAATGGTCAATCAACATCTTTATGGAGAAAATGCAAATTAGCTGTTGATATCTCATCACTGGCCCATTATGATCTCCTTTCAATTATCTTTTAAACAGGCCCGATGCAAAATACATGTCTAATTTGATAATCTAGGGAAGAAAGATTTGCAGTTATGCCATCCAAAATTGCATCCAATATAGGCATTTTGAAGTGAATTCACCAGTAAAATAATTTAGAAGAATGAGGGGGGATCTCATTGAAACCTATCAAATATTGAAAGGCCTATACAGAGTGGACATGGAGAGGATGTTTCCTATAGTGGGAGAGTCTAGGACCAGAGGGCACAGCCTCAGAATAGAAGGATGTCCCTCTAAAACAGAGCTGAGGAGGAATTTCTTTAGCCAGAGGGTGATGAATCTCTGGAATTCATGGCCACAGCTGACTGTAGAGGCTAAGTCAGTGGGTATATTTAAAGCAGAGGTTGATAGTTTCTTGATTAGTCAGGGCATCAAAGGTTATGGGGAGAAGAGAGGAGAATGGTGTTGAGAGGGATAATAAATCTACGATGATGGAATGGTGGAGCAGAGTCAATGGACTGAATGGCCCAATTCTGCTCTTATGTTTTATGGTCTCTTGGTCTAAAATTGGAAGCCCAACAGCTAATTTGCACATGATAAACTTCCCACTACTCACACTGCTCCCTCTTTTATTGAAGGATACATATTGGTCAGAGTAATTTCCATAAACTCTGAAATTGAGAACTTTAGTGTCCACTTTGAGATGGCAGTCTACGACGCCTCACGTCTTAATAAGCTGATAAGGAAGGCGGGCTCTGTCGTGGGCAAAGTACTGGAGAGTTTATCATCGGTAGCTGAGCGAAGGGCGCTGAGTAGGCTACGGTCAATTATGGAAAACCCTGAACATCCTCTACATAGCACCATCCAGAGACAGAGAAGCAGTTTCAGCGACAGGTTACTGTCGATGCAATGCTCCTCAGACAGGATGAAGAGGTCAATACTCCCCAATGCCATTAGGCTTTACAATTCAACTGCCAGGACTTAAGAACTTTTTTTTTTTTTTTTAAAGCTATTATTAATGCTTTTTGAGTTAGTGATTTAGATGCATATCATATTATTACTGAGTTAAGTATTGTATGTAATGAGTTTTTGCTACAACAAGTGTATGGGACATTGGAAAAAATGTTGAATTTCCCCATGGGGATGAATAAAGTATCTATCTATCTAAAAGACTGAAAATGCAATCCTCCTACAGTCCATCACTGAGAGTGTCAGCCTGGATTTTGAGCTCAGGTTTCTGGAGAGAGTTGAAGTCAATATCTTCTCTCTCCCTGAGAAAATAGGGCTGCAAACTGAACAATGACTGACTAATAAAAAAGGGCATTGTTGTGTATTTAATATTTCAGTAAAATTTGACTAATATTGTAAATATATTGTTTGATTAAGCATTATTGTTCGCTTAAATAATTCATCACAGGTTATGTACAAGAATGAGATTTGTTATGTCATCACACCACCACTTTATACATGTGTGCCTTGCTTAAAGTTAAAACAAAACTCAGACACACATCTCTCGGGCTCCTTGTTTTTATTTTGATTTGTTTTATGTTCTGAAGTTACAAAACATAATGTGGTGACAAGTACGTTTTAAATGAACCTTAGGTAACTTCCTACCTGCTGAAGCGCATAGAAACGTTCCAGTTAAATAAAGCAGTGCAGCACATGCTTCTTTGGGAAGGGAGAGAAACAGTCGAGTTTAAAAAAGGCAAAATAATGGATGAATGCACAGGTCCATATATAGTCAGCACCAGGTGAAAATAATAATAAAGAAAAGCAGAAAGGCTGGATATTGAATTGAATTGAATTGAATGATCTTTATTGTTGTTATACATAGGTACAATGAAACTCTGTTTAGCTTCCTCTCAGGCAATTAAATAAAGTGGTAGATAAAAACAAGACAATAATTTAAAAAAAGTATTAAATAGAGAAGTAGCAGAAAATAAGTTGCAGCAGCACCAGAATATCACAGTAATGCACAAAGTGCCGATAGTGCAAGTATTTGAGTCCTTGTGTGTGCTCACAGTTTCAATCATTGCTCTGTGGGAGTGGTGTGATGGAGGCCACAGCTCTGGGGTAGAAGCAGAAAGATAAAGGCATTCGATTGCACTAAGATAGCTGAATATTGTATACTGAGTGATTGGAACATTATTTTGAAGCAAATGAAACAGCCAATGAGAAGCAAGTGCCAGATTTTCGAAGTGGATTCAATGGAAAAGCATACAATTTGCTTAGAAGTTTGAATTCTCCAACCAAAACAACCAAAATGAGTTTTATTGATATCATGAAAGTAATGCAGGCGTATTTGCAACCAAAACCATTGCTGATTGCAGAATGTTTTAGGTTTCATAAGTGGAATCAAAAGGGAGTCAGTCCATTTCGGTGTACATGGCTGAATTGAAGAGATTGAGCATTGCCAGTGCTGGGCTTAATGATGCACTGAGAGATCACTTAGTGTGTGGAATCTTACAAGAAAGCATTCAAAAACAGCTCTTAACTGAAGCACAATTTACATTTAAAAGAACAGTTGAAATAGCTGTATCAATGGAAACAGCAGGTAGAGGTGAGATTGAGTTGCAGTCAGGAATGAAAGTGAGTGTGAACATAATTGCAACATTTAGACGGAGCTTGTGCTACCATTGTGCCGCGGGTTTACATACACCAGGTTTAAAGGCAAAACTTGCAGAAAATGCAACATAAAGTAGGACACATACAAAGAACATGTAGGGCAGACAAAAATAAATGGACTGTGCAGGGAAGAGAAAAAGATAAAGAGTCAAGTTATGGTTTCAAAATGAGCGCAAATTTGCATGCTGTTGATGAAAAATCTGATCATGATAAGAGTGACTAGGGACTAGATAGCCTTTACAATGTGAAAACTAACAAGAGACAAGCAATATGGCTTACACCAAAAGGGAACGGTAAATTCATTAAAATGGAATTGAACACTGGCTCAGTTGTTTCAATCATTCCACAAAATGAGTTTGAATGGCATTTCAAAGATACTGAACTGAAGCCTGCAGATACCCAACTAAGGAGTTATACTGGAGAAGAAATAACTCTTGTGGGAATGATGCTTGTGACAGTGAAATACAACAACCAACAAGCCACATTGGTAAAAGCAGGAGGGCCAGCATTGTGGAGATGTGATTGGCTGAGACAACTACAACTTGACTGGAGATCCATCCACTGTTTGCACGCCACATTCCCTGCAATAGAGTCAACTAAAAGCTAATTTAGAGAGGTACTGGATGATGCCACAGCAGTGTTCAAGGATGGCATTGGAAAACTCAAACATATCAAGGGTAAAATAGTGTTAAATGAAAAAGCCACTCCCGAGTTTTACAAAGCCCATCTAGTTCCTTATACCATCCATGATAAAGTAACCAGTGAGCTAGAATGCATGGAGGCTGAAGGAATTCTTTCCAAGGTTAAGTGGAGTCTATGGCCAACACCAGTGGCCATAATAACCAAGAAGAATGGGTCTTGCAGGCTCTGTGGTGATTTTAAGGTCACCATCAACCCAATACTGAAGGTAGATCAATACCTTCTGCCCAATACAGAGGATATATTTGCAAACCTTTCTGGAGGAAAAAATTTCAGCGAAGTGGACAGCTGAGTCCTACCTACAGATGGAGATGGAAGAAGAGTCTATAGTGTTTCTCACCATAAACACTTACAAAGGGCTTTACTGCTATAATAAGCTTATTTTTGTAGTAGCATCTGCACCTGCAATCTGGCAGAAAGCTATGGACCAGGTGCTGCAAGGCTGTCCAGGCACTCAGTGTTACCTGGATGACATCATTGTTACTGGTAAGGATGACAAGGAACATCTCCAAAATCTCAAGACAATGTTAAAAAGATTAGAGGATTATGGGTTCAGAGCATGTCACAACAAGTGTAAATTCTTTAAACCAAACATCACTTACTGTGGTCACACCATTGACACACAAGGATTACACGAGTATGCTGAGAAAATTCAAGCAGTGGTGGATACCCCAAGGCTAAAGGAAATGTCACAGCTGCAGTCCTTTTTAGTATTTGTCAATTGCTATATCAGGTTCCTGTCAAGACTGGCTACTATGCTTGAACTCATTATTACAGATCAGGAAGAAATGGCAATAGACAAAGCAGTGTGAGGTGGCTTTTCAAAAGGTAAAGGAAATGGTGACATCAGACACTGTATTCACATATTATGATCCACATTGTCCAGTGAAACTTGCCTGTGACATCTTGCCTTGTGGTATATGTCCAGTCATGTCACGTGTGATAAGTGATGGAAGTGAACACCCCATAGCCATTGTATCACATTTCCTTATCGCTGCAGGGAAGAATTACGCTCAGATTGACAGAGAGGTCTTGAGTCTGATTTGGTCATGGAAATGCTGATGGAGAAACCATTTCCTGCGGTCCCAGAGTCAAAACCACAGAGAAGGCCTCAGAATATGAGACTGCTTCACAGCCCCGTCGCATCAGCCAAACAGAGTGACCACCCCACCCCCCCTTGTCAGGAAGGATGTTATCCTACAAGAGTAAGAAATCCTCCACAGTGGCCTGAATAGGATAATTTAAGATTTACTATGCTGTGGATGTCTATATAGTCATATTGTATAGTATATTGTGTATATAATTTGAGATATATTCTATATTGAGTTGGAGTTTATAGCTAAGCAGGGAGGAGTGTTGTGTATTTAATATTTCAGTAATATTTGAGTAACATTGTAAATATATTGTTTGATTAAGCATTCTTCTTCATTTATATAATTCATTATGGATTATATGTAAAAATACGTGAATGGCATATGTCACCATGCCACCACGTCATACACACGCACCTCACTTAAAGTAAAAACAAAACTAAAACGCACATCTCTAAGGCGCTTTTGTTTTTACTTTGATTAGTATTATGTTTTGCAGTTACAAAACCTAACAGCCTGGAGAAGATTTGTATGTAACACTAATACTAGCAGAGAACTAATGGGTTAACTGCCCTGTTTCTGTGCTTTAGCTAAAATTTGTAAGTATTTCACTGCCAAATTTAAATGTACTGTCTCTACTTCAGATGCCTGCATCCTAAACATTGCCCTGTTTTATCCCTTTACAGATGTTGACAGCCGGCTGAGTATTTCCATATATTTCTATAGTATTTAAGATGTCTGGAAATTGTAAAGATTCATCCTCATCCATCAAGAAGGTCTTGATTTGAAACAGGACAGAAGGATAATACTTGGCCTGTTACTTTTACCAGCATTGACAGATTCTCACTGACAATACCATTTTCCAACTTTGTCCCTACATCACTGCATTTGTTTTCCTCTTCAAATGTTCATCCAGTGTCTTGGTGAAATTTACCATTGAAAGTCTTTGTCATCTTTTGTTTCAGCCCATTCCAGAGCATAAGAATAAACAGAGATCCAGCTAGACTCATATCTAGCGCATGGTATGATTTCAGTAGACGTCGGAGAAAGCTACTAGGACATTGCTGTAAGTGAGCCTTAGGAGATGGCCCTAGGCCCAACCATCCTAAGGCTGGAGGTGATAAAGTTCACTAATGATTAGACCATAGGACTATAAGATATAGGAGCAGAATTAGGCCATTTGGCCCATCAAGTTTTCTCTGACATTTCATCATGGCTGATCCAATTTTTCTCTCAGACCTAATCTCCTGCCTTATCCCCATATCCCTTCATGCCCTGACCAATCAAGAATCTATCAACCTCTGCCTTAAATATACATTAAGATGTACAGCTGCCTGTGGCAGAGAATTCCACAGATTCACTACTCTCTGTCTACAGAAATTCCTCCTCATCTTCTTTCTAAAAGTATGCCCCTCTATTCTGAGGCTGTGTCCTCGGGTCTTACTCTCCCAACGCAGGAAAGACCCGCTCCACATCCACTCCATTAAGGCCTTTCACCATTCGATAGGTTTCAATGAGGTCACTCCTCATTCTTCTGAATTCTAATCAATACAGGCCCACAGCCATCAAACGCTCTTCATATGACAAGGCATTCAATTCTGGAATCATTTTTGTGAACCTCCTTCGAACTCTCTCCAGTTTCAGAACATCCTTTCTAAGATATGGATCCGAAAACTGCTCACAATACTCCAAGTGAAGTCTCACCAGTGCTTTGTAAAATCTCAATATTATCGGTACATCTTTGCCTTTATATTCTAGTCCTCTTGAAATGAATGCTAACATTGCATTTGCCTTCCTCACCTCAGACTCAATCTTCAAATTAACCTTCAGGGAATCCTGCACAAGGACTCCCAAGTCCCTTTGCCCCTCTTTTTTTTTGTATTTTCTCTCCATTTAGAAAATTGTCAACCCTTTCATTTCTTCTACCAAAGTGCATGACCATACACTTCCCGACACTATATTCCAACTGACATTTCTTTGCCCATTCTCCTAATCTGTCTAAGTCCTTCTGCAGACTCTCTGCTTCCTCAAAACTACCTGGCCCTCCACCTATCTTCATATTGTCTGCAAACTTTGCAACAAAGCCATCAATTCCATCATCCAAATCATTGACATATAATGTAAAAAGAATCAGTCCCTACACGGACCCCTGTGGAACACCACCAGTCACCGGCAGCCAACCAGAAAAGACTCTCTTTATTCCCACTCTTTTCCTCCTGCCAATCAGTCTCTGCTTTATCAATGCTAGAATTTTTCCTGTAATACCAAGGGCTCGTAGCTTGTTAAACAGCCTCATGTGTGGGACATTGTCAAAGGCCTTCTTAAAGTCCAAGTACACAACATCAACCAATTCTCCTTTGTCTATCCTGCTTGTTATTTCTTCAAAGAATTTCAACAGATTTGTCAGGCAAGATTTCCCCCTGAGGAAACCATGCTGACTACAGTCTATTTTATCAGGCGTCTCCAAGTACCCTGACACCTCATCCTTAATAATTGACTCCAACATCTTCCCAACCACTGAGGTCAGACTAACTGACTAATAGTTTCCTTTCTTTGCCTCTCTCCCTTTTTGAAGAGTGGTGTGACATTTGCAATTCTCCAATCTTCCAGAACCATTCCAGAATCTAGTGATTCTTGAAAGATCATTACCAATGCCTCCACTATCTCTTCAGCTACCTCTTTCAGCACCTGGGATGTACACCATCTGGTCCAGGTGACTTATCTAACTTCACATCTTTCAGCTTCCAAGAACCTTCTCTCTAGTAATGGTAACTTCACACACTTCATGACCGCTGACACCTGGAACTGCCACCATACTGTTAGTGTCTTCCACAGTGAAGACTGATGCAAAATACTTATTCAGTTCATCTGCCATTTCCCCATTTCTACCTCTTCGGCATCGTTTTCCAGCGGTCCAATATCCACTTTCACCTCTTTTTTACACATATGTATCTGAAGACCCTTTTGGTATCCTCTTTAATATTATTGGCTAGCAATGTCATTGGTACTTACATGGACCACAACTTCTGGCTGTTCACCCACTCACTGAAGAATGCTGAGGGCTCAATCCGAGATATCCTGGACCCTGGCACCTGGGAGGCAACATACCATCCAGAAATCTCATTCTCACCCACAGAACCTCCTGTCCATTCCCCTAAGTAACAAAGCCCCTATCACCATAGAATGCCTCTTTGCCCCTCTTCCCTTCTGAGTCACAGAGGCAGACGCAGTGCCAGAGACCTGACTGCTGTGATTTTTCTCTGCTAGGTCATTCCTGCACCCCCCCCCCCAAAGTAACCAAGGTGATATACCTGTTAAGGGGGACGGCCATGGGGGTAGTCTGCCCTAGCTGTTTAACCCCTTTCCCCTTCCTAACTGTCACTCAGTTTCCTGTGTCCTGTACCTTGGGTATAACTACCTCTCTATATGTCCTATCTATCACCTCCTCAACCTCCTAAATGATCCAACTCCTTAATGTGGATTGTTAGAAGCTGCAGCTGGATGCACTTCTCGCAGATGTAGTTGTGATTGCATAACGCTTAATTTTATTTGCAGCACCTCTGAATATATGGTGTTGTGAGGGAATTCAGTTTGATAGATGCCAGCAGTGGTGCAAGTTTAACTCTAGCCTTAGCTTGTAGTGGTCTTCTTTGTAGAATGAGTTTACACAATATCTTCATCCTGACCCCATCATACTCTTGATCCTGGACTTAGTCACTTTTACCTTTGATCCTGATTTCATCATGGCTTTGCCTTGTCTGCTTGTCTCTTAGTTTCTTCTCCAATTTTCTCATTCTGCACCATCCTTTATTCTTTTATTATCCACATGCTTAATTATCGCTGTGTACGGTCACTACTGACTTTTACTCTGCTCTGAGGATGGAAGTGATATTAACGTCAAAACTGCTGCAAATACACTCACAAGATGGAGTCAAACAGTGTGAAAGGTACAGGACCTTGGACCATCCAGTTCACGTTGACCATCAAGCACCCATTTACACAGCTCCCATTTCCTTTCCCCGCATTCCTGTGATTTCCCCCAAATTCTGCCACTCAGCATCATAGCAGATGAAACTTACAGTGATCAACTAACTTGGGGTTAGGGACATTTGGGACGTTGGAGGGAACTGGAGAACCCAGGGGAGTCCCGTACAGTCCACAGGGAGAACATACAAAACACCACACAGGCAGCACCAGACGTCAAGATGAAACCTAGGGGCACTGCAGCTATGAGGGGTAGCTCTGTCAGTCCACCATTATACCACCCTGATGGCTTTGCCTGGGAAAGTGTCGCTGTGTGCTTTCTCTGCTCTTTCATTTTACTTGCCGGAATCCATCTTTTGCAGTTTGTGCTGTCAGTGGAAAGAAGGCACTGTGAAAAACTAAGGGAGGGGAGAAGTAGGACAAAAGTGAGAAAATGATACCTGAAGAAGAAATAGAGAGGAAGGAGCTGTGTGAGTAAAACCACTTAAATGACAGGGTGCTTCAGGTAAGTACGTTTTGTTTGAGAATGTGGTTAACTAAAGGTTTTGGGATCCCCACACCCCCGCCCCACACACACACATACAGATTTAGAGTTCAATTCCGAAGGCTAAGTCTATTTTCCACACAATTTATTGCAGCCGTTGATTATTTCTGACATCAGCAAACCTTCAGGAGGAGAAGGTTAGCTACTGTCCTGAAGGCTTAATATCATCAGCATGCGGGCCTTTCATCGTTCAAAACTTACATTTTGGTTTGAAGAAAGTGCTTCCTGGATGGCATTAGCTTTTGTTTCAACTTGTGCTATCTTATTTCATCTTTGTCTGTGGTATAATTCCCATCTGTGTGGTGTTCTGAGAATTAAGGACGCATTTAAAGTAAGTGGGCCATGGTCTGTGCTTTAACCTTTGAGTAGCCAGACTTTTTTTAATCTTTCCTCTTTATAGTCTTTGCTGAGTTAAGATTTCAGGGGTGATTTTCACTTTCATCGCGTGCCTGTCCAATAGGATACTCTGTGTTCTCTTAGATCCTGCGCTCAAGTTGGAACCCTTATTAAATTCTCAACTCTCACTGGATGTGTTCCTGGGAATTTCATCATATGATCATTCAAAGAAAATTAGGAGAAAACCATCAAATCTTTTTAATAAACACAAGAGATTCTGCAGATGCTGAACCAGAGCAACACACACAAATGTTGGGGGAATTCAGCAGGTCAGGCAGCATCTACGGAAGTGAAGAAACAGTCGACGTTCCAGGCCAGGATGTTCCTGAGGAAGGAAGCTGGCCTGAAATGTCAACTGTTTTTTCATCTCCGTACGTTTTTAATACATTTCTCCCAACATTTTTATCATACTCTTTTCTTAGAGGTTAAGTTCTTGAGTCCAAACAAATCCTGAGAACTAACATCTCCTGCTGTCTACCTGACACAAAGACCAGATCCCCACAGGTATTTCTAATCATTCCACAGGACTAGCTCTTGCTTTTCCTTTCACCAATCCCCTTGGACACTCCCATAAGCTCCCATGCAATTGTCCAGTTCATTTGCTCCTAATTCTGCTACTCTGTGGCTAGGAAAAGTGTACGTGGAGGTGGTGATTGTCAGCGGACAGTGGTGGGTGGTTGGGAATGGCAGGAGAAGCAGGAATATGGGAGGAGAGGGAACACCAAGCTCATAAATAAGGAGGAAAGGCAGAGAGGCATGTCGAACTGTTGGGTAAGCAATAGCGTTTGTTGACTGCAGATCACAGTCTCTCTTTGGGTGCTTTGCTGTGGCTCGGTGGGTGGTGGGCGCTGATGTTTTTTTCCGAAATGAGTGGGGGGAGGGGGGAAGGTTACATTGATGCTTCCTGATGCTTGTTCGGGGGAGGGGGGAGGGGCTTCGGGTTCTAATGTCTTTTGGGTTTCGTCTGTTTTTCATGGATATCTGCGAAGTCAAGTATTTCAGGTTGTATACGGTATACATTCTCTGAGAATAAAAGGAACCATTTGAACTATTTGGACCCTTGGCTTGTTAGGCGCACCATTCTTCTTTCCACTGATACAAGCCCATTGACAGGATTGCTACTACAGGGCAAAGTGTGCACTACTTATTAAAATCCTATAACGGCCATTTGGGAAGTGGAACCTTCTGTGTGTCATGGGGTCTCAATTTGTGTTGTAGGTGTGCCCTACTTCCTGAATGAGAACATCAGTTTGAACAGCCAGTGACAGACATGGGCAAATATTGTGGGAGCTGGGAATGTTGCTGGGTCACATAGAGGAACAAGGAGTGCTGTTATGGATTCATATAGGATAGATAGAGTACAGCAATCACTCCACCTAGGCAGTCTTGAACTTCCAATTTAATGCTCTTTCCCACTCCAGAACCAGATGAAGCCTTCACATGTTTGGAAAAAGCTTTGATGTAAATGAGAGGTCTGAAGATGAGACAAGGATGCAAAAGGCCTGTCTTTATATCAAGGGCCAGCAAGTTAGTTTCCCTGCAAAGGAAGGGAAGACTGAATATAACTAGTCCTATGTATGGGACCATGTCATCAAGGTAGCTTTCAAAGGAAAGCAAATAGTGTATAGTGTAAATGACCCACCAGTGTGAAAGGGGCATGCAAGTAAACTCTGCTTAACTTACTTGCACAGGAGCCTCTTTGGATAGAAGGCATCCAAGGTCAGCCTTAACTTTCACAACTTTTTGGACAAGCACCTGAAACAGAATCTCACAAGCCCTTGTAGTTAAGCAACATGTTTTCAATAAAATTTCAACCGACCATGCCAATAGTATGACTGAGCTCCCCATATCAAAACAGATCAAGTCCTGCACTTCCATCTACCCAGCCACTTTCTATTGAGTCTGACTGCAAGACATACTTGGTCCAAACATAATACTGAAACACAAGATCCTGCTTTAGCAGAAAATGTTTCCTAATCATTCTGCAACTTCTGGGAGCTCAGGAAGAAGTTTCATCACTACTGTGCTCAAAGGGATTTCAATTCAGTGAATCGGAGCTTGTAACCCATCTGTGGCAGATGCCATTGAGATCCACATTCTTCTCTGTGTTCCAGCTTCCTCTATCCTTCTGTTGGAAAACTTATATTTAATAAATTCTGGTAAAGGTTCAATAAAATTCAGGGAGAGGTTGTACAGGCTCGTGTTGTTTTCTCTGGAGTGGCTGAGGAAGTTTGGAAGACTTTGAGAGGCATAAATTAAGTATCTTTGTCCCAGGGTCAAAATGTCTAATTCTAGAGAGCATGCATTTTAAATGAGAGGAGGGATGTTCAAAGGAGCTGTGCAGGACAAGTTTTTTACACAGAGAGTGCTAGGTGCCTGGCAGAGAAGGTAGTGGAGTCAGATTCAATAGAGGCATTTAAGAGGCTCTTAGATAGGCAAATGAATATGGAGATAATGGAGGGATAAGGACTATATGTCGGCAGAGGGATTAGGTATTATTAGCTTAATTAGTTCAGCACAACATTGTGGGCTGAAGGGCTTGTCCTCGTGCTTTATGTTCTATGTTCTAACCTATTAAATAACCTGGGCAAAAAAAAAAGCACCTATTATGGTGAGCCCAAACCTACCAAGAATTTCATGAAAAATCACATGTGCCAGTATTACCATTTGTGGAAGGGAACGTGTGATCCATCCCAGCCTGTATGACTCTGGACCAACAGCAATATGGTTGACTCTTAACTGACTTGGGAATTATCCTAGTGATTCAGTGTTTCAAAGCTGGCATGATCTATTGGAGCCCCTTCACCACATCGACGACAGTGGCTCAAGGCTCAGCCTTCTGAAGGGCAATTACAGAGAGACAGACCTTGTCAGTGATTTCCATGTACCGTAAAAAGGACAAATAATATAAAGCACCTTGGGAATGGAATTGGAATTGGTTCATTGCCATCACGTGTACCAAGATACAGTGGAAAAACTTGTCTTGAATATTCTTCATGTAGATCAAGTCATTACAGTGTATTGAGGTGCTACAAGGTAAAACAGTAATAATGCAGAATAAAGCGTAACAACTCCCAGAGAAAATGCAGTGCAAGGAACCAATAATGTGCAAGATCACAATGCACTTGGGACTATATTAATATTGCTAACTAGGTTGCAAGTTGTGAAATGCTGGCACTCTCTGTTCTTCCCATTTCCCACACACTGAACCCCAGCTCATCATCTTCATGAGTAAAATGGATGCAAAGTCTGCCGTTTGTCAACTAACATCCAGAGTATGCTTCATTAGAGCCTAATGCATTTTCCTGTTAAGTGCTTTTTGTTGTTTTTGATTCTGTTGAGTTGCTGATTGAATGATAAATAGACTGAAAAACAAAGCTTTGCAGATTTACCTGCATTTTGTGGAACCTCTGTACAAGCAAAACCTTCTGGCACAGTCAATGCTCATTCTAATTGAGTCCCAGCTCTTGCACCAGACAACAGCAACTACTTAGGTTAACTTTCTGCTGTTTAACCCACTAAAATATTCCATGGCTTTACAGGGGAGTGTTACCAAAGTTTCACACTGAGTGTTCCCAATCAAATTATGACATCAGGAAATAAAGGGCCACATTTTGCATTATGAATAACATAAGGTTCTCAGCACTTACTGATATTATAGCAAGGGTTTGACACTGCCTTCCAGACTCTAGATGTGTGCTGCAAAGTCTGGAAAGTAGACATTATGGGCTGAGTTCCCAGCTCCTCCACTGGCTCTACTCCGAGAATTTCAGGCCAATAGACTTGCTCGTGAAGCCAGACAAATGCATGAATTTATGATACTTACGATTCATTGAGGTCCCCTTTAAATTTCATCACTGCAGAACAATAAAACCTAGACTGTGAGTGCCCAGTAACAGAATAATTTGATGTAACTTCAGTGGAATTCCATTAGTAGCCTGCAGTAGGAAGTGCCCAGTCAAATTTCTGGAACTGCATGATCCAACCAGAAACCAACACATCACATTGTTCCTGATTTTCCATCACACGTGGCATTGCTTCATGTCAGAATCTCTCAGCATGTGTAGCACTAAGTAAGGTTTCTTCCAGATGATTTGTGGAAAAACCTTGGTATTTTTATACTTGCTCGCATAATGGAAACCACAGATGACCTGCAGCGGGTTTGGTGCTGGAATTGATGGCTTTGATAGTTTGTCTGTACACAGTGGGCATCTCTCAGCCTTGTAAATAAAACATAGAACATTTCAGCACAGTGCAGACCCTTCGATCCACAACATTGTGCCGATCTTTTAACCTATTCTCAGATCAATCTAACCCTTCCTTCTTACACAGTCCTCCATTTTTCTTTCACTCATGTACCCATCTAAGAGTTACTTAAATGTCTCTAATATATCTGCCTCTACTACTACTCCTGTTCTACACACCACCTCTGTGTAAAAACCAACCTCTGACATCTTCCCTATATTTTCCTCCAATCACCTTAAAATTATGCCCCTTTATGTTAGCCATTTCCACCCTTAGCCATTGCAGCCTGTCCACTCTATCCCTCTTATCATCTTGTACAACACTATCAAGTCACCTCCAGTCCTCTTTCACTCTAAAGAGAAAAGCCTTAGCTTATTCAACCTAACCTCATAAGCCATGCTCTCTAACCTGGTGAATCTCCTCTGCCCTCTCTCTAAGGCTTCCACAGATGGAACAAATTGCTGCTACTATGTATTGGTGACAGAGTGAGTGAATGGTTGTTCATGTGGTACTCTCATCCAGGCAAGTGTGGAGAACTTCATCACACTCCTTATAGATGAAGTGCAGAATCTGGGGAGTTAGGAGATGACTTACTCGCCTCGGGATTCCTAGCCTCTTACTTGCTCTTGTAGCCATATTATGTATACAGCTACTCCAGTTTATGTTCTGGCCAATAGCGACCCCCAGCATGTTGATAGTGAGGGCTTCAGTGACGATAATGTCGTTGATAGTCGGTGGGGGGGTGATAGATGCACTTTATCTTAGAGTGGTAAAGTCATAGAGTAATCCAGTGTGAAAAAAGGATATTGTCACTGCCTGGCACTTGTGTGGAGCAAATGTCAATGGCTACCTGTCAGCCCAGGTGCAGATATTGTCCAAGTCTTGCTGCCTTTGGGTCTGGACAGTGTCATTATCTATGGAGTTATGGGCGGTGATGAATATTGTGAACCATCAGTAAGCATACCTACTTCTGACCTAGTGGAGGGGGCCATTGATGATGAAGATAGTTGGACCTAGGACACCACCCTGAGGAACTCATGTAGAGATATCCCCTGGCTGAGATGATTGACCTCCAACCACCACAAATGCTGGATTCAAGTGAAGAATTGTTTTTTTTCTCATATTCTCCTTGTATATTAACTTCCTTATGCTTGTGTATATTTTTATATAAATCACATAGAAGATTCTTAGTTTGTCTGTAGCAGCGGTCATGCAACTGGAATCTAGCTATTTTAAAGGTCAATTGCTATTGCTGGAATTTTGCTTTCCTGTAATCTGAATATGAGATGACCACAACTTCTTTTCCTTTGTCTTTTGATGTTTCATCTCTTCCTTTGTCCATTCCTCTTTTCTTTGCAACACTTAATAAAATGATCATAAACAACAAGTTTTATGTCCCATTCTTGACTTCCTAAGAACCTCTGGTTTGTGAAAAAAGAACAGGATCCACCACAAACATCTTATTCTGTCTTAGATACGATTCCAACCAGTGCAGGTAATTCCCATTGATTCCATTTTAGCCAAGGATCCTTGTTGCCACACTCAATCAAATACAGCCTTGATGTCAAGGGCAGTTATTCTCACTCCTAGAGTTGAGCTTTCTTGTCGGTGCTTGGAGCAGAATTGTAACAAGGTCAGAATCTGAGTGACTTTAGTGGATACTGTGAGCATCATTGATTACACCTTCTGACAATTTGCTGATGATTGACAGTTGACTAATGGTGTGGTAATTGTCCAGGTTGGATTTGTTCTGCTTCTTGTGCAAAGAATTTGCCTGGATAATTTTCCACATTGCTGGGGAGATAGCAGTGCTGTAGTTGTTGGGAACAGTTTGGCCAAGGGCACAACTTGGTCTTACACAAGCTCCTCTGACCATGAAACCATAAGACACAGGAATAGAATTGGGCTAATCAGCCCATTGAATCCACTCCACCATTCAATCATATCTGATTGATTTTTCCTCTCAATCCCATTCTCCTGCCTTCTCCCGGTTACCTTTTACACCCTTGCAAATCAAGAACCTATTAATCTTCATTTTAAATAAATTCCATGGATGGCCTCCACAGCCAACCATGGCAATGAGTTCCAGATTCACCACCCTCTGGCTAAAAAAAATTGTTTTCATCTCTGTACTAAATAGATGCTCTTCTATTCTGTGGCTGTGCCCTCTGGTCCTAGACTCTCCCACTATATGAAACATCTTCCCCATAGCCACTCTATCTGGGCCTTTCAATATTCAGAAGATTAGATATCTATCTCTAAATTACCTCACTGACAGAGCTGGGTCTGTACATCAAAATTCCCTGCAATTCTTGTCAGAAAACAAAAAAAAAGAGAATAGGAAACAAACTAAAATCAATAGCAATCCAAGAAAATGATAAATACGTAATATTCATTTTGTGAATCTCAGTTGAAGTGAACTGATAACATCACATCTTTGTTTTTGTATCCATTAGGCACAGCATGATTTAGAAAATGCTGTGGTGTTGTGTTTTCAATTCTTAATGTAACATGTTCTAATGCCCTAAAGCTGCATTCACTAGTAAAGGGAACACTGAGCAAAAACATCTCCCAGTAGAAATTGTACACCAACAATATACATAAATCTATAACCGATTCCGAACCAACGAACTTGTGGGTAATTAACATGCCTTCACACTGGGGCAGAAAATATCAATGGGTAGCTTTAACAAATATAGTCGAAGGGATTGGAAAACAAGAACATGGTAAAGATGGCCAGGGTCTTTTAGGCTGAAAATTGGAATTAACCCAAGATTCTGTTGACTTGACAAATTCCCTGGAAACTCCAGGTTGATTATTTAGTGATGATTTATAACTTTATTTCACAAATTCAACCCTAACTCTGGTAAACTTCAAGGGGTTTACAGTAGATTGGGTCCAAAACACATGGTAGCATAGTGGTTAGCACATTGCTTTACAGTTCCAGCAACCCAGGTTCAATTCCCGCCACTGCCTGTAAGAAGTTTGTATGGACCCCCTGTGAGTGTGTGGGTTTTCTCTGGGTGCTCTGGTTTCCTCCCACAGTTCAAAGATATTGGTTAATTGGTCACTGTAAATTGTCCCATGATTAGGGAGGATTAAATCAGGGGTTGCTGTGTGACACAGCACTGTATCTCAATAAATAAATCAATAAATGAGTGAATGAATGACAACAGAGACAGAGTCTTTATTAATTGAATTCTTCCAGCTCTCTGCCAATAGTCTTGTAGGATAGAATACTTGTTCAAGTATTGCAGTTCTGGTCACCTACCTACAGAAATCCTCTACGGCCTGGATCAACACGTTGATGTCATGTGGAGGCTTGTGTGCTTCAAGGACTCCATCAGGAGATGTCAGCTCAGGGCCACCCATGTTGGAATGGCTGTGGAGAAAACTCGATTCAACCTCGGCTCCCCAATGGACACACTCACGTCTGCCCCTCCTGGGTCACGCCATACAAAACAACACAACAACTTACAGAAACGGTATCGATAAGATGAAAGAGTATAGAGAAAATTTACAAGGATGTTGCCGAGACTTGAAGACCTGAGTTAGATGGAAAGATTAAATAGGCTAGGACTTTATTGCCTGGAATATAGGAAAATGAGGGGGGGGATTTGATAGCAGTATAAAAATTATGAGGGGTATAGACAGAGTAAATGCAAGCAGGCTTTTTCCACTGAGGTTGGGTGAGACTAAAACTAGAGGTCATGGGTTAAGGGTGAAAGGTGAAATATTTAAAGCAAACCTGAGAGGGAACTTCTTCGCTCAGAGTGTGGAACGAGCTGCCACTACAAGTGGTGGACACAGGTTTGATTTCAACATTTAAGAGAAGTTTGGATAAGTACCTGGATGGGAGGAGTATGGAGGGCTAAACTCCAGGTGCGGGTTATTGGGACTATGCAGAATAATTGTTAGCATGGACTAGATGGGCAAAAGGGCCTGTTTCTGTGCTGTAAGTGCTCTATTACTGAGGACCCTATGACTTTAAGTGTTCATTCAAGCAGTTTTTAAACATGGCGAGGGCCCTGCCTCCGATACCCTTGTGCTGATTTCAGGTTGCCATAACCACGTGGGCAATATAAAATCTCCTCAGTTCTTTTCAAGCCATCTACTAATGGCTTTAAATCTACCTTTTTAAGCAGTTGCTTGAAGTCAAGGAAGGCTTGCTTCCATTCTAGCTTGGTATGTTCCCAAGACGCAGATGATGCCAAGTGGCATAGACACTGAGGCAAAATATCTTCTCTGGGCAAAAGGATATGTTGCTTGAAAAGTTCTGTATTTCTTTCACTGTTTATGCTTACCTCTACATGCTCACTGCTTTCTCCAATTTCAGCAGAGGAAGTTGTTATGTTCTTTGTCCTCCTGAGAAAGAGCTTATCAGAGTGTCTTGTTTTGGGACTCTGAAGTTAAACGTGCAGATGATGTGGTTAATCTATCGATTCAAGCCCCAATTTCTTGGACACTAGCCTGAGAATGATAACACTGTTTCAATGATCCTGCTAAATCTTCCATTTTGCAGGTTTCTTATGTAGATAATCTGTCTTAAAGAATACATGAAGGCACCTATCACTTTTGCCTGGTAGATCATAAGTTTAGTGCCAAGTTTAAGCTCTCGATCTTCAAAAGCTTATTTCTTCAGATAGCCAAAGGTTGTGCTGATGCACTGAAGGTCATAGTAATTTCCTGAGAGATAGCTCTGAAGGTCTATATTTTCCAAAGTCTCTTTGTGGATATTATTGCAAAGTATTCTGAGTCCAGAGAGTATGAGCCTTTGTCCATAAAACAGTCCCTCATCCCTCAAATCAATCTGGTGAATAGAGTTAAGAAACTGCAAGGGTAAAAAGACCTTGATGGGAGTTGTATTACAGGCTCCCAAATAGTAGCCAGGATGTGGGTTATAAATTTCAACAAAAAATAGAAAAGGTATGTAATAAGGGCAATTTTATGAATGTCATGGAGAATTTAAATATGCAGGTAAATTGGGAAAATCATATTGGTGCTGGATCCCAAGAGAGGGAATTTGTAGAATGCCTATGACGTGGCTTTTTAAAGCAGCTTGTGGTTGAGCCCACTCGGAGATCAGCTATTCTGGATTGGGTGTTGTGTAATGAACCAGATTTGCTTTGGGAGCGTAAGGAAAAGGAGCCCAGGTAAGGCTGTGATCATAATATGATAGAATTCATCCTGCAGTTTGAGAGGGAGAAGCTAAAGTCAGACGTATCAGTATTTCACGGTGGAGTAAAGAGAATTACAGAGGCATGAGAGAGGAGCCGGCCAAAGTTGATTGGAAGGGGTCACTAGCAGGGATGATGGAAGAACAGCAATGGGTGGAGTTTCTGAGAGGCAAAAGGGAAGGTGCAGGATAAATACATCCCAAAGATAAAGAAGTATTCTAAAGGGAAGACATGGCAAATGTGGCTGACAAGGGATGTCAATGACAGCATAAAGGCAAAAGAGTGAGCATATAATATAGTAAAAAGCAGTGGAAAGTCAGAAGAATGGGAAACTTTTAAAAACCAACAGAAGGCAACTAAAAAGGGCATAAGGAGAGGAAAAAGTTAAATATGAAGGTAAGCTAGCCAAAATATTAAAGAGGAAACCAAAAAATTTTTCAGATATATGTAAGAGCAAGGATGTGATGCTAAGGCTTTATAAGACATTAGTCTGACTGCAACTGGAGCAACTTTGGGCCCCTTATCTAAGAAAAGATATGCTGGCATTGGAGATGGTCCAGAGGAGGCTTACGAGAATGATTTGGGAATGAAAGGATTAACATATAAGGAATGTTTGATGGTTTTGGGCCAGAACTAGCTGTAGTTTAGGAGAATGAGGGAGGGATCTCATTGAAACCTATCAAATATTGAAAGGCCTTGACAGAGTGGATGTGGAGAGGATGTTTCCTATAATGCGTGAGTCTAGGACCAGAGTTTACAGCCTCAGAATAGAGGGGTGTCCATGTAGAACAGAGATAAGCAGGGATTTCTTAAGCCGGGGGTAGTGAAACTATAGAATTCATTGCCACGGATGGTTGTACAGGCCAAGTCATTGGGTATATTTAAAGCAGAGGTTGATAGGTTCTTGGTTAGTTTGAGTGTCAAAGATTACAGAGATAAGTCAGTAGAATGGGATTGAGAGAGATAGTAAATAAACCATGATGAAATGGTGCAGCCGACTCAATGGGTCAAGTGGCCTAAATCTGCTTCTATATTTTATGATCTTATAGTGATCTCCCAGACTTGGGTGTAGTGTGGGTTGGTTCAGTTGTGACAAAACCCAACACACAAAATAACCACACATGAGAAATGGACAGTTGGCTGAGATGGTGGTGACACCTTTAGTCCAGAATGCTTCACTGTCTTCGGGAAAGGAGAGGACAGAACTCAGAAGAATAACAATCAAAACTGTAACATACTCAGATGACATTAGCAACCTCACGCAATTAGTGCCAACCTTAAGCTCCCACCAACTTTTGAGTCACAAAAGCTTTGCACATAATAGTAAATAACATTGTGCATTACAATGTGAATCAGCTAAAGTCATGATACTCCAGATTCGATGGTACATGGTATAAGTAATAAAGGAAAAACAAAAGAATTGGCTATGACCCAGGAAACTGGCATTATCTCCTGATCTGGGAAGGCAAGTGGCACATTATTGGTTGAGTAAACTGATAGGATCTTCTTTCCCACAAGGTCCAATTAATTATTCCTTTTTGTCCAATTGCAACCTCACTTACACACCATACATTTGAATAGTTCATTCTCTAGATGCGCAATTACATGTTACAGCCTCTGGAATTTAAAATTAATTCTGTGAGCACAACAACAAAACTACTGTGCTCCCGGGATGTATAATGGCTTTGATGTATGTGTTTACACTAGCAATTAATTGACACCTAATGAATGGTGATGTTCCTGATGTGCATCTAGTTGCCATTATCACCCAATATCTGTGAGGATTAATGTATCAGATGACCAAAGACAGTGGGATGGAGTCGGGGGGGGGGGGGGGGGGGGGTGGGGGGGGGTGGAATAGGAGGCAGGAGTTGGAACAAATTGAACGAGGTTTGGCAACCTTGAGAAACTCAAAGGTTCTAAGGTTCATTTATTATCAAAGTATACAACTCAGAAATTCTTCTTCTCCAGGCACCCACGAAACAAAGAAGGAAAAGAATGGCAGCACAATCACCAACCCCCAAATCCTTCATCCCTGCACAAAAAGTGGGCTAAAATGGAACAGGCATAGCGATCCCCAAATCCCCCTCCCCTGCACACAAAAAACAAGAAAGATCAGCCGATAAGCACAGTATATAAAAACTGTAAGACTGAAAAATCGCCCAAAAGTTGGATGTAATGTTCATCCAATTTTTGCTCAAATTCTCAACTATAATTGACTTTCCCCAGTAACTTCTTCCTCTGCTCAGCTAATTTGATGGAATAATGCAAAACAGAAGTGATCCATTCGGCCCATCATGTCCATGTCAGCTGCAATGCTCCTTACTCTCAATATTTAACCTGGTGTTTCACTCCTTGCCACAGTGAGTAATTTGTAATGAGGTCAATGCTGAAAAATTTCACCTCAAGGGTTCCTCCTAGATTGTTAAGGCCATGAGTCAAACAGGTGAGGGGAAGAAGGAGCAATAACACAAAACAGTGTGGTTTTTGTATTCCTTTGGACAACCTATTCGAACACAGCAGTTGGTTAGATTGCCTCCTCTATTCCATCAGAGATTAAGAAAGACTAAAGAGAGAAAAGTTCAACCCTACATCCCTATCATGAGAGGTGGATACAGGCCAACGGGGCTCTGGTGAAGCTGCATAGGCCAGTCCCCTGTACAGTGGATTACAGAAACATTGATGAATTCCAACTAGACCGTCGACTTCAGAGGACAATGGAGATGGAAGGTCATCAATGGCATATGCTTCACGTAGGAGCTAAGGACTCAAGTAAGTAAGTAAAGAGAGCATGACAAACAATGGAGAACATCTTTAATGCAACCTTCCACTTTCTTTACAGATCTTCAAGTTAAAATAGTGTTACTGTAAAAAGCTAGATAATAGACAATAGACAATAGACAATAGACAAAAGGTGCAGAAGTAGACCATTCGGCCCTTCGAGCCTGCCCCACCATTTTGAGATCATGGCTGATCAATTACTATCAATACCCGATTCATGCCTTGTCCCCATATCCCTTGATTCCCCTATCCATAAGATACCTATCTAGCTCCTTCTTGAAAGCATCCAGAGAATTGGCCTCCACTACCTTCCGAGGCAGTGCATTCCAGACCCCCACAACTCTCTGGGAGAAGAAGTTTTTCCTTAACTCTGTCCTAAATGACCTACCCCTTATTCTCAAACCATGCCCTCTGGTACTGGACTCTCCCAGCATCTGGAACATATTTCCTGCCTCTATCTTGTCCAATCCCTTAATAATCTTATATGTTTCAATCAGATCCCCTCTCAATCTCCTTAATTCCAGCGTGTACAAGCCCAGTCTCTCTAACCTCTCTGAGTAAGACAGTCCAGACATCCCAGGAATTAACCTTGTGAATCTACGCTGCACTTCCTCTACAGCCAGGATGTCCTTCCTTAACCCTGGAGACCAAAACTGTACACAATACTCCAGGTGTGGTCTCACCAGGGCTCTGTACAAATGCAAGAGGATTTCCAAGGCTTTTAACCACATTTGAGGTGATATATCAGTAAAACATAGAAGTTGGACAAAACCATGCAGCCATTTTGTGAATCCCTGTCCTGCACCAACTCATTTCCACCCTTAAAAACCTAGTCTATTTATTTCAATGAGCACAATTTTGTGAAAAAAGTAACTAATATCATTAAATGGCTGAGAAGTCCCCAGTAATTGAAATCTTGACATTATATTGTTTTCCTCTCAGCATTAGTGGTCTGTGTGCTGATTTGGATGTTATTCACACAGTTGCATAAGCATTCTGATCATGGTTCTAATATCCCACCGCCTCTCTGCCTCTTCAGATTTCATGCTGAAACGTTAACAAATACTGACACAGGAGATTACAAGCAGACAGTTGAAAATTCCAGGTCTTTGTGCAGTATGGACTTGAGCCAGCACTGCAAGCATTTGCAATCCACAGAGGGTAAGAGAGATCAAGAGAGAGAGAATCAGACAGAGACGGAGAGAATGCAAGAGAGAGTGGACAGAGGGAGAGAGACAGTCAAAGAGAATGTATGTGTGAGAGAGAGGAAATGCAAGAGACAGGTAGAATACAGGTAAGAAGGAAATAAAGAGAGACAGTGAGAAAGAGAGATCAAACAAGAGAGAGAATATGTGTGAGAGACAAATAGAACATGAGAGAGAAAATAAGAGACAAATAGAATGCAAGAAAGAGAGAGAGGGAGAAAGAGAGAGAGAGGGGGAGAGGGGGAGGGAGGGAGAGAGAGAGGGAGGGAGGGAGAGAGAGAGGGAGAGAGAGGGAGAGAGAGAGAGAGAGGGAGAGAGAGAGGGAGGGAGAGGGAGGGAGAGAGGGAGAGAGAGAGAGAGAGAGAGAGAGAGAGAGAGAGAGAGAGAGAGAGGTTTCTACATTGAGGAAAATTCTCTTTTCAAAAAGAGGCACAGGAAGGGGTGTCCAAGCTGGCTGTTGCTCAACTTGAAGGCTTTATTCAATGCCAGGCAAAGACTGTAGTTAGTTGTTTTGACCCCTCCCCAGCTGCAGTCCCTCAGGCAATGTGCGGGTGCTGGAGTTCTGACAGCAAGCACTGAACATACATCTGTCTCTGGACCAGTTGTGGTTAGCGTACGTCCCTTAAGGACATTGTGAACCTGTAACTGATAGGTCAAAATTCACCTTAAAAGCTTTGAAATTAAGGACTGAAATATCCATGGCGGTCTATAAAAATGCTACAGTTGCACACACTTCTCTGTCCAGTTTCACATTTTGGGGAAATAATGTCTTTCTTTTGTTTATTTTATAGCTATAGCATTTTTAGTAAAATGAAATAAATGCACATTTCCACTTTTGAAATTATGATTATATTTGAAGAAAGGGAAACGTTTATTTTGTGCTTTGTAGGGGATGTAAGTGAAGCAAAGCAGAACAGGGTAGAATCATTAAGCACTATTCAGTGGTAGCAAAGCACAGGCTACCACTATTCTCATGGCTGGCATAGCTTAGGTTAAGCACAGAGGTAACTCCTAATAATCATCTCATTGAACATCCCCAGGGCATGGCATAATGTGGTTTAGAAACAGAGGAAAACTCAATTACTATTTTCCCATTACATACTCCTAGGGCATATATTATAAAGGAAAGATACAAAGTAAAATTTTCTCTACCCTGGCCTTCAAACTGTCTGAGAACAAGAGCAAATTAGACTTCCTCTACACTGTTCCATTATATTTTCATGCTAATTGTAGTGCATAAGACAGAGGAAGAGAATTAGGCCATTTGGCCCATTGAGTCTTCTCTGCCATTCCATCGATTTATTATCCTTCTCAATCCCATTTTCCTGCCTTTGCCCTGTAATCTTTGACACTGACTAATCAAGAACCTATCAATCTCCACTTTAAATATACCCAATGACTTGGCCTCCACAGCTGTCCATGGTAACGAATTCCACAGATTCACCTTCCCCAGCTAAAATTCCTCCTCATCTCCATTCTAAATGGGCACCTCTCTATTCAGAGGCTGTGCTCTCTGGTTCTATTCTCCCCCACCATAGGAAACATCCACTCCACATCCACTCTATTTCTATCTTTCACTATTCGATAGGTTTCAATGAGATCCTCTCTCATTCTTCTAAACTCCAGTAAGTACAGGCTCAGAACCATTAAATGCACCTCATACATGAACCTCCTCTGGATCCTCTCCAATGCCATCACATCCCTTCTTAGGTAAGGGGCTCACCACTGCTTACCATTTCCAAGTGTAGTGTGACCAATGTTTTACATGCAGTTTAGATAAGAAGAAAGCTTCCTTTGCACCATTCCAATTTCTGCTTTAAAGTAGTGGAGCGCAATTGGTACTGCATTGTTGCTGCATGGAATGCCAAAAACCACTTCACAGGCTCTGAAGCCTTGGATTATGAATCAGTTTTCCACTTGTTCCTTTGCAAGGTGTGGAGTGCCCTGAGAAAAATGTGCCACTTGGGACCATGGTGTATGTATATTAATATGAAGTACAGTTGTTCCTTTATGGTTGATGGGGTCACTAATACCTTGAGCTCTATCCTATGGTTAGCAATCGCAGCAATTTATGTTCTGCACTACAGGTGCAGGAGAATATTGACTGCCACAATAATGTGTTTCCCTTGATACTCCTCATCTAAGTGAGTTGTTAATATCCCACATTACAGAACAAGAATAAAGCTGGCAACAAGGACCATATGTCCCTGTGTTGTAGAGTGAAATTGGTGAGTTTGCAACTTCATGACAGTATTTCCTTGTTTCACATGAAGGGCGAATCCATCAACAGTAAAGTTTGTGCGTGTGTGTGTAACAGGACTGAAGACAAGATGGTAAAACATGAATGGTGCACACCATTAGTTAGTAGATATGACAGAACTCAAGACTCTTATGGCATTGAATGACTGAATGGGTTCTTCAGTAACACTGTGGAAGTTACAGTGCCTATAAAAAGTATTCACCCCCTTGGAAGGTTTCATGTTTTATTGTTTTACAACATTGAATCACAGTGGATTTAATTTGGCTTTTTTGACACTGGTCAACAGAAAAAGACTTGTGTCAAAGTGAACAAAATTAATTACAAATAAGAAGAACAAAATAATTGATTGCATAAATATTCACCCCCTTCAAGCCAGTATTTAGTAGATGCACCTTTGGCAGTAATTGCAGCTTTGAGTCTGTGTGGATCGGTCTCCGTCAGCTTTGTACATCTGGACACTGCAATTTTCCCCCATTCTCCTTTACAAAACTGCTCAAGCTCTGGCAGATTTCATGGGGATCGTGAGTGAGCAGCCCTTTTCAAGTCCAGCCAGAAACCCTCAATCGGATTGAGGTCTGGACTCTGACTTGGCCACTAAGAGACATTAACTTTGTTGTTTTTATGCCATTCCTGTATTGCTTTGGCTCTATGCTTAGGGTAATTATCTTTCTGGAAAACAAATGTTCTCCAAAGTCACAACTCTCTTGCAGACTGCATCAAGTTTTCCTCCAGGATTTCTCTGTATTTTGCTGCATTCATTTTACTCTCTACTTTCACAAGCCTTCCAGGGCCTGCTGCAGTGAAGCACCCCCACAGCATGATGCAGCCACCACCTTTCTTCACGATAAGAATGATGTGTTTTTGATGATGTGCAGTGCTCGGCTTACACCAAACATAGCTTTAAGTCTGATGGCCAAAAAGCTCAATTTTGGTTTCATCAGGCCAAAGAACCTTCTTCCAGCTGACTTCAGAGTCTTCCACATGCCTTCTGGCAAACTCTAGCCAAGATTTCATTTGAGTTTCTTCAACAGCGGCTTTCTCTTTGCCACTCTCCCATAAAGCTGCGACTGGTGAAGCACCTGGTCAACAGTTGTTGCAGGCACAGTCTTTCCCATCTCAGCCAATGAAGATTGTAACTCCTCCAGAGTTTCATAGGTCTCTTGGTGGTCTCCCGCACTAGACCCCTTCTTGCGCAGCTGCTCAGTTTTTGAGGACAGCCTACTCTAGGCAGATTTACAGCTGTGCCGTATTCTTTCCATTTCTTGATGATTGACTTAACTGTACTCCAAGGGATATTCAGTGACTTGGAAATTTTCTTGTATACATCTCCTGAATTTTGGTGGAGTTGCTTGGAGAGTTCTTTCGTCTCCATGGTGTAGTTTTTGCCAGGATACTGACTCACCTGTAGTTGGACCTTCCAGATACAGGTGTATTTTTACTGCAATCAATTCAAACACTTCGACTGCACACAGGTCTCCAAAAAAAGAGATCACCATTAAACTACTATATGAATTCTAAAACCTGTTAGTTGTACCAGTGATGATTTGGTGTGTCATATTAAAAGGGGGGGTGGGGTGAATCTTTATGCAATCAATTATTTTGTGTTTTATATTTGTAATTTATTTAGATCAACTTGTAGAGATCTGATTTCACTGTGACACGAAAGAGTCTTTTTCTGTTGATTAGTGTCAAAAAAGCCAAATTAAATCCAGTGATTCAATGTTGTAAAACTTAAAAAAATTAGAACTTCCAATGGGGGGCGGTGAATACTTTTTATAGGCACCGTATTTATGAAAATGCCGTGGTCCTTGAGCATAATAAAGCCATATTATTAGTGAAGTTTTTTCACATTTACACAATACCAGCTAACTGTCTGTGTGTGTGCATGGGTGGGTAGGTGAATGGATGGGAGGGAGGTAAGAGTCTTTTATTTTGCTGTTGTTGATTGTGTTTTTATGAAGAATGTGGTCACGCTATGTTGGCGCCAGAATGAGTTGCAACCCTGCGGACTTCCCCCAGCTCATCCTTAGGTGGTGGTTGTTACTGACGCAAACAAGCCATTTCAAATGGATCTGAACTTATTAGCATCAAGCAGGATGACTGATATTAAAAAAAAAGGAAAGTAGTTCAGGTTCCCAAAGACATTGTGATCCCATAATACCTGAAATATTTTAAATCAACAAATTCACTGCACGCAATCAGGGGAAACCATTGTTGATTATGTCATGAATTCGATAGACTTGATGAAGTATGGAGCATTACTAGGGTTAGACTGAAGTGTGGGCCTCACTGTTAGAGACATTCAGGTGGAATCTGTCAATCACTAGAATCTGCTTTCGCCAAGGTGTGCGATCGCTGGTGAAATGGATCACAAAAGGCATTCTTCTGGGTAAGATAAGTAATTAGGAAAGCTAACAGAATCTTATTGTTTATTTTGAGGAGAATTGAACAAAAATATATGAGTCTGTGCTTCAGCTACTGGTGATACCACATCGGGAGCACCGTGTATAGTATTGTTCACTAATACCTGGAGTAGACAAATGGCTGCTTGAGGAATTGAGTTTAGATGAGAGGAAGGTTGAAACATTTGTTGCTGTTGTCCAGTTGTTAAGTCGAGTCTGACTCTTTGTGATCTCATGGATACTGCTGCTGCCCAGTTTGGGTCCCGTCTGGGTTTGAACTCAGGACCATCTGCCTTGAAGTCCAGTGCTGATGTCACCACACCACCAGCCAGTCATACAAGAACCTAAAAGGTCTCGACACGGTGGATATAGAGAGGATATTTATTCTTCTAGGGGAACCTAAAGCCATCCATTTAAGATGGAAATGAGTTTTATTTTATTTCTCTGAAAATGTTGTTCATCACTTATTATCTCTTTCTCAAAGGTGGTGGAAACAGTCTTTGAATATTTTTAAAACAACAGTAGTTGTAGTTGTTATTGCTGTTGTTCCTGTGTTTTTTATAGAGATACAACACAGAACAGGCCCTGTGGCCCAAAAAGCTGCACCGCCCAGCAACACACCTATTTAACACAAGCCTAATCACAGGACAATTTTACAATGACCAATTAACTTACTAACTGGTACGTCTTTGGACTATGGGTGGAAATTCTTCCTCCCACAATCCAAAGGGAGTGAAACATTACTCTGATTGAGGGAAGTGTGGAATTAAGATTACAATTAAAGTTCAAAGTAAATTTATTATCAATGTACAGTGGTGCTAGAAAGTTTGTGAACCCTGAATTTTTTTTCTCTATTTCTGCATAAATATGACCTAAAATGTGATCCAATTTTCACTTGTCCTAAAATTAGATAAAGAGAACCAAATAAGATAAATAACACAAAAAATTGTAGTTGTTCATTTATCTATTGAGAAAAACGATCCTACATTACATGTATTTGTTGGAAAAGGTATGTGAACCTTTGCTTTCAGTAACTGGGGTGACCACCTTGTACAGTAATAACTTCAACCAAACGTTTCTAGTAACTGTTGATCAGTCCTGCACATTGGCATGGAGGAATTTTAGGCCATTCCTCCTTACAAAACTGCCTCAACTCTGGGATGTTGGTGGGCTTCCTTGCATGACCTGCTTGCTTCAGGTCCTCCCACAACATTTCTGTAGGATTAAGGTCAGGACTTTGACTCAGCCATTCCAAAACATGAATTTTCTTCTTTTTAAACCATCCTGTTGTTGATTTACTCTTGTCTTTCAGATCTTGTTGCATAATCCAACTTCTAATTAAGCTTCAGGTGACAGACTGCTATCCTAGCATTCTCCTGTAAAATGTCTTGATTGTTCCCTCAATGACTGCAAGCTGTCCAGGCCCCGAGGCAGCAACCCATGATGCTTCTTCCACCATGTCTCACAGTCGTGATGAGGTTTTGGTGTTGGTGTGCAGTGCTCTATTTCCTCCAAACATAGCAATGTGCATTTCTGCCAAAAAAGTTCAACTTCTGTCTCATCTGTCCACACAACATTGTCCCAGAAGCACTGTAAAACATCCAGGTGGTCCTTTGCAAACTTGAGATGTGTAGCAATGTTTTTTTTTGGAGAGCAGTGGTTTCCTCTGTGGTGTCCTTCCATGAACATCATTCTTGTTCAGTGTTTTTCTTATAGTGGACACCTGAACAGAGACTTTAGCAAGTTCTGGAGATTTCTGTAGGTCTTTTGCTGTTACCCTTGGGTTCTTTTTCACCTCCTTCAGCATTTCACATTGTGCTCTTGGTGTGACCTTTGCAGGATGCCCACTCCTAGGGAGGGTAGCAACAGTACTGAGTTTCCGCCATTTGAAGACAATTTCTCTTACTGTGGACTGATGAACACTCAGGTCTTCAGAAATATTTCTGTAGCCTTTTCCAGCATCATGCATCTCTGAATTCTTCTTCTAAGGTCCTCTGTAAGTTGTTTTGGTCATGGCATGGTGCACACAAACGAACAGGTCTTTCTTGAGAAGAGCAGGCTCTGTCAGCAACCTGACTTTGTATGTCTTTTTTCATAGGGCAGGACACCTCTGCAACCCACACCTCCAATCTCATCTCATTGATTGGAACACCTGATTCCAAATAACTTTTGTAGAAGGCATTATTCCAGAGGTTAACATACTGTTTCCAACAAATATATATAATATTGGATCATTAGGTTTACTTTATCTAGTTTTAGGACTTGTGTGAAGATATAATCACATTTTAGGTCATACTTAGGCAGAAATAGAGAAAATTCTACAGAGTTCACAAACTTTCCAGCGCCACTGTACATATTGTATATATCACCATATACTACCCTGAGATTCATTTTCTTGTGGGCATTCACAGTAGAACAAAGAAATACAATAGAATCAATGGAAAACTACACATAAAGACTGACAACCAATGTGCAAAAGAAGACAAACTGTGCAAATACAGTAAAACAAGTAATAAATAAATAATCAAACAATCAAAAAAATTATAATAATGCTGACAACATGAGTTGTAGAGTCTTTGAAAGTAAGTCCATAGGGTGTGGAATCAGTTCAGTGTTGAGGTGACTGAGGTTATTCGGGCAGATTCAGGAGCCTGATGGTTGAAAGGTAATAACTGTTTCTGAACCTGGTGCATGCTCATATACATATATGCAAATTGAGATAACACTGAAGAATGTTCAATATGGGGCTCTGGGGCATTCCAGTGCTGCTGGCTTCATCTTCTTCATTGGAACCATGGGTAACCAATAGGTCATGAGGAAGTGAACAGCTGATATCATATCAGAACAAGCAAAGAGGCATATACAATAATCATCACTTACTTAACAGCATATTTATTTATTTATATATTGAGATACAGCACTGAGCAGGCCTTTCTAGCCCTTCGAGCCGCACCATCCATCAATCCTCTGATTTAATCCCAGCCTAATCAAGGGACAATTTACAATGACCAATTAACCTACCAACCGGTCGATTTTGGACTGTGGGAGGAACCGGAGCACTCGGAGGAAATCCATGCAGTCACGGGGAGAATGTACAAACTCCTTACAGACAGCAGTGGGAACTAACCCAGGTCACTGGTACTGTAAAGCATTGTGCTAACCACTACACTACCATGTCACCATACAACCATGTGGAATCTGGCAAAGGTTTTAAAGCCACCATTACAATTAATAGATTCAAGTTAAAAATGTGAATATATAGAAACATATAAACCAACAGCACAATACAGGCCCTTCGGCCCACAAAGCTTACCTAGTATTACCTAGACTTTACCCATAGCCCTCTATCTTTCTAAGCTCCATGCAGCCATCCAGGAGTCTCTTAAAAGACCCTATCGTTTCCACCTCCACCACCGTCACCGGCAGCCCATATTCCTGAACAGCACCAAAGATATTGAAAAAAGTAATGTGCACTATTCTGTACAATGTCTAAAAAGACAAATAACAGTAGTGGACTGCAAACAACTAACACTGCTGGGTGAGTTGTGGTGACATTGGCAGATCCTCCCCAGGTTACCACAGGGTTCCGTTAATGCGTAACTGGGACTATTCAAGAGCTGGAAATGCAGCTAGGAGCAGAGTTTCCAGGCAACAGAAGATGCCTGCAGCAGCTGGCAAGTCCATCCTACTAGTCTCCTCAATCTTCGTTCCAATGTAAGAGCCTTACATAAGTCAAGTATTCATTACCTGGGGAGGACTTGCACTTTGACTCAATAAAAAGACAAAGGTTAGCTTTATTTGTCATGTGTTTGCTGAAACATATAGCGAAAAGCATCGCGTGGCAACAACCAACACAGTCCAAGGATATGCTAAGACAGCCAGCGAGTGTCTTCCGACACTAACACTGCATATGCTGAGAACTTACTAACCCTAACCCATGTGTCTTTGGACTCAACTAAATATCAGCATGTAATTTGAGTACAACATAAAATGACAGAATTAAATAGCAAATGCATTGGTTTAATGATTTGCAAGGAGACATCATTGGGGACAAAGCTCATATCCACATTCACTAAGCTGTTGAGCCTGTTGAATGCTTGCCCAGACATGCAGTCCGTTCTCTAGAAGTTCATTGAAGCACAGGCATTGAAACCACACTTAAAGCTGATTAAGTTCCAATATTGTGACTGGGAAAACCCCATTTGTTATAGTCCTGGAGTCTGATAAAATGGTGCAGAAATGTGGCCATAATAAGGTCCCAGAGCTTAACAGCAATGACCAAAAATTTTACCAGTCTGGATGTCCCCGTTTACACTCAAATAAATGTAGACCTGGTGATTCATATGTGATAGTGAACGCACACTGTTACAAAGCTGCTATATAAAAGATGAAGATAAAGATTAGCTTTATTCGTCACACGTACATCAAAATAACCAACACAGTCTGAGGACGTGCTGGGGGCAATCCGTAAGTATCATCATGCCTCTGGTGGGATCATAACATGCCCACAACTTACTAACCCTAACCCACATGTCTTTGTAATGTGGAAGGAAACCGGAGAATCTGGAAAAAACCCGCGCGGTCACGGGGAGAATGTACAAACTCATTACAGACAGTGGTGGGAACTGAATTCCGATCACTGGCACTATGAAGTGTTACACTAAAGGTATTTAGTACCACTGATGCCCAAGTACCCTCACAATCTTACACATGCTACAACAGGAGATCCCAGATAGCTACCTGGCCACCTAGTTTCACTAGAACTTGTCAAGTCACATATGATGGGCTATCAATCACCTGTCATCTATTACAATTGCACTTAAAAAGAATATAAACCAGTATGTTTGAGGTTCAGTGAGACTCTTCTATCTAATACCAAGTATGCTTGCTTGTATTGCAAAATCAGTCTGGAAATATCTGAATCAAAGGGAACAAAGTTTTGTGGAACATTCCTACAAAATCCATCATCCAATCAGGATGATGTATTAACTGCATGGAAATCTAAACATGATCACTTGTTGTTGGAAGTAATGCTCAAGAAGAGTCATATACAGTAGTTGTACGCAAACAAGTCCTTCGATCTACCATGCCTTTTGTTGTACATACACCAGACCCATTTATACCCACATTAGATCTGTAGAAGCTATACCATCATATTCACTTGAAGAGAAGCAAAAGCACCTTTATTCAGTATGAGATAATACTTGGAGTTAAGCTTTATAAGGATGGACTCAGACAAGTGTAAAACAGGGTGACTGAGTGAGTGCAAGAGGGCCAAATAATAGAGTTTTGATCTGTCCTCAAGATGGTCCATGACTATACTTGGGCTTTACTGGATCTTGCTACTGCCTTAAACCCTCCTGATACATTATTGTGAGAAATTGACATTGGACTGGGGTAAAGAACAGTGGACAGTATGTAAGGGACACAAGGCCAACCTCAGTGCTGTCATATTTGGTTCATTATGATCCCAGTTAAATAGTGAAGCTTCAGTGTGATGCATCCTTCTCCAGGGCCATTGTGGTCATTGTGGATCAGATGGATTCAGACAAATGCTCACTTCTATTGAATAAACGTGTGCACAAATTGAGAAAGAAACAGTGGTGTTGACTTTGGGCTCACCTGGTTTTCCATTCTTTCACAAATGACCTTTAATAATGATCACAGAGACTAAACCATTGTTGATTACCTTAGCCCTAAATCAGCCATTCCAATGAGGGCAGCTTCCTAACTACCACTGACTACCTTTCATTCTAAGGTTACTCTAAAATGTCCTACATGTCCAAACAGAATGCTTTGGCTAATGTCCTATTGCGGTCACTATATTGGCAAGTGACAACTAACCAGGACCAGTATATACTCACACTATAAGAAGTGTCAGAGTGGAGGAGGGTCACACTGGAAGAGAGGATCAGAGATATGAAACAAAAGGTCCTGCAGTGGCTGCAATTAGAAAATGGGAGGCAATCCAAAACTAATCTGAGACATTGATGCACCATCAATAACTCTCGGAGACGGGAGGCAAATGATAGGCTTTTATTAGCTGCAAGAAACCACCACACAACATCCTGGAGACTGAGGGGGGAGCAGTGCCTCCAATTGCCTTTATACAGGGGTCTGTGGGAGGAGCCACAGGAGCAGTCAGCAGAGGGGCGTGTTCAGACAGGTATATGTAGTTCACCACAGACATAAATCCTAAAAAGTGCCATGGTAAGTACTAGGAAATGCAACTGATCAATATCAGCACTATCTAATAGAAATGCAATGGTAGTATCAAAAAGCATCAGAAAATTAAAACAACTATGACAACTGTGACACACTTACATCTGTAATTTTTGCACTTGCTCTTGAATATAAATATGTTTACAGTTTTGCTCACCCTTTTTTGAAAAAGATAGCAGGAATGAATGTGGTTTATGCAAATAGCATAAGATGTAATATTGCTTAATGTTGTTGAGGTCACTTTTGTTTAAGAAAGTATGTCCTGTGATTATTGCAATATTGTGTGCACTATGCTTCAGGTTCAATTGAGTGTTGAATGTCACAATAAACCAACATGATTCTCATGGGCTAAATACTCCAAAATGCAGCACAAGAGAATCTGTAGAGATTATGGGGATAAAGCCTCAGGTTGTAGGTTCAAGCAATAGGAACTCAAAGAGAGTTTGGAATGGATGGGATGGAGCACTATCAAGGCCAAAGTCAAAGTTCAAAGTACATTTATTATCAAAGTACGTATGCAGTATAAAACCTTGAGATTCACCTTCTTGCAGACAGTCACAAAACAAAGAAAGACAATAGAATCCATGAAAAACCCCACATCACAAAGACCTTCAAACATCCAAAGTGCAAAAAAAAATTGTGAGTCCACAGACACACAGCCAGTTCAGCATTGAGGCAAGTGAAGCCTCGTGGAGTAGTGAGGGTTAAAGTGGTTGTAGTAATGGTGATGATGGCAAGGGGGTGAAAGAAGATCAAGCAAATTGGGTCTTTCATTGAGTGTTGTGAGGTGAGGACATTAGACACTCAATTGGGGCCTTCAAGTGATTGGAGTCATTGGGGATAGGCCAATCATATGGAGGTTTGGAGGGTTTGGCAAATGTCAACTAACCAGGACCAGTAAATACAAGTAATCAAGTATTTATACAAGTATATATACAAGTATTTGGACAGCCAAGGGCTGATTAAGGATAGTCAGTATGGCTTTGTGCGTGGTAGATCATGTTTAACGAATGTTGTAGAGTTTTTTGAGGAGGTTACCAAGAAAGTAGATGAAGGAAAGGCTGTAGATGTTGTCTATATGGGCCTTAGTAAGGCCTTTGACAAGGTCCCACATGGGAGGTTAGTTCAGAAGGTTCAGACACTAGGTATCCATGGAGAGGTTGTAAACTGGATTTGAAGTTGGCTGTGTGGGAGAAGACAGAGAGTGATAGTGGATGATTGCTTCTCAGACTGGAGGCCTGTGACTAGTGATGTACCTCAGGGATCTTGCAGACAGTCACAAAACAAAAAAAGACAATAGAATCCATGAAAAACCCCACATCACAAAGACCTTCAAACATCCAAAGTGCAAAAAAAACCAAATCATTGTTGTTTGTTGTCTATATCAATGATCTAGATGATAATGTGGTAAATTGGATCAGCAAGTTTGCTGATGACACTAAGATTGGAGGCGTTGTGGACAGCGAGGAAGACTTTCAAAGCTTGCAGAGGGATCTGGACCAACTGGAAAAATGGGCCAGAAAATGGCAGATGGAATTTAATGCAGACAAGCGTGAGGTGTTGCATTTTGGAAGGACGAATCAAGGTAGGACATACACAGTAAATAGTAGAGCACTGAGGAGTGCGGAGGAACAAAGGGATCTGGGAGTTCAGATACATAATTCCCTGAAAGTGGCGTCACAGGTAGACAGGGTTGTAAAGAAGGCTTTTGGCATCCTGGCATTCATAAATCAAAGTATTGAGTATAGGAGTTGGTCTGGTCACCTAACTATAGGAAGGATATCAGTAAGATTAAAAGAGTGCAGAGAAGATTTACTAGGATGTTGCTGGGTCTTCAGGAGTTGAGTTACAGGGAAAGATTGAACAGGTTAGGACTTTATTCCTTGGGGTGTAGAAGAATAAGGGGGGATTTGATAGAGGTTCATAAAATTATGAGGGGTATAGCCAGAGTAAATGCGAGTAGGCTCTTTCCACTTAGATTAGGAGACATAAATACGAGAGGACATGGCTTTAGGGTGAAAGGGGAGAGGTTTAGGGAGAATATTAGGGGGAACTTCTTCACTCAGAGAGTGGTGGGAGTGTGGAACAAGCTGCCATCTGACATGGCAGGTCAATGGGACTAGTGGAATAAAGTTTCGGCACAGACTAGAAAGGCCGAATGGCCTGTTTTCTGTGCTGTAGTGTTCTATGGTAGGGTTGTGCCTGAGCTTTTTGGTATTCTGCATGAAATTGGTGAGTGGGGCGAAGGTTTGGAGAAGGTCATTTCGTGCAATGTAGCTGTGGGTGGGACTTCTGTGGGGTTCTATTTCCATGAAACTGCAATTATCCTGAAAGCTAGCAACAATGGTCACTTCTGAGCCAACAGTGTATTAAACAGGGAATGGTGTTAATCGAACTGAAACTGAAATGCATCAGTAAACAAGCACTGTGTACACTGGGAAGTGCTCAAATGGATTTCTGCAGGGATGTGAAATGATCCTGAAATAACTATTAATGCATTTCCTCCATCCAAAGTACGTTTTCAATCATTAACACTAAAGAAAGCACAACAGGAGCAAATTTCCAGGCCACTGCATGCTGACAGTTTCCTCACACATATATTAAATGTGTGTTTAAATTTAATACTCCTGGAGTATTATTTGACATCGTCCATTTTCCAGACAGCCATTACTTAGTTCCTCTGAATGAGGATGCCTCTTTAATCTGTAGACCTCCCATTTCCTTTTTCTACATTTATTGTATACAGGCTTTTACTATTCTTTATTTAGTATGGAACTTTCTCATCAAATCTCTTATAATATTCCTACGTTTATATCCCATTGAATAACCAGCATACAAAGGGACTGGGTTTGAACTGTTCAATACAATGAACTTTCTATTCCCTAAAACAGAGCAATAATCAGAGAAATAATCAGTTGAACTTTCATAAAAGAAGCTGAGACAACATTGGGAACATTAGACAAACTCATGACAAATCTGCAATTAAATAAAGACTAAACTTCAATTTAAACAATGCCTTTCACATCTCTATGACACCCCAAATATCTGCTGATGTATTTTTAGAAACGTGGTCACTGGTATAATGGAGGAAGAGCTGCAGCTGACTATGCATAGCTGGCTCCTATAATTATAAATTATTAACCAGATAATCTGCTTTATTGAAGTTGGCTGATGGATGAACATTGACCAAGACACAGGAAGAACTTCCCTGCTCTCCTTGATTTAAATCCATCTAAGAGGGTAGATTGTGATCCAGCCTAGTTCTTCATCACATGTGCAGCACCTGCCAGGTAGCAGATGAGAATTATCTCCTTGTTTTGAGTGAGATCTTGGACTATCAGTATTATGGGTATATAATAATGGGTTTAGGTTGAATTACCAATAAAGCTATCCTTATTTTGTCTAGCATGTTGACCTTTATAGAGATGAAAGTTCAGGCAAGCAAGCTGTCCTTGCTGCCTTTACAGATGGTAGTTAGCCAAGGTTGTAATAAGAACTACATAAGCAACATTTAATAAAAAGGTATCACACACAAAATGCTGGAGGAACTCAGCAGGTCAGGCAGCCCTGATGAAAAGGAACAAAATGTTGACTGTTCATTTCCATAGATGCTGCCTAACCTGCTGAATTCCTCCAGCATTTTGTGTGTGTTATTCTGGATTTCCAGCATCTGCAGAATCTCTTGCAGAATTTTTGCAGAACCTTGCAGAAAAAATAATGAATTTCATGAAAAGAATTCATTGAGTGTGATCTGCAAATGAACCAGAGGTGATGTATGATGAAAATTAAACATTTCCCATTCGCTTGCATTATCTTGTATAGACAGACAGACAGAGAAATAGGCAAATGTACAGACAGATAAAGTAAGATAAAAGGCATATATAGGTCATTACTCAACTCAAGAGATCGCTATATGGGAAACATCACATGCAGTTACTTATTTCTTCAATTTTAGTTTTAAAGTTGCTGGGATATTGTTTTGAGGATGCAACTCTGATTTGGAGTTGGTCTTCAATAGAAATTTAGTGAGTGATTATCAAATTGGTTGTTAATCCCTAAATATAATTTGGCATTACAGCACGGATTGATAGATTTATTGTCCGTGTCTATCCACTTGAGTGGTCTATCTAATCACCTGACTTCCTATTTATCTGTATGTATCAGTCTATTTACCCATCCATCTTTACTTCTGTTTGATAATCAGTCTATATGCTTGTCTGTTCATTTATCTTACCATCTGTCTTGGACTATCTGTCTATCTATCCAGCTATCTATGTCTGTATCTTTGTCTATCTATCCATCTGCTTATCTGACTGGAGACACAACAGATGACAGACGCTGGACTCGGAACTGATAAATTAAACTACTTGAGGAACTCAGCAGGTCAAGTAGCATCTGTGTTAGTATAGAGATGTATGGCCAGCTCATGTCAGATTCTGCATCAAGAATGAAAGTGTAGAGGTAAGATAGCCAGTATAAAGAAGTGGGAAGGAAGAGTGAGATAGAGTTTGGTAGGTTATAGGTGGAATCAGGTGAGGTGGGGGATGATGAGCAGATGGACCCAGGTATTGGAGCAGGAGCTTTGAGATAAAGGCTGGTAAATGATAGGTGGAAACAGATAAGGAAAATATTGGGCAAATAGAGCCAAGTGGGGACAGGGGAAAAGGAAGGTAAAGACAGGTGATAAGTGGAAGCAGATAAGACAAGGATGGCGCGCAGATGGATCAAGGTTTGTGAGAGTAATTAATCTAGGTAACAAGGGCAAGGTGGTGGAAGAAATGGACAAAGGGGAAGAAACCAAGGGTGAACTGATGGGAGAAGAAAGGAACACAGGAGGAGTGAGCACATGAAATTGGAAATTTCAATACATTGAATTGTAAATGGAATATGAGATGTTGACTGAACTTATCTGTGTGTCCTTTTGCGACTTATCCATCTATCTACTTGTATATTAATCTAAACATCAGCCTCCCACTATTTATCTATATGTTCATCTAACTTCATGCATATTACCTATTTTTCTGTGTATCTAAATTAGTCTGTCTCTCCAGCTTTCACTCATTCTATATAATCCATCTACTGTATATAGCTAGCTGAGTATCTGTCTGTATATCTATTGGTTTACTTGCTTTTCCATCTATCCAGGTAGGTGTTAATATTTATCTATCTTTATCTGTCAATCTATCTATCTGTATGTCTTTCAACCTATGGATGTGTCTTTATCATATTGCACGTCTGTGTGTATCTATCTCAAGTATGCCTCTCTACTGATTTGTCTGTCAGATTCTCTAACCATGTATCTCTCTTTCTGACCATATGTCTATCTATCTGTATGCTTATTTATCTCATATGTCTTTCAGTCTGTCTGTATAAATGTCTGCCTATTTCTGTATGTCTATCTTTCCATTTTACCTATTTATTTGCCTGCCTGTCAGTCTTTCTATCAAACAGTCTATTTATCCACTTATTTGTCTGTTTACATATCTGTCTATCCATCCACATTTGTAGCTTGGATATTTGAATTTCTTTGTCTCTGTCAATAAATCTTTGCTATTTGTGCACCTACAGTATCTGATCTCTGAATCAAACAGAACTATTATTCTTGGCTGCAACTTGAGCTTAAACAGTTGCATTTTAATGTTAAGATTGCAGAAAAGTTACATTTTTCATTCTTGAAGTGACCAATCTACAGAAAGAAAGTGTAGAATTATGCCCACCTAGTTTTGCCTATGAACTTGCTGTTCTAATTCCAATTCTTTCCCAGTACACTGTAATATCTTAACATTCGTCAATTCAAACAGCTACCTAACTCTGTGAGGAATTTATGAGATAATGCTGTAGGAGCTGTTTTTGACAGCAAATATAAACAATTCTAAGCATTCTCTGTACATTAAAATTTTGTTCCTTCTTTTCACAAGGATTCTTAAATATGTTCTGTTATCATCTCGCCATTCTTCTAAATTCCAGTGAGCCATCAATCACTTCTTATACATTAACCCTTTCATTTCTAAGATCATTCTCATGAAACTCCTCTAGGCCCTCTCCAATGCCAGCACATCCTTTCTTAGATATGGGGCCCAAAACTGCTCATGTTACTCTATATGCGTCAAAACATACTGTAAAACTAAATGGATAAGCAAACTAATGTGGCATCTTACAGTATATAACCATAGTGTGACCCCAAGTGCTTTACAGCTAATTAAGTATTCTCAAACTGCAGTCAGAATTGTAAAATAGAAAGTATGACATCCAATTAGCACACAACAAGGTCCTATGAAATGCGACATAATGGCCAGATGATCTGTTTTTAGTCATATCCCTTGAGAGATTATGATTGACCAGAGTGAATACAATTCTCCTGTAATGCCATGTAATACATGTTATAACCACTTAGTGTGTCTGTCTGTCTATGGCAAAGGTTGGTGTGTATTTGTGTGTGCAGATCTGAATTGTGTACACTTTGTGTGTGTGTGTGTGCGCGCGCGCCTGGGTCTGTGAGCGTGTGCGTATGTGTATGTGAGAATGAGTGCATGTTCATTTGTGTGTCGATATGTGTAAGTGAATTTTTCCATGCATTCACCTGAACGTGGATGTGCATGATTGAGCCCTGGTCTGTATGAGTGAGTGTAAATGAGTGTGCAAAAATGTATATGAGAGTGAAGTGGTGTGTGTGTGTGTAAGCAACTGAGGAAAGGTGCCTGCTGTTTTCATGAGTGTGCTTTTTTGTATCATCAAACCACTTTATTAAGCTTTAGTAGTGATACAGCACGGTGAGAAGTACTTCTGGCCTAATGAGCCCGTACTGCCCAATTACACCCATGTGACCAATTAACCTACTAACACGTATGTCTTTGGAATGTGGGAAGAAACCAGTGCACCTGGAGAAACCAACATGGCCAATGGGAGAACACAGAAACTCACTACAAACAGCAGCATGAAATGTTCATGTAGCACCATGGTCCTGAAAAACATTGTCTCATTTTTACTGTGTACTATACCAACAGTTATGGTCGAAATGACAATAAAAAGTGACTTGACTTGACTTGACTTGAAACCTGGGTCCCAAGTGTTACGCTAACTGCTACACAACCGTGACACCCCCAAGTGTAAGTGTGTGAGTGAATATGTGGGAGTGTGAGAATGAATACTGATTGCATGTGAGAGTGTTCTTATGCATCTGAGTGAATGCATTGATCATTCCTTTTTGACTAATTTGAAAAATAGCTGTATTCCTGTAAATAATCTTCTTTTAACCACATTTCAACCACCTAGCTTTGCTCTCTCCACTCATATGACCTAACCTGCCGGGCACACATCCTGTAGTCAGCACAGTGACACAGCTGGTAAATCCTCTGTCTCACAGTGCTAGAGTCCTAGGTTCCATCCTGACCTTTGGTGCTGTCTGGGTGGAAGTTTGCATTTCTCCTTGTGGCTGTGAGTCTCCTTCAGATTCCTCCCACCTTCCAAAGACATGCAGATCGGTAAGTTAACTGTAAACTGATCCTAGTGTGTAGGTACATGGTAGAATCTGGGAGTGGGGGTGGAGATACTGCTGGGAAACAGGCCTTACAGCCCAATGAGCCCACACTGATCTTCAACCATCTATTTAAACTAATCCTACACTAGCCCCGTTTTTTTGAGAAAGCGGGGAGATTAAAAATTCTTTCCCAGCAGTATCTCTATGATAACCATGAGAAAATCTGCAAATGCTGGAAATCCAAGGCAAGGCAACACACACACACACACCCTCCCCCGGAGGAACTCAGCAGGTCAGGCAGCATCTGTGGAAATGAATATAGATAGTCGACGTTTCAGGCCGAGACCTTTCCTCAGGACTGAGAAGCAAGGGGGAAGATTCCAGAATAAATAGGTGGGGAGAGGGAAAGGAGTCCAATTGGAAGCCAGGTGGATGAGGAAGGTCAAGGGCTGGAGAAGAAAAAATCTGATAGGAGTATCTCTATGACTAGGTCTGCAGCTTGCAACTCCTATGTTCTTTTGTGTATGTTTTCTCTCTCTAAATCCTTTATTAACCTATCAATGGCTTATCCCCAAGACAGCCTTGACCACAGCAGAACACTGATATTCCCTATGCTTATTGACCCTCTCCACCTTCTTTGCAGCTTACAATTAAAATCTTTTCTTTCTTTCCTGAAGAAGGACCTTTGATTAGTGGTCTATTTCTCTTTCCATAGATGCTGCCTGACTTGGTGAGTGCTTCCAGATTTTCTGATTTTATTTCAGAGTTTTAGCACACACATATATATATATTTTTTTATTTTCACTCACCACACACTCTCTGTTCCCAGTGGTCATTCATCCCAACTCCACTTGCATGGAGACACTTGCAGGCTGCGTCCCAGCACATCCACGACTCATTTCAATGTATGTTTGATGTTTTGATGTACATATTACAGATAAAGCCAATCTTTCCTTCTTTATCTGAATTTGAATATTTAGTTACCATCATATTGAATGGGATTATGTAATGCCTCAGTGAGTAATGTTCCAGGGGATCAGATGGCCAAAATTGAATAGAACAGATAATAGTACAACACAGTACAAGCCTTTCAGCCCACAATGTTTTGCGACCTTTTAACACCAAGATCAATCTAACCCTTCCTTCCCCCATAATCTCCCACTGTTGTTTCATTCAACTGTCTATCTGCAAGTCTCTTAAATGTCCCTCGTGTATCTGGTTCTGTCCACCACCCGGCAGTACGTTTCGCACTCCCACCACTCTACGTCAAAAACATACCTCTGGCATTCCCCCCATACAAAAGTTCTCCAAATTACAAGTTGGCAATTTGCAACTAAACTAACCTCCTGGCTCCTATTTGCAGTCCACTGCTTGAGATATTTCAACTTTAAATGTTTGATTGACAGGCAGGAAACTCTGACTTGGAAGGCAAAATTTTGTTCTAGAAATGGAATTAGCCCTAGGGAAAGGAAGAAAAATTATTGGTATTTTAGTAATCTTCCTGACACTTTTCCTTTCCCTTCAAAATAAAAGTCAGCCTAAGAAAGTTCTTAGCTCCCTAATATCTTAAATGGTGAACAAACTGTGTTAGAAACCAATGTGTTCTTCTTTCAGTTACTCAGCATGGCACCTTGGAATATTAAGGAATCCTGTTAGTCAAGACCTGGACTGGAACATCGGGAAACATTTTATACAGTAAACTGAACGTCAATTTCAACCTTTCCTGAAAATTTTTCTTTGAAGGATAAAAATCCTTGCTTAAAAACTAGCCGAGTGAATGTAACTTCTTCATGGAATCAATTTGATCTTCCATGGACCAAACTGAAAGTCCAACTACATCAGAGCCAAATCGTCATGTAAATTGTTTCCTTCCGTCAATGGCCTCTGGAGAAAGCTCTTCACGGGCATTACTCAAGTTCCCACAGTTCAACTGCAAATTGTTAATGGAATGCAAAGGCAAAAATGCTTATCAGACTATTTGAGGGATTTTTGCTTCACCTTGGGTGGGACCTTATGTTTTTCACCCATTTAAACTTGTTTTTGGTCACCTTACACATTCACTTTTTAGTCACTCAGAGGAGCAGTTTTGATCAATTTGACCATTAATTGCAAATGGATAAGCAAAATGGAGAGCACAGCCCAATTGCTTCATACCAGGTGCTTATGTTCTGCACAGGCGTCCCCTTACTGCACACATTCATTTGTTTTGCAAAAGGTATTTAAATTCCTTCCTATGCTTGTGGAAATATTATCCTGGTCAGTATCTGCCTCTCAATCAACACCTGAAAATAATTATCTGATTGTTCACCATCTGGCATTTGAGGGAGATTGTGATTTAGATTGCCCTGTGGATTCCTGGATTATACAGTTTCAAAATAAATTATTGGCTTGAAGGCACTTCAGGCCATCTTGAGATTATAACAGGTGCTCTACAAATGCAGTTCTACCATTTGATTCTTTATTGTGAGAGAGTTCCCCAGTGTTCTGCAGCACTCTCTCTGGAGATAAGTGGTTCCTCTTTCCCAGGGGTCTCCATGTTGAGGTGTTTATGTGGGAAATGCCAAAAGCTTTCCTTTCTCTTTAAAGATTCCTTGCTATTTTCTTCTGCCAATAATCTTTCCCAGCAGGGTCAGCAGGCTGCAGTCTGCTTGCTGTGAGATTTGACAGGCAGTGGATATCACAGCACAGGCTTTGATGTGAAATGTTATCAGGATTTATTCAAGTGCAAGATTAGGTTCATATTTCAGCTTGTATATATTACGAAATAAATCACAAGAGTAGCTACATTTAGAGATAAGCTGAAAGAGCTTAGAACACTGAAACACATGGAATATATGGCATAGAACAGTCCATTCAGCCCACCTAACCTCTACTAGATTCTATGCTCCTAATGAATATCCTCCTATTCCCCTTCATCTTCCTCAATCGGTGTATAGTTTCACAATGTTCCAGAAGGTTCACATTAGTACAGCGGTTAGCACAACCCTATTATAGCTCGGTGTGTCGGAGTTCAGAGTTCGATCCTGGCGTTCTCTGAAAGAAGTCTCTGTACGTCTTTCCCATGGAGTGTGTGGGTTTCCTCCAACAGGCCAAAGACGTACTGGGCAGGTTGATTGGCCATTGTAAACTATCCAGTGATTAGGTTAGGGTTAAATCGGAGTCGTCGGGGTTTGCTGGGTGGTGTGGCTCGTTGGGCCAGAAGGGCCTGTTCCATGTTGTATCTCTAGATAAGTAAATAAAGGTTTTTAAAAAATTGGTTATTTGACTTTGGATCACTATGTTCTATTGATAACCTTTAGTCTTGCTCTTCCCTGCAAATGAAAACAATTTATGGAACAATTTCATATTACAAAACCTGTATTTGTTCACCCTTATAACAAATATGGGATAACTAAAATTTAAACAAGTTTATATTGTATTTCTTTCTGTACATTTTGACATAGTAGAGAAGATTCAGGAAAATCATTTAGGGCTACCAAAAATGGGGGATTATTATTGTCTTTATTCAAGAAAGTCTGCAAAGAAAAACCTGGAAACTCTGGACCAATAAACCTACTATCTATGGCAGCTAAGCTACTGGAGGTCAATTCTGAAGGATACGATGTACAGATATATACATTGGGGAAAACAATGATTGATTAGGGATGAACATCGATTTCACGAACTTTCGGTAATTCACCATTCCCCATCCCCTTTTCCCTCTCTCACCTTATCTTCTTGCCTGCTCATCGCTTCCCTCTGGTGCTCCTCCCCCATTTTCTTTCTTCCATGGCCTTCTGTCCTCTCCTATTAGATTCCCTCTTTTTCAGCCCTGTATCTCTTTCACCAATCAACTTCCCAGCTCTTTACTTCATCCCTCCCCCTCCTGGTTTCAACTGTTACCTTGTGTTTCTCTCTCCCCTTCCCCCCTCCCCCACACATTTTAAATCTACTCCTCATCTTTTCTTCTCCAGTCCTGATGAACAGTCTCGGCCCGAAACGTCGACTGTACATTATTTCATAGGTGCTGCCTGGCCTGCTGAGTTCCTCCAGCATTTTGTGTGTGTTACTTTGATTAGGGATAGTTAGCACAACTTTGTGTATATGAGATCATATCTCATGAATTAGACTGAGTTTTTGGAAGAAGTAACCAGTCACATCGATGACAGCAAGACAGTAGACATAGTCTGTATGGACTGCAGTAAAGCCTATGATAACATTCCACATGGTAGGCTGCTATGGAAAGTTGGATTGCATGGAATCCAGGGAGAGCTAGTTAAATGGATATACAATTGGCTTGATAGTAGGAAGCAGAGGGTGATTATGGAAGGTTGATTTTTTGGGATAGGATGCCCATGAGTAGTGGTGTTTCCCCAGGGCTCAGTAATAGACCCATTGTTATTTGTCAATGATCTGGATGAGAATGTACAAGGCATTATTAGTAAGTTTTGCAAATGACATTAAATAGGTGTTGTCATAGTGAAGCCGATTATCAGGAACTACAGAGGAATTTTGATCAGCTGGGTAAGTATACTGAAGAATGGCAAATGGAGTTTAACTTAGATAATGCAAAGTGTTGCATTTTAGAATGGGTAGAACCTGCAGGGCCCCATCAAGTGTTGTAGAACAGAGGAACCTACAAGTACAAGTTCATGCTTCCCTGAAAGTGGTGGTCTTAGATAGACAGGGTGATGAAAAAGGCTTTTGGCACGCTGGGCTTCATCAGTCAGGGCACAGTGTTATGAAGTTGAGTCTTGGATGTACAAGACATTGGTGAGGCCATATTTGCAGTATAATACGCAGTGTTAGTCACTCTACTATCAGAAAGATGCCGATGAGCTATAAAGAATGCAGAAGAGATTTACAAGGATGTTATTGGCACACGAATGAGTGATGTATGGAGGAAGTTTGAGCAGGTTGAGACTTAATGAGGGTTGATGTTGTACAGATGTATAAAATCATGAAAAATATAAATAAAGTGAATGTACACTGTATTTTTCCCCAGGCTTGTTGAATCAAGAACTAGAGGGCGTACACTTAGAGTGCGAGGGGAGATATTTAATAAGAAACTGAAGGTCATTTTTTTTTTCACTCAGAGAGTGGTTGGTATATGGAATGATCTGCCATAGGAAGTGATTGAGGCAGGCACATTGACTTACCAACCCTCATGTCTTTGGAAGTTGGGAGGAAATCGGAGGAGACTAATGCAGTCAGAAAGAGACAAGAATAGGAAAGGCTTAGAGTGTTATTGGCCAAATGCAAAAAAATGGGGCTAGTTTAGATGGGTTTCTTGAATCTTGACCAGTTGGGTTGATGGGTCAGTTTCAGTACAATAACTCATTAGCTGGGATGACTTATAACCTTTCTTTTGGAGCAGGCAAACATATATCCTAAAGCAAAACAAAAACTGCAGATGCTACAAATCTGAAATAGAAACATAAAATACTAGAAACATCTGGCCAATAGAAAAGAGAAAAAACAAGATTGGTTAGGAACAGTAGATCAGTAACATTTTAAGTGCTGAGAACAAACTATGATATGAAACAGTTTTCAGTTGTAGAGAAGAATGGGGCAGTGGAACAGCTGGATCTGTTCCCTGCCCTATCATAAATCTTCCCCTTTGTTCTCTCTGACCCTCTCTCTTTCTAGATAGCTTAAAATGTGTTTCTTTCTAACTTATTCTTGTTTTAAAGGAATATTGTTGATTGGAAAGATTAATTTTGTTTCCCTTTCTACATATGGCACCCGACCCATTAAATGACTCCAGTTTTTAGTTCAGTGAATTCCTCCCTAGCTATGAAAGTAATCAAGGCCCAGATCAGAAAGCTAAGTACAGGATATAATGATTGTACCAGTGTTCAAATGAGGCATTTTCTGCAAATTTGGATGCAAACTCTCCCATTGTATTACCTTAGAGAATAGCAGCGAGCTCTCCCTTTTATTCTTTACAATGTTTGTTCCCCTACCAATTCTCCAAAATATATTATTTGGTCATTATATTACTCTTTGTAGGAACTTGCCTGCAAATTCACTGTTGAATATTCTCCTTTGCCATACTGATACCACTTGCAAAAAGGGGTAACATATTTTGTTCTTCTTTATCAGTGTTACATCAGGGAGGGTTTGCACTAAACTTCATGTTACATTAAAGCTATGCCAGCAAGGATATCTGAGAGATGATGACACAAATTAACGCAAGGTTTACATGATAACCCTCTCTTTTAAAATGGGCCTTTACATGACGTACATCAGGCAACAACTAAGAATATTTGAAAAAAATAATTTGAAACCTTTAAAAAAAGTTGAAGAAATAAATAATTGCCAAAATTATGGGTAGAAGCTATATCAAAAAAAATGGAGACTGGAGGGAAGTTGGTGTAATGCAAGCCCTCTCATTCGCACAATAGGCTGAGAGAGAGATTATAAAAATGATTCAATATGTTTTTTGAGATAACAGATATTTCACTCAGATTTTCAGAGAGTAAAACTTAAACAAACATCACATTCCAGGGAGAGCTGGCAGAACCCATCTCAGACTTCCAAACGGAAATGTTCTAAACGGAAACTAAATTCCACTGAATTGTGCTTGCCAGTTTAATATTTCATCTTGTGGTTTCTCAATTCCAAAATGAGCTCCATTTTTTGAAAACACTTACCTTATTTTTTATATACCTTCCTCTGCTTTTCTGAAGACAGTTCCGGAATCCCTGATTGGATTCAGTAGTGATTATCCAACATTTATGACCTCCAGTTTTGGACTAGTCTCATGAGTAGAACTATTTTCTATGTGAATACCCAATTAAAAATAATAGTTAGCTTGATGAAATGAGCATCAGAATACCTCACAAAATTTTCTTTTCTGTCTTTACTGATAACATTATCTTCCTCCTGGTAGTATCAAGTTTCTTTTTGCAGTTTCTCAGGTGAGTTTGGTGAGAATTGAACCCTGCAATCAGCTCTTTCAAAAAGACTGAGACATAACTTAGATTTTGTATCTTGTAGTCAGGTGACAGAATCTTGTCAGTATAATCTCCAGATGCGAATATAGCCGGCAAAGCATGCATTTCTTTTCTGTCCTCGGTTGACTTTGTGAATGGCGGTGACTTCTTCTAAACCACTACAGTCTGCTTGGACGAAGACATTCCCATAGGCTTCTTAGTCAGAGAATCTCTAAAATTGGACCCAATGACAATGAATTTACATTTCAGATAATACTGTCAGTATTGAGTGTCAAGCATAAGCAGCAATCTTCTCCAAAGCCAGTCCGTCATACATATTGTTACACCGCCTCAGTATTGTATATGGATTTAGCATTGATGAACAAAAACAAGAACACACAAAAGTAGGTGAGGGGTAGGTCACCTTACCCCTCATGTTTGCCCTCCCTTCAGTATGATCACGGCTGATCTGCCTCAATGCTTTTTCATTCCCTGTTCCACAAAGCTCTCAGTTCCTCAATCTTTCAAAAAGATACCCACTTCCCTTTTAAAAATATACAATGATCTAGCCTTCATAACCTTCCGATCTAGAGAATTCTAGAACTTCACTATTCTTTGTAAGAATAAACCCTTATGCACCTCAGTTTTAAATTATCATTCTTTTTGTTCAATATTGTCCCACTTGTGAAAACAACCCAACACCTGCAGTACTGTGCAAAAGTCTTAGGTACCCTAGATTTTTCACATGGTTTCAGATGGTATGGCCTCCACAGAGCCCTGATCATCAAGGTAGCCTGGGATTGACCGGAGAGATAGAAGCAAGTGAGACAGCCAAAGTTTGTTGAAGAACCATGGCAAGTTCTCCAAGATGCTTGGAAGAACCTATCAGGCAATTTTATTATAAGACTGCACAGCAGTGTACCCAAGAGAATTGATGCAGTTTTAAAGGTGGTCAAATCAAATATTGATTTGATTTAACTTTTTACTGTTTACTGCTCTTTATAGTAATTTTTTTTAAATTTAGAAACTTTTCATTTCATTATTTCTGAAAGCATCTTCGCCTTACCGAATATTTTTATGTGCCTAAAACTTTTGCAGAGTACTGTACCTTGTTGTGCCCCCTCAAGATTTTATATGTTCAATGCAACTGTGCAACACCTCACCCTTCATTCTTTTTAATTCTAAAGAACCCAAAGAATACAGATCTAACTATTTTTAGCTGTTTGCAGAAGGCAGTCTTCTCATTCCAAGAATTAATCTAGTGAATCTCTTCTGGACCACCTCCAGTGCCATTATATCCTCTCATAAATAAAGGGATCAAACTGCATCTGGTACTCTATGTACAACCTTCCAATACATGGTACAATTGTCACAATGCTCCTTTATTTCTAAACTCCAGCCCCCTAGCAATAAAGGCCAATATGTAATTCTTAATTATTTGCTGCACCCAAATGCTATTTTTCTGTGTTTCCTGGACAGAAACAGCTTAGAAACATAGAAAACCTACAGCACAATACAGGCCCTTTGGCCCACAAAGTTGTGCCGAACATGTCCCTACCTTAGAAATTACTAGGCTTACCTATAGCCCTCTATTTTACTAAGCTCCATGTACCTATCTAAAAGCCTCTTAAAAGACCCTATGGTATCTGCCTCCACCACCGTTGTCAGCAGCCCATTCCACGGACTCATCACTCTCTGAGTAAAAAACTTACCCCGCCATCTCCTCTGTATCTGCACCCCAGCACCTTAAACCTGTGTTCTTTTGTGGCAACCATTTCAGCCCTGGGAAAAAGCTTCTGACTATCCACATGATCAATGCCTATCATCATCTTGTACACCTCTATCAGGTCACCTCTCGTCCTCCGTCACTCCGAGGGAGAAAAGGCCGAGTTCACTCAACCTGTTTTCATAAGGCATGCTCCCCAATCCAGGCAACATCCTTGTAAATCTCCTCTGCACCCTTTCTATGGTTTCCACATCCTTCCTGTAGTGAGGCGACCAGAACTGAGCTTGATCTTGCTAAACTCCATAAACACAAGAGATTATGCAGATACTGTAAATCTTGAGCAACACACACAAAATACTGGAACAGCACAGCTGGTCAGGCAGCATTTGTGAGGGGAATAAACATGAGATGCCGGAAAGATATTAAAAGGTTGAAGTAGAATAGGTCAAATTGAGATGAAGGGTCTCAGCCCGAAGTGTCAACTGTTTATTCCCCTCCATAGATGCTGCCTGGCTTGCTGAGTTCATCCAGTATTTTGAGTGTGCTGCTCTCTTTACTACACTCATTTGCAGTTTCTGTGCATTTAGATAATAGTCTGCCTTCCTATTGAAGTGCATGACCTCAATTTCCTATATTAGACCCCATTTGTCAAGATTTTGCTCACTATCTAGATCCTGTTGCAGAGACCAAATATCCTCAAAATATTTAGTTAAGGTGTGGATTGAAATAATATATGTGCGTTCTACTATGCCATGTACAAAATAAAAATGAGGCGGTTCAGCCTATTGTCAGCCCTTGAAAAGAATGTTCTGATTAATCCTGCTTCTCTGACTTTCACCTCAGCCTGGAAAGGATTGTATTTTTCCATTATATTTCCTATTCCCTTTGGAATATGCTTCCTTTCAGGCAACCATAGCAACTCTGAGAGGGACCATAGGTTTGGACATTGGCTCAAGTGCCCAAACCTTGGAATAATTATGGAAGTACAACTCGTCGCTCTATTTATTGTTGTATTTATTATTGCCATGTGTACTGTTTACTCTGAGAGTTTCACGCAAGCAAAGAATTTCATTGCACCCTGGTGTATATTGCAATAAACTAATCTGAATCTGAATCTGAATCTGGTGTACGTGCTTGGCCAAGGAGCCAATAGTTTGAAACTGTCATTTATGAGATTATAACTAAACACCTCTAAGTGGGAGTCTTACCAGTTCATAACAATTTGTGATAAGCATAATCTTCTCCCTAGCTCTTCCTTGGTTCTTTTGAAAAATATCATAAATCAGTAATAGGTATCCTCTGATTACCACCTGTCCAGCCATTGATACTTGCTCTACCAAAGTTCCTCTTGAGCTTGAACACTTCCAATAAAACATCCTTCAGTTTTCTTCACAAAAGGACTGCAGCCCCAATTCTTCATTTGAAGAGAGTTGAGTTAACCACCTACAACTGAAGAAGTGGCAGAAGTCATTTAAGCAGTCTCTAAGTTAGATTGTGTCAATTAGTGAACATTAGAGGTCACCTCATCAAGCTCTGCTGTAAAATAGACAGGTACTGATCTCCAGTGAAGACAACACTGATGCCTTTCACTGATAGATACCATGCAGGATCAGAGGGCAGCCAACATGCAGATGCACATGTTTTAAAAATGAAATTAGATGAGGACTTGAAAGACATTGAAAGGATGAAGTAGAAGAGGTCAAATTGAGGTTGGTACAGAGCATAAATTAAAAGGCTGCCCTGGGCCAAATAGCCTGTTTTAGTGCTGAGTATTCTCTGTAATCCATGTTTCATGCATATATGATAAACTGGGGAATTTTCTAATGCAGTAATTAACTGTGGATGTAGCCATTGTGCTATCAAGAGTTATCTTGCTTGAGGAGAACTTGTTTTTATTTTGGATGTTGTGGGCTATGACTATAATTGTAGTTGGTGTCAGATGTATTGCAGTGAGTAGCACTCTGCCTCCTGAGTCAGAAGGTTTGCCATTGTCCCACACTAAAGACTTGAGCACAAAATTCGGGCTGCTTGAGAACAATGCTTTTGTCTGTGCAAGCTTTGAAAAAAAGAGGCAGTTTGGAGTGTTTCTGTTTCTTGATGTGTGTGTGTGTCTGCCTGTATATGTATGAAATGCATACATCTGAGTAAATGCTTCCAGTTCTGCAGTGTGTGTGTATCAATGACCCTGTCTGGAATATATGTGGCAATATTGACCAGTCAAAATGACTGAAAGCTCAACACATGAGGGGTTTCCCCAGCCATCCATTCCAATCCAACTTCCCTCCTCCATCCATCTGGAAACTAAAAATTAACAATTTACTTCAATTTTTTTTGGTGATTGTACTAATTGACATAATTCTATGTCTAACAATTCCAATCATTTAACCATAAATGGCAGAGTATTTTTGAAAACATTTGATTACAACAAAGCCTAAACTGGCAATGAAAGAGTTAAGAAAAATTGCTTGCACCTGTTTCAAATTTTCTCACATAGTCCAGTGCCCAGGAGGGTGGTGAGTGTGGGGGAGGGGAGCAGATAGAAGGAGAACGCATTATATCATGGAATGCAAACAAGGGAGGGAGGGAAACTGGAATCCTTTCGATGGGATGAGACTGTATGAGGGACTACAGCATTGGTTTAAAAAAAGATAACTGGCACATTTACTTGTAGTATGTGTTAGCCTGTTTTAGGATTAACCTTTCTTCCTTAAATCCTGCATAATGAAAGATTATATCGCAGAATATCAGAATGAAAGCTGCAAACTGCCTCTCTCCCTGTGTGAAAGAGACAGACAGACAGAAATATAATAAAAATGCACCAGTTTTAAGGTCAAGACTGAGCCCTCAGGGTCTTTTCTAGTTCACAGACAATCCCCCAGTCAGCGGGCCAGTCTCGTAATAAAAAGCATGACCTCTGAGGCAGCAGAGAGCACATACTTCAACCATGCACCACTAGCTCTCTCTGAAGAGAAAATAAATTCCCTTCTCCTACATTATTAAAACAGTACCAGCCAGCCTGATGACACATTCGTGTTATCTATCTATATTTAAATCAAGCTATATTTTCACCAATATTTCTTTATTTCTATCTCTTTCTTTATACCTACATCTTTATATGCATGTGTGTGCATTTGTGTATGTATCTATCGTTCTGTCTATCATCGATCTACAGTTTCTCAATGAATGGGCTGCACCCATCAGACAGTCTGCACTGCGGAATTTGAAACATTGCTTCCTGCTTTCATCAGCTTCCTAGGCAAAGAGCTGCTCCACATTTTCTCACACAATGGCCATTACTTCCCTCAACGGCTTTTAAAACTGATACTTTGGTATAAAAATCTTTCCCTTTTGCAGAATTACTCACCCAGCCTTGGCAAAAAATTTTAAGATCTGATACATACTTCTCAATACATGAAGGATTGTTTATAATTAATTCTGTGCGATCATAAAACATGTCATGTGGGGGATGTTACATGTTTTTTTTTAATTTATCTTTCAGGATGTGGGCATCACTATTTATTGTCCATGCCTAATTGCCCTTGAGAAAGTGATAGTGAACTATAACAGTCCATCTGGTAAAAGTAATCCCACAGTCATGCTGCACCATAGATGCTTTGGAATTTACAGTCAATTAACAGCTTTCACATTTTCGATGTACTGAGATTGGGATTGGGCACTAACAGCAAATCATCAATCATTTTTTTGGAATGAAGTCTTCCAGGCTGAAATCCACGGTTGCAGCTGACATGGGCACACTTGGTGGTGGGTTGCTGCACTGTGCCTCCATTGTCAATGTATAAATCTGCAAGTCTCATATCGCAAAATGACACACACACACCAACAGGAGTCAGTAAGCCACGAGTGAATGATCTCAGGGTGAATATGCCAGAAATGTTTCCCCCTTCCTTTCCAGTCCCAGTGAATGGGAAATGGCACCATGGGGAAATGGGATTAGTTAAAATTAGCATCTTGGTCATATAGACATTGCAAAGCCAGTCTCTTCACCCTGAGCAGGACACTGCTGGCTACAAATCTCTAAACTCCCTTTACCCTCGAGCAGGCTATTCTAGACATCTCCCCCTCCGGTCCCCACAGAACCCAAAATATTGACTGTTCATTTGCTCCTATAGTTGCTGTCTGATTTACTGAGTTCCTCCAACACTTTGTGTGTATTGCTTATGATTCCAGCATCTGCAAAATCTCTTGTGTTTAAGAAATGTTTCCATCTCTAGTCTTCTAAGCATATTTGCTGAGGCCCATTTGTGACTCCACTCCTGCATTAAAATAGGTGATGCTTTTGAAACAAGAATTAATTTTCAAAATATTGAAAAACTTCATCGCTACTGGTAAACTCACTTTTTCTTTTGCATAGGACAGGCAGTCTGGCATGGGGGGTCTAGGTCCTGGTCAGGAGATCTCTAGTCACTAAATTACCATTCACAGTTAATGCTGAGCCTGAAATATTTAACACTGAAACAATTCATTAATTAACTTGGCATCTCATTAGCCAGTGAATCTTTTCAGCTGCATTGATCTAGCCTTTTATTGATCCACAAGAGAATCAGTCAACCCAGCAGGCAAGATAAACTAAGAGTGCAAACTGCATCACGCCTCTGCAAACATATTCCATGTTCCCAGGGCAACCTACCCTCATAAATCCAGCACTCTTCTGCCTGTATGTCTATAGTAAGTTGTTTTTGGTCAGCACCCACCCCCCCCACCCCCGACTTTACTTACCCTTTCTTCCCGGCATCTCCTTGTATTAAAAATTCTCATCACCTTTAATTTTAATCCCTTTGATCTGAAAGAATGTGAGGTGACGTAATTGAAACATATCAAACATTTGGGGATTTTGAATGAGGGAATATAGAGTGAGTGGGTTTTGGCCCGAATGCTGACTGTTTATTCTCCTGCTTCGATGCTGCCTGACCTGCGGAGTTCCTCCATTTTGTGTGTGTTGCTCCAGATTTGCAGCAGCTGCAGAATCACTTGTGTCTCTTGAGTGAGCGTTTTCCTCTTTTGCAAGAATCAAGAACAGGGGTGACTATTTAAAAATAAGGAATCGCTTATTTAAATAAAAGCAATACTTTTTTTTTTCCTCTCCGATGGTTTGAAACTCTCTTCCTCAAAGGGCAGTGGAAACAGCCTGTTTGAATATTTTTAAGGCAGATGATAGACTCTCAATAAGCAAGTGGGGATAAGGTTACCACTGGTGGTTGGGAATGTGGAGTTAAGGTTATAGTCAGATCAGCCATAATCTTATTAGATGGCAGAACAGGCTCAAGGGGCCAAGTGGCCTATGACCGCATCTATTTCATATGTCCATATGTTGGTATGTTGATGCTATCATTCCCTACCATTACCTTACTCAATCTTTCTAACTTCTTTCAATCCTACTACCTTGAAATGACCACACCTTTGGTCTTCTCTTCTGCAATGTTAATTACTGCCAAAGCTCTAAACTCTAGAATTCCCTTTCTAGGCCTTTACTTCTCTCATCTAAGGTGCTCCTTTTAAACATCACTTTGAACAAATTTTTGGTCACTTGTGTTTCAACAGACATAAAACTGTGCAGTCACTTATGTCATTTTACCATATTAAATGTTGCTACAGTTTTACACTGGCACTCTAACAGAATCAGACTGAGGAAAGCAGCGATCTGTTTAGCATGGTCAGACAGTCTCCAAATATCCACTCAAAGCTGCAAGATAATGTCTTTTTAAACATTATTCAACATTATTTATGCATCAGATAGTTTAGAAGTTCATATGTAGTTTAATATTTTATGTATGTGTATACATACCACCATGAACTTTAGTCGTTTAAAGATTGTACTTTGTTTAAAACCTTAAGGAAAAATTTCATCGATTAACAGAGCAGCCAAAAAGATCAATATTCACTAAGAAACTGGAGATTAAATATTGATTTTTTTTCCCATAATGACAACGAACCCCGACATTCTGCAGATGAACATGGTGTATGTCTGGGTTTTTCAATTCTGCCATTTAGACTTGCTGTGATTGGATTCAGGACATTACCTCAGGTGCTTTCATGCACCTTCCACCTGCATTTAATTTACTTCAGAGCAAGTTTCTTTATGAGGGAAGTTCAGCCAGGGGTCGTCAGGTTAATTATGAGCAGCCATCTTTGAGAAATGATTGAAACCACAACAGAATGCCTTTGGGTACTTCAGTTGCTTTTGTTGGCTCACCGATTTTGCCCCTTTCCTCTGAATCTGAGACTTGTTGAGGCTACAAACTAAAGGCCACCAGCTACATTGACGTCTCAGATGAATGGCCGTTCTTGGAAACTTATACAATTGCCAAAGACTATTTTGTCTTTCCTGCCCACAACAACTCTTTGTTCAAATTTAACAGTTAATTGCATTGTCATACTCACGGAGCACAGAAACGAGCCCTTCGGCCCAACTGTTCCATGCTGACCATAGCATCTCCCTTTTAGGCCCAGTTGACCATGTTTGCGCCATAACTATCTAGGCCCTTCTCCTCCATCTACCTATCCAAATGCTTCTTAAATGTTTCACCTTGACCGCTTCCTCTAGTAGCACATTCCAGGTACTATCTCTTCTGCAAAGAAGTTACCTCTTATATCTCCTAAATTTCTCTTATCTTAAATTTGTGCCTTCTACCTTTGGATTCCCCAACCCTGGAGAAAAGAGTATGAACCCCCCACCATCATATCCATGAACTTCATGATTTTATAAACTTCTCAGTCTCCTGTGTTCCAGGGAATCCAGTGTGACCAACCTCTCCCTAATAACTCAGGTCCTCCAGTCCAGGTAGCATCCTTGTAAATCTCTTCTGTACCATCTGCAGCTTGTTGATGCCTTTCCTGATCCTACGCTCTCCCTGTAGCCTTGTTCCTTCCGTTGCTACAAGTATTCATTGGTCTTGATTTCTAAGATGGTAAGAGAGCAAGTCCTAAAAATATGTGGGTAGGTTGGTTGATTGGCCACTGGAAGTCATCTTGGGGGCAATAGAATCTAAGAGGGGAGGGGGAAATGAAGGAAGAATAAAATGATTTAGAGGAGGATTAGAGTTAAAATGGGGTCTTAATTGTCAGTGTGGACTCAGTGGGCCAAAGGGCCTTCTTCCATGCTGCCTCTCTTTCTATGACTTGATGAGTTTATGACAAATCTATCTGTGTTCACTAATATCACACTATGAAACTGACAGCAACTTTATGACTTGTGTGTGTATAGTTTAACATGAAAATCCTGAAAATGGTTTCTGCAGCCCTCATTAATGGAATCAAGGGTGGTCACTTCAACTGACATCAATTCAAGCAAAGTACAAACCAAGTCAACACAAGTTCTTAGCACCCCGCTGTGTTATAATTACTGCTTTCGTGGGCGGCGCAATAGCATAGTGGTTAGCACAATCACTTTACAGCATCGGTGATCACCAATCAGAGTTTAATTTCTGCCACTGCTGTAAGGAGTTTGTACGTTCTCCCTGTGCCTGCGTCAATTTCCTCAGGGTGCTCCAGTTCCTTCCACATTCCAAAGACGCACAGAGTTAGAGTTAGTAAGTTGTGGGCATGCTACGTTGGCTCTGGAAACGTGGCGACACTTGTGGGCTGCCCCCAGCACGGATTTGATTTGACACAACCATCGCATTTCACAGTATATTTTGATGTACGTACATGTGACAAGTAAGACTAATCTTTAAGAAATTATGTAGCCCTAAAAACCTAATTTGAATTTGTCTATTGTAATTCTCTTAAAGACACTTTTTAAAAGTACAGGGAATTTAATTTTATTTTGTAAAATGCTAAATAAGATATTTTTATTCTTTACTTTCATTGTGTGCTTATGCTTCAGTCTTTTATTATCAGCCTGAATAGTGTTCAAAAAATTAATCAAAATTTGCAGATTATTACCAGATATGCTGCTGATGAGAAATCTTTAATGTGATTGGATGTTCAGCCAGTTTGATGACATCATAACTGCTGGATGATATTTCTAATCTGATGCATTACAGCAGCAACATTAGAAAGAAAGATAAGAGCATAATAAAGTAGAGACAGGATCAGCCAAATGGACCTTTGGGTCTGTTCCACCATTCAGTGAGATCATGGTCAAACTGATCTTGGCTCTAGCTCCAACTTTCTGCTTGTTCCCTAATATTCTTGATTTCCTACAGATTGAAAATCTGTTTATCACATTATTAAATATATTCAGTGATTGTGGAGTAAAGAATTCAAAAGGTTCATAACCTTGTAAGAGGAGAAGTTCTTCCTCATCATAATTTGAAAAATACATTTAGTTCTGGGTTGAGGGAGAAACATTCTCTCAACACCTACAATGTGATGCCCTCCCAACCACTGAACAGAATCTTACGTAATTCAATGATCATATCACATTCATTGAAACTCCAAGGCTCCTAGGAATCATCTCTGAGGTGCTTTCAGTGCAGATATAGCTTTCTGTAAATAGGGAGATCAAAACTGTGTGAAGTATTTCAGGTATGGTCTCACCAAACTCCAATTTAGCAAGTTTTTTAAAAATTCATTCACAACATTAGAAATGCTGGCAATTATTGCCTATTAGTTATTGCCACTGAATTAAAGAGGCAGTTAAGAGTAAACTACATTGAGTTACCTGTAGACTAAATTAATAACAAGGCATATTTCCTCTCTGAAGTGCATTAGTAGGCTAGATGTTTGTCTTCAGGGATTTACATGGTATTGTTATCATGGTTAGATTTTTCTTCGAAGAGCACTACTGTAGCCAAGTTGTTAAATTATTGGACCAGCATTGGCTATAATCAATTGGGATGTTACAAATACAATTTCTTTTATCATCTGATCTCTTCTCTTACACGTGGGAATGAAGGTAACCACTGATCTCTCACAAGCTTAATTCCTCTTAGCATTCACCCAGATGGTATCAATGGGGAAACTATTTAACATGCTCCAGTTAGCCTTAAGCCCACAAATGTGGGCAGTCTAATATAGGCTACCAAATACAATTTATCTGGATTAGTAGACCTTGTGGACTATGGTCAGGTCTTCTCCCTTCATTGTACAGTACATTCAAACACCTGCTAATCAAACAATGAACTAGATACTGTCATCAGGTAGCTAAGAGTTAAGGATGCTTAGAATTGGTCCATATCTGCTGTGAGATTTTTAAAATTCAGTTAACAAAGATATAATATCAGGCATAGTTCAGAGCTCTAAACTAGAGAAGTAAGAAAGGTTGTGATTCCCTCAGGCTGCGAGACTAATGAAAACCCTGCTACCACCAAGGTCTCGTCACTAGGACAGCAAGCTGTTTACTGTTTACCTGTGCTGCATACTATATGCATTATGAATTATATTTTATTAACTTATTTACGGTAATATTCTGTTTAATGTGGTGTGTGTGTTTTGTGGGTGCGCTGTGGTCCAGAAGAATGTTGTTTAATTTGGTTGTATATATCAAAATTCAAAGTTTAAAGTAAATTTTATTATCAGAGTACATATACTGTATGTCACCATATACAACCCTGAGATTCATTTTCCTGTGGGCATACTCAGAATATCTGTAGAATAGTAACTACAACATGGTCAATGAAAGATTAACCGGAGTGCAGAAGACAACAAACTGCAAATGCAAACATAAATAAAAAGCAATAAATAATGAGACATGAGATAATAAGGTAAAGAGTCCTTAAAGTGAGATCATTAGTTGTAGGAACACAAGACAGTCAGATGACAATAAACTTGAAGTGCATTGAGGAACATTTAAAGTCTGAGGGTTAGGAAACAGTAGCAGACAAGTACACAACTAGTCCTCGGGGATCAGGAAACTAATTTAATATTTAGCAAGAGAAAATGTTGCACATAACACTGTGGAGAACTCGCCTGTTCTCTAAGGTAGTGCTGTGGGCATTTATGTGTGTTCCTTCAGGACAGCCCTGCAATGCCAGACTAAATTCTGTCTTTATCCTGAGAGTCCTGGGTGCTTGAACTAATAGCTCTCATACTGTGCCATAGCTTATACTAGCAAAGAACTAGCTTTTGGACCAGTAATTTCTAAAGTGGCAAATTAATAACTATTCCACATCCTGGAAAGGATAGCTTCAAGTCAATAGCTTAATTAAAATCAATTTGGGTTAGTTCTGCAACTTGAATTTATATTGCATCTTAACAATAAATGCAACAAGTATTTAATTTAAGCAGTGGGACACAGAAAGGGGAAGGAAAACCTGTAAGCAAACCCTTCATCGCAGGTGAGTTTGAGGGAAAAGAGATATAGAAGAGGGTGCTTGGGGAGGGAATTCTACAGCTTAAAACTTGGGCAGCTGAATAGTGGTCAAGAAAGTACAAGAGGCCAAAATGGAGAAGCAAAAAGAGCTCGGGGGAGTGTAGGTTTGGATTAGGTTGTACAGACACTGGAATTGAAAATAAGGAGAAGAATTTTAAAATTGTTATCTTCCTGACTGGGAACCATTTAGGTCAGTAAGTGCAGGGGTGATGAGGTTTGTTTAGCATACTTTTGGATGTGGAGCTTATGCAGGATGGAAACTGTGGAGCAGTCAGAGTGCACAGGAATTGTCAAGTCATGAGATATCAAAGGCATGAATGAGGGTTTCAGCATCAGATTAATGACTCACATCAACATCCTGATTAATCACAGGATGCAGTAATAGGAGAAAAATGTATTTCTGTGGGATTTGTTGATGTACTTCCATCCATGTCAAATATTTTACTGATAACATGTTAGATTAAAACCAAATCAAAGTGAACTTGAACATTCTTTGGTGATGTGTGGTTTATGGTGTGTTTTACAAATAGTAAAATAACCTACCCTTATGCTGGGACTAGATTATTTGCATATTTCTCTTCTTGTACTCTCCCTATAGCTGATAGAGCATTATATCTGAGTATTTGGCTGAGAATGGGGGTACCTTAACGTGGGGCCAGTCTGCCTAGACCTTCCCACTGCTGCCCTTTGTTAATATTATGCCTCACTACAATGTCAGCTGAGGGCAGCATGAGGCTTGATTGTGACAGGGATGTGTGCAGTGTGTGTGACAATCAAAACGAGTGCCTGCTGCAATAATTACCGTTGAAGATATGTGTACGATATGAGGTCATGGACGTGTACATGCACGCTTGCTACATAATGTAACAGACACAAGTGCAGCCCTTGACAGGTTTAACTTCTTACTGATGCCCTTGGATTATGCTACAATGCTGCCTGAAGTGGAATAGCCAATTATTCATTGCCTCAAAGAAAAATCGCCATGGCATATTATGGGTCCAATGGGATCATAGATTGGGGAAAAGAGGATAAAGGCAACAAAGGGACCTTTTTTCAAAAAAACGTATGAGAGAATTTTGGTAAAAGAGAGAAATATTTCATAAAGAAATGATAGAATCTGTGTATGTAGATACAGTATATAGTATCTATGTTCCAATTTGACAACAATGTGAGTTTAATTTTAAAAAGAACATTAAGAAAGCCACAAACCTTTTGCATGGCTCAATTCGCAGTATGCTCTCCTCTTGCTTCTGGGTCCATGATGCATCCAGAATCTGAATATCAAACCTCAGCCAATGTTCCAGTGCAAGTCTGAGAGGGTGCTGCAGAGTAGGTGTTGCTGTCACTCAGTATCAGATGCTAAACCAAGCCTCCACCTGCCCTCTTAGATCAAGATAAAGGATGCCAAGGCATTATTTTGATGAGAAAGGGGTCCTCCTGTCCTCCTAATATTCATCTCTTTTCAACATCACTAAAAGGGATCGTTTTGGTCATTATCACACTAGTGTTTGTAGTAACTTGCTAACTGGATAGCTGGATCAACTTTACAACAGTAGCTACATTACATTACCTGCACACACATTTGAATGTTGTAAAGAAATGTCAGAAGCACTATATAAACTTAGCCTTTTTATAAAATAGTCTTAATTTGATCTCGAACAAGAGGACATTGAGGACAAATATGCATATCATTAAATATAGCAGCCTAGGCTCATAAGACTATATAAAACAGTGGGGAGTATTTTTAGAGTGTTAGAATTGAAAAGAGTAGCTACATAAAGCTTTGCTGGACCATGCTTGAAGTGCCACGCACAGTTTGTGAGCAAAAGGAACTGGAGCAACAAAGATTCACAAGGATGATGCCAGAACTGAGGGTGGTATTTATCAGGATGGGTAGAATATGTTGGGCTTCTTTCCTCTTTAAAAGGGATTAATGAGATGTGATCTATCAAAGATTTTCATAAATTCCAATTTTTGGGAGGTAATCAAAACTAAAGGTCTATCATTGACATCTGGAAAGACCATAAAACCATAAGACATAGGAACAGATTAGGCCATTTGGCTCATCGAGTCTGCTCCGAAAAATGTGAAAAATGTACCTGTCAGATCCCCTCTAAACAGCCTCCCTCTCGCCTTAGCCCGATGCCTTCTAATTTTGATCCCTATATCATGGGAAACAGACAGTGGCAGTCTACCCTCTCTTTGGCCTCTAATTATATCACTCTTATAAACCTCTATATATCACCCCTCAGCTTCCTGTGTTCTAAGAAAAACAGACCTTGCCTATCTAATCACTCCTGATAACTCAAGCTCTTCAATCTAGGCAATATCCTTGTCAATCTATTCTGCACTGTCTCCAGCTTAATCATGTCGTTTCTGTTCAGTGGTGACACAATACTTCATGTACAACTAAACCATCATTTTGTAGAACTGTAACATGACCTCCTAACTCTGATATTCAATGCCTCAGCCAATGAAAACAAGTGTACCTTACAAGATCTTCACCACTCTCTCTACTCATGTTCCTACCTTTAGGGAACTATTACTTGTAACCAAGAAGCTGTTCCACAACAGTCCCAAGGGCCCTACCATTCATTGTGCATGTTGTACCCCAGTTTAATTTCCCAAAAATGCATCATCTTGCACGTTTTCAAGGAAAATTCCATCAGCCGTTTTCTTGCCTATTTTCTCAGTTGATCTGTATGCTGTTGTAACCTTCGACAATCTTGTTCACTGTCTTCTATACCACCAATTTTGGCATCATCTGCAGACTTACTAATCACACCATCCGTATTCTCATCCAAGTCTTTAATATATATAACAAACAGCAGAAGATCATAACTGGCTGTAGGCCTCTATTCTGAAAAACAACTCACCACTACCACCCTCTGTCTTGTAAAACCAACCTAATTTTATATCTAATTTGCTACCTCGCCCTGGATTCCAAACTGGGCTACTATGTGGGACCTTGTCAAATGCCTTTCAAAAGCCCATAGAGCAATTGCCTGTATTGCATTCCCATGAAATCCTAAGTTAAATCTGCTCAGACCCCTGGGATTTATCCACCATTATGTATCTCAAGACCTCCAACACCTCCACCTTTGTGATGTTTAAATACATCAGAATATCACTATTTCCTCCCCTTAAATTATCAGCTTACAATTCCTTCTTCAATGGTAAATGCAGACAAGCTGTAAAATTCCATGTGATGCTATGAATTCCAGAGTGGTACATCGTTATCCAGGTAGCATGTAGTGACTGGTAACGGAAGCTGGTTGGATGGGCCATTAGGTTTATAATTCAAAGCCAGGCTTTGTTCACCAAAACTGACAACTTTTAAAACAAAATTTCTTTGAACCAAGAACAAGTCCAGGCACACAATGCCTTGGGCTTGAAAAGCTGTTGTTTTTTTTAAATCCCCTATTATTAGATTCCAGTAAGAATACCTAAAAATGAAAACTGCAGCATATTTTGCATGCTTGTTATTACAATGAGTTTTATGTTTCTTAATTCCACCCCTTGTATGTAAAAGTTTGGAGATGCATTAGTCATAGTTCCACTGTCATAGTAGTAAGTATGAAAACCTCCCAGCAGGAAGTCAAAGGCTGCATTCTGATCCGTCAGATCAATTAATATTGATTTCTCTCAGATTTTGGAAGTGTGTGATGGGGGCAGAGGGGGTGAGTGATAGTGGGGGTTGTTTTCATCTTACATTCGACAGGCATGAATCCAAAAAAAACCCTCAAGGCAAACCATAAGTGCTTCTTCATTCTCAAGTGCAGCATTCTCATCGGTAACCATTGGGATTGCTTCACACTTCTGCCCTCCCCAGGATCTGGAATTTCAGGGATTGGCTGCAGTTGATTCAGCCTGGGTGCTCTTTCTTTGGTGCTCTAACCAAAAAACCACTCAAACCAAAAGGAATGGTGGAGCTGAGCCATCTGCTGGGTTGTGATCAGGATGTGGAGCTGATACCTGACCTCATGCAGGATCAGCAAGCTGAACCACAGTTGGAATGAACATCTAGCAGTTGTGTGGAGATGCACTGTACAGTGAGTGGAATCACTCTGTCACATCCATGCCAGTTATAAAGTACCTTTCTATACTAATCCCGTGTTCCAGTACTCAGCCCATAGCCTCTGTCACCATTAGCCCCTCAGGCAGGCGAGTTCCAAATTTCAAACTTCTTCTGAATGGATAATACCTACCTCAAATCCCTTCCAAATCTCCTATCCCTTACCATGACCCCATGCCTTTAGATTGTGTACAACTCTGCTAAATAGAAGGTTTCTCGCCATCTAACCCATCCATACACCTCATCAATGTGCATTCTTCAGTCAGGTTCCTTCTCAACCTCCTCTGCTGCAAAGGAAACAAACTCGGCCTATTCAGTCTCTCATCCCGGCAATCTCCTGCTGAATTTTCTCTGGACTCTCTGAAGTGCAATCACACCCTTCCTATAGCGTGTGACAATCAAAACAGCAAAGAGTACTCCAGTTTTGGCTTAACAAATCCTTTATACAGTTATACTATAAATTCTAAGTCCTGGCTAATGATGACAAGTATTCTGTCTTTGAGATTCAGTTCCACTGCAAGACTTTGAGGAAACCACGACTGCGGCTTTTTGGAAGGACCAACAATGAACCTATTTTTGAAACTGTTATTCAAATCCCTCCACAATTCACGTCTCTATACCTTTAACTCCTCTAGTTCCACAGCCTGTTTGCGATCTTCCACTATCTCCCCAGAACCTTATCATTAACCACAAGGCACATTTGATGGAATAGAAAACGATACGATCATAAGATGTAGGAGCAGGATTAGCCATACAGCCCTCTGAGTCTGCTTCACTATTCAATCATGGCTGATTTATTTTCCCTTTCAACTCCATTTTCCTACCTTCCCCCATAACATTTGACACCCTTAGTAATTAAATACCTATCAATCTCCACTTTAAATATAACCAATGACTTGGCCTCCACAGCCATCTATGGTAATGAATTGTACAGATTCACAACACTCCAGCTAGGAAATTCCTCTTTATCTCTGTTCTAAAGGGACATCCTTTTATTCTGAGGGGGTTCCCTCTAGTTCTAGACTCTCCCACTGTTGGAAACATCCTCTTCATATTCATAATGAAATCCACCCCCCCCAAATCATTTTTCTAAACTCCAGCAAATACAAGCCCAGAGCCATTAAACACTCTTCATGTATTAACCCTTTAAATCCTGGGATCTTTCCCAGAAATGGTTTCCACTTGTCTGAATTCACGCGTACTTCAATAACACTCAAATAAAAACTTCAACTGGGATGAAGCAGTCTGCCTAATGGCTTCCCGTTCCCCCTTTGTAAGTATTCATTCCCTCCAGCACCAGCGTACAGTGGCTGTGGAGTATACATTTACAAATGCATTACAATTGATCTGCATGGCCATTCCAACAGCACCTCCCAAAACAACAAGCTCTGCAGAGAGTGTGGTGTGGACAGCCCAGCGCATCTGTAGATGTGAACTTCCCACTATTCAGGATAGTTACAGAGACAGGTGTATAAAAAGGACCCAAAGGATCACTGGGGACCTGAGTCACCCCAACCACAAACTGTTCCAACTGCTACCATCCAGGAAATGGTACAGCAGCATAAAAGCCAGGACCAACAGGCTCTGGGACAGTTTCTTCCACCAGGCCATCAGACTGATCAATTCACGCTGATTCATTTGTATTTCTATGTTATATTGACTGTCCTGTTGTACATACTATTTATTACAAATTACTATGATTGCACATTGCACGTTCAGACGGAGACGTAGCATAAAGATTTTTACTCCTCATGTATGTGAAGGATGTAAGAAATAAAGTCAATCCAATTCAATTTAAGGTTTCTTTGCATTATTTTGGATTGCTACATAAGTGAACAGATAAAGAGAACAAGCTATCAACAGAAGGCTGTTATTGAAGGCAGTAATTCTAAACTGAACATCAGTGCCTGGTACAACAATGTATCAGAAATTCAAATCACATGATATATTCAGATCTTAAAAGCACGCTTCCACTTATATCAATTATTAACACCAAAAAAGACAAGGGCCGCCAAATGCATGAGATTGCCACCACTTGAGGTTTCTCTTCCTTATTCCCTCACTCTGAAGGGTCACATAGGCAGCTTACTATAACCTTCTCACAAGCATTTTGGGGATGAGCAAAGATGTTGACTTGGTTAGTGACACCATCAAGCCATTATTTTTGAGGAATAATCCTCTAGGATATGTATTCCTAGACATGTTTCACTGAGATAGCTAACTCGTGTTGCAAGATCCTTTTTCCTTTCATGAACCTGTTCTTTACTCAGTAATTCTCTGAATTTTAATCCCTTGCTACTTCCCATTTCTCTTTATTTCACTGTTGCAATTTATTTCCTTCCTTAAGCACACAAATTCTGTTCCCTTAATATTCTGCCATTCTTACAATTGTCAACTTTTAGCCATAAAACAACATACATTTCCTGTACATAAATAGCATTTTTTTCTTTTGGAGTCGGGTTCCAGTAACAGCTCTGACCTGAATTTCACAGCTTTAACGTGGCCCTTTGTTGTTTGTTTCCCTCTAACAATGCTCATTAATTGTTTAACCAGTTAGCTTTGCAAAAATTGGAATGACTTCTCCCTATCGGTGATATTTCCTTTGCATTTTCCAGTCCTCCCCAACTCTCTCTACCATTCACAGCTATTGATTTCTCACATTATTGCTTCAGAGAAAGAACCTGAAAGGTTAAATCTGTTTCTCTCTCCATCGATGCTGCCTGACTTGCTGAGTGTTTCCACTGCTTTTATTTCAGATTTCCAGCATCTGCAGGTTATTGACTGGCCTGCACTTAGTGCCCTGAATAAATATCTCATGATTCCTCACTTCAAAATATCAAATGTAAGGAGATGATATAATGGTTATGAGGAAAGGTCATTTTGGGCAGATGGGAGCTTGTCCGCTGTGGTTGGCAGCTCATCTAAGAAAAGAAAGAGTCTGAACCCCGAGGGAAAAATCTGGACCTGGAGTCCCTGAGGCAGTCCAACATTGAGTTCAACACAGGCTAGAAACTCCTGTAATGCCACTGGTGACAAAATATATAAGTCTCTACCATTCCTTTGGATTCATTAGCTCTGTGGAGAAGGAGAGCCTGCTGCGTGGACAACAGCTTGCTCTCAATTTCATGCTGCCCTAGCTTGCATAGTGGGTTGTGTATCGACTATGTAGGCAGCCAGGACTCAACATCCATGGTCAACCCTGACCAACGGAGGGCTTCAGAAAAGGTCATGGAATTTGGAGCGATACAAGCCAGAAACAGACTTTAGCACAGCATGTCCATACAGTCTATCAAATTCCTATCCATACTAACCCAATTTCAGCAATCGGCCAGCAGCTTTCCAAGTCAAGATGTATCAAATGCTTATCTAAGTACCAAAAACTTGATTAGACTCAGAATCAGATTTATTTTCACTATCTTATATGACATGAAATTTCTTTTGTAGCAGAGCAGGAGATATTTTTTGAGTCTTATAGGAGACAATGGCAGAAAAATTTAGGGAAAGAATTTCAGAGCTTTGAGCCCCAGTGGCTGTAGGCATGGCAATTCATGAAAAAGAATCAAAATCAGGGAAGCACAAGGAGCTGAGGGATTAAAAACTAATGTTTAGAATACATTGAAATACTCATTTCCAGAGTCATTGTAACACACACAAGACACTGGAAAAACTCAGGTCAGGCAGCATCTGTGGAAAGGAATAAACAGTCAATGTTTTGCATCAAGACCCTTCATCAGAGATCCGATGAAGGGTCTCAGTCCGAAACATTGACTGTTTATTCCTTTCCACAGATGCTGCCTGACCTGCTGAGTTTTTCCAGTGTTTTGTTTGTGTTACTCTGGAGTTCCAGCATATGCAGAATCTATTGTGTTCCAGAGACATTGGCTTTTTAACAGTCTGCACCTGGCTTATTGGTTTCTTTCAAAGAACGTGTGGGGAAGTTCAGGTGAGGCTGCCTCTTTACAAAAGAAAACATGTAGAAAGTATGTCTTACTTGTGTGGCTGCACTGCATGTTCTCTGACACAGTAACACCACATTCTATATAGACAAAGGAGAGGCAGGGGGTGTCATTTACTTGGATTTTCAGAAGGCGTTTGATAAGGAGCCACACATGAGGCTGCTTAACAAGATTAACATCCTATGGCTTTACAGGAAGATACTGGCATGGATAGGGGAATGGCTGACCGGCAGGAGGAAGCGAGTGGGAATAAAGGGGCCTTTTCTGGTTGGCTGCTGGTGACTAGTGGTGTTCCTCAGGGGTCAGTATTGGGATCGCTGCTTTTCACATTATTTGTCAGTGATTTAGATAATGGAATTGATGGCTTTGTGGCAAAGTTTGCGGATGATATGAAGATAGGTGGAAGGGTAGGTAATGCTGAGGAAGCAATGTGATTGCATTAGGACTTAGACAAATTGGAAGAATGGGCAAAAATGTGGTAGGTGGAATACAGTACAGTGTTGGGAAATGTATGATAATGTATTTTGGTAAGAGGAATGGTAGTGCAGACTATTATCTAAATGCGGAGAAGGTTCAAACATCAGAGATGCTAAGGGACTTGCAAGCCCTCGTGCAAGACTCCCAGAAGGTTAATTTACAGGTTGAGTCTGTGGTAAAGAAGGCAAATGCAATGTTGGTGTTTATTTCAAGGGGTATAGAATATAAAAGCAAGGAGATAATGTTGAGCCCTTATAAGACACTAGTCAGGCCGCACTTGAAGTATTGTCAGCAGTTTTGGGCCCCATATCTCAGAAAGGGTGTGTTGTCATTGGAGGGAGTCCAGAGGAGGTTCACAAGGATGATTCCAGGAATGAAGGGGTTAACATATGAGGAGTGCTTGGCAGCTTTGGGCCTGTACTTACTGGAATTTAGAAGAATGCGAGGGGGTGGGGGTGGTGTCTCATTGAAGCCTACTAAATGTTGAAAGGTCTAGATAAGGTGGATGTGGAGAGGATGTTTCCTATGGTGGGTGTGTCCAGAACTAGAGGGCAGAGCCTCAAGGCAAGGAGGAAGTTTTTTAGCCAGAGAGTAGTGAATCTGTGGAATGCTCAGCCATAGAGAGTGGTGGAGGCCAAGTCTGTGCGTATATTTAAGGTGGAAGTTGATCGTTTCCTGATCGGTCAGGGCATCAAAGGATATGGCTAGAAGGAACAAGTATGGGGTTGAGTGGGAGCTGGGATCAGCCATGATGGAATGGTGGAGCAGAGTCAATAGGCTGAATGACTGAATTCTGCTCCTATGTATTATGGTCTTCCATTCTCTTTTCCTTTTTATTACCTCAATGTGCTTATGTATGGAATGATCCATCTGGATGGCACATAAGCAAAAGCTTTTCACTACACCACGATACCTGTGACAATAATAAACCAATTCCAATAACTCTGTCATGGCACTGTGGATGAAATTAAGCTGCATTAAGAAAATTTGAGCCAATGGTCATACCCATTCTTCTATGTGAAAATAATATATACTTTTCCTCTAGTTTTCCCATAATATTCTGATTCTTCACAAACAACACTGATTCAGTGATGCACACCTTCAACACATATACTCTGTGGCCACTTCATTAGGTACACCTGTACACCTGCTGCTTAATGCAAATATCTGATCAGCCAATTAAGTGGCAGCAACTCAATGCATAAAAGCATGCAGACATGGTCAAGAGATTCAGTTGTTGTTCAGACCAAACATCAGAAATGTGATCTAAGTGACTTTGACCATGGTGTAATTGTTGGTGCCAGACAGAGTGGTTTGCATATCTCAGAAACTGCAGATCTCCTGGGATTTTTATGTACAACGGTCTCTAGAGTTTACAGAGAATGGTGTGAAAAACAAAAAAAAGCATCCAGTGAGCAGCAGTTCTGTGAGCAAAAAAGCCTTGTTAATGAGAGAGGTGGAGAATGTCCAGACTGGCTGAAGCTGACAGTAACTCAAGTAACCATGCATCACAACAGTGGTGTGCAGAAGAGCATCTCTGAACACACAACACATCGAACCTTGCAGTGGATGGGCTACAGCAGCAGAAGACCATGAACATACACTCAGTGGCCACTTTATTAGATACAGGAGGTACCTAATAAAGTGGCCACTGAGTGTAACAGCCAATGAAATATGTTGGAGCATAAACATGATTTCCATAAAGGCAACACCCCAGCTTCCAACTTCACAAACATCAATAAGATAAATAAATGGTTAATCTGTTTTTAATGATGTTGTTTGAGGGATAAATACCAAACAGGATGCCAGCAAGAGTCTCTTGTTCTCATCTACTGATGCCAAATGATGCTTTACTTCCGCTTGAGAAGGCTGACAGGATTTCAGCATTAATATTGTACAGTTCTCTGCTCCTGTCCTGGACAGGAGATTGAACATTCCAGCAGAGCCAACCTTGTATTGATAACGGAGTGAACCCTTCATTGGGCACTTTTCAACCCATTTAAAATACCTTTTACTTTCATTTTTGACAAACTTTTTAAACCTCTATAAAATTTAATCCTTATATCAACAGTGTGTGTTTGGGGAGTTTATCAGGGAGAGCTTTAAATGTAGAATTTAACCTTACATTCTATTATCTTGCTACCCTGTTTTAGTGGAAAATAACTTTCTGAAATTGAAGCATGGCTTATGCCTTACCATGCACTCTCACCTCTTTCTTCATCCAACCATACTCAATTATCTATTCCTTTCTCCTTCACTTACTTATCTGGCCTTGAACAGATTTCTATGGAAGGATCTCCAACATTCTGCTTACTAAGTTATTTCTTGAGTTTTTTCTGTTATAATGATACACTTTACCAGTATAGTTTGACATTTTCAGCAGTTGTTCATCCAGTATATTTTGGTCTTTTCCTCAGAATACTTCAATGTTTTTCAATTATGTTTATTTGATATTTTTCCCAGGTTATTTTTTTATTCTTTTTCTCTCTAGTGAATTTTGTGTCATATTCTCCAAGAGTACTTTGTTGTTTTTTGTACTTTTTCACTTATTTTAGTGTTTTTAAAAGTATATTTTTGACCAGCGTGCTTTGGTGAGCATTCCTTAAACATTCCATTTTGTTCTTTTGCCCAATCCATTTATGCATGTTGCTCAATATGTTGTTGAGTTACCAGTGCAGGGTTTTCTTAAGCAGTACGCTTAGGCAGAGTTTATTTATGTATCAGAGCCTTTTGGCACAGCGTCAAGTGCATCTTGTTCCTTTCTCTGGTACACATTGGTGTTTTATCCACCCTGTATTTACCAGTATATTTTGATGTTTCAATGGGGTATTTTGTTGTTTCTCCAAAAGTATTTTGGTTCTTATCCAATTCCTCGCTCATCCCACCAATTCAAGTTTTGAGAGCTGTTTCGGTTAAGCAATTATGGTGCATAAATTTTTATTTGATAATATATGATGCTGATTGTTTCAATTTTGTGAACCTATCTTACATGTTTTTTGTTAGTATATTTTGATATCTTGATTATTTTACTTGGCTGAATTTTTATGATTTCTCTTGATCTTTTGTGAATACCTATCTTTGTGGGGATGACGGCACATTCTGGAGAGAGCACTTCTACATTCAATCAGTTTTTCTATGGCTTGCTATTTATTCAGGTAAGTGTTTATATATTTTGGTTCATTGCAACACTTCTGTGAAACTTGCCAAGATAATTTGTTGGCTTATTTCAATAGTTTTGGCATATACAGCACTTTAGGGATTTCTGATCTTTTGTTCAGTTTGCTAGTATATTTGTACTGTATGGATATAAAACCATAAGACAGAGGAGCAGAATTAGGCCACTCAGCCATTGTGTCTGATCCACCATTCCACCATGGCTGATTTATTATCTCTCTCAACCCCATTCTTCTGCCTTCTCCTGATAGCCTTTAACACCTGGATTAACCAAGAACCTATCAACCTCTGCTTTAAATATATTCAATGACTTGGCCTCCACAGCTGTCTGTAGCAATGAATTCCACAGATTCACCACCCTCTAGTTAAGGAAATTCTTTCTCATCTCGGTTCTAAATGCATGTCCCTCAATTCTGAGGCTGCGCCTTCTGGTCCTAGTCTTCCCCATTTGGGGAAACATCCTCTCCAAATCCACTCTATCTCGGCCTTCCAACATTTGATAGGTTTCAATGAGAAACCTCCTCATTGTTTTAAACCTCAGTGAGTATAGGCCCAGAGCCATCACATGCTCCTCACAAGTTAACACTTTCATTCCTGGAATCATTCTCTGGACCCTCTTCAATGCCAGCACATCCTTTTTTAGGTAAGGGGCCAAAAGCTGCTCAAAATGCTCCAAGTGTGGTCTGACCAATGCCTTATAACGCCTCAGCATTACATCCTTGCTTTTATGTTCTAATCCTCTCAAAATTTCCTTAATCACCACAGACTCAACCTGCAAATTAACCTTTAGGTACTACTGCACAAGAACTTCCAAGTCCCTTTGCACCTTTATTCCTTCTGTCAAAGTGCATGACTATACACTTCCCGACACCGTATTCCATCTACCACTTCTTTGCCCATTCTCCTAATCCTTCTGTAGCTCTTCTGCTTCCTCAACACTACCTTGCCCCAACACCTATCATTATATCACCTGCAAACTTGGCCACAAAGCCATCACTTCCTACATCCAAGTTATTAACGTATAATGTAAAAAGAATTAGTCCCAACACAGACCCCTGTGGAACACCACTAGTCACCTGCAGCCAACCAGAATAGATTCTCTTTATTTTGACTTTTTGCCTCCTGCCAAACAGCCATTCTTCTATCCATGCTAATATCTTTCCTGTAATATCATGGTTTCTTATCTTGTTAGGCAGCATCATGTGTAGCACCTTGTCAAAGTCCTCATGAAAATCCAAATACACAACATCCACTGACTTACCTTTGACTATCCTCTCAGTTATTTCCTCAAGATTTCCAACAGAATTGTCAGGGAAGATATCCCCTTAAGGAAACCATACTGACTTTGGCCTATTTTACCATGTGCCCCCAAGTACCCTGAAACCTCATCCTTAATAATGTACTCCAAAATATTCCGAACCACTTAAGTTAGACTAACTGGCCTATAATTTCCTTTCTTCTGCCTCCCTCCCTTCTTAAAGAGTGGAGTGACATTTGCAATTTTCTGTCCTCCTGAACAACCCCAGAATCTCGAGATTCTTGAGAGATCATTACTAACACCTCCACATCTCTTCAGCTACCTCTTTCAGAACCCTGGGTGTAGTCCATCTAATCCAGGTGAATATCTATCTATCTTCAGACATCTTAGTTTCTCAAAATTCACCTTCTCCTTAGTAATGGCAACTACACTCACTTCTGCCCCCGACACTCTCGAACTTCTGGCGTACTGTTAGTCTCTTCCATAGTGAAGACTGATGCAAAATACTTATTCAGTTCGTCTGCCATTACTTTGTCCCCCATTACTACCTCTCCAGCATAATTTTCCAGTGTCCAGTATAGTGTCTCTTTTACTCTTTATATATCTGAAAAACTTTTGGTATTCTCTTTGATATTTTTGGCTATCTTACCTTCATATTTCATCTTTTCTTTCCTTATGGTCTTTTTAGTTGCCTTCTGTTGGATTTTAAAAGCTTCCCAAACCTCTAATTTCCCACTAATTTCTGCCATTGTTGACGTCCCTTGTCAGCACAGTTGCCTCATCCTCCCTTTAGAATACTTCTTCATCTTTGGGATGTATCTATCCTGCACCTTTCGAATTGCCCCCAAAAAACTCCAACCATTGCTACTCTGCCGTCATTGCTGGTAGAGTCCCCTTCCAATCAACCTTGGCCAACTCCTCTCTCATACATCTGTAATTCCCTTTGTTTCAATGTAATACTGATACATCTGACTTTATCTTCTCCCTCTCAAACTGTAGAGTGCGCCCTGATTGTCACTGCTTCCCAAGGGTTCATTACACAACAAACAATCCAACATTTCCTTTCCCCTAATGGGCTCAGCAACAAGCTGCTCTAAAAAGCCATCCTCATATGAGGGGTGATTGATAAGTTCCTGGCCTAAGGTAGAAGGAGTCAATTTTAGAAAACCTGGCACATTTATTTTTCAACATTTACGGATGGAGCATACGGATCTTGGACCTCCGGAAAGTGTCCACAGGAGGGGTGATTGATAAGTTTGTGGCCTAGCATTGAAAGAGGTGAGTTATACAGCTCTCATTACATGCACATGCAGTGCAACTCTTTGAATGATTATGCATAAAGTTTGACATTAATAACTCATCAAGGGTGATTGATAAGTTCGTGGCCTAAGGTAGAAGGAGATGAGTTATTAACTTCAAACTTTCTGCATAATCACTCAAAGAGCTGACCTGAATGTGCATGTAACGAGAGCTGTATAACTCATCCCCGTCTACTTTAGGCCATGAACTTATCAATCACCCCTCCTGTGGTCCAAGATCCGTATGCTCCATGACCGCTGGACTAAGTGTGTAAATGTAGGAGGGGACTATGTTGAAAAATAAATGTACTAGGTTTTCTAAAATTGACTCCTTCTACCTTAGGCCATGAACTTATCAATCACCCCTCATTGGTATTATACAAATTCTCTCTCTTAGGATGCAGCACCAACCTGATTTTCTCAATCTACTTGCATACTGAAATCGCCCATGACTATTGTAACACTGCCTTTATTACATGCTTTTTCTATTTCCAGTTGAAATTTATAGCCAGTATGGTTTTTTTTGCTTGCAATCCGATTCCCTAGATTAGCCTTAAATTGTATATCTGCTCCATAAACATGGGCCACCTGCTTTACTTCTCTTCTGATGTTCTGTCCAACTTTGCTTCAGCTTCAGCGCTACTGACAAAGCCATCTCTTTTCTCTCTCTAAATTTGACTGCTACAGTGCTCTCCTGGCACGTCTCCCATCTTCCACTTCTACCGTCTTGAGCTGTTCCAGTCAGTTTTAAAATTCTTTAACTGGATTTCAAATCTTTCATGTCTTTCACTTTCAACATTGCAATCTCTAAGATCTGTATTTCTAGCTAATTCTGGTCTCTGACTTTAATCTTTATGAAACTGACAGCCTGCATTCAATCAACCAGGCCTTAAGCAGTGGAAATTATCTTCATCCCTTCCATCGCTCCATTTTTCAAAAGGCTCCTTAAAGACTCCTGCTCTGACAAAGATTTTACTTGCTCATCCCGATGAACTTGGTTGTGCTAGATTCACTGCCCGTTAACTGCAGCCACTCACTTGGGCCAACTGAGGAGAGCCACCGTGGATGGCTGTCCATCAAGGTCTCTCAGTGAATGGTCTTTGGGTGATGTTACCTGAGTGCCTCAACCTGGGACGTCGCTGACAGACATTAATAGGAGACCAAGTTACGTATGGGGATATGGTTTCTGGCAAATGTCTGTGGCACTTAAATCAGTTGAAGTTGATGTTTATAATTAAAAATATAAAAATATGGTTTATTAAAGCAGAGGGATGGAGATTCTGTCACTCAGTAAACCGTAGTCTGTGAAAATCCTGAACATTCTTCTGTCTGAATGGTTGATTCCAAATGGTTCCTTATGAAACTGCCAGATATAGCCAAGAATATCTCCTCATAATGCTTGATGCCAAATCTTGCTTGTTAATGCTCCCATGAATTCCCTTAAGAAGGTTAACTATATTAAATTTACAGTATCAATAAAAGTTGCTGTTGTTTGATAGAAGGAATTTGCTGGTGAATTTTGCTTGCTTTCCTAGTGGGTTTCAGTTGGTCTGTTTTGCTTTGTTGACTTTGCTGGAGTATATTGGTGATGTTGTTATAGTTTAGTTGGCTTATTAATGTATTTTGGTGGTCATCTAGTTAAAATAAGCTATCAAGTAACCTTGACCAAGGTCCCTGCACTGATGCAGGTTAAACCTTGCACGTGAGCCAAAGGCGTGGTTTACAAGAGCATGGCCAATAAATCAGAGCAATAAGCAAGCTACAATGAGTTTCGCAGTAGGATTTATGCCCCATATAATTAAGCCCATCTTTTAGTTTCTTTTATTTAAAGAAGATTGGCATCTAAAACCTGTTGGTTAAAAAAAATGTGTTGTGATGTGACTGTGTGGTTTTAAAGTAAATTGAGAATATTGATTAATGAAAAAATAACCACTTGTGATGTGGTTCCGATAATCCTCAAGCAATGCAGTACATCCTCTATGTATCAACTCCAGGTGGGTATATTCAGTATGGATGGAGGGAGAAATTGCCTTGCCTTTAACTTCCTTGATGTGGCCAGGCCTTTGATGAATTCTACTTCCTAATTAATTTTTTTTTTCTCTGTATTATGCTGGTCAGAGTCATACTCGCTTGTGGTAATTTCATCATGCTTGGCATCACTTATTATATGTAGCTCTCATTTAAGGAAAGAGGATACACAAAGGAAACATGACGAATATCTGTGTGTGAGATCAAGTACATGCAGAATGGGGAAGGAGAAAAAGTAATGTTAACCCTTCCTCTTCTCAAAGACCAGGCCCCAGTCGTTTGCTCATCTGTTGATGGGCACAATACAAAGGTTAAAAGTTGCCAAACTTTGTGATGGGCTGGCCTGGAGAAATGACTGGAGCAATCTATCTGCTCCTTTCTGCAATCACAGGTCTCATATATTGGAACAAAACTTTACTTCACCATATCAGTTCCTGGCTGAACAGCTTGCTTACACAGATGGGGTAGGCACTGCAACTGGGTCATTTCTCCTTTGCCTCCCCCTCCCCCCACGCACAGGAAGCTACTCAGTCATCCTAATTCCCACACTAACTCTCATGACTGCCATAACTCCTGCAGGGGTGGGAGCGGAGGGTGATTTCTGCAGTAGTCTTAATATCCGAAGAAGCTCCCACACATCTGCAGGCATTCTTCTACAGTAAAGTGACCAAGATCCAGAGTCCTGTCTTTGCCTTTCACTGAGTTAATCCCTCGCACTACAACAATCAATCTTTTTTCTAATATTGTATCTCAGGAAGATAAACTATATCATCTGAGTTCTTTGTAAGAATGCCAATAATTCAACTGCACAAAATTCAAGTCAAAGTATTAGGATACAGAACTTTTTTCCAACCTAAGCTGTTTTTATTATCCTTGTGATGTTCATAAGCAGTTTCAAACTGTTCGCATAGAATTTAGTTACAGTGCTCACTAAATGAATGCTTGGCATTCTTAACAAAGAGTTCAAAGTTATTCTGCTTTCGGGTATCCTTAGAACAAGAAAAATAATAAAAATAACTGCAACAGACCTCAGGTTGGTTCAGATGAAAGATTATTAACCTAAACAATGGTGGACAGTTCTGAGCCAAGTTAATGCTGTTTACAGAGCAGTAGGATCAGAACTTTCCTGCACGTGCTGTGTCACATGGGCACCTGGGGGTTATCAATCAGAGGGATCTCCTCTCCAGATCCACTGATTTCAATAGGGATGGTAGGACTATGAAATGGAGGCATGTATTAATGTTTTCAATTATTTAAAAATTAAGCTTTATTATTTATTTACCTTCATGTAAATAAATAATTGGAAGAAGATGGCACCCATGATAGTCTCCAGACGGTCCATGAAACTGTTTCTTTCACTTATTTTATGTCTTCTTTTTTCTTTTAAATGTGCTTCTGGTACTATTGGAGCCTGTGGTCTAGAGTTCGGTGGTGTGTTTATGGGCCGATCGAATGATCTGGCGCTTTGCTGTCTCCAAGAAGACTCCACAAGGCGAGTGGTCTCAAGGCCAAGAAGCTTAGAGACAGAGTGCAAGCCCATGATCATTTCCATTTCTCACCAATCAAAAACATCAAGGAAGATTGAAAATGTCAAGGTGAGTGCAGAAGGCAGACGAGTGTTCAGCGCTGTCCACCAGCCTCTTCACTGCTGCTGCTGCTGGAGGAAGGTGTCCGCTTTTGACTGTCTGTCTCTCCCTCTCACTTGTTGCTCACTAGGGAAGGCCCCTGTGTTCCAATGGTCTCTCTCCCTTGATGCTGTCGGAAGATGATACCAAAATTCTGGGTCTGCGGTTTGAGGATTGTCCTGTAATTCTGGTTACTTCTTTTTCTGTTGCTGTTCTGCTATTTTGGCTGACATTCAATTAGGACAGCTTGCAGATAATGAACACTGAGCTGAACTGAATATGGACTCTTTTGATTTTGTGTTTCATATTTTGTGCTTTTGCTTGTTCTTTCTTGTTGCCGTTTGCGCGATTTGTTTTTGCGCGTGGGGGAGGTTTGATGTTCTTGTCATTTGCGCGATTTGTTTTTGCACTTGGGGGGGTTTGATGTTCTTGTTGTCGTTTGCGTAATTTGTTTTTTTTTGCACATGGGGGTGATGTTTTTCTTTGAGCGGGTTCCATGGTTTTCTTTGTTTTGCGGCTGTCTATGAAAAGATGAATCTCAGGGTTGTGTGCTTCATACATACTTGATAATAAACATACTTTGAATCCTTTTGAATCATTTGAATGTAAACATTTCTAAATATATAAATATTGGAGATGTCATGCAGTTGGCAAAGTTGGATACAACAACCACACTACTAGATGCAGAGGGTCATCATGTTTCACCTGTTTGTACCCAGGTCAGGGGAACATGGGCATATGAGTGGTGGTATCCACAGGGCAACAACTCCCAGTGAAAGGATCAAACTCATGCCATCTGGCCCATTAACTCCACTCTCTTTTCACTGAACTAAAAAAAATGTTGGAAACACTCAGCAGATCAGGCAGCATCTGTGCAAAGGGAACAGAGTTAATATTTCAAATTGAAAGCTTTGTCAAACTAGTATTTTCTGATTTTATTTCAGATCTTCAGCATCTATGGTTGTTTTTTTTTCCAAATTATTTCTCTCCACTGATGTCGTCTGCTGATATTTCTGGTGTTTTCTCATTTTATACTATGCTGGGTCTATCTGCCAGCAGTTGGGTCCAATGCATCTCAAGGAGTAAAATAAATTGGGGGGAGGTGTTGGTGGGTGCAAGGCTATGTATTAAAGGAGCAAGGAGATCCTGGAGGACGGTAGGCTTGGAAACTGTTACAAATGCTTTGAGCTGAAAATGTCAAGGAAGTAATGCCCTGCTTAATAGTGCCACTCTGGAAATTCACGTCAGTAAGCTAGCCACATTGAGATGCAAGAGACAGAACAGCTCTGGATATTTTCCATGTACCCAAGAAACAATGGCATCTCTCCCTTCAACAGACACAAAATGCTGGAGGAACTCAGCAGGCTAGGCAGCATCCATGGAAAAGAGTAAACAGTCCATGAAGAGTTTTGGCCCGGAACATCGACTGTTTACTATTTCCCATAAATGCCACCTGGCCTGCTGAGTTCCTCCAGCATTTTTCTGTGTGTTACTCGGTTTCCAGCATCTGCAGATTTTCTCTTGTTTGTGATCACATCTCTTCCTTCTAGCACTTGGATACAAATGACATTTTGACCTCCATTCTTGAGAAAATTTGCAAATTACGCTGCCTTACTCACATCTATGAAGTTCAAAGTTGCAGTTTAGTCCTAAACTCTAAGTGAAATTCATTTTACTCCTATGTTCCTCATGATGTGCTCCAGCAATGATATAGTATAAACGTTTATGTATCATGTTATCTTGGAGCATGTTCTGGGCAGTGGAGTAATTCCGAAATGCAGCCGCTATTGTAGTGTAGTAAACACAGTAGTAATTTTGCATAGGTTAAGCTTCCTCAAACTGAGCAGATAACTAGCCTTAAGGATAATTATTGAACAGGGCAACTTTCAAAAGAGTTGCCTGGATTTCTCATTGTACTTGTGAGGGGTAGGTGGATCCTTGGTTTAACAGCACTTCAAATACTGCAGTTAGTATTAGACTACAAATTTGAGTTCGAGTTTCTAATCAGGATGAGGAAAAATATCATTCCTGTCCTAACTACTCTGCATTGGCTTCCTGTATCTTTTAAAATTGATTTTAAAGTTCTCCTGTTTATAAAGCTCTCAATGGTCTGGGACTGGAGTACATCACAAAATCACTTTCATTTTATAATCCCGCTCGAACTCCCAGGCCTTCTTCCGTCGGTCTCTTAAATTTAAATGACTCCCACAAAAGATAATTGGCAGGTCAGTTTTTTGAACTACCCTCCTAAACTGTGGGATTCAATACATAAAACTATAAGGGAAGCAGACTCAGTTAACACTTTTAAACACCAGCTCAAAACGTATTTACTTAATCTTGCTTGTAACTAGCATTTTTTTGTCTTTTATTTTCATGTTTGTACTTCATCCCGTTGTAAAGCACTTTGAACTACATCATCTGTTTGAAAAGTGCTCCGTAAATAAATTAGTACTATTATTTTTAAATCTCTGGAGTGAGATAAACCCACAGCCACCCGATAATCTACAAAATCCTCGGTGTAAAAGGCTATTTGAAAAGAGTGATTCACACTGTCCTGTCAAACACATTTAAGAGGAGTGTCATTTTGACCACTGGGCATGAAACTTTGAAAAGGGATCATCCGACATGAAAAAAAATATTTGACAGACGTTTGAGAGAAAGAATCAGAAAATGCAGCAGTGCAGATTATAATTTTCTTATTGAAAGTTTCACAAAGGCATTGCCCTTTTAAGAAAGGAACCAAAATTGTCCTCACATGAACCATGCAAAGAATGTGTTTGTGCAATATTCTCATCTGATATTTTGTTGAAGGGATTAACCCATTAAGAATTCCACAATAGCCACAGACTAACTGCTTGACTATGATCCTTGGCACAGAAATGTTTAATACTTCGTAATTATGTTTTATTTATATTATAATCATGTAAAATGTAATTCAGCATTGTTTATTTTCCATGGCGGCCTGTCCTGATGCCGTACAGGAAATACGCAAAGTAACAAGAAAATCTGGAGCATGTTCAAAGTTGAAGGAATCAGTGACCCCAACAAAAGTGGCTGTCACAGGGTTATGAAGAAAAGGGATGTCATATCCAAGCCCATTCGTCTCTATTCAGGTGAAATTAGAAGGAAATTAGATAAGGCTGGAAACTGCAAGGGAGGCATGAGAAACTTAAGTGCACAGCAGACTGCTGTGTCTGAAAATAGAAGACACAGACTTTAACAACGGTTCTACTTTTGAAACATGAACCTATCATTTCTCTCTACAAACACAGACAGACGTGCTGCATTTTATCTTTTATTTTTGTTGTTCCTGTTTTTGCAAACTCATTCAGGTTACAACAGTAATTTCACACTCTTGTTCTTCCCAACACCCTGTTTCTTTTTTACCTTTAGATTTCCCCTTTTATTTTTCTTTTACTTTTCTCCTGCCTCATTCTTGAATCCACAGCTTTCTCCATCTCATTTCACCCTTTATTTCATTTTCCTTTACCTGACTCAGGTTTGCTATGTGCCTAGTTGTTCCCTGTACCCCATACTTGCTTCTTATTTCTCAGCCTCGCAGTCTTTCTTCCCAACTGTCTGAATCTTGTAATGCCTAACAACGACAGCAGATAGTTTATGTTTGCTGATGGGCAGATTACGCATTTCTATGTTCTATATTGAAATTTTCTATGAACCTTTAAATTCTAAAATTGTGATTATTTTAAAAAGTAAGGTTCACAAAGAACTGGCTAGGCTAGAATGTACAGAGCCAATGCTTTAACATGGAGTTTAGTTGGTGGAGAACTAATAATCAATTTCAGTTTCACTACTAAAACTATTGCTAAACTTGTTTCAAATATTTACATCAAATTAACGTTCATATCCAGAAATTAGCTGTGGATAAACCCTGCTACTCAGCTAATGTGGGCACCAAATATATATTTAATTCTGAATTATATATGTACTTTAATTATAATAACTTTATTTATAGAGCACTTTTCATACAGTGATGTAGTTCTGAATTCTTTCTTCTCTGATTTCTGGTGTGGCTGCAATAAACAAATGGATGAGCAATAACTTCCCAAAACTAAATGAAGATAAAACTGAAATACTTGAGAACTTGGCTCCCCTTATAAAATTAGAAAGGGTGTTATCCTTGATTCAAGATTTGAATTTTAAATCCCACATAAAGAAAGTGACCAGAGCAGCATTTCAACACTTAATAAATATTGCAAAGGTACGTTCATTTCTGTCATGCAATGAAGCTGATAAACTAATTCACCCCTTTATATCAAATCGACTAGATTACTGCAATGTTCTTTTTACTGAACTTCCAAATCAATCTATAGCCAAACTTCAACTCATTCAGAATGCTGGGGCTGCTAGATTTTTTACCAAAACCAGGATGAGAGAACATCTCACTCCCATACTAGCTACTCTGTATTGGCTTCCTGTATCTTTTAGAATTGGTTTTAAAGTTCTCTTTCTTGCTTTTAAAGTTCTCGATGGTCTGGGACCAGAGTACATCACAGAATTACTTTCATCTTATAATCCTGCTCGAGCTCTCAGGTCTTCCTCCACCAATCTCTTAAATTTAAACAGCTCCTTCAAAAGATAATTGACTGGTCAACTTTTTGAAACTACGCTTTTAAACTGTGGAACTCAATATCTAAAACTATAAGGGATGCAGACTCGACACTGTTAAACACCAGCTCAAAACTTATTTATTTAGCCTTGCTTTTAACTAACATCTTTTGTCTTTTATTTTTATTTTTATTATCATTTTATTTTCATAGTTGTACTTTTATCCCATTGTAAAGTACTTTAACCTCTAATATTATTTTTATATAATTCCTTATTCTTTATAATAGTTGAATATTGTATTTTGTTGTACATTGTGCCAACACACAAAACACCACACAGCAAATTCCTCATACGTGTAAATTTGTATCATAAAGTTGATCCTTGATCCTTTATCCTTAAGGTAAATGGCATTTTTTTTTGTTTGGGTACACAGTAATTCTTTGGTAATGAAGATGTCACACACTGATGGTGGTAGAAACAAATGGTCGAGGTTAAGTGAAAGGATGCATCAGTGAGATGGGATCCTCAGCAAATTCTCTATTGGCCAAGAATAATTCCTGAATGACAACAATTTTGGAGACGGAGAGCTCCCAGTTTCATTGTAATGATATCATTGTGATCTGGGCATTTGCAGGAAAGAAGTTGTCTTTGTTTTTACATCCCAGAGGAAGAGCTGCCAATCCATCTCTTGGATCTAGTTCACCCTCAGTCCACTGATTGGCTTTCAACCATATTGATTACCAGTAGGTTTCCCACGTCCATTTCTGCTGGTTCAACTGTATCATCTTACTTTCAGCTTTTGCATCATCGCTGAATATACATCACTGAAACATGCCATTTAGTCCAATTGCTCTGCGTATAGTCATAACAAGTTCGTAC